>NC_052310.1:58513470-59193470 GCF_016432855.1 Salvelinus namaycush
AAGAAATCCAAGTGGCCTGAATGCTTTTGTAAGGCACTGTATATCTTATTAGATATAAGCCTCTGAAAGGAATATATATCAAAAGCAAATCTGACCTTTCTGCTTAAGGAGTTTATCAGTAAAATTATTTAAACCATGGTGAATGGTGATTTTACCACAGTGGCAGGAGAGGACAAGCGCTAAGAAAGAGAGAGGACTAAAAACACATTCAATGGACGTTTTTATTGAGCATGGTTTTAAATACAGGAATAGGCACTAGATAGGATTACTGTTCTTCAAGCTCACTGTTAAATTATGTTTGGTGAGTTTGTTTTAAAACAGCTACATTTGTCTATGCATAAATGCGGCACACAGTGGAGAATGTCAGGTTCTATGGCTCTGGGTGGAGCAGGCAGAGTGAAGAATAAGCAAATTGGCATATGATGTACACACCAGAAACTGATGGTTCTAAATAGTACCAGATAGGGGTTATTTGGCTTGTAACTAAATCAGAACCCTTTTTGGTGCTGCTGAATATAGAACCCTGCTCATGCGATTCTAAATGGAACCTGTATGGTGCTACAAAGGACCATTTCCCAAGGTTCTATAAATAACCATTAAAAAAGGTTCTATATAGCACCAAAAAAGGGTTCTGTTATGGTCACAACCCAATGTGGGGTTATATAGGGAAAAAAATGTATCAGAAGTCCTTTGTAGATCCTTTTGAAGAACCATACAGGGTTTTTTATTCTGGTCAGCCATATTATATTGTTAATATTCCATCCATGTTATTATTATGTTCATTGACAAGTTGAATCAGGTGAGCTACCTCTGGAACAGCTGGGGGTCCCTGAGAAGAGAATTGAAAACCACTGTCTAATTTAGTCAACCATTCTCATTTGACACAAGACCATACCTGAGTCTTCCAAAGACAGCTTCATTGTCTATAATCATATATAATGTGTAAAAGCATAACACAACACATTAGATAAGCTGGAATGACACAATCACGCACGGTTGTTCAAAAAGAGCTGTGAACAAACCACGCCCCCAAATAATTGAATGAGCCGCCTCCTCTTACATTTAATTAACATTAAAAGAGCAAAGAACCCTTTTGTGAACTGTTGCATTTGTCACATGCACCAAATACAACAGGTGTAGATCTTACCGTGAAATGCTTACTTACAAGCCCTTAACCAACTATACAATTTTATGCAAATAGAGTTAAGAAAATATTTACTAAAAAACAAAAGTAAAAATAATAAAAAATGTATATACAGTACCAGTCAAAGGTTTGGACACACCAAGAGTAAGCTGTCATCAAGGCAAAGGGGGCTACTTTGAAGAATCTCAAACATAAAATCAATTTTGATTTGTTTAACACTTTTTTGGTTACTACATGATTCCATATGTGTTATTTCAAAGTTTTGATGTCTTCACTATTATTATACAATGTAGAAAATAGTAAAAATAAAGAAAAATCCTTGAAAGAGTAGGTATGTCCAAACTTTTGACTGGTACTGCATATAATTTAGTATAAAAAACTAAAAAAACTAAAATATGAAAAGAAATGAAGAGAAAAAAGAAAAAAGAAAATAACATCATAAAAGAATAATAACTATATACCGCGGTACCGAGTCAATGTGCGGGGGTACAGGTTAGTCGAGGTAATTTGTACATGTAGGTAGTGGTAAAGTGACTAGGCATAGCTAATAAACAGCGAGTAGCAGCAGTGTAAAAACAAGGGGGAGAGGTCAATGCAAATAGTCTGGGTGACCATTTGATTAATTGTTTTAGCTTATGGCTTGGGGGTTGAAGATGTTAAAAAGCCTTTTGGACCTAGACTTGGCACTCCGGTACCGCTTGCCATTCGGTAGCAGAGAGAACAGTCTATGACTTAGCCAAATCTTTTCAATCTCCTTAGGGGGAAAAGGTATTGTCGTGCCCTCTTCACGACTTTCTTGGTGTGTTTGAACCATGATAGTTTGTTGGTGATGTGGACACCACAAGGAACTTGAAACTCCCGACCCGCTCCACAACAGCCATGTCATTGTTAATGGGGGCTTGGTTGGCCTTCCTTTTCCTGTAGTCCATGATCACCTCCTTTGTCCTTTTCACTTTGAGGGAGAGGTTGTTGTCCTGGCACCACACTGCCAGGTCACTGACCTCCTCCCTATAGGATATCTAGTGGTCGTCGGTGATCAGGCCTGCCACCGTTGGCCACGCAGTCGTGGGTGAACAGGGAGTACAGGAGGAGACTAAGCACGCACCCCTGAGGGGCCCCCATGTTGAGGATTAGCGTGGCATATGTGTTGTTGCCTACCCTTACCACCTGGGGGCAGCCCGTCAGGAAGTCCAGGATCCAGTTACCGAGGGAGGTCTTTAGATTAGTGATGAACTTTGTTGGCAATATGGTGTTGAACACTGAGCTGTAGTCAATGAACAGCATTCTCACATACAGTTAAAGTCTGAAGTTTACATACACCTTAACCAAATACATTTAAATTCAGTTTTTCACAATTCCTGACATTTAATCCAAGCAAAAATGCCCTGTCTTAGGTCAGTTAGGATCACCACTTTATTTTAAGAATGTGAAATGTCAAAATAATAGTAGAGAGAATTATTTAATTCAGCTTTCATTTCTTTCATGCCATCTATTTTGTGAAGTGCACCAGTCCCTCCTGCAACAAACCCCCGTGCTTCACGGTTGGGATGGTGTTCTTCGGCTTGCAAGCCTCACCCTTTAACCTTCAAACATAACGATGGTCATTATGGCCAAACAGTTCTATTTTTGTTTAATCAGACCAAAGGACATTTCTCCAAAAAGTATGATCTTTGTCCCCATGTGCAATTGCAAACCATAGTCTGTCTTTTTTATGGCGGTTTTGGAGCAATGCCTTCTTCCTTGCTGAGCGGCTTTTCAGGTTATGTTGATATAGGACTTGTTTTACTGTGGATATAGATACTTTTGTACCTGTTTCCTCCAGCATCTTCACAAGGTCCTTTGCTGTTGTTCTGGAATTGATTTGCACTTTTCACACCAAAGTATGTTAATCTCTGATAGGAGACAGAACGCGTCTCCTTCCTGAGCGGTATGATGGCTGCGTGGTCCCATGGTGTTTATACTTGCGCACTATTGTTTGTACAGATGAACGTGGTACCTTCAGGCATTTGGAAATTGCTCCCAAGGATGAACCAGACTTGTGGAGGTCTACAATTTTTTTCTGAGGTCTTGGCTGATTTCTTTTGATTTTCCCATGATATCAAGCAAAGAGGCACTGAGTTTGAAGGTAGGCCTTGAAATATATCCACAGGTACACCTTCAATTGACTCAAATGATGTCAATTACCCTGTCAGAAGCTTCTAAAGCCATGACATCATTTTCTGGAATTTTCCAAGCTGTTTAAAGGCACAGTCAACTTAGTGTATGTAAACTTCTGACCCACAGGAATTGTGATACAGTGAATTATAAGTGAAATAATCTGTCTGTAAACAATTGTTGGAAAAATTACTTGTGTCATGCACAAAGTTGAGGTCGTAACCGACTTGCCAAAACAATAGTTTGTTAACAAGAAATTTGTGGAGTGGTTGAAAAAATATTTTTATGACTCCAACCTAAGTGTATGTAAACTTCCGACTTCAACTGTAGTTCTTCCTTTTGTCTTGGTAGGAAAGGACAGTGTGGAGTACGATTGAGATCTTGTCGTCTGTGGATCTGTTGTTGCGGTATGTGAATTTGAGTGGGTCTAGGGTTTCTGGGATGATGGTGTTGATGTGAGCCATGACCAGCATTTCAAAGCTCTTCATCGCTACCGACATGTATGCTATGCGGCAGTAGTCATTTAGGCAGGTTACCGTTGCTTTCTTGGGCACAGGGACTATGGTGGTCTGCTCGAAACATGTAGATATTACAGACTTAGCTAGAGGTTGAAAATGTCAGTGAAGATACTTGCCAGTTGGTCCGCGCATTCTCTGAGTACACGTCCTGGTAATTCATCTGGTCCACAGCCTTGTGAATGTTGACCTGTTTGAAGGTCTTGCTCACATCAGCTACAGAAAGCGTGATCACACAGTCGTCAAGAACAGCTGGCACTCTTATGCATGCTTCAGTGTTGCTTGCCTCGAAGCGAGCATAAAAGGCATATAGCTCGTCTGGTAGGCTCGCGTCACTGGACAGCTCGCGGCTGGGTTTCCCTTGGTAGTCCGTAATAGTTTGCAAGCCCTGCAACATTTGACGAGCGTCAGATTCAATTATAGTCCTGTATTGACTCTTTGCCTGTTTGATGGTTTGTCTGAGGACATAGCGGGATTTCTTATAGGCGTCCGGATTAGTGTCTCGCTCCTTGAAAGCGGCAGCTCTAGCCTTTAGCTCAGTGCGGATGTTGCCTGTATTCCGTAGCTTCTGGTTGGGATGTGTGCTTACGGTCACTGTGGGGACGATGTGTTCGATGCACTTATTGATGAAGCCGGTGACTGAGGTGTTATACTTCTCAATGCCATTGGATGAATCCGGGGAACATATTCCTGTCAGTGCTAACAAAACTGTCCTGTAGCTTAGCATCCGTGTCATCTGACCACTTCCGTATTGAGCGAGTCACCAGTACTTCCTGCTTTTGCTTGTAAGCAGGAATCAGGAGGATGTAATTATGGTCAGATTTGCCAAATGGAGGGTGAGGTAAAGCTTTGTACGTGTCTCTGTGTGTGGAGTAAAGGTGGTCTAGAGTTATTTTTCCTCTGGTTGCAGATGACATGCTGGTAGAAATTAGGTAAAACGCATTAAAGTCCCCGGCCACTAGGAGCGCCGCTTCTAGATGAGCATTTTCTTGTTTGCTTATGGATTTATACAGTTCGTTGAGTGCGATCTTAGTGCCAGCATCGGTATGTGGTGGTAAATAGACGGCTACGAAAAATATAGATGGTAGATCGTGTGGTCTACAGCTTATCATTAGGTAAGACTTCCTTAATATTAGACATCGCGCACCAGCTGTTATTGACAAATAGACACACACCACCACCCCTCGTCTTACCGGACGTAGCAATTCTGTCCTGCCAATGCACGGAAACCCCAGCCAAGTCTATATTCAGCCACCACTCGGTGAAACATAAGATATTACAGTGTTTAAATGTCCCATTGGTAGGATAGTCTCGAACTGAGGTCATCCAGTTTATTCTCCAGTGATTGCACGTTGACCAATAGAACGGATGGTAGAGGCGGGTTACCCACTCGCCAACGAATTCTCACAAGGTACCCGGATTTGCACCCCCTGTATCTCCATCTTTTCTTCATGCGAATGATGGGGATTTGAGCCTGCAAAAGTATATCCTTCGCATCAGACTCATTAAAGAAAAAATCTTTGTCCAGGTCGAGGTGAGTAATTGCTGATATCCAGAAGCTCTTTTCGGTCATATTTGTTATTTTTTATTTTATTTAACCTTTATTCAACTAGGCAAGTTAAGAACAAATTCTTATTTACAATGACCGCCTACTCCGGCCAAATCCGGATGACGCTGGGCCAATTGTGCGCCGCCCTATGGGACTCCCAATCACAGCCGGATGTGATACAGCCTGGATTTGAACCAGGGACTGTAGTGACACTTCTTGCATTGAGATGCAGTGCCTTAGACTGCTGCGGCACATAAGAGACAGTATCAGCAACATTATATACAAAATAAGTTACAAACAATGCAAAAAAACATACAAAATAGCACAATTGGTTAAAAGCCCATAAAAGGGCAGCCATCCCCTCCGGCGCCATTATCCTTTTTGAAGACCATTGAAGACCTTTGAGTCATTATGATTCCACATACTCTGAGTGTTCAAAACATTAAGAATGTCTTCCTATTATTGAGTTGTACCCCCCCTTCTGCCCTCAGAACAGCCCCAATTCATCAGGGCAAGGACTCTACAAGGTGTCGAAAGCATTCCACAAAGATGTTGGCACCGTTTTGACTCCAATGCTCCCACAGTTATGTCAAATTGGCTGGATGTCCTTTCGGTGGTGGAACATTTTTGATACACACGGAAACCGTTGAGCGTGAAAAACCCAACAGCTTTGCAGTTCTTGACACACACCGATACACCTGGAACCTACTACCATACCCCGTTCAAAGGCACTTAAATCCTTTGTCTTGCCCATTTACCATCTGAATGGCATACATACACAATCCATGTCTCAATTGTCTCAAGGCTTAAAAATCTGTCTTTAACGTGTCTCCTCAACTTCATCTACATTGATTGAAGATGATTTAACAAGTGACATCAATAAGGGATCATAGCTTTCACCTGGATTCACCTGGTAGGTCAATTTCATGAAAAGAGCAGGTATTCTTAACGTTTTGTGCATTCAGTATACACAACACATTAGATAAACTGGAAAGACACTCTCACGGTTGCACAAAAAGAACTGTGCACAAATCACGCACCAAAATATTCTAATGAGCCGCCTCCTCTACATTTAATTATCACTCGGGGAGAAAATAACCATTTTGTGGAATGTAAAGAACCATTGAAGAGCTCAAAGGTTTATTTGAGTCATTATGGATTCACATAGAACCATCACCTTTCCCAAAGAACCCTTGAGGAACCTTCATTTTTTGGTGTGTATATGACATTGTATTGTTCAGTTTGGTTGAAAACACATATCCACGTACAGAACAAACAGAAGCCCCTATTCCTATAGGCAGGAATATAGACCTGAAAGTATTATTATATATACACTGAACAAAAATATAAACACAACATGCACATAACATGCAACAATTTTGAAGATTTTACTGAGATACAGTTCATGTAAGGAAATCAGTCAATTTAAATAAATTCATTAGACCCTAATCTATGGATTTCACATGACTGGGAATACAGACATGCATCTGTTGGTCACAGATACCTTTTTTTAAAAGTAGGGGCGTGGATCAGAAAACCAGTCAGTATCTGGTGTGACCATCATTTGCCTCATGCAGCGTGACATGCTGTTGATTGCATAGAGTTGATCAGGCTGTTAATTGCATGGAGTTAATCAGGCTGTTGGTTGTGGCCAGTGGAACGTTGTCCCACTCCTCTTCAATGGCTGTGCGAAGTTGCTGGATATTGTCCGTAATAGGAACACACAGTCGTACATGTTGATCCAGACCAATCCAAACATGCTCAATGGGTGACATGTCTGGTGAGAATGCAGGCCATGGAAGAACTGAGAATTTTTCAGCTTCCATAAATTGTGTGCAGATCCTTGAGACCTTACTCCGTGCATTATAATGCTGAGACGTGAGGGGATTGCAGAGGGTGAATGGCACCACAATGGCCCTCAGGATCTCGTCATGGTATCTCTGTGCATTCAAATTGCCATCGATAAAATACAATTGTGTTCGTTGTCAATAGCTTATGCCTGCCCATACCATAACCGCCACTATGGGGCACTCTGTTCACAATGTTGACATCAGCAAACCACTCGCCCATATGACACCATACACGTGGTCTGCGGTTGTGAGGCCAGTTGGATGTACGGCCAAATTCTCTAAAACAACATTGGAGAAGGCTTATGGTAGAGAAATGACATTAAATTATCTGGTAACAGCTCTGGTGGACATTCCTGCAGTCAGTATGCCAATTGCACACTCTCTCAAAACTTGAGACATCTGTGGCATTGTGTTGTGTGACAAAACTGCACATTTTAGAGTGACCTTTGATTGTCCCCAGCACAATAAAAGGCCAATGATCATTCTGTTTAATCATCTTCTTGATATACCACACCTGTCAGGAGAATGTATTCACTTGGCAATGGAGAAATGCTCATTAACAGGGATGTAAACAAATTTGTGCACAAACATTTTGAGAAATAAGCTTTTTGTGCTTATTGACATTTTCAGGGATCTTTTATTTCAGCTCATGAAACATGGGACCAACACTTTACATGTTGCGTTTAGATTTTTGTTCAGTGTATATATACAGTGCATTCTGAAATTATTCAGACCCCTTGACTTTTTCCACATTTTGTTAGGTTACAGCCTTACTCTAAAACTGATCAAAATTATATATTTTTTTGCAAATGTATTAAAAATTAAAAACAGAAATACCTTATTTATATACGTTTTCAGACCCTTTGCTATGATACTTGAAATTGAGCTCAGGTGCATCCTGTTTCCATTGATAATCCTTGAGATATTTCTACAACTTGATTGGAGTCCACCAATGGTAAATTCAATTGATTGGACATTATTTGGAAAGGCGCACACCTGTCTATAAAAGGTGCCACTGTTGACAGTGCATGCCAGAGCAAAAATCAAACCATGAGGTTGAAGGAATTGTCCGTAGAGCCCCAATACAGGATTGTGTCGAGGCACAGATCTGGGGAAGGGTACCAAAGCATTTCTGCAGCATTGAACCAACACTTTACATGTTGCATTTATATTTTTGTTCAGTGTATATATATATATATATATATATATATATATATAAAAAACTGCAAAACCTACCCTAAAATCTATAGTAAAAAACCTAAAATACTGTAGTCCAATCTAGTTCTCAATACATCAAGTAGCTGGGACATATGCCATTTACTGTATGTTTCAGCCCAATAGTAGCCCAGCAACAAACAAGCTACCGTTGGTTCCTGGAGGAACAACATTCTCATCTGGTTGTACTCTGGAGTCAACGGGATAGAAGCATAGCAGGCATGCACAGGCTTTAAACTGTGGTCCTGTCTCCTCTTTAGTCATTCTCATCTCATATCGACGTAATCTGTAGAAAGAAAAATACAGGATGTAAAATTAAAATAGCAATGATAAAAGTGTTATACTAGTTTAGAATTACACATTGGTTTTTGGGTGTGGCCTTAAAGTAGTGAATCAATTATGGCGTGCTAGCCCCCTGTATATACTGTCCGCTACTGCTAGCCAATGGCCTAGCTTAGCATGCTAGCCCATTGTATATACTGGTCTATTGTGTGCTACAACCCACAGCCTGCAGCCTACTATAGGCTAGTTCACCACTGTTGCCTATGCTAGCCACCCGGTACCCGAGCCATGGCTCTAAAGTGTGACCAAATTTTTGCCCCCGTGACCAGTACTTTTGTTTTGGGAGCACCGTGCGGCTAAAAACGTTGTCCAATAAAAAACATAACATAAGCCAAAAGCACATAAAGTGCGGGGACAAGTGCATTAGGGCAGGGACTGGAGTAGCTCTCCAAAACTCTAGGTTGCATTCTGCCTTTCCCTACAGTTTTCAGTGGTTAGTTTCGCCCACGACTGGCTCATGTGAACTACAATCCCGACGCTGTGGTTTAACATTTAGAAAGGTCATCGCTTGCAATACGGCTTTCGAAACATATGGCCCTTATCTTTCATCAGCGATAAATAATTATTCAAATAAAAAAGACACACTTGCTGTAGCAGTTGTGCACAGATCCATACAGCTATGGGTGCCTCCAACCAATGAAACTTCACTTCCGATACACTTATACTTACACACAGGTGTTCGGAGCATGCTAGATAGCTAATTAGCACAGAAGGTTGCCTCTGTCTTCCGTCTGTTTCCCGTAAACAAGTGCTGTAACATGGAGATATGGCCGTGGGGAACACTAACCTTAACCCTATAAAAGGTGTGTATTAATTTAACCTTTTAACATGTTAATATTCAACATCAAAACTCCCTCATACAGAAGACGCCTTCTTCCAATGACTCTTATGTGTAATATAATGGCAATGAGAGTCATGATCAGTAGCCAAGGCTGGAGCAACATCAATATGTCTACTACCAGGTAGCCGTATTTGACAGGCAACAGGTGGCAGCCCAAGCCGGTCAACAGGCAGAGCTAACTGAGCTGGAGATTAAATTTAACACTGTTTATTGCATTGCCAAAGAGGCTGTAACCAAATTCAGACCCAAGTTACTCACCCAGAAAAATAATGGATTACAAATCAACCCGACATATGGAAATGAGGTGTCCTTCGCAAACATTATTGGCACCATTGAGGACACTATCTGGGAAGAGGATTAGTGCCATCCGGGATCCTTGGGACGTTCCTACCCTAAACCCTAACCCCAAAAACAAGTTGATTTATTAGCTAAATTCTAGATCAAAGAAATGTATTAGTTATTGTGAGAGGAGACTAAACATTTATTACATTATCCAAGTGTCAGTTAATAGTCAGCATGTTGCCTTGTTACAACATTAACATTATTAGTTACATAGTTTTCTATTATTATTATTATCATTATCATTATCTGTTAACTGTACTTTTAAATGCATAAAGGTTTTGTCGCCTAAACTTTATAAATATATTTGCTGTTGCACTTTTGAATACAATCAGTGTTCAGTTTTGTATGTTACATTCTACATTAAGAAAGAATGATAGGACAGTCATTTGCAGTAAAAAAATATTTATATTATTGTGCTCTTAAATTTTTCAACGTTAGGAGCACCAGTGCTACCAAATAAAAAAGTTTATTTCGAGCCTTGACTCTAGCCAACTGTTAATTGATATACTGTATACTGTGTTAACTAGCCAACACTGTTAGCCCAGCCCTGCTAATGCTACTTGTTGCCTATATTGTTTATATTGAGTGCTACGTTTAGCCTGCTAAACCTGTGATGCCATTAGCCACAATGTAGGCCCTATGCCATACCTGTCTCTGTACTGCTTCCATTGCACTGCTAGCCTACATAGCATCTTGTTAGCATACATTGCTGTTACCCTGATATTACACATTTAATACGTGCTGTCTGGTGCTGTCGGGCACCAGATTTCTATATCATATGGTTAGCTTATAGATGGTATTTGAAATACCTATGCAGGCGTTGTAAGGCTTGGCAAGCATCTGCAATGTTATCGGGCAGGAAGGCAACCATTATGTAGAACAAACATGTTAAATACATATTTGTATTACTTTAATCTCTTTACTAGTACTTTAAAACAATGCTAGCCTTTTTCACTTTTGATGTGATCATTATTTTGGTTCCAGGCACCCTTTCTTTTGCAAGAGGGTAAGAGTCGAGTGTGTTCTCTCCCTTTATTACCGTGCTATGATACAGTACATACAAAAGAAAGAGAGAAAATAGTTCCCAGTTGTTTTCAGCAACATATCACATTAAGTATATGTATATAGAGTAATGCTTACCTGCCATACTCGGTTGAAAATCTGAAAATATCTTGTGTAAGCTCTTAGTCAGCAAAAGATTCACTGTAATAAAAAAATCCTTTAATTTTTACAGTAAATTACTGGCAGCACAGTAGGCAGCAGGTTACTGTACATTTAAAGTAAATTACTGGCAGCACAGAAGCCAGTAAATTACTGTAGATTTACGGGACCTTTACTGTAACACAAATTGCCAGCATATTCCTGGAACACCTGATTACAGTAACATGCTGTATTTCTAGAATGTACAGTGCATTACTGGAAGCACAGTGGTAAGTAAACTGTTGCAGATTTACAGTGCAGGTAGCTAGTGTCAACGACAGGCAATACAGTACAGTACAGTACATTAGGTATTTCAATACTTTCAATACCTATTTTGTCATTTGTAATTCACTGGCCTGAACTACAATTCATGTAGCCTATTTTCTAACAGTTTAATTACAGTAGAATACATGTTTTTGGTATTTTCTAATACAAATATATACCTGCAAGTAGCCTGCTTAACTACAACATTCACGGTAACAGTAACACAATCTTTTTACTTGCTATATTCTTGTTTACCTTAGTTTAATACACTGACTATAATTCGCTCTGGATAACAGCGTCTGCTAAATGACCAAAATGTAAATGTAATAAAAATGTAATTACATATTCACTGTTAGCAATTGCTCACAGTAAACATGTAATTATATATTCGGTGTTTTATATCACTTGCACTTGAGAAGAGAAACCGATAAACAGGATGGAAGTGGAGAGGGACTTGGCAGCTTTGTGCTTGAATTACAACTTTATTTACAGAGTTTGGCTTTGAAGAAAGAAATGACAGAGCGGGAAAGAGAGAGGGGGGAAAAGCGAGACAAAAATAAAGATAAAGACTCATCTCACACTCAGACACACTTTCTCTCCCTCTCTTGAAATGTGTTGATTTATTTGACAATTTAAAAACACAATTCAACTACACATCTGAAAACAATGTATTTAAAATCATTGCGGATAACAGACAAAAGGTGATCAACTTATTTCCATTGTGGTCCTCTTGTTTTGGCCGGCAGGAAATAAGTTGTTCAGCTTTTTTGTGTTGTCCTTGATGATCAGAGGTGAGGGGTGACTTACCTTGAGTTGCTGCAGGTCTTGATGTTGGACAAAGAAAAGTCTGGAAACTGGAGGCACACAGCTCACTAACCGTCCCCATCATTGCACTGTGTGTGTGTGGTCTGTGTGAGTTGAACTAGGTGTTGAAGCTAAGAGCCCCAATGTTCTTAGCGTCTCTCCTCTTTTCGCTGTCCTCTCTCTTCTTGTGTCTCTCGCTGTCCCTCCAGGCAGCCCCCCCTTCACGCATAAGTTTATGAATCACAAAAGTGAGGCATCCTCTCTAGGTTCAGCTTTCCAGACTCCAGTGCTCTCTCCCCTCCTCTGCCACACACTAACTGACTCTACAATTAGTACGTTCTCTTTTTCTGTCACTCCCCTTGCTCTCTCTCCTCTTCAATCTCATTCATTCACTTGACCTCTATATTTTTCAAGGTGCTGCTTACACACACTCTCCAGCACCCTCTCTCTCTAGCAGTTGCTGAGATATTCTTAGAGCTGATGACATATTAGACACACACACATGCAGACGCGCGTGCGCGCACACACACACACACACCTGCTGCTCCACTCATACAAACTCATAAACACACCTCCTGTTTCACACCCACCCACACACACATCAGAATCCCCCACTCAGACCTGCTAGGCATCCAAGTCACACTATAGGTACTGCACACACACACACACACATAATGGCTATATACAGCACTTACAATCATACATGTACCAGTGCCGGTCAGTGCCGTTTAAGATGAGGGAGGACAATTTGTTTTCCAATGAGCATGGCCTTATTTCTATTACAGCATATTGGATGACTCTCATTCATATTCCATGTACCCAGTTCAATGTAACAGCAATAGGTTTAGGCTCCTACATGATACTCAAATTTTCCCTATACCCATCTTGAGGTTGCTACAACCTAGCCTATGAATGAAAGTTTACAATGTAGGTGCACACAGGTCGAGAGAAAGATTTGAGGTGACAGACAGTGACACATGGACAGACAGTGACATTCAATACCGCCTTGCACACTCTTGCCTGCATCTAACAAGAGTTTCTATTGGACAAATCCAGGTATGTTTATCCCTGTTTTGTTTCCGTTTGCTTCAATTTAAGATTTTTTTTTCAATAGAATCGGTGGAATGAATACTCCCCTGATCACATTTAAACACAGTTCACTTTCATAGCAGCCATGTTGTATTCCTTCTCGCATCTATGCGGTCTCCTCTCACCTCATCCCTTCGCTTGTGGACTTCAATGCACAACACATCAGCAGTATGTGACCAGGCGAAAACACCTTTCCAAGCCAAATCGCTACACACAGGCTACATCGTTGTCATTATATTAGATAAAGTAACATCATAGTCAGCATAGATAATAGAACCAACGCGTTAGTAAACCTGCTACAATCATGCAGTAACATTAGTGGACAGTCAGTAAACAGTTACACCAGCGGCAATAAATTAAACTCAGCAAAAAAAGAAACGTCCCTTTTTCAGGACCTTGTCTTTCAAAGATAATTCGTAAAAATCCCCAAAAAATTCACAGATCTTCATTGTAAAGGGTTTAAACACTGTTTCCCATGCTTGTTCAATGAACCTGTCAGGACCCGGTGCGAGAAACAGTCACTAATAATCAGCAGAACCCAGAAGATGAGGCAGACACAGCAGTACTAGAGATGGTGGTTTAATTAAAGAACAAAATCTTCAGGCCAAAATCTAAATCCACAATGTCCAAAATAAAGCCGAGAGGCACAAAATGGATATCCTCAAAAATACAAAGAAAACTCCACAAAGTGGTAAAAAACAGCAGGGAAAAACAAACCTCAAAAGACTACTCAAAATTACAC
The DNA here is from genome assembly GCF_016432855.1 of Salvelinus namaycush. Taxonomy (NCBI): domain Eukaryota; kingdom Metazoa; phylum Chordata; class Actinopteri; order Salmoniformes; family Salmonidae; genus Salvelinus; species Salvelinus namaycush. The sequence goes on from NC_052310.1 coordinate 58,527,522, forward strand.
AAGAACTAAACCAGAGAACCTCTGGAAAATCCAATCCGAGAAATATATGTTTCACACAAAAAGGCTTGGTCTGGGGCTGGGTGCTAACATACAAACACTGAGCAAAGAACTGAGGAACACACAGGGTTTAAATACAAACAAGGGAACGACCTACAGGTGCAAACAATAAAAGAGCAAGGAAAAAACAAAAGGTTCAAAAAAGGTGCAATGGGGACATCTAGTGACAAAACCAGAACAGTCCTGGCCAAAACCTGACAGAATCCCCCTCCTAGGAACGGCTCCTGACGTTCCTACCAGCCTTCTCAGGGTGGAGGGCCCTGAACTGACGAATGAGGTCAGGGTCCAGTATGTCCTTGGCAGGAACCCAGGAGCGCTCCTCGGGACCGTAGCCTTCCCAGTCCACCAGATACTGCCAGGACCGCTGCACCCGGCGGGAATCCAGTATCCGGTGGACGGTATAAGCCGACTGGCCTCCGATGACACGGGGCGGAGGTCTGCCTGCCGGGATAAGGGGAGAAAAAACAACAGGTTTTAATAAAGAAATGTGAAATGTTGGATTGATCTTAAGGGATCTGGGTAAGTGCAGGCGAAAAGTAACGGGATTGACTCTCCTGGCAATCTTAAAGGGACCGATGAATCTCTGGGACAGCTTGCGAGACTCCACCCGTAGCGGTAAGTCCTTTGTTGAGAGCCATACTCTCTGGCCGGGGTACAGGGTAGGACCGGGACGGCGACGTCTGTTGGCTTGTCGCTGGTACTGCTGTGAGGCACGCAGAAGATTAAGACGGGCCTTCTTCCACGTAAGCCGACAGCGTCTGATGAACCTCAAGGCTGAAGGCACTCTGACTTCTGCCTCCTGGTCCGGGAACAATAGCGGAGCATAGCCAAACTGACACTCGTGCGGAGACATACCAGTGGAGGAGGAGCACAAGGTGTTGTGCGCGTACTCGGCCCAAACAATGAAGGATGACCATGTGGATGGGTTGTTGGAGACCATACATCTGAGGGTGGTTTCCAGCTCTTGATTCATCCTCTCAGTTTGGCCGTTGGACTCCGGATGGTACCCTGAAGAAAGACTGGCCGTGGCCCCTATGAGTTGGCAGAAGGCCTTCCAAAACCTAGAGGCGAACTGTGGACCTCTGTCGGAAACCATATCTTGCGGAATGCCAAAGACTCGGAACACATGGTTAATCACCAACTCAGCCGTTTCCTTGGCAGAAGGTAATTTGGTCAAGGGAACAAACCTGGCCGCCTTAGAAAACCTGTCGATGATGACTAGGATCGTGGTATTACCATGGGACGGAGGAAGGCCAGTAATAAAGTCCAACGAGATATGGGACCAGGGTCGGTGGGGAATAGATAAAGGGTGAAGGAGTCCTTGAGGGCGGAGGTGAGAAGATTTGCCCTGGCAGCACACGGAACAGGCCTTGACGAAAGTGGCAACGTCTTCTTTTATGGTGGGCCACCAGAACTTACGCTGGATGAACTCCAAGGTGCGACCTACGCCCGGGTGACAGGTGAGGCGAGAGGAGTGCCCCCACAGAAGGACTTGGGACCTTGCTGCCTTGGGAACAAACAACCGATTGGCAGGACCTCCTCCAGGACCCGGTTCGATGGCTTGAGCTTGTTTCACGGTATCCTCCACTTGCCACGAGATCGGAGCCACGATCTTAGCGGCAGGAAGGACAGTCATGTCAGTATCTTCTCGAATGGCAGGAGAGTAGATACGTGACAAGGCGTCCGGTTTGAGATTCTTCGACCCGGGTCTATAGGTGAGGATAAACTGGAATCGGCTGAAGAAAAGAGACCATCGAGCTTGTCTGGAGTTCAACCGCTTCGCCTGCTGGATATACTCCAGATTTTTGTGGTCCGTAAGCACTTGAAATGGTTGAGAAGCCCCCTCGAGCCAGTGTCTCCATTCCTTCAATGCCATCTTAACCGCTAGGAGTTCACGATCCCCCACATCGTAATTCCTCTCGGCCGGGGTAAGCCGGTGAGAGAAGAAGGCGCAAGGATGAAGCCTCTTGTCTTCACCCCTCTGAGACAGGACAGCTCCAACACCAACCTCTGATGCGTCTACCTCCACCACAAAAGGTTCATCCGCCGTCGGTAGTGTCAGGATGGGAGCAGAGAGGATGCGCTGCTTGAGTCCTTGGAAGGCCGTCTCAGCTTCTCTTCCCCACAGAAACCTTGTGTTGCCACCCTTGGTTACAGCTGAGAGAGGGGCTGCCACCGAGCTGAAGTTCTTGATGAACTTGCGGTAAAAGTTGGTGAAGCCCAGGAAACGCTGAACTTCCTTAACGGACTTGGGGGTGGGCCAATCCGCTACCGCCCCTACCTTCTTGGGGTCCATCTGGACTCGACCGGGTTCCACTACAAATCCCAGGAATTGTACTCGAGAGGAATGGAATTCACACTTTTCCGGCTTAACGTACAAATGGCTGTCTAGGAGGCGTTTGAGCACTTGTCTGACATGCTTAGTGTGTTCTTGAAGGGAGCTCGAAAAGATGAGGATGTCATCCAAGTAAACAAACACGAAAATGTTAAGCATATCCCTAAGCACATCGTTTATGAGCGCTTGGAACACAGCCGGGGCGTTGGTCAGGCCGAAGGGCATCACCAAGTATTCGTAGTGACCAGTAGGCGTGTTGAAAGCGGTCTTCCACTCGTCACTGGGTTTGATCCGCACAAGATGGTATGCGTTCCGTAGGTCAAGCTTAGTGAAGACCACTGCTTCCTGGAGCAGCTCAAAGGCTGTGGCCATAAGGGGTAGCGGGTAGCGGTTACGGACGGTTATGGCATTAAGTCCCCGGTAGTCGATGCAAGGACGTAATCCACCGTCTTTTTTGGCCACAAAGAAAAACCCTGCTCCTGCCGGCGAGGTGGATGGACGCATGAGGCCTGCTGCCAGAGCGTCCTTGATGTAGGTATCCATAGCAGCTCGTTCGGGAGGAGATAGGGAAAAGATCCGACCCCTGGGGGGGCAGGTGCCCGGAAACAGGTCGATGGGGCAATCGTAAGGTCGATGGGGTGGTAGTTTGGTGGCCCTCTGTTTGCTAAATACCGGTTTGAGGTCATGGTAACACTCAGGAACTCGGGACAGGTCGATGGATTCTAGAGACTCGGAAGGGGAACTCTGGGAACTCGGGAAGATACAAGTGGCTTGGCACGTAGGACCCCACTGCTTGATAGTGCCCACAGACCAGTCGATGTGAGGGTTATGGCTGTGAAGCCAGGGGTATCCAAGGACGAGAGGGAATTCGGAACACGAGGTCAGATGAAAGTTCATCACTTCCTGGTGTTGGGAAACTGAAAGTCGCAAGGGGGTAGTGACACGAGTGACAAGTCCAGATCCCAAAGGGCTTCCATCCAACGTAGTAACCCTTATGGGGTCACTTAGAGGTTCAGAGGGAACGCCATTCTCCTTCGCCCAGACACCATCCATGAAGTTACCTGCGGCTCCAGAGTCTACCAAGGCTTGAAGGGGAAGCTCGTGGTTGTCCCAGGAAAGGGTAACTGGAATGAGCAGGCGGGAGTTCGATGGATGGGAGGAGGTTATGTTTCCCGTTACAGTCCTCCCAGGCCTGCACGGGAGAGTGCGTTTTCCCTGGAGCCCGGGACACGTGGAGAGGAAATGGCCCGGTTTGCCGCAATATAGACAGCATCGCTCCCTTATCCGGCGGTCTCTCTCAGCCTGGGAGATGCGTCCAGCCTGCATGGGTTCCGGTGGAGTCAGCGAGGATAAAGGTGGAGACTCGGAGCTGGGACCGATAGGAGCTAGGGTGAGAGATCTACGGTTGAGCTCTCTCTCTCTCAGACGCTGGTCTATGCGTGAAGCCAACTTGATCAGGGACTCGAGGTTGTCCGGTGGTTCCCGAGTGGCCAGTTCATCTTGGATGGTGTCGGAAAGACCCTTCAAAAAGCACACTGTGAGCGCCTCGTCGTTCCAGCCACTCGCTGCTGCCACCGTGCGGAACTGGATGGCATAGTCCGTCACGCTGCGCCGACCTTGGCTGAGAGTCAGGAGCTGTTTGGCTGAGTCAGGACCGCTGGTGGGATCTTGAAACACTCGCTTGAATTCCTCAGCAAAGGTAGAGTAGCTGGCACAGCAGGGACTTTGGGCATCCCACACCGCAGTAGCCCAGGCTAGGGCTTTTTCCGACAGCAGGGTGATGATATATGCTATCTTGGACCGGTCGGTGGGAAACGACGAGGGTTGCAGCTCGAAGGAGAGAGAACATTGGGTGAAAAACCCCTTACAAACACTCGGATCACCTGAGAACCGTTGGGGAGGCGGCAGACGAGGTTCAGCCAGGGGGTTAACTGCCACGGGCACTTGAATCTGATGAACTGGAGCAGAAGCGGTTGCAGGAGAAAGTTGATCAGAAATCTGTTTTATGGAAGTCATCATCTCCGACAGAAGTTGAGAATGTCCAGCCAGTAAGGCCTCTTGCTGAACCAGAGCAGCTTCGTGACATTGGACAGTCCCCTCGTGGTGGGACAGCATGGGAAAAAAGTCCTGGGTACTGGCTGCCTCTGGGTTCATATTAATGGCTCAGTGTTTCTGTCAGGACCCGGTGCGAGAAACAGTCACTAATAATCAGCAGAACCCAGAAGATGAGGCAGACACAGCAGTACTAGAGATGGTGGTTTAATTAAAGAACAAAATCTTCAGGCCAAAATCTAAATCCACAATGTCCAAAATAAAGCCGAGAGGCACAAAATGGATATCCTCAAAAATACAAAGAAAACTCCACAAAGTGGTAAAAAACAGCAGGGAAAAACAAACCTCAAAAGACTACTCAAAATTACACAAGAACTAAACCAGAGAACCTCTGGAAAATCCAATCCGAGAAATATATGTTTCACACAAAAAGGCTTGGTCTGGGGCTGGGTGCTAACATACAAACACTGAGCAAAGAACTGAGGAACACACAGGGTTTAAATACAAACAAGGGAACGACCTACAGGTGCAAACAATAAAAGAGCAAGGAAAAAACAAAAGGTTCAAAAAAGGTGCAATGGGGACATCTAGTGACAAAACCAGAACAGTCCTGGCCAAAACCTGACAGAACCATAAACAATTCATGAACATGCACCTGTGGAACGGTTGTTAAGACACTAACAGCTTACAGACGGTAGGCAATGATGTTATGAAAACTTAGGACACTAAAGAGGCCTTTCTACTGACTCTGAAAAACACCAAAAGAAATATGCCCAGGGTACCTGTTCATTTGCGTGAACGTGCCTTAGGCATGCTGCAAGGGGGCATGAGGGCTGCAGATGTGGTCAGGGCAATAAATTGCAAAGGGAGACAGGACGGACAGCTGATCTTTCTCGCAGTGGCAGACCACATGTAACAACACCTGCACAGGATCAGTACATCCGAACATCACACATGCGGGACAGGTACAGGATGGCAACAACAACTGCCCGAGTTACACCAGGAACGCACAATCCCTCATTCAGTGCTCAGACTGTCCACAATAGGCTGAGAGAGGCTGGACTGAGGGCTTGTAGGCCTGTTGTAAGGCAGATCCTCACCAGACATCACCGGCAACAACGTCGCCTATGGGCACAAACCCACCATCGCTGAACCAGACAGGACTGGCAAAAAGTGCTCTTCACTGACGAGTCGCGGTTTTGTCTCACCAGGGGTGATGTTCGGATTTGTGTTTATCATTGAAGGAATGAGCATTAACACTGAGGCCTGTACTCTGGAGCAGGATCGATTTGAAGGTGGAGGGTCCGTCACGGTCTGGGGCGGTGTGTCACAATATCATCGGACTAAGCTTGTTGTCATTGCATGCAATCTCAATGCTGTGCGTTACAGGCGAAAACACCTCCCTCATGTGGTACCCTTGTGGTACCCTCCTGCAGGCTCATCCTGACATGACCCTCCAGCATGACAATGCTACCAGCCATACTGCTCGTTCTGTGCGTGATTTCCTGCAAGACAGGAATGTCAGTGTTCTGCCATGGCCAGCGAAGAGCCCAGATCTCAATCCCATTGAGCATGTCTGGGACCTGTTGGATCGGAGGGTGAGGGCTAGGGCCATTACCCCCAGAAATGTCCAGGAACTTGCAGGTGCCTTGGTGGAAGAGTGGGGTAACATCTCACAGCAAGAACTGGCAAATCTGGTGCAGTCCATGAGGAGAAGATGCACTGCAGTACTTAATGCAGCTGGTGGCCACACCAGATACTGACTGTTACTTTTGATTTTGACCCCCGCTTTGTTCAGGGACACATTATTCCATTTCTGTTAGTCACATGTCTGTGGAACTCGATCAGTTTATGTCTCAGTTGTTGAATCTTGTTATGTTCCTACAAATATTTACACATGTTAAGTTGGGAAAAATAAACGCAGTTGACAGTGAGAGGACTGTTTCTTCTTTTGCTGAGTTTAGTAATACCAAAAGCTTACCTTGACTTGAAAGAGTTCCAGTGTTGTGTTGGAAAGTCATAGCCAGCTAGCTAACTTAGCATCCCTCTGTTTGTGCAGGGTGTTTCAGCAGGCTAAAGTAGCGAGCTGCATTTGCTAGCTAAGTAAGAGAAACTGAAAGTGAAAAAACATTACGTAATAACTCTCTCTATTTCTCTCTTGCTTCTCTTTCATTTTGGAAGAAATTCATTCGTTCAAAACTGTTAAACTATTGTCTTTCTCTCTCTTTGAGTCAACTACTTACCACATTTTATACACTGCAGTGCTAGCTAGCTGTAGCTTATGCCTTCAGTACTAGATTAATTATCTGATCCTTTGATTGGGTGGACAAAATGTCAGTTCATGCTGAAAGAGCTCTTCCTCCGGAAGTTGTCATAATTACTGTGTAAGTCTATGGAATGGGGTGAGAACAATGAGCCTCCTAGGTTTTGTATTGAAGTCAATGTACGCAGAGGAGGATGGAAGATAGCTGTCCTCTGGCTACACCATGGTGCTACTCTACAGACTGCTGTTGAGGTTACTGTAGACCTTCTTTACAAAATAGTGTGTTTTAATCAGTTATTTAGTGACATGGTTATATTTAGTATAGTTTTATCTAAAAAGGATAACTATTTTTATGAAATTCATTGAGGAGGATGGTCCACCCCTTCCTCCTCTGAAGAGCCTCCACTGACATGTACCATCAAGGATACGAGGCCAGAACACACACACACTCATAGTTCTTTCCTTCTCTCTGTCTGTATGCCCAACACCCTTCTTCCTTCCTCTCTTTCTTTCTTTTTATCGCTCTCTTGCTATCTCCTAGTAGCATTCCCACCAACAACACCCTTTATAATGGGTTCACTTTTTACTAGTGTACTGTCTTCTGCCCTCCCCTCCTCTTTGTTGTATCATTCACTCCCTCTTTCTTTTCCCTTTGCTCAATCTTCTTTCACATATTCTCTTCTCTCCTCCTCTTCTCTCTCTCCTCTCTGTTCTTCTTCTCTCCTTTCCCATTCAAATTATTTCTGAAATATCCAGTGTAGTTCCTTTGTGGCCGCCTTCAACCTGTCTCAACCACTTCCCTCCTCTACCCCAACCTTGACTGCCCCTGACCTCAAACAACTAGCACTCTCCTTGGCCCCTACAGGCCTAAGGCTCTAGGTTTCATCTCTAGAGAGCCAACTTCTGAAAATGAGTAGTTTGAGATAGAGGGAGAAAAGAAAAAGACACACATACACACTTATGTATGGAGGACCTACTTGGAAAGGCCTCGATCTAATTTTCAAAGTAAATGTATTTTCTATCGCCAATCAAAAGCCTGAATTATTTTACTTTCAAGGACAAAGTGACGCTTCAACTAAGAACAAGTCATAATGTCTGAAGAATAGAGTCTGTGACTTTGTCCCCTTCCCAAGCCACACATACTGTATATACCACACACACACACATTAACCCACATGCACACACGCGCACACACGCAAAACAAACAACCATAGAGTCAGGCCGGTATTCAATCAGATCATACTTTGTTGGCTATGCACCTTTAAAAGGCAATGCTCCCACATTCACGAAGAACACTTTCACGGTGCTGCATATGTCGTCTCAATCAGAAATTTTCCTTTAAAGAAGTCATCCAGTAATTTTTCTTACATTTACTGTTGAAAAGCGGCATCCCAAGTATAAATACAGTAAAGTACACACCAGAGGAGCCTGGTGGGAGGAGCTATAGGAGGACAGGCTCATTGTAATGGCTGGAATGGAATCAATGGAACGGAGTCCCACACACTTTTTCCATATGTTAGGTGTGATTGGTACCATTCCTTTTATTCTATTCCAGCCATCACAATGAGCCGGTCCTCCTATAGCTCGGCCTACCAGCCTCCTCTAGTACACACACTAAAAGCGTAAAAAAATACATTTTGAGAAAAAAGCTATTCCTCATTATGATTTTGAGTAAAAAGCTCTTCCTCGCTGTGTGGTCACGTGGGTCGTGTAAGCCAGGCTAGATCTAAAGAGCCCTGGTGGGAAATTGAACAGAACATTTTTAACTGTGTCAAAAGAACAAAGCACAGTTACCACTGGCCTGGTCCTGGTCACCTGTTTCAATTAGGTATCTCATTATCAAAAATGAGATAGAGATGTTTCTACTATAAAATGCAGTATGTGGTCCAGGGAGTGAACACAACCTCTCTCTCTCTTCCTCCCTCTCTCTAGCTCACCATCCATCCACCCCAAACACTTATCACAAATTAATCAAACATGGTTGTCATGCCAACCAACACAGCTAAAAGGGAGAGGTGAGAGGAAGAGGAAGAAAAAATATAGAAACCGCCAGACACAATGTGTTGCGTTTTTCTGTTCTTTGTCTAAAATGAGAGAAAGATCAAATGTTTTCTCCTGCTTAAAGCAGTTGCACGCAGATGGTTGGGGTTTGTGCGTGTGTCAGGGCCGGCATTATGGGCGGGGCCTAGGGAGCCTGGCCCGCCCTATCCGTACCTCCATGCCACTCTAAATAAAATATTTAAATATTGCGCGTCTCGGTCAAATTTGAGACGCACACCAACAGAAAGATGCATCAATCTCAGATAAAGCATTTAAAGTGAGCGCAACAGCGCCCCTGTGTCTCCTTACGAGTAGACCATGTATCTGATGCTGTCTGTACAAAAGGAGTATGGCATGTCATACTTTTTCTGTCCGAACAGCGTCAGATGCATGGGCTAGATATAGTCAGACAGAGAAGCGCTGTTTCGCTCGCTAGTTCCAGCAGAGAGGAGGCGAAACGAGATGAGTCACTCTCGCCAAAATGTGTCCTGAATAAACCCAATGTGTTTCTATGGGCATAATATGCCTGCATTCCCACCTTTGGGACAACGACACGCATTGTTAGGGTGGAGACATGAGCATCTCGTCATTATATACACTGTTCAGATGCTGTCTTCCCCTAAAGTAAATTGATGTTTTGCCAAAATTATATAATTACTACTGTCTAAATAAAATACTTTACCAGAGAGCTTGACTTAGCCACAGAGGATCATTAGCTTATTTATTTTTTTAAATAGCAGTGGATTGTTTCAAATCACACGTGCATAGTCCTAGGGCTAGAGGCGTCACTACCGGCTGTGATTGGGAGTCCCATAGGGCGACGCAAATTGGCCCAGGGTCGTCCGGGTTAGGTTTGGCCGGGGTAGGCCGTCATTGTAAATAAGAATTTGTTCTTAACTGACTTGCCTAGTTAAATAAAGGTACAATAAAAATGCCTATTTGGGCAGCGTGGGTAGCAATAGGCCTAGATGGTTACTGAGTTGCGGCTGTCAGTGAAAAGCATCTATGTGTGAAGATAATGTGTCTTGAGTATATTTTAAAATGTTGAGACAAGAAGAAGGGGAGGGGTGTGTGGCAAATGTCCAGAATGTGCTCCGCTGTCTCCTGCCAACCCTTGCACACTCATTGTGTCATTGTGTGAATTGTTTGCCCTTTGACTGTTTTGTAAATTTTTATAAATTCCCCAAAAATAACCAGTAGGCCTACTAAATATACCGTTAATCGCCGTCATTTGGTTACATTAATTTATGTTAATGCTTGTATTACAGTCATTTACCATTCTCATTCTCAGAGTGGAAACGTTGTATGCAGAGTTCACAACCTGCTACACGTGTGAGAAACAACTTTGGTTTATTTCATAACCATCATTTGGGAGTTTTGTCAATGTTTTAATTGTCTTTTGTTTGGAGTGCTCCATGTGAGCTGTGATCATGTGTGTGGTTTTTCTGTCCTGATAACTTTGATGGAGCGTGCAGCTCGAACACACCAACCTGTTGAATTGATATAATGTTGCACTCCATTAGAGATAGCTCAAGTCAAGACAGATCAAATGGGAGGCAGACAGGCGGAGTAGAGACATTAATGCAATTGAAAGAACCTGCATTTTCATCAGGATACTTTCTACTGTTTTTATTTGTCGGCTTTAGGTCTATGTGTTTTACTTAGTTAGTTGCATACGCTGCATTGGCCTTGCAAAAGTATACATCCACCTTGGCGTTTTTCCTATTTTGTTGCATTACAACCTGTAATTTAAATAGATTTTTATTCAGATTTCAGGTAATGGACATACACAAAATAGTCCAAATCGGTGAAGTTAAAATATAAAAAATAACTTGTTTTTAAAAATTATTCAAAATAAAAACAGGAAAAGTTGTGTGTGTATATGTCACGATCGTTATAATGAGTGGACCAAAGCGCAGCGTGATCTGGGTTCCACATCTTTTTATTACTAGGTGAAACTCACAGCAAAACAAAAACAATAAATCTCTAACCGAAATGTGACGCTAACAATAGTGCTAACAGGCAACTATACATAGTCAAGATCCCACAAAGCACAATGGGGAAATGGCTGCCTAAATATGATCCCCAATCAGAGACAATGATAAACAGCTGCCTCTAAAGATTGCTGTACACCAGCGGAACTCATCCAGCTTGAAGGATGTGCTTTGTGGCTAGATGTGCCAAGCTTATAGAGACATACCCCAAGAGACTTGCAGCTGTAATTGCTGCAAAAGGTGGCTCTACAAAGTATTGGCTTTGGGGGGTGAATAGTTAATCATAACAGACACGCAGATAGGTGGAAATTGTAGGATAAATTGTAAGCTTCACCAAATTTGAAACTCACAAGTTGCCTATGGTCTTTATTATAACACCCATTAACAAAATGTTCACGTGCACACAGGAGGTCCCGTGAAAGAAATGGGTCCTCCTATAGAAATCAAATGCCCCTCCAACTGAGGGATGCCATCCTTGGTGTGTGTGTGTGTGTGTGTGTGTGTGTGTGTGTGTGTGTGTGTGTGTGTGTGTGTCTGTGATTACCTGTCTGTGATTACCTGTGTGTGTTTTACCTGTGTGTGTTTTACCTGTGTGCATTGCAGATGTGTGTTGCTGATCAAATCATACTATGACTATACGGAAGTTTACATACACTTAGGTTGGAGTCATTAAAACCCGTTTTTCAACCACTCCACAAATTTCTTGTTAACAAACCATAGTTTTGGCAAGTCGGTTAGGACATCAACTTTGTGCATGACACAAGTAATTTTTCCAACAATTTTTCCAGACAAATTATTTCACTTATAATTCACTGTATCACAATTCCAGTGGGTAAGAAATGTACATACACTAACTTGACTTTAAAGTCATTTAAACAGCTTGGAAAATTCCAGAAAATGTAATGGCTTTAGAAGCTTCTGATAGGCTAATTGACATAATGAGTCAATTGGAGGTGTACCTGTGGATGTATTTCAAGGCCTACCTTCAAACTCAGTGCCTCTTTGCTTGACATCATGGGGAAATCAAAAGAAATCAGCCAAGAATTGTAGACCTCCACAAGTCTGGTTCATCCTTGGGAGCAATTTCCAAATGCCTGAAGGTACCACGTTCATCTGTACAAACAATAGTACGCAAGTATAAACACCATGGGACCACGCAGCCATCATACCGCTCAGGAAGGAGATGATGTTCTGTCTCCTAGAGATGAACGTACTTTGGTGTGAAAAGTGCAAATCAATTCCAGAACAACAGCAAAGGACCTTGTGAAGATGCTCGAGGAAACAGGTAGAAAATGATCTATATCCACAGTAAAACGAGTCCTATATCGACATAACCTGAAAGGCCGCTCAGCAAGGAAGAAGCCACTGCTCCAAAACCGCCATAAAAAAGCCAAACTACGGTTTGCAATTGCACATGGGGAAAAATATCGTACTTTTTGGAGAAATGTCCTCTGGTCTGATTAAACAAAAATAGAACTGTTTGACCATAATGACCATCGTTATGTTCGGAGGAAAAAGGGGGAGGCTTGCAAGCCAAAGAACACCATCCCAACCGTGAAGCACGGGGGTGGCAGCATCATGTTGTGGGGGTGCTTTGCTGCAGGAGAGACTGGTGCACTTCACAAAAGAGATGGCATCATGAAAATTATGTGGATATATTGAAGCAACATCTCAAGACATCAGTCAGGAAGTTAAAGCTTGGTTGCAAATGGGTCTTCCAAATGGACAATGACCCCAAGCATACTTCCAAAGTTGTGGCAAAATGGCTTAAGGACAACAAAGTCAAGGTATTGGAGTGGCCATCACAAAGCCTTGACCTCAATCATATAGAAAATTTGTGGGCAGAACTGAAAAAGTGTGTGTGAGCAAAGAGGCTTACAACCCTGACTCAGTTACACCAGCTCAGGAGGAGGAATGGGCCAAAATTCACCCAATTTATTGTGGGAAGCTTGTAGAAGGCTACCGGAAACGTTTGACCCAAGTTAAACAATGTAAAGGCAATGCTACCAAATACTAATTGAGTGTATGTAAACTTCTGATCCACTGGGAATGTGATGAAAGAAATTAAAGCTGAAATAAATCATTCTCTCTACTATTATTCTGACATTTTACATAATTAAAATAAAGTGGTGATCCTAACTGACCTTAGACAGGGAATTTTTACTAGGATTAAATGTCAGGAATTGTGAAAAACTGAGTTTAAATGTATTTGGCTAAGGTGTATGTGTGTAACTCTGTGTAACTCATTGAAATGGCTTTCTAGTATACCCCTCTGGTTGCCAGGTCTGTTTTAGCCAACTGTTTTGCTCTCTGTCTTGTCTGCCACACGGTGGTGCTATTGCTCCAAGTGACAAAAGCTTTTTCCTCAACATTCATAAAACATCCTTATTTACATTTACGATTCATACATTTCGGTAACTAAAGTGGTTGTAAAATCTCACCATGGACTGAGAAAAACAGCAATGGGAGGTTGTGTCTGTGTGTGATTACCTGTGTGTGTTTGAGAAGCTGTGTACCAGCAAATGCATTTGTATGTGTGAGTGTGTACCAACTAAGCTGTCACTTTCACAATTCTCGTGCCCTGGTATTGCTACACATCTCCTCTGGGCACAGCTTCTGTATATTATCTGCATTTCCTCACCCCCTAACATCCTATCATCAGAAAGCAGAAGAGTTAGAAGTAGTGTTGCAGCCTCACGTGATGATGAGCCTTGCTTGAGACATGGAACATCCACTTTTGCTGTCAGACCGGAATCTAGCTTTGATTCACTCACTCACTCGCATGCACACACACACACCTTATTATCATGACGGTTAATTGCCTGTGCTGATAGAGTTGGTGCTTACAAATGGACTATGATCACTGACTACTGAGCAGCCATCTTGTTTTGGGGTCATTTCATAGCGAGAGGAGAGCAGAAAGATGACTAAACCACCAGTTCTGGGCACACACTGCACATTCTCTGCATAGTTTCCCAGTTGAGTCGATCACCACAGCCATTAAAGTACATTTGTCCGCCCTGCTCTCTCTCTCTCTTTCTCACAAACACACACGCACCCACAAACAAAGACATACATACACACACCCTGCACATCAGCTACACCAACAGGACATCCAGATAGTCAAGCCACTATATTGCATTGTTATACAGCAGCACTTTTTTACAAACGTGTGTGTATGTGCTTTTGTGCGTTTTTAAAAGGGGGAAAGATAAGTTCTGCAGGGTTAAAAGGTTATTTGTCTGGATTGGGTTGACTCAGCCCTGTTGGGGTTTCCATGGTGACAGTGACACATATTTGTACTTCTGAACTGTCTGTCATACTATGTCTTGTGTGTCACTTCCAGAGGTGTCCCCATACATTCAACTGTTGTCATAGATGTACGTCAACATATTCTGTTTTAAAGGTCAACTGTCGGCCGTGAAATCCTAACTCTGGTGACCAACAGCCGCAGTGTCGAAAGCCTGATGTAAATCCTGACCTCTATCTCTATCAGGTCAGGGGTCAGGGACAGCGCACAGTGGGGTCAAAAGAAAACCACTACTGTTCTGACCTTTCAGAGGGTCTCTCTCTCTCGTTCAATTCAAATGTGCTTTATTGGCATGGGAAACATACTGTATGTATACATTGCCAAAGCAAATTAAATAAACAATAAACGAAAGTGAGAAGAAACAAAAACAACATCAACAAAAAACGTTTAGAAATTAACAGTAAACAAGGTTTCAAAAAGATAAAGACATTTCAAATGTTTTATACTGAAAAATAGAAACTCAACACGTAAAGTGTTGGTCCCATGTTTCATGAGCTGAAATAAAAGAACACAGAAATGTTCCATGCACACAAAAGGCTTATTTCTCTCAAATTTAGTGGACAAATTGGTTTACATCCCTGTTAGTGAGCATTTGTCCTTTACCAATATAATCCTTCCACCTGACAGGTGTGGCATATCAAGAAGCTGATTAAATAGCATGGTCATTAGACAGGTGCACCTTGTGCTGAGGACAATAAAAGGCCACTCTAAAATGTTAATTTCTCTACCATAAGCCTCTTCCAATGTAATGTTTGAGAATTTGGCAGTACGTCCAACCAGCCTCACAACCGCAGACCACTTGTAACCAGACCAGCCCAGGAACTCCACATCCGGCTTCTTCACCTGCGGGATCGTCTGAGACCAGTCACCCTGAAAGCTGATGAAACAGTGAGTTTGCAAATCAATTTTATTTGCACAAACTGTAAGAAACTGTCTCAGGGAAGCTCCTCTGCATGCTCATCATCTTCACCAGGGTCTTGACCTGACTGCAGTTCGGCGTCATAACTGACTTCAGTGGGCAAATGCCACTGGCACGCTGGAGAAGTGTTCTCTTCACAGATGAATCCCAGTTTCAACTATACCGGGCAGATGGCAGACAGTGTGTGGCGTTGTATGGGCTAGCCGTTTGCTGATGTCAACATTGTGAACAGAGTGCCCCATGGGGGTGGTGGGGTTATGTTATGGGCAGGTAAAAGCTATGGACCATGAAACAATTGCATTTTATCGATGGAAATTTTGAATGCACAGATACCCTGACGAGATCCTGAAGCACATTGTCGTGCCATTCATCCGCCACCATCACCTCATGTTTCAGCATGATAATGTACGGCCCCATTTCGCAATGATCTGTACACAATTCCTGTAAGCTGAAAATGTCCCAGTTCTTCCATGGCCTGCATACTTCACCAGACATGTCACCCATTGAACATGTTTGGAATGCCCTTGATCGACGTGTACGACAGCGTGTTCCAGTTTCCGCCAATATCCAGGAACTTCGCACAGCCATTGAAGAGGAGTGGGAGAACATTCCACAGGCCACAATCAACAGCCTGATCAGCTCTATGCGAAGGAGATGTGTCACAACGCATTAGGCAAATGGTGGTCACACTAGATACTGACTGGTTCTCTGATCAACAACCCTACCTTTTTCTTAAGGTATCTGTGACCAACAGATGCATATCTGTATTCCATAGATTAGGGCCTAATGAATTTATTTCAATTGACGGATTTCCTTATATGAACTGTAACTCATATAAAATCTTTGAAATTGTTGCATGTTGTGTTTATATTTTTGTTCAGTGTATTTATCAGCTATGTACAGTGTTTTACCAATGTGCAAATAGTTATAGTACGAATAGTGGGGGAAGATACATTGCGTGAATCAGGCCTTCATGATTAACTTGAGATTTTGCGTCACTGGTCTACACACAATACACCATAATGTCAGTGGAATTGTGTTTTTAGAAATGTTTACAAATTAATAAAAAATGAAAAGCTTAAATGTTTTGAGTCAATAAGTTGTTATGGCAATCCTAAATAAATTCAGGAGTAAAACTTTGCTTTACAAGTCACATAATAAGATGCATGGACTCACTCTGTGTGCAACATACAATTATCTGTAAGGTCCCTCAGTCGAGCAGTGAATTTCAAACACAGATTCAACAACAAAGACCAGGGAGGTTTTCCAATGCCTCACAATGACAGGCACCTATTGATAGATGGATAAAAAATAAAAAAAACAGACATTGAATATCCCTTTGAGCATGGTGAAGTTATTAATTACACTTTGGATGGTGTATGAATACATCCAGTCACTACAAAGATACAGGCCTCTTTCCGAACTGAGTTGCTGGAGAGGAAGGGAACCGCTCGGGATTTTACCATGAGGCTAATGGTAACTTTTAAACAGTTACAGAGTTTAATGGCTGTGATAGGAGAAAACTGAGGATGGATCAACAACATTGCAGGTGATCCACAATACTAACCTAAATTACAGATTGAAAAGAAGGAAGCCTGTACAGAATACAAATATTCCAAAACATGCATCCCGGTTTGCAATAAGGCACTAAAAAACTGCAAATATGTGGCAAAGAAATTAACTTTATGTCCTGAAAAAAAAAGTGTTATGTTTGGGGCAAAATCAACAACACATCACTGAGTACCACTCTTCATATTTTCAAGCATGGTGGTGGCTGCATCATGTTATGGATATGCTTGTCATCGGCAAGGACTAGGGAGTTTTTTAGGTTAAAAAGAAACGGAATAGAGCTAAGTACAAGCACACTCCTAGAGGAAATCCTGGTTCGGTCTGCTTTCTAACAGACACTGGGAGACAAATTCACCTTTCAGCAGGACACTAACCTAAAACACAAGGCCAAATATACACTGGAGTTGCTTACCAAGATGACATTGAATGTTCCTGACTGGCCTAGTTACAGTTTGACAAAAATTGGCTTGAAAATATATGGCAATACTTGAAAATGGCTGCCTAGCAATGAGCAACAACTAACTCGACAGAGCTTGAAGAATTTAAAACAGAATCATGTGCAAATATTGTACAATCCAGGTGTCCAAAGCTCTTAGATGTACCCAGAAAGACATGTATTGACTCAGGGGTGAGAATACTTCTGTAAATTAGATATTTATGTATTTCATTTTCAATAAATTTGCTAAAATGTCTAACACACATTATGGGGTGTTGTGGGTTGATGGGTGAGATAACAAAAATGTAATCAAACTGTGGAATAAGTCAAGGGGTATGAATATGTTCACTGTAAATAAACAGATAAATATTGGTGGTATTTACAATGTTCTCACTCTCTCTGAATATGCTGATAACGTCAGCAGCAGCTACAGACGGAGAAGAGGGATGCGATTCAGAAGAGAGGAGAATATGAGGAGAGGAAAACTTTGAACGTATGGCTTCAGCGCCTACCGCAGGACGAATCGTTGCCGAGGGGGGAGGAGTCCAACATGCAGCAGCCTTATAACCCAGCTGATCCCGAACTGAAGAGCAACAGACTCCAGTGAACGGTCGCACTGTTGGACAGTGCAGCAGCGGTTCCTTCACGACGTTCTAAAGGTGGATTTTCGTTTCCTCCTGCTCAGAACTGCTCAACTGCGTGTGGGGACCCAGGACCTGCGGTCTTCTTCGGTTATTCTTGTCATTGGTATCGGAGCAACACACTCATTGTAGCTGTACTCACACACAGATAGCCTACGCACACAGACAGCGCTCAGCGGATTTCAATCTCAATAGGGCCACTTTTTTTCCGCATTTCAAAGGAAGGTGAACAACGCGGGAGAAAATGGCGTTGTCAATTAACGGCGTCCTCTGTACGCTGACGGTACTGATTTTGTGGCGGGCAGAGGAGCTAGTGGAAGCTTGCAGCTGTGCACCCGTGCACCCGCAACAGGCTTTCTGTAACGCGGACGTAGGTAAGTGATTGACAGGCTACGCCCTCACGTGTACCTTCTGTTGTTACGTCATTACTATAGCCTCTGTCAAGAGGTCTGGTCCTTTAAGGTAGCAGTGTACTTGCCAGTTCTGTCTGTTTTCCTAAAGTCGCTACTGGTGGCAGATTTGGTCACTTCTTCAGGGTCTTACTCATTGTTAGAAAAAGTTTGTTCCAATTCGGATGTTGGGTACTATATTTATTGAATATGTTAAATACTTTAAATTAAAATGGCCAATTTGGGTGCAATCAATCAGCTTAATTTCTCATCAAATTATATTAAAACAAGCATTCCGGAAACATTATTTTGTGTTAACAAATTTCATAACAATCTGAGATGGTTGGTGTCATGGTTTGCTGAAATGACATGGAACCACCCTTCTTTTCCACACTGGCTGTTTCCTGTTGACTGATGAGAATTGATTGACCAATTTCCAACCTCAAATGTAAGCAGATGATTAGTAACTTTGCTTGAGAGATCTGAAGGCTTGCGTTGTTTCCACCTGAGAATTCTGCAGACGTGTAGGACAGGGTCTGATAGTAATGCAGAGGTGACACATGCATACCATTTATTTCCCTTAGACTTTTTTTTTGCATATGGTGGCAAAAAGCGTGGCAGGGTCATGGGAACATGCCCCCCGGAATGTGTTTTTTATTTATTTATTTATTTTTTATTTATTTATTTTTTGTAGGACTGTGAGAAGTGAATTTCTGGTGCTTTTTACTCCAGTGAATGAAAATTAATGATGCCAACACCAACTCTATAATCCTGGCCCAAAAATGAGCCCAATATTGGCAAAAAATGATTAAGGCTCTTTTACCATAGCCTGTACATGGCACCATACAATATTATCAGGCAGGTGTGCTATTTAGAAATAAGCAAGGTTTTTTTCTGGCTCAATAGGGGCTACTTTCCTACAATTCTACACATTTTGCCATGGCTAATTCTGTTATGCTCAAACAAAATCAATTGGTTTCATTGCTTGATCTTTTTCTGTGGTGATTTCAATTTATCAAAGATAAAATGATATATGAAATATATATTTCTATCTTTTCTACAAACTTTGTCTGGTTATACTCTTAAGTGTACACAGTGTTTTTCCATCACAAAGTTAAACAATTTTTTGTGTTTTATTTATATATTAGTACCACGCAAGTTTGGACGACCTACTCATTCAAGGATTTTTCTTTATTTTTTTACTATCATTCTACAATGTGGAAAATAGTGAGTACATGAAAACTATGAAATAACACATATGGAATCATGTAGTAACCAAAAAGGGTTAAACAAATCAAAATCTATTTGAGATTCTTCAAACTTTGGCTTGATAACAGCTTTGCACCCTTGGCATTCTCTCAACCAGCTTCATGAGGTAGTCACCTAGAATGCATTTCAATTAACAGGTGTGCCTTATTTGATTTGTGTAATTTCTTTCCTTAATGCATTTGAGCCAATCAGTTTTGTTGTGACAAGGTAGGGGTGGCATACAGAATATAGCCTTATTTGGTAGAAGACTGTCCATATTATGGCAAGAACAGTTCAAATAAGCAAAGAGAAATGACAGTCCATCATTGCTTTAAGACATGAAGGTCAGTCTGGAAGAAACTCTGAAAATTTCTTCAAGGGCAATTGCAAAAACCACCAAGCCCTATGACGAAACTGGCTCTCATGAGGACCGCAACAGGCAAGGATGACCCAGAGTTACCTCTGCTGCAGAGAAGTTCATTAGAGTTACCAGCCTCAAGTTGCAGCCCAAATAAATGCTTCACAGAGTTCAAGTAAATGACACATGTCAACATTAACAGTTCAGAAGAGACTGCGTGAATCAGGCCTTCATGGTGAAATTGCTGCAATGGAACCCCTACTAAAGGACACAAATAAGAAGACTTGCTTGTGCCAAGAAAAACGAGCAATGGACATTAGACCGGTGGAACTCTGTCCTTTGGTCTGATGAGTCCAAATTTGAGATTTTTGGTTCCAACTGCCGTGTCTTTGAGACGCAGAGTAGGTGAACGGATGATCTCATGTGTGGTTCCCACCATGAAGGAGGTGTGATGGTTTGCGCTTAGTAGGACTATCATTTGTTTTTCAACAGGCAATGACCCAACACACCTCCAGGTTGTGTAAGGGCTATTTGACCAAGGAGAGTGATGGAGTACTGCATCAGATGACCTGGCCTCCACAATCACCTGACCTCAACCCAATTGAGATCGTTTGGGATGAGTTGGACTGCAGAGTGAAGGAAAAGCAGCCAACAAGTGCTCAGCATATGCGGGAACTCCTTCAAGACTGTTGTAAAAGCATTCCAGGAGAAGCTGGTTGAGAGTGCCAAAAGTGCAAAGCTGTCATCAAGGCAAAGGGTGGCTACTCTGAAGAAAAGCAAATATATTTTGATTTGTTTGAAGCGAGTTTTATTACTACATGATTCCATATGTGTAATTTCATAGTTTTGATGTAGAAAATAGTAAAATTTAAAGAACTCCTTGAATGAGTAGGTGTGTCAACTTTTGACTGTGTGCACACACCTCAAGCCCTGCTAGAGCTGCCACGGTCAACTGTAAGTGCTGTTATTGTGAAGTGGAAACGTCTATGAGCAACAACGGCTCAGCCGCGACGTGGTAGGCCACACAAGCTCACAGAACGGGACTGCCGAGTGCTGAAGCGCGTAAAAGTGTCTGTCCTCAGTTGTCACACTCACTACCGAGTTCCAAACTGCCTCTGGAAGCAATGTCAGCACAAGAACTGTTCGTCGGGAGCTTCATGAAATTTCCATCCGTTTCCATGGCCTAGCAGCTGCACACAAGCCTAAGATCACCATACGCAATGCCAAGCGTCGGCTGGAGTGGCGTAAAGCTCGCCGCCATTGGACTGGAGCATTGACGGCGAACACTTAATGCTACAGCATACAATGACATTCTAGACGATTCTGTGCTTCCAACTTTGTGGCAACAGTTTGGGGAAGGCCTTTTCCTGTTTCAGCATGACAATGCACCCGTGCGCAAAGCGAGGTCCATACAAATGGTTTGTCGATCGGTGTGGAAGAACTTGACTTGCTTGCACAGAGCCATGACCTCAACCTCATTGAACACCTGAATTGAAACGCCATATCGCCCAACATCAGTGCCTGACTTCACTAATGCTCTTGTGGCCGAATGGAAGCCAGTCCCTGCAGCAATGTTCCAACATCTAGTGGAAAGCCTTCCCAGAAGAGTGGAGGTTGTAATAGCATCAAAGGGGGGGACAAACTCTATTAATGCCCATGATTTTGGAATAAGATGTTTGATGAGCAGGTGTCCACTTCTTTTTTCTTTTTTTTTTTGCAGTGGCGGTGTGCTGCTGCTAAATTTAATACAGGGGAAACGCTGCACACAGTCCCCTATGAGTTTACAGTGCTTCAGCGTCTGCTGTGGGGCTAGGAGTATCGCCTGGTTTGTGGACGTGGCACAGCCGGATGAGAGGAAGACATAAAGAGTGAGCGAGCAAGGGAGACTAAGATGGACTTAACAGGGTAGTATAAATTCTGCTTTAGAATCCCTCTCAGAACTCCACTCACACCAGTCCTCTCTCGCTCTTTCTCTCTTTCTATCCTCCTTTCTTCTTTCCCTCCTTCCTCTGAGGGGTGTAGCTGCGAGGAATGACAGGAATGTTCCTGGGGTTTTCCCGCTTCGCACCAAACTAATGCAGTGGGACAGCAACAGACCGACACACAAACCACTTCAAAGAGATTCTGCTGGGGAAAAACTGGTTGAATCAACGTTGTTTCCACATCACTTCAGCAACAAAAATCAATATAACGTTGAATCAACGTGAAAAAGATTGGAGTTTCAAAAAGTCATCAACATAAGGGAATTGTGTATTTTTGGGATATGGTGACATTTGTTGTTGAATTCAAGTTAGTTGACAACTTAACCAAATGTACACTAATCAAAAATATGAAGTCAACATGCAACAATGTCAGATTTTACTGAGTTACAGTTCATATAAATAAATCGGTCAATTTAAATGAATTCATTAGGCTCTAATCTACGGATTTCACATGACTGGGAATACAGATATGCATCTGTTGGTCACAGATACCTTTAAAAGGTAGGTGCGTGGATCAGAAAACAAGTCAGTATCTGGTGTGACCACCATTTGCCTCATGCAGCATGACACATCTCATTCTTGATCAGGCTGTTGATTGTGGAATGTTGTAGCACTTCTCTTCAATGGCTGTGCGAAGTTGATGGATATTGGCGGGAACTGGAACACACTGTTGTACACGTTGATCCAGAGCATCCCAAACATGCTCAATGGGTGACATGTCTGGCCATGGAAGAACTGGGACATTTTCAGTACCAGGAATTGTGTATAGATCTTTGTGAAATGGGGCTGTGTATTATCATGCTGAAACGTGAGATGATGGCAGCGGATGAATGGCAAACCAATGGGCCTCAGGATCTCGTCACGATATCTCTGTGCGTTCAAATTGCCATTGACTGAAATGCAATTGTGTTCATTGTCTGTAGCTTATACCTGTCCCTTACCATAACCCCACCGCCACCATGGGGCATTCTGTTCACAACGTTGACATCAGCTAACCGCTCGCCCATATGATGCCATACACGTTGTATGGCTGATGCAGGTAGTCTAGCGGTTAAGCGCGTTGGGCCAGTAACCGAAAGGTCGCTGTTTCGAGTCCCTGAGCCAACTAGGTAAAAAATCTGCACTTAATCATAATTGCTCCTGTAAGTTGCTCTGGATAAGAGTGTCTACTAAATGTACATTTGAACTGTGATTCATCCATGAGGAGCACACGTCTCCAGCGTGCCAATGGACATCGAAGGTGAGCACTTGCCAAATGAAGTCACTTACGACACCGAATTGCATTCAGGTCAAGACCCTGGTTAGGACGACAAGCAAGCAGATGAGCTTCCCTGAGACAATTTCTGACAGTTTGTGCAGAAATTCTTCAGTTGTGTAAACCCACAGTTTCATCAGCCGTCTGGGTGACTGGGCTCAGATGATCCCGCAGGTGAAGAAGCTGGATGTGGAGGTCCTGGGCTGGCGTGGTTACAATTGGTCTGCGGTTGTGAGGCCAGTTGGACGTACTGCTAAATTCTCTAAAACGACGTTGGAGGTGGCTTATGGTAGATTCAATTCTCTGGCAAACACTGTGGTGGACATTCCTGCAGTCAGCATGTCAATTGCACAATCTCTCAACTTGTGGTTTTGTGTTGTGATAAAACTGCACATTTTTATAGTGACCTTTTATTGTTCCCAGCACAAGGTGCACCTGTGTAATGATCGTGCTGTTTAATCAGCTTCTTGATATGCCACACCTGTCAGGTGGATGACTTATCTTGGTAAAGGAGAAATGCTCACTAACACGGATGTCATTTTATTGGTCACATGTGTAACCGATGTGAAATGGCGATCTAGTTAGCGGTGGTGCGCGCTAATAGCCTTTCAATCGGTGACGTCACTTGCTCTGAGACCTTGAAGTAGTGGTTCCCCTTGCTCTGCAAGGACCACGGCTTTTGTGGAGCGATGGGTAACGATGCTTCGTGGGTGACTGTGCAGAGGGTCCCTGGTTCGCGTCGGGGCGAGGGGGCGGACTAAAGTTATACTGTTACACGTGTTTAGCAGATGATATTGTGGCTGTAGCGAAATGCTGGTTTTCTAGCTCCAACAGTGCATGAATACAATTTGTTCTTAACTGACTTGCCTAGTTAAATGAAATAAACACACACACCATTGACTTAGAGGTTAGAGTATCCCACCCTGACTTTCAAGTGTTCGCTCCTCTTCAGAATCCCTCTGTCCTGGTCATTTTGAGCATACATGCATACATACCTTAGTGTAGCAGTCCCACCAAGCTCATCAAAATGAGTTAGACTGCAGAGCGAGGCCAAGAATATGCTTAAGCTATGCTCCCCTCCATATTCAGAGGAAATAAGAGGGAGAGGATGGTGTACTACGCCAGTTGACAACACTGAGTCTGTATCCTCTGCAGCCCACACACACAGAGTAGTGACACTAACAGCTAAGTGATTAACACTTGTCCCTGGTGTCACACACACGTCCCTGCTCCCATGTCTAGCTTGTAGGCAGATTTTATTTATTACGTTTATTTGGACAGGGACAATGTACAACAAAAGCATCACTCTGAAGTGAACTCACTGGGCACATGGCTATTCTACGTTGGTTCAATGTAAATTAATTGAAATGACATGGAAACAATGTTGAATCAACCAGTGGGAAGTGATGCATTGCACCAGATTTCTTACAGCTAATGTTACATCTTTATTCCCTGGGAAAGACCGGGGACTTCACAGCCTGCTCCAGCAGGGGCTGGGAAGGGGGAGGCCATGTCACCTCCTAGAGCCACTGCTCTGATGGGGAGAGTGGTGTGGTGGAGGGAGGGTTGGGGGAACTCAGGATGGTTTTCATGGAAAGGCATTGCTTAGTGCTGGTGATGTATAAGTAATTCTGCATAGCTATGGTCTTTGTGTTTTAACCTCTTAGCTTTCTCTGCTACCCTAGAGTTTCTGCTGCACTCTCAACATGGGGTGCTCATATGACCTAGTTAAAAAAAAATAGCAAGAGGGGAAATGGTGCCTATTTAGGAAAACATCATTCCTGCAAAAGTCGTTAAATAGGCAGCAGTCCTGAATCACTTTTACATTTTAGCAGAAGCTCTTTTCCAGCGTGACTTACAGGAGGGTTGAGTGCTTTGCTCAAGGGCACATCGACAGATTCTTCACCTAGTCAGCTCTGGGATTTGAACCCGCGTCCTTTCGGTTACTAGCCCAATGCTCTTAACTGCTATGCTACCTGCTGCCCCTACACTTTTTCCCTGGGCTGAGCATTCTCTCTAGGGCTGGGAATTGATAGGGACCTCATGATACGATATCACGATACTTAGGTGCCGATACAATATATATTGCTATTCTCACGATTCTATATGTATTGCGACTCAATAATGTGACTGTATTGCGATTCCATAGTCCAAACAAATTGCTCACTGTATGTCTGCTGCAGAGGGACAAGAAAGCCACGAGAATGAGTTTGGATCAGTCATGGAAATACATAAAAAATACTGCAGCCAACTAGTGCAAAAATAATATTGCGACATTGTCAAAACGATATCTTGTCGCATAATATCCCGATATGTAACAATATCCCCCAAAATGTATCACTAGTTCTCTCTAGCCTGTTGTATACCCAGGGTCCTTAGTGCTCATTAGCCTCTGGGCCTGAATGAGGTCAGGAAACGAGAGGGGGGAAAAACTCCACGGAATGCAGGAGAGGGAGCCAGCCAGGTACACTGCTGGCGTGTGTGTTTTGCATCAGCCTCAGTTAGTGCCATGTGTATGAACTTGAAGTGGTTATATGTGCAGAAAAGCATGCGAAAGAGATCGGGGGGAGCAGTGAACTCCTCTGTATTTGTCTGTTCCATGCCATAAAGAGAACCCAAGGGTGTAGAGCAATGGCAGTCACCCCTGTGGAGTGTGTGTGTGTTTCTCTCTGGTGAATTTACGTTATTATTATTGCGTATTGCTCATATTTTCTCTTCCCATAGCTGAAGCATGATGTAGTCAGAGGTCTTTAACACACACACAGGAACTACAGCTCGTTCATACTTTCTGTCCTCTGAAGAAAGGATAGTGTCACTACATTGTGTTCTGATTTCTTTCTCTCGCTATTGCCGTCCCTGTCTCTCTCGCTATCTGTCGCGCGCACACTCTCTCTCCCTTGATAATGTGCCTCAATCACTCCCTTGTTTATCAGTGAAAGCACACATCCCTCCCTGCCAATATGTGCTAACGAATCATGATGTGATGTGGAATGGTACTGGCAGCTAGTTCACAACCTGAAACAGTCAAAACAAAGTTGTTTTGACTCGCTGTATTGTGGGTTGTGTTGGGGTTTATTGATGTAGGAACGACAAGCTGCCGTAGAGGCTGTTTAGGCTGCCTGGGCTCCATCTGCAGGTGGTTAAAGAGCTGTACTGTTGAGGGAAGTATTCAAACAGAAGATTGCTTGTTTTGTGTGTGTATTCCTGATGTCCTCTGACCCCATCTCTGTCTCCCTGCAGTGATCCGAGCGAAGGTGGTGGGGGAGATGGAGGTGGATACTGGGAATGATATCTATGGGAACCCCATCAAGAGGATCCAGTATGAGGTCAAGCAGATCAAGGTGAGAATACATCCATGAACTTGAACCCCCCCCTGACCTGGGGTTGTTAGATATAAGACCTGTGTTCATCTAACCCCTTACCTGTTATTGTGTTGTAGATGTTTAAGGGTCCTGACCAGGACATTGAGGCGATCTTCACTTCACCGGTCTCTGCTGTGTGTGGCGTTACCTTGGATACTAGCGGCAAGAAGGAGTACCTAATATCCGGTAAGGCTAGTCATCTGACCTGACCAGACACTGATGACCTGGCGTAATAATCTCCCTCCGCTGTGTGCTAGAAGTAGTCTGATCCCAGAGCTGTTTGTGTTCTCGTGCCTACTCCTACGGTTATTGGTATTACAATGACCATAGGAGTTGGCAAGACGGCACAAATAGCTCTGGGATGAGGCTATGCTAGATGGTGCTGAGTGAGCACAACTGGAGTAGACCTAAAGAGGGACACAGAGGGGCATTAGATCATGCACGCTCTGGTTTCCCTACACACACACTCAGCTTAATTACAGGGAACACCAGAACAGGAACTACTGAGGCTAGCGTTTCCTTCTTCTGGATTCTTTAGGACTCCGGACGGACCTCGGTATGGTGAAAACCAGTTTCTGTCCGACAAGCATTTCAACAACTCACCCCTCTCGTCCCTCACCATCTCTTCTCCATTTTCTTATCGCTGTCTGCCCTGATCTAAAGAGGGGGGAGGCGAGTGAAAGAAAAGCTACTGTCTGATTTCAGTGACTCAGTTATCACGTTTCAGAACCACATCTGTTGTTGCTGTTTTAGAGAACCTTTCTTTCTCGCGCCCCCTCTCCTTACCCCACCCCCTCTTCCCCCCCCCCCCCCCCCCCCCCCACCCACCTCGCTCTCACCCTCCTTCTCTTTCTCCCTCTGTTGCCCCCTGTAGGCAAGGTGGAGGCAGGTGGGAAGATGCATGTGACCCTGTGTGACTACATCACGCCCTGGGAGTCCATGAGCCCCACTCAGATGAAGAGTCTGACTCAGCGCTATCAGATGGGCTGTGACTGCAAGGTAGGGAGAGAGGTGGTGGGAAGCAAGGAGTAGATGGATTGGGAAACCAATTTTAAAGGCCCAGTGCAGTCAATTCTGTTTTCCCTGTGTTTTCTATCATAGTTTCATCAGCTGTTTTTTTTTTTTTTCTATCAGTTATTTCCTGATTTTGTATTTTCAACTATCTACAGAGGGCCTTCTAATCAGCAGGTTTGCTTGGGCGGGAGTTTCGGCTTTACAGTGCAAATTGGTTAATAGACCAATAACAAACCTCTCTGCCAATAATAACAGCTAGTTTTTAGTTTTCCCCTCCCTACTCTGACTTGGCAAAATTTAGCAAGTTTTTTTGCTAAAAAAGCTACAGTGGCACGAATAAGTATGTGAACCCTTCGGAAATACCTGGATTTCTGCATAAATCTGATCTGATCTTCATCTAGGTCACAACAATAGACAAACAGTCTGCTTAAACTAATAACACAAACAATTACACGTTTTCATGTCTTTATTGAACACCATGTAAACATTCACAGTGCAGGGTGGGAAAAGTATGAACGCTTGGATTTAATAACTGGTTGACCCTCCTTTGGCAGCAATAACCTCAACCAAATATTTTCTGTAGTTGCGGATCAGACCTGCACAACAGTCAGGAGGAATTTTGGACCATTCCTCTTTACGAAACTGTTTCAGTTCAGCAATATTCTTGGGATGTCTGGTGTGAACCACTCTTGAGGTCATGCCACAGCATCTCAATCGGGTTGAGGTCAGGACTGACTGGGCCACCCCAGAAGGTGTATTTTCTTCCGTTGAAGCCATTCTGTTGATTTACTTCTGTTTTGGGTCATTGTCCTATTGCATCACCCAACTTCTGTTGAGCTTCAATTGGTGGACAGATGGCCTAACGTTCTCCTGCAAAATGTCTTGATAAACTTGGGAATACATTTTTCTGTCTGATCGAAATCTGTTCTGAGGCAGCAAAGTAGCCCCAGACCATGATGCTCCCATCCACCATACTTTACAGTTAGGATGAGGTTTTAATGGTGTGCTGTGCCTTTTTTTTCTCCACACATGGTGTTGTGTGTTCCTTCCAAACAACTCAACTGTTTCATCTGTCCACAGAATATTTTGCCAGTAGCGCTGTGGAACATCCAGGTGCACTTTTGCAAACTTCAGACTTGCAGCAATGTTTTTTTTGGGGGGGGGGGGGGGGCAGCAGAGGCTTCTTCTGTGGTTTCCTCCCATAAACACCATTCTTGTTTAGTGTTTTACGTATCGTAGAGTCGTCAGAGATGTTAGCATCTTCCAGAGATTTCTGTAAGTCTTTAGCTGACACTCTAGGATTCTTCTTAACCTCATTGAGCATTCTGCGCTGTGCTCTTGCAGTCATCTTTACAGGACAGCCACTCCTAGGGAGAGTAGAAACAGTGCTGAACTTACTCCATTTATGGACAATTTGTCTTACCGTGAACTGATCAACATCAAAGCTTTGAGGTACTTTTGTAACCCTTTCCAGCTTTATGCAAGTCAACAGTTCTTAATCTTAGGTCTTCTAAGATCTCTTTTGTTCGAGGCATGGTTCACATCAGGCAATGCTTCTTGTGAATAGCAAACTCATTGTGTTTTTTTTAATTTTTTTTTATATATGGCAAGGCAGCTCTAACCAACATCTTCAATCTCGTCTCATTGATTGGACTCCAGGTTAGCTGACTCCAATTAGATTTTGGAGAAGTCATTAGCCTAGGGGTTCACATACTTTTTCCAACCTACACTGTGAATGTTTAAATTATGTATTCAATATAGACAAATACTATTTGTTTAAGCACACTGTCTATTGTTGTGACTAAGATGAAGATCAGATAAAATTGACTAATTTATGCAGAAATCCTGATAATTCCAAAGGGTTCACATACTTTTTCTTTCCACTGTATTTTTGCCCATTTTTAAATGGAGATCTATTACAGTAAGGTACTTGGTCCTTTTAACCTGTGTATCTGTCTCTGTGTAGATTGTGCGCTGCCCGTCCCTGCCCTGTGCCATCTCTGCTCCAGAGGAGTGTCTGTGGACAGACCTGATGATAGAGAAGCAGGTGCACGGTCGCCAAGCTAACCACTACACCTGTGTCAAGAGGGCCGATGGCTCCTGTTCCTGGTATCGCGGTGTGACTCCGCCCAAGAAGGAGTTCCTGGACATCGAGGACCCCTAATCACTTTCTGGCCCTACCCCCTTCCAGCTGCCCACTGCACAACCTGATTAAAGAAAGTTTTTTAACAACATTTCATGAAATATTAGGGGAGAAAATAAGTTCTGTGTGAAAGGACAACATTAATTTGATACACATATAAAATATAACGAGGCAAAGCTGAATGATTTAAGAGAGCTCGGTTAATAGTTTACTGGTCCAAAAACAACTCCTAGCTACTACCCCTTGTGTTTGCAGATCTAAAGGGACTGGATATATTAATAGTATGGTGATGGCTCCACCTAGCCCCCTAAATGGTATTTGTCAAATTGCTTACACCCATCCGGTTCCTTCAGGACTGCAAATCACAGAGGGTTAGAGGCTAGGGGAAGGCGCTAGACAGGGGCTCAGGATGTTTGTGTAGCTATTTAGTGCCACAAGACCCATATACTGGTCGTGTGGTGGTGATGATGATGTCACATCCCCCTGAGGCTGGCGTCAGGAGGACAGATTATTTTTATTTTTTGGGGGTATGTCAAATGGTAACAGAGCCCAGGTCAAAAGTAGTGCGCTCTCTATCCCTGTCAAACTACCCAGGTTAGAATGACTCCATATCTATTCAATGATGGCTCAACATTACTTATGTTTCCTCATTCTGTTTGATTTCAAAGCCATATTCCAAGATGCCTTTTTTCTTTTTAACTAGTCAAACGCTATTTGTTGCTTCTCATAACCATGCTGTTAGGACCAATCAGATTGATGGTGAGGCGGGACTTCCCAGCTTGTTCTAATAGACATTTGGTAAGAAAGGTGTTTAGTTTTTATAAATGGTTGCATTTCATTTTGTCTGAATAACCAAAGCATCCCAGTCAGAGACAAATATGGGAATAACAACATTTTTAAAAGAACCTTCTAGAATGCATGTCTCACCGGACCAGTCTATGGCATGTGATAGAGATGGATGCCTATGGTACCACATATTACCCCTCTCCCATAACCCTCACCGTTATGCCCCCCCTCCCCTCGATGGCCCTTCTAGACTCAACCCCCTCACCCCTCCTCCCTGTCTCCACCCACTCCCCCTAGATTGCTGTACAGTACCTATGCATATACTTTTGTTTTTTTAAATAATTATTGTTATTTGCATCATTAGAACTAGATTTGCACTTTGAAGAGGAATTCCAGTAAAGACCAAACTGTGATTCTCTATAGTGTTTTTAATATCGTACTGCAGTCAGGCAGACTGTGTATCCCAAATGTTACCCTATTCCTATATAGTGCACTATATGGGCCCTAGTCAAAAGTAGCACTACAAGCCTCCCGGGTGGCGCAGTGGTCTAAGGCACTGCATCGCAGTGCCACCAGAGATTCTGGGTTCGAGCCCAGGCTCTGTTGACCGGGAGGCCCATGGGGTGGCGCACAATTGGCCCGTCGTCCAGGTTAGGGAGGGTTTGGCTGGCAGGGATATCCTTGTCTCATCGCGCATTAGCGACCCCTGTGGCGGGCCGGGCGCAGTGCACGCTGACCAGGTGTACGGTGTTTCCTCCGACACATTGGTGCGGCTGGTTTCCGGGTTGGATGTGCATTGTCAAGAAGCAGTGCAGCTTGGTTGGGTTGTGGTTCGGAGGACGCAGGGCTCTCGACCTTCGCCTCTCCCGAGTCCATACAGGAGTTGCAGCGATGAGACAAGACTGTAACTACTACCAATTGGATACCATGAAATTGGGGAGAAAAAGGGAGAATATATATATATTTTTAGTGGCACTACAAAGGGTGTCTTATGGGACTCAGACAGCTAGGCCACATTCCAGGTCGTCTTAACTGCGTTGCGCAGGTGATCAGATCTCACAATGCCTGGAGAAGTGTAACTTCTCAGGAAACCACATCAACATGAAATGGCATCTTCTGAGGTCAGATGGGCACATACTCCTCAGTAGATTGCTATATTAATTTGGATTTAAAGTATGATGGAATAACAGAAGCATAAATTAAAAGTGGACTTTCCATTTTCAGTACATTTAGTTTTCCAGTGTTAAATCTATTACATTATTTTTTTCCCCCTATCAAGTCTGTCTTTCTCTTTAAAGTGGTGAAAGTCTTCTTGCGCTGGGAGCATGTGAGAGAAAGAATCTCACCAGTGGAGGCTGCTGAGGGGAGGACAGCTCATAATAATGGCTGGAACGGAGTCAATGGAATGACATCAAACACATGGAAACTGTGTTTGATGTATTTGATCTCATGCCGCCCCAGCCATTACCAGGAGCCCATCCTCCCCAATTAAGGTGCCACCAACCTCCTGTGAATCTCACCCCTAGTTGCCTACCTGCAAGGAAGGCACTGGCATAGATCTAAAGAGGATTGGATGTAAGAAACATGGTGCTCATTCTATCTTTCAGGAGGCAATCCCTTGGTAATACCATATTTCTTCTACCTTATCAAATGCTTTCAGATGTACACGTGCTAAGTTGGTAGGGAAGGGTTGATGGGATTTTGTGGGTGTAGAGGTGGAGTGTGAAGACAACCAGACTATGCATGTGTTTAGTGCTTTGTGTAAGTCCCTTGTGGACGTTCAGCCAATGTACAAAAATATACAACAGTATTATCAAATAAAACCAAACCTTTGAAATAATAACTTTCTCTGTGTGTCTCTGTGCTGTTGATAGTTATCAGCCCTTGATTTAGTGTTTCCCATGTTGCACCACTAAAGGGTGCTGACTAAATAGAGATTCTCGCTGTTTTGGGTCTGAAAACAGCCTGCATCCCAAATTGCACGGAGTACTTGAGGCACTTTTTCTGGTGAAAGAACTAAAGAACAGGGAGGGCAATTTAGACTTGAGCATGCTTGTGGTTACATTCAAAAGAATAAAGTATACTGAATTTTTCATGATATTAATAAATGGATTTGGGTGCTGATTGTTATTCTTGCAGTGGTCAATAATGTGGCCTTATGTTGGAAATGCCATTCTAAATGTATCAAAAGGCTTAAATGTTAACATGGATTAAATACATTTCAAGAAATGTTCTGCTTTTTTTCTGCTCAGGGAATTGACATTTTGGTGTGCTGATACCGTTATGTAAATGGTGAAGTGTATGGTGGCTAACATGGAGCTGTCGTGTCTCACTGGACAGATTCTTGCCTGGTTCAAATACTACCTCACATTTATTTTTGTGCATAAAACTCTCCGTTGTACCACAACCGCGAAATGCATCGAGGAATCGCTAGTCATTGCTATTCTCCCTTCCGGGTTGGCTACAAGGACCTCCGCCTCCCTCCCTTTGACAAATCAGATCATGCCTCCATTCTGCTCCTCCCCACTTATAGGCAGAAACTTGGTCTGACCAATCGGAATCTATGCTTTAAGATTGTTTTGATCACGTGGACTGGGAAATGTTCCGGGTAACCCTGTGAGAATAGTATCAATACACTGACTCTGTAACTGGGTTCATCAGGAAGTGGATAGTGGATGTTTCCACTGTGACGATTAGAACTCCACTGTGATGATTAGATCCAAACCAAAAACTGTGGATAGATGACAGCATTTGAGCAAAACTGAAAGCCTGTACCACCACATTTAACCATGGCAAGGTGACTGGGAACATAGACGTGTACAAACAGAACCAGCTATGACCTTAATTAAGGCAATTGAAGATGCAAAAGGACAGTACAGGGGCAAAGTGGAGTCAATTCAACGGCTTAGACACGAGACTCTAGAAAATCCCAGATTATAAAAAGAAAGCCAGCCACGTCACGTACACCGACACCTCGCTCCAGGACAAGCTAAACACCTTCGTCCTGCTTCGAGGAAAATAACATTGAGCCGCCAACGTGGACCCCCATCACTCATGAGAACTGTGCGCTCAGGTTCTCCATGGCTGACGTGAGTAAGCCACTCTTTCTTTCATCCCCCCATCCTATTCATGCTGCCAGCCCAGACGGCATCCCAAGCTGTGTCCTCAGAGCATGTGCAGAACAGCTGGCTGGAGTTTTTATGGACATATTCAGTCTCTCCATATCCCAGTTTGTTGTCCCCACTTTCTTCAAGGTGTCCAGCATTGTTCCTGTACCCAAGAAAGTGAAGGTAACTGAATTAAATGACTATTGCCACGTAGCACTCACTTCTGTCATAATGAATTGCTTTGCAAGGTTAGTTAAGGACCATATCCCTTCACCTTACCCGACACTCTAGACCCACTACAATTTGTATACCGCCCCCACAGATCCACGGACGACACAATCGCCATTGAACTACACACTGCCCTATCCCACCTGGACAAGAGAAATACTGTACCTATGTAAGAATGCTGTTCCTCCACTGCAGCTCAGCCTTCAACACCAAGCTCATCACTAAGCACAGAGCCCTGGGTCAGAACCCCTCCCTGTGAATCTTGTACTGGACTTCCTAAAGGGCCGACCCAAAGTGGTGAAGGTAGGCAACAACACCTCCGCCTCGTTGATCCTCAACATGGGATCATGCCGTCCCTAGGAGGGGTGTGTCACTTGAGTGGGTTGAGTCACTGACGTGATCTTCCTGTCTGGGTTGGCGCCCCCCCTTGGGTTGTGCCGTGGCGGAGATCTTTGTGGGCTATACTCGGCCTTGTCTCAGGATGGTAAGTTGGTGGTTGAAGATATCCCTCTAGTGGTGTGGGGGCTGTGCTTTGGCAAAGTGGGTGGGGTTATATCCTTCCTGTTTGGCCCTGTCCGGGGGTATCATCAGATGGGGCCACAGTGTCTCCTGACCCCTCCTGTCTCAGCCTCCAGTATTTATGCTGCATTAGTTTGTGTCGGGGGGCTAGGGTCAGTTTGTTATATCTGGAGTACTTGTCCTGTCTTATCCTGTGTCCTGTGTGAATTTAAGTATGCTCTCTCTAATTCTCTCTTTCTTTCTCTCTCTCGGAGGACCTGAGCCCTAGGACCATGCCTCAGGACGACCTGACATGATGACTCCTTGCTGTCCCCAGTCCACCTGGCCGTGCTGCTGCTCCAGTTTCAACTGTTCTGCCTGCGGCTATGGAACCCTGACCTGTTCACCGGACGTGCTACCTGTCCCAGACCTGCTGTTTTCAACTCTCTAGAGACCGCAGGAGCGGTAGAGATACTCTTAATGATCGGCTATGAAAAGCCAACTGACATTTACTCCTGAGGTGCTGCACCCTCGACAACTACTGTGATTATTATTATTTGACCATGCTGGTCATTTATGAACATTTGAACATCTTGGCCATGTTCTGTTAGCCTGGTTCCTCTCTAGGTTTCATCCTAGGTTTTTGCCTTTCTAGGGAGTTTTTCCTAGCCACCGTGCTTCTACACCTGCATTTCTTGCTGTTTGGGGTTTTAGGCTGGGTTTCAGTACAGCACTTTGAGATATCAGCTGATGTACGAAGGGCTATATAAATAAATTTGATTTGATTTGTTGGGGGACCCCACAGGGGTGTCGTGCTCAGCCCCCTCCTGTACTCCCTGTTCACCCATGACTGTGTGGCCACGCACGTCTCCAACTCAACCATCAAGTTTGCTGATGACACAACAGTAGTAGGCCTGATTATCAACAATGACGGATCAGCCTACCTGGAGGAGATGAGAGCCATGAGGAGAATCCTACGAAGCAGGTTTGAGGAGTTAGCAAGGTTACTTTGCTTCAACCTGGGATAAGCGGTCATACAAAAGTGTCTCACCTTTTAGCCAGGTACATTTCTATGGCAACAAATCATTCAGAACTAACCTGCTCCGGGGCAGGCTAACTCACTTACCCTGAATGAAATTACTGAGTTAAAGGACCAATGAAATCAGATTCTGTCCTTCTTGCAAAGATTGCATCATCATCCCCTTCATTTGAGGAAGACAACAAATGCAATATTTTATAAATTACAACTTGTTTTTTTTAAATAGCAATGTTAAAATATATCAGTAATGACAGAATGCATTTTAAACATAATGCAATGTAACACTTTATGACTTCATAAATAAATACATCGATAGGAGTGGGTAAAAAGCACCTGTCCACACAGGAGGACTTTTGCCTTTTGGAAGGCTGTCATTGTAAATAAGAATTTGTTCTTAACTGACTAAACTGATTAACGATAAGTAATAAAATAATAGCGGCACTTCTAAACGCATATTTCACACCATAGCCTAATGAATTTGCAAGTTAACTTTTCTTTCATTTTGATTTCGGCACAAATTAAATTTCATGACTGAACAGGAACCAGGATTCGTCAGTCCAGGCAATGTTTTTCCACTCAATTGTCCAGTGTTTGTGATCACGTACCCACTGGAGCCGCTTCTTCTTGTTTTTAGCTGATAGGAGTGGAACTCTGCTGCAATAGCCTATCCGTGACACGGATCGACGTGCGTTCCGAGATGTCGTTCTACACACCACTGTTGTACTGTAGCGTTATTTGTCTGTTTATGGCCAGCATGTTGGTTTGCATAATTCTTGCCATTCTCCTTCAACCCCCTCTCATCAACGAGCTGTTTCGTCCACAGGACTGCCGCTGTCTATATGTTTTTTGTTTGACGCACCATTCACGGAAACCCTACACCCTGTTGTCCATTAAAAAAGCCCAGGTAAGCGGCTGTTTATAAGATACTGGAGATACCATGCTCAAAGTC
Organism: Salvelinus namaycush; assembly: GCF_016432855.1. Taxonomy (NCBI): domain Eukaryota; kingdom Metazoa; phylum Chordata; class Actinopteri; order Salmoniformes; family Salmonidae; genus Salvelinus; species Salvelinus namaycush. The sequence continues at coordinate 58,563,496 of NC_052310.1, forward strand.
GCTTAGGTCACTCTTTTTGCCCATTCTAACATTCAATCGAATAGTAACTGAATCCTTCGATGCCTGTCTGCCTGTTTTATATAGCAAGCCATGTGACTCACTGTCTGTAGGAACGCTCTATTTTCATAAACTGGGTGCTGTACCTAATAAACTAGCCAGTGAATGTATATGTGTGTGTGTACATTGTACTATCAATTGGTGAGAGCCTCAAATACCACATTCATTTATACATATCCACTGTAATCACGGTAAATGTAGTTCCTGTTTTTGTCATGTCTTTGGTCATATTCAAGTGGGTCAAACAAAAACACCATAATGCGCTGCATCGATGACGTCGCCCCCACAGTGACTGTATGTACATATTCCAACCAGAAGTCATGGATAACAAGCAACATCCGCACTGAGCTAAAGGGTAGAGCTGCTGCTTTCAAGGAGCGGGACTTTAACCCGGAAGCTTATAAGAAATCCCGCTATACCCTCCGACGAACCATCAAACAGGCAAAGCGCCAATACTAAGATCGAATCGTACTTCCCCGGCTCCGATGCTCGTTGGATGTGGCAGGGCTTGCAAACTATTACAGACTACAAAGGGAAGCACAGCCGAGCGCTGCCCAGTGACAAGAGCCTACCAGACAAGCTGTATTATTTCTATGCTCACTTCGAGTACAGTAACACTGAAACATGCATGAGAGCATCAGCTGTTCTGGACAACTGTGTGATCACGCTCTCCACAGCCGATGTGAGTAAGACCTTTAAACAGGTCAACATTCACAAGGCCACAGGGCCAGACGGATTACCAGGATGTGTACTCCGAGCATGCGCTGACCAACTGGCAAGTGTCTTCACTGACAATTTCAACCTCTCCCTTTCTGAGTCTGTAATACCAACATGTTTCAAGCAGACCACCATAGTCCCTGTGTCCAAGAACACTAAGGTAACCTGCCTAAATGACTACCGACCCGTAACACTCACGTCTGTAGCCATAAAGTGCTTTGAAAGGTCGGTCATGGCTCACATCAACACCATTATCCCAGAAACCGTAGACCCACTCCAATTTGCATACAGCCCCAACAGATCCACAGATGATGCAATCTCTATTGCAATCCACACTGCCCTTTCACACCTGGACAAAAGGAACACCTATGTGAGAATGCTATTCATTGACTACAGCTCAGCGTTCAACACCATAGTGCCCTCAAAGCTCATCACTAAGTTTAGGACCCTGGGACTAAACACCTCTATCTGCAACTGGATCCTGGACTTCCTGACGGGCCGCCCCCAGGTGGTAAGGGTAGGTAACAACACATCCGCCACGATGATCCTCAATACGGGGGCCCCTCAGGGATAAGTGCTCAGTCCCCTCCTGTACTCCCTGTTCACTCATGATTGCATGGACAGGCATGACTCCAACACCATCATTAAGTTTGCCAATGAGGCAGCAGTGGTAGGCCTGATCACCAACAACAACGAGACAGCATATAGGGAGGCCAGAGACCTGGTCGTGTGGTGCCAGGACAACAACCTCTCCCTCAACGTGATCAAAACTAAGACTGAACAGATTTGGCATGGGTCCTCAGATCCTCAAAAGGCTCTACAGCTGCACCATCGAGAGCATCCTGACTGGTTGCATCACTGCCTGGTATGACAACTGCTTGGCCTCCTACCGCAAAGCACTACAGAGGGTAGTGTGTACGGCCCAGTACATCACTGGGGCCAAGCTTCCTGCCATCAAGGACCTCTATACCTGACGGTGTCAGAGGAAGGCCCTAAAAATGGTCAAAGACTACAGTCAACCTCGTCATAGACTTGTCTCTCTGCTACCGCACGCCAACCCGTACCGGAGTGCCAAGTCTAGGTCCAAGAGGCTTCTAAACAGCTTCTACCCCCAAGCCATAAGACCACAGCTTCTACCCCCCCCCCCCCCCCTCTCTCTCTTTTACGCTGCTGCTACTCTGTTATTAGCTATGCATAAGTCAATTTAATAACTGTACCTACATGTATATATTACCTCAATTACCTCGACTAACCGGTGCCCCCGCACATTGACTCTGTACCGGTACCCCCTTTATATAACCTCGCTATTGTTATTTTACGGCTGCTCTTTAATTATTTGTTCCTTTTATTTATTATTTTTCTTTAGGTATTTTTCTTAAAACTGCATTGTTGGTTAAGGGCTTGTAATTAAGCATTTCACTGTAAAGTCTACACCTGTTGTAGATTTCACCTGCTGTATAAATCTGAAACATCCGGTTGGAATTTCCACTCCCCACCAAATATGATGAGGATAGTAAGCCCAGTGGCCGACAGTGGGAGTATGGAGCTGAGCCGACATTCTGTTATTCTAATTGAAGAAAAACCCGATCTCAATACAGTTCTGTTCCAAAAACTAAAATATGTTACGAACAGAGTGCGCTAAGTTTTGTAGATGTGACCCTTTGCCAATGTTTCTCAAAATTACGTCGTTTACAAGGAGTGCAAGGGCAAATTGAGTTAATGCCCACGAGCATTTCAGACCTACCGAAAATATGCAAATACATGTTAGAACGCGCCAATAGGATCTCGCTAGCTTATGCTTGTTCTGCCCACCATGTTTAATTTGCTCCCATTGAAAACTGGGTTAGTTATAAATATATTTGCTGCTGTGTAGCCGATCTGTCCATAAGGAAACATTGCCCCCTGGTGGTTCTTTTGTATCACCACAACATACCTCAGTACAGTGTCGTGACTGCAGTACAGAGAAGGTGGAACTAGACTCCTGTCACAGCACGCAACAAGGCAGCTTAGTCAATGAGAATCAATTCTACTTGTCAATAACAATCGGTTGTCATTATTGACTTCCTCACAACTCAATTGCGTCACTTCTGAGCATGTGAACACAAACCTTCTAGAACACTAAAAACTGTGGAACCATAGACTCAGAACACTTATGACTAGAGCCGAGGGCAAAACCTAAGAACATTCTATAGAACACCTGCATGACGGCTTAAGTAATGATCTATTCCTGATATGGCATTACATTGTTTGAGTAATACACTACTCTTTATTTCCACCCAACACTGAGATGTGTACACACAGTTGGTCATATTTGAATCCAAGGTCAAGAGTCACTAACACAGGCTGCTTCTCAAATGGCACCCTATTTCGCTATATAGTGCTCTAATTCTGGTCAATAATAGTGGACTATATAGGAAATAGGAAGTCATTGTCCTTCCAGCCAGTTATGGAATGTGTGATTGGAGATATTCAGACAGTACAACCTGTACATGATGAATAGCATCACTTGAATTATACACTGTAGCACATTAACATTGAGATAGTAGCTAGGTTTCCATTCAATTGGCGACAGATTTTCAAGCGAATATTCTAAAAACTGCATAAAAAAAAGCTTATTTCCCACTAGAGATATGTTTTCATCAAATTGACTTATTGCGGATAAAAGGCTGTGCATGATGACATAGTGCATATAAAATAACTTTTGCAGTTAAATTCCAATGGACTGAATAAAAAATTAAAGTTAAATGGGTTTCCATTGCATTTTCAACTCTACTGCTGTTTTTGTCAACAAAAAAAAGTTGAGTATTTCTGTCTGTAATAAAGCACTTTTGTGGGGAAAAACTAATTCTGATTGTCTGTGCTTGGCTCCCCAGTGGATGGGCCTGGCTCACAAGTGGGTGGTCCTATGCCCTCCCAGGCCCACCCGTGGCTGCGCCCCTGCCCAGTCATGTGAAATCTATAGATTAGGGCCTAATTTATATATTTAAATTGACTGATTTCCTTATATGAACTGTAACTCAGTAAAATCATTGAAATTGTTGCATGTTGCATTTATATTTTGGTTCAGTATATTTATATTTGTCAAACGGCAGCCAAGCATCGATCATGGCACCAGAATAAGATCCTCGATATTTAGTGGAAAGGTGCATCAAGCTCCTCACCGTGCACTTTCATCAGTTACTCACAACTTATTTCCTCTGTATCCTAATAAACTGTATGCTTTTCTGAGTCATAGTGGGAGGACCACACAACATATCAAGTTTACTTCAATATGATGGTTATTATCAATATTTATACATAAGTGTTTCCACCACCATTTCTCGCAGAATTAATTTTACAGACACAAAAAAGATCCCACCTTGTCAAGTGTATATTGTTTTGTCAACATTTCGAAAGTTTACAGACAAATTTGCTGTTTCCATCAGCCCTCATGACATTTTTTTTTATCCAACATGTACTTTACTCGCATGAAAAGGTGGTTAGTGGTACAAAAAGAGAATTCAAACACACATTTGAACTCTTTAAGAACATCTCTCCTAGAATAACAAAGATTATTTGAAAATAAAGACAAAGACAAACAAGGAGAAAGCTATTTATCCTATGAACCGAAGATGCTGATTGGCTCATTTATAAAAACATTCAGATGCTCTCCCTGATTGGACAATGATTAAGAAGGCAGGTGTGCGTGTGTTCATAGGCCCTTGTTGAAGTAGACGTACTGTACACTGTCCCCATAACGACACAAGATGGACTCCCTTAGCTCTGGCTCCAGCTTAGACACAGCCATGGAGCTGAAAGAAAGGGAGAGGAAGAGTGAGACCTAAACCAAGGGAGAGCCTAATACTAAAACAGCTACTAACATCATGAAGGCGCAAAACTGAATGCTGCCCAGTCGACAGGCTACTTACCATTGCTGAGGGAACAGGGAGCAGGCTGCAGGCACCATGAAGACCAGGCTGCAAAACAGACATAGTTAGGTGACTGTGCCTACTGAGACATGTACATTGCATCCCAAAGGGTACCCTATTCCCTACATAGTACACTACTTTTGACCAGGCCCTCCCAAAAAAACCTGAACCAAACAAATCTTCCTGGTGCAACCTCCTAAAACAGTCCTACTTACAACGCTCCCACCATCATGACTTGTAAAGGTCCGTGGAAGAAGGTGATCCTCTGTTAACCGAAAGACAGAGCTTGTTAGAAATAAACTGCAATGCAACAGAATCTACACTGTCAGCATGTTTAGTCAAGAACAACGTAACTGTGGATATTTAGTCAATAGCACTGTAACTAGGAATGCTTATTCAATAACTTTGTAGCTAGCTAGCCTATGCATGTCTAGTAGCAGTATTTGGTGTATTTCAATAAAAGGCCCACCTGCATAAACTTGAATTTCTCAAGTCTCTGCATGATGACGGGGAGAATGACTAGAAGAGAGGGGGAAAGGGAGAAAAAAAATGTGATAAAGTAGAGGGTGGCAGGTGGAAACAAGAGGAGAGGAATAAGTCATTGAAGGGAGCAACAGGGTCACACTCCAACACAGCTCCACTTTCCATTGTCTATGGAGCTAGGACTGAGCTCAAACTCTATAGCTCCCCTCCTCCTTAAACCTCTGAAACGTACTCATGCCCGGTGCTGCCATGGTAATCCGGGAAATGACCACCTGGGTGATGCCCTTCACAGCTGCTTTCTGGAAAGAAAGAAAATGTGGGAACGGCGGAGTAGGTACAACGTAATTTGTCTGCTCTTGTGTAACAGTCAGAAATAGGATATTTAGTAGAATATTTAATTATCCAGACATTCCCAGTGCTGCTACCTTGGAATGGCCAAGTTTGTTTCCATTCTCATCTGTTACAGCTATGCCATTCAGGAGCTCCCTGAGAAAAGAGAAGGTCAACAACTCAATGTTGTCTTCATGGGGGATGCCAATACACTATCAGAATAGATGCTAATACTCAAGTGACTTCAATTGAGTATGTACTCACTGTTGCCTCATCATTGGGATATTGACACAGTTAGCGGACGCCACAGCTGCAAACGGAACCCAGCGCGCCACCAGCGGAGGGGCTCTCTACAGAGGAGGGCGGAGACAAGACGGTAAGGGGAAGTTGAACATGTAATCAATCAAACCAGTCTGTGTGTTGTGTTCTTTGAACTGTACCTTTGTGTAGAAGTTGAGTCCCACAGCAGTGGCTAGAGCAGTGCTAGTTGCTGTTAAATAGGCTACTCCGATTTGACTGAAGAGGTAGAGAAAATAGATTGAGTTTAAGACATTTAAATAGCTCTTAATATTCTCCATGTACATTGCAATACATTCACCACAGCAGTGTGTGGGTGTGTGTGGTCTGCAGGGTACTTGGGTGTGATGGGGGAAGCAGCATTTCTGTTGGTGTAGTTGACCAGAGCATTAAACGACTGATTCACCCACTGCCAGAACACTACAGCAGGGACTGTCCTAGAGAGAAAGAGAACGAGAAAATGATGGAAAGAGGAATATAAATGTAGGATTAGAAGTCATTGCTCCAAACTCACCTATGGTTGGCTAACCTAAAGATCTGTTGTTGTCAAATCTGTGTGTGTGTGTGTGTACCTGTAAAACTGTAGCATACCACCCGTTATGGCCATCCCTCCGGGCACCTGGAAGGACATTCGACCAATCAGGTTCATGCGATCGCCAGTGTCAGGGTGAAAGGCAGAGTCATAGAGCTTCTTGGCGTAGTGCAGCTGTTCCTCTGTGGTGCCAGGGGGAACGGACCCCGCTCTAGAACAGGAGATCCACACAGAACCCAAATTCTCATCACAGGGAACAAAAACTGTAGACATACTGGAATTACAACTTCAGTGGCATAATAATAATATAATTTGGTGGGTGCTTAATTATATTTGTCCTATTAGACACATGTACAAGTGTGTATTTGAAATAGTTTTTTTTAGCATATCCCAACTCCACCTGAGACACCAGCAGAGAGTTGTGGTCAGAGCCAGGGTCCAGCATTTTACCGGCGTCCCTGGAGCAAATAGGGTTAAGTGCCTTGCTCAAGGGCACAAACAACAGATGTTTCTACTTGTCGGCTCTGGGATTCGAACCAGTAACCTTTGGGTTACTGGTCAAATGCTCTAACCTCGTGGTGTCTGTGTGCGTTACCTGCAGCTCTCCACCAGCGCTTTAGCCTCATCCAGTCGTGAGTCCGGCAGTAGTGCTGTCCTCCAGTCTGTGATGTTGGCAAAGTGCTTCAATCTTCCCATAAACGTGGACTGATCCCACCGTGGCACGTCAATGTCAAACCCGCTCACTGCCATCGCGACCCTCCACTTCACAACCTAGGTCTAAAGTCACAAATATGGTCTCCAAACCACCTCGCCCGTCCCAAACCGAGTCGAGCCTGCAGTCAATGTTTGGCTTCTTGGTCCTGTACCAACCTGGTCCACTCAGCCCTTTCAGTCTGCCTCTGTAAAGACAGAAACACATGAGTCTTTCTGTTTTCAGTTGTTAGAATAGCCTTGACTTTAGTGTAAGCTTAAAAAAGTGTAGGACTAATCTAGGGACCACATACAGTATATTATTACAGTATCATATAACTTGCATCCTCAGTATCCTTTGTAAAAAATAAAATCTATCCTCCCAGGGTTCTCTGGGTAAACTACTTTCTAACCAATCAGACCTGCTCAGAGCAGAGAGCTATAACTGTTGAACCCAGCCTTGGGGCAGCCCTCCCTGTGGTTCCTGCGGTGTCTGTGTGTCTCTCTCTCACTCAGCAAACAACTAACCAGAGTTTATTCTCTCACAGGAGACTGAGTAACAGAATCAGTTTAATTGATAAACCACCCTTCCAGAGTTCCCTCAAAGTTCATCTGGGGTCACAGTGTGGCATTGTCTGCATCACAGCATTTCCTTCCTACCCATTTCAAACAGCCAGAGAGAGTGCGTAGCATCTGCAGCAGCAAAAAAACAGTATGTTAAGCAGGGTTAATCTCAATAGTCTAAGTGGCTTCCTCTACTTGTCTCCTTTCTTTCATCTGTATTGATGTAAAAAAAAAAAATGGATAAGTTCAAACAGATCTCCAGATTAAAGTATAACCTCTAAGGTTTTTAGATCAGAGCAGTGCATGCAAAAAGACTAGGCGAGGAGGGAAAGGAGGCCATTCTAGAGAGTATTGAAATGCGCCCAGGACAGCCAGGCTAGAAGCAGGCTGGATCCAGAGCTGGTCAGAGCTGTTTGTTTGAACAGCAGGGTCATGCACACTCTCTGCTGTAGCTGCACAAGGAGCAGGAATGAACCCAGACCAAGCCCAGCATCTCAGTACAGCGACATATCACTATATCACTGACCAAGTCAATGGATGAATAAACATGAATTAATGAACAAACGTTTTGTATGAATGGTGTGAAGAGAGATAGAGAGTAAGGGCCGAGGGAGAGAGAGGACTGGGAGGAAGATGTGAATTAATAACAAGGGGGTCAGAGTTGAAGAGAAGCCTGAAAGCGTGTGATGTGATGAGGTTGAGAATAAAGTAAGGATATTATCAACCACAGGAATATATTTCCCCCAGGGCGGGCTAGTTAGACTGGACTTCAATCATCAACGGCTGCATCTCAATACTCTAGTGGCCCCTCTCCTCTCCTTCATCTGCAATGATCTGAAAACACAGGGTGTGAAACCTTTGCTTGACGACTCAAACTGAATTCTTACGCTGCTATATGATCGCAGAAAATAAATGTTTGTGGGTGTGGCTGGACAGTTGGCCCCCAAGTGTCCGGTCTGGAGGGTGAAGTCACAAGCTCTACTGGTTGGCTACTGCGTAGCAACATAGCGGTCCAAAAGCCCTGATCTGCCCTATGTAATTTACGATTGTCACAACTTTTTGGGGCTCTAAAATCTGTTTAATATGATCATGTTCAATCCCCACTGTGAATTCTTGGAAATGTATCTACAAATTGAGATATTTCATTAAATAGTGATCAATTCTGACTACTACATTTGTTGTCACACAGGACCACGTGCTGACAGACCAACCATGGGCCGCAGTCTAGAGGCTCTGGTTGACTCTCAGGCAGGATGAAAACAACTATGTCGACCATAATCCTTTGCTGGTGCCATTCAGCCAGAGATACTTTTGAGGAGATGGGAAACTCCATTAGAATCGTATTAACCCCCACGCCTTGTTAATGTGCCCCGCGGTGCATTCTGGGAGATTCTGGGATAAGGAGCGCGCTCCTTCAATGAGTGAATTGAGCTCTAGGTCAAAAAAGAAGCATTAGCATGCATTTCGTTAACAAGAAGTACAACATTACAAATCTTTTCCGAGATAGTTAAATTGTTCTAGTAATATCGTATAGCTTTGGAATCGTGACATGACTTAGGCTGGTTTCTCTACTCAAATGCCGCATTCAGAACAACTCGAAAATCTCAGTCGGAGATCGTTTTTTTCCCGAGTTCCCAGATGTCTTGAACGCCCGGAAGTCAGAGATTTTTGAAGGCGGCATGCTTCAATTTCAAATACTTCCGGCTTCATGCACCATCGGGAGATGTTTTTAGGATTACGTGGATGACGTAAACGCTAACACTAGCTACTGGTTTTAAGGTCTATGGGAGCAATGTGGATGGGTTGACATGCAAGCGAAACCTGTTCTTCAGAACCGGTGCAAATAAAGGAAAGGAAATGAGGAGAAGAAGCAAAGATACATTAGATTCTCCGAGTCTGTGTAGTTAACCATGAGAGAACTAATAACCTAAAAAGGCTTTAGTAAAGACATGTCGATGTGCAATTAACTGCAGCAGTAAACACGTAACTTTAGCTAGCTAGATTCAAAGCAATTGTGCAAGACTGTCGAGAAACTAGATTAATTGTTGACATCCATCCTGTGCCTCTGCAAGTCTAGAACAGCTGCACTCATCATCATTATGCATTGGCCCATCATATTGACATGCCTAGTTAAATAAAATAAATAAAACCAAAAAAATTGTGTGACATTCTTGAAATCACCGTAAAGCTATCATTCAGACTGATGCAATTTGCCTAACATGTTACCCGCATTTTGCGAAGCATGCTAGCAGCTTTGTCCAGAAATGAGAGAAGAGATAGCTGGCAACAAAAACACTAACTGTATCAATATCTGCAACAAAGTAGCTGAAGAAACATACGTTACCTTTCAGCGCTGGACTGCAAGATAATACAATGTAACTTGCTCAATGTTTCTAGTCAAGATCTCAGCAGTTGGTGTAGTAGGGGAGGGTGCACGTGGCACCGCTTCCTCCAATCACAGCCTGGGGCAGCTCCCTTTCCGAACGTCGGTCTCCAGAAATAAATATATATATTTTTTAATAAATACTCATATGGACTTTCAGTCATCTCATCTTTTAACTCTGCGTGCAGTAGATCTTTACCTTTGTAATTCTAAAGCAAAGGCAAAATACATAATTATGGCTAAAGCGACCTCACAATGATAAATAAAAAATATAGATAAATACACAGTGTTGGTATTTATGCCTCCGCTAGTACACAGTGTATTTCTGAAGTGAGGAATGTTTTGTTCACAGAGATTTTGATATTAGCGAAAGTGGCTAATTGTAACGATAAGTTCATTTGCTTTACGTATGAGTTTGTGTAAAACGTCATCACGCCCTAGTAACCTCGGCAGCGTCTTGGGAAGATAGACCGCTAGCTAAAGCAACAATATGGTGAGTTAAATTTACTGTGATACGTTGCTATTATAATGTAGATTGAACCGAATAAATGCATAATAAACACTACTATTGCATTTTTTCCTCTTCAAATTACTGCCACTGTACCCTTCATAAATTGGTGAAAAATTAAGATGTTGGAAAAGGTGACTGCTGCGCCAGCTGTCTTGTTGCTCTATTGGTTTAGCTAGCATCATTATGAGATGTGCAGCCTAGTAGTATAGCTAACTAGCGAGGTAAACTCAATTCAAACTGTTGCTAGCTACATAATTAGTTAGCTAGTTCAGTCGCTTCAGAACACTTTCACTCTTTGAAACCACCGTGTCATCCTGAAGAGAGCGTCATTATTTCGAGAATAGTTCTCTATTTTATGTATCCTCTTAGGGCTGGGCGACATGGCCAAAATATCATATCATGGTATTTTTCAAATTTGACGGTATTTTATGTTTTTGATTAATACAAGTTCTACATTTGCTGTATGAGTAGTGCGTGACCCTAGGGTGGCAACACATATATTCAAAATTATTTCAATGGGTCTTTCTCCATTCAGATTGTTTTATACTGTTCAATTCAACTTCAACCTAAAATAATTTCTTGCATTTCCTGCACTCTTTTGAGATCATTTCCACACTGCCACGATATGGGGAAAAATACGAGACTTTATTTTTAACCAAACGTTGCAATTGCGATTTAGATAAACACTTGGGTGAACTTTTGGAATCGTGGAAATACAATGTTTATTGTAATTCTATATTTAGAATATAAATAATAGTGAGCACTTTGAATACAGTGTTGTTTTACATGACAACGAATGAAAATGCCATGGACGAGTAATTGTAACAGGGTAGGAACCAAAGGGATGTAACGTGTTTCCTAGGCGACCCTATAATCTTTGGTAGTGATGGGCATTCCGGCTCTTTTCAGTGAGCCGGCTCGTTCGGCTCAGCTCACCAAAAAGAACCGGCTCTTTTGGCTCACAAACGGCTCTTTAAATAAAATAGGTTTTGTATTTTTTCAAGTCAAACAGTTTGCGATAATTTGACTGATTGGTGTTAAAACAATTGTATAATTAAATTATTAAATGAAATCATACTATACCTTAACCACAATGTATTTAAAAATGCATTGGTGTGTTATGAAAAAGAATGTTATTAAACATTTGCATTTAAAGTAGAGGTTGACCGATTATGATTTTAACGCCGATACCAATTATTGAAGGACCCAAAAAAAGCTGATATCAATTAATTGGACGATTTTATTTATATATATATTTGTAACAATTACAATAATACTGAATGAACACTCTTATTTTAACTTAATATAGTACATCAATAAAAATCAATTTGGTCTCAAATAAATAATGAAACATGTTCAATTTGGTTTAAATAATGCAAAAACAGTGTTGGAGTAGAAAGTAAAAGTGCAATATGTGCCATGTAAAAAAGCTCAAGTTTAAGTTCCTTGCTCAGAACATGAGAACATATGAAAGCTGGTTGTTCCTTTTAACATGAGTCTTCAATATTCCCAGTTAAGTTTTAGGTTGTAGTTATTATAGGAATTATAGGACTATTTCTCTCTATACCATTTGCATTTCATATACCTTTGACTATTGGATGTTCTTATAGGCACTATAGTATTGCCAGCCTAATCTCGGGAGTTGATAGGCTTGAAGTCATAAACACCGCTGTGCTTCAAGCATTGCGAAGAGCTGCTGGCAAACACAGGAAAGTGTTGTTTGAATGAATGCTTACGAGCCTGCTGCTGCCTACCACCGCTCAAATATCAAATCATAGACTTAATTATAAAATAATAAACACACAGGAATACAAGCCTTAGGTCATGAATATGGTCAAATCCGGAAACTATCATTTTGAAAACAAAATGTTTATTCTTTCAGTGAAATACGGAACCGTTACGTATTTTATCAAATGGGTGGCATCCATAAGTCTAAATATTGCTGTTACATTGCGCAACCTTCAATGTTATGTCATAATTATGTAAAATTCTGGCAAATTAATTACGGTCTTTGTTAGGAAGAAATGGTCTTCAAACAGTTCTCAACGAGCCAGGCGGCCCAAACTGCTGCATATACCCTGACTCTGCTTGCACAGAATGCAAGAGAAGTGACACAATTTCCCTATTTAATATTGCCTGCTAACATTAATTTCTTTTAACTAAATATGCAGGTTTAAAAAAAATATATACTTGTGTATTGATTTTAAGAAAGGCATTGATGATGGGTGCAACGACAGTGCTTTTTTTTGCAAATGAGCTTGTTAAATCATCACCCGTTTGGCGAAGTAGGCGGTGATTCGATGATAAATTAACAGGCACCGCATTGATTATTTGCAACGCAGGACATGCTAGTTAAACTAGTAATATCATCAACCATGTGTAGTTAACTAGTGATTATGTTAAGATTGATTGTTTTTTATAATATAAGTTTAATGCTAGCTAGCAACTTACCTTGGCTCCTTGCTGCACTCGCGTAACAGGTGGTCAGCCTGTCATGCAGTCTCCTCGTGGAGTGCAATGTAATCGGCGTCCAAAAATGCCGATTACCGATTGTTATGAAAACTTGAAATCGGCCCTAATTAATCAGCTATGCCCGTTAATCGGTCGACCTCTAAAGTATAACTTTTTTAATCTATATAAACAAAGTGCATATAAATGTAACAATTCAAAACGAATACAATCTGAACAACATAATAATAGAATATTGTTCCATATCAAAGAAAAATAAATAACAATGTGCAAAACTGGTCCCTCTTTTCTCTCCTTTATTTCCATATTTTTTTTATTCTACCTTTATTTAACTAGGCAAGTCAGTTAAGAACAAATTCTTATTTTCAATGACGGCCTGGGTTAACTGCCATGTTCAGGGGCAGAACGACAGATTTTTACCTTGTCAGCTCAGGGATTTGATCTTGCAACCTTTTGGTTACAAGTCCAACGCTCTAACCACTAGGCTACCTGCCGCCCGTTATAACCAGCAGCACACAGCAATGCTGACCATAATTTGCTTTTATGAGAGATTTGCATTCAGAAATGCAAGCTGCCTCACGTTCGAGGGGCTGATGCGGTTTCTTTTCTCAGTAATTATTTGTCCCGTTTTCGAGAAGAACCTCTGAGGGAACGGATGTGGCCACTATGCTGAGTCTCCCTGTCATGACTTTAGTAAGCCGTGGGTAGACAGAGGCCTTGTTCTTCCACCAGCTCAGAGGATCTGCAGATCTTTGGAGGGGCTCCTCCAAATAGGATCGGACCTCCATTATGGCATCTGCTGAGGGATTGCTTTGTGCTGCATCCCCAGTTGCTCTCTCGTCAAACAGCATCCAAACAGCAGACGTTTGTGGCACTACTGCTGGTGCTTCTGCTCCATCTGATCCCTCTTCTTCCTGTTGCCCTGGTGCCTGAGCCAGCTGACTGCTGGGGCTGTCCCTCCCTGCTGCTGAGGTTATTCTTTGAAGAGCCTCATCAATCGCTCTGGCATCACTGAAGGCTAACTTCTTAAACCTGGGGTCAAGTGCAGCGGTTTCTGATAGCACGTGATTATATTCCATTCTGTGGAACTTTCTGTCCATTGATGAACATAGGGTGTCCATAAACTCTGTCACATGTCCTGTGGTTACATTTGCTTCTCTCTGGCGGCTGGCTGTGATTTGCTGCAGACCCTTACACAGGAGTATCATTTTTGAGGCTGTCACATAGCTGAAAAGAGAGAACAGTAACTTATTAGTTCAGGTTCATGTTTTATCTACTGATATTACATTCTCATCTACTGCTCATATACATATATAATACTGGATTAAATAATGATGTAGTAATAACTACTTACTGTACCTCTCTCCACTGATCTCCACAGTGACCTGCTCAAAGGGTTCCAGGACTCTGCACATCTCCTCCACCACCTCCCATTCCTCTTGGGTCAGAGCATCAACAGGTGCATTGACAATGGCCAGGGTAGAGATGATGGCATCCTTTGACTCAAGAAACCGCTTCAACATATAAAATGTTGAATTCCACCTAGTAGTGCAGTCTAGGCCTCAGCTCAGGCATCCCCATCTGGCATTGTGTAGACTTTAGTTTTTCAGCACCTACTGTGCTCCTGTGGAAGTATTCTACAGCTGCTTTCACTTTGTCCACAGTGGGCTTCATCACCTTCAGAGCATCTCTTACAATCAGGTTGATTGTGTGGGCAAGACATGGATGATGGGTCCATTTGAACATTTTCATGGCTTTGGTTATGTTAGCTGCATTGTCGCTTAACACAACAGACCACTTTTCCATCTACTTGCCATTCTCTGGCACTCTCAACAGTTCCTCTGCCAAGTTCTCTGAGGTATATCTGTAGCTGAACTCAAAGCAGTCCAGAAGACAGCTAGACATCAAAAAATCTTCAATGAAGTGACATGTAACCGACATGTAAGAAGTGGTTACCCTTGATGTCCAGCAGTCAGTGGTAAGGCAAACTGCAGTAGCTTTTTTGGACTCTTTCCCATACTGAAGCCTGTGTGCTCTCGTACAGTTGTGGAATAAGTGATTTTGAAAGGGTTTTCCTGCTTGGAATTGTGTACATTGGATTTAGACTATTGCTATAATTTCTAAAACTCTGTCCTCCACGATCGAAAATGGCTGGAAAGCTGTGACAATCATTTTAGCCAATGCAATATCAATTTGGCCTTGTTTTGCTACAGACATAGACTTTGTCATAAACTGGTCGATAGAAGACTGCGTAGCTGTGGGTCGCGGAGTAGGCCTACTTGACTGAGTGGATACATCGTCACGTGTGGAGGTGCTGGCTCCACCACTATCACGCCTGCTAGTTTCTCGAAGCGCCACTACAGCTAGCTTCGCAGTTGGGTGCACAGTTCGCATATGCCGGTGTAGGTTGTGCGTAGAACCGGCTTTATATGAGATTTTGTTTTGGCAAATTCTACATTGTCTACATTATTAAAATGCATCCAAATGCTACTGTGCTTCCGACTCATTTTCCAGCTGTTGTTTTCACAGCTGTCCTTCCTCTCTCTCCTCGGCTGCTAAGTGTGTGACTGTGAGTGAGTTGGCTCGGCCCTCCCTCACGCATCTTTGGTTCATTGGTTGACACTGCGTGTCTGATTGACAGGAGCAACAGGTGGGGCTGTTAGTCTGAGTAGACAGTCAGAACGAATGTGTGTGCGCTTGAGCATTTAGGCCTATATTATTTTTAATTTTTTGTTCTTTGAATGAGTTAATTCTAGTCATTTAAATATTTTGATTATTCATATCTTGTTTTTATTTTTATATATATATAAATAGATTCGGCTCTTCTGATATGCGAGCCGGCTCCCAACATTCACCTACAAGTTCGCGAACGACCCATCACTAATCTTTGGCTACATTAAATCTTTATTCATATAGCCAACATATTCATGCTTCGCCTATTCCTCTTTGATTTAGAAGATACTGTTGCACAAATAACATGCTGATTTAGGCCTCCACCAGCACTGGTATCAAGCTGTATTAGCTAGCTACGTTTGCTCAGACTCAGTACTTTAATTAGCTAGCCAGCTAACTAGTGATTAGCATTAGTGGCTAACACGATTTAGCTTAACTTGCTAAGAAAATACAAACTAGCTGTTTGTAGATGTAAGAAACACAAACTAATATTTTAGTTATAGAACGCTTGTGGATTTATATTAAGATCAAATTGGAAACAGCATTGTTGTATGTGCTGCATTGACCATGCAGACTGAACGAAAGTGTCTCGTGGTCAAGCAAAAAAAAAAAAACGGTCCGTGCATCAATACCGGTGTGTAGTAAAATACGGTATACCTCCCAGCCCTATCCTCTGCGCATCCTCTCGAGTCGCAGGCATCTGTTCAGCCTGTTGTGGAGGGATGCAAGTAGCTAGCTAGGTATGTAACAGTTTAACTTTACGTCCGTCCCCTCGCCCCGACCCGGGCGCGAACCAGGGACCCTCTGCACACATCAACAACTATCACCCATGAAGCATCGTTACCCATCGCTCCACAAAAGCCGCGGCTCTTGCAGAGCAAGGGGAACCATTACTTCAAGGTCTCAAAGCGAGTGACGTAACCGATTGAAACGCTATTAGCGCGCACCACCGCTAACTAGCTAGCCATTTCACATCCGTTACAGGTACAATAGTTGGCTAATTTTAATAGCTAGTTAACCTGCTGACGTGAACATCCATTATAGGTTAGGTACTGTTTTGCATAGCACAGAGAATTTGACTAACCTTAACTTGGCAACGATTCCTCAATTCCAGACATGGAAAACAGCCAATGTCTTCTAAACGTCTAGTTGCAGGGGGTTTGTGTGAGTTTAGAAAATGCTCCGTAATTACATTTTTAAAAATTAGCTACCTGAAGTAATCCAACAATGTGTATGCCGCCATCTTGTCTATTTAAAATCTTCTCATTGATCGAGACAGGTGAGTGTCAACATGAAGTGGCACTTTTGGGTGGACACCCATCTGTCTCAATCAATGAGTGAAGATTTGAAATAGACAAGATGGCAGCAACATTTTTAATAGCAGGCTTGCTAGACGATTCTGCCCCTACCTTTACACTTGTTTACTCTGAGCTGCACTGGGGTCGGAACGCAATCATGGTTACATTAAGACACTGTGGAGCCGGCCCGAGATATGGTTTGAAAAACGTACCTCAAAGCAGGGATGGGATATGCCACTGTACTCCAAATTGTACATTTATCCACACTGATAGATCAAGAAGATTGAAATGCTGCTATTTTCTCTGGATAACGGCCCTTTTCAACCTCATGCTAGCTAGCAGTAGCCACCGCAGCCATTTTGAAATGGCACCATTGGCCGATCAGCTACTTTGTTGTTCAACGCGACGTGCCATTCCAAAATGTCTGCAGCATGAGCACGAAAAGCGCAGTTTTCCGAAAACTAGCAGTATTTCAATCTTCTCAATGTATCAGTGTGGATAAAGGTAACATTTGCCGTACAGTGGCATATCCCATTGAGGTATGTTTTCCAACACATACAGTACCAGTCAAAAGTTTGGACACACCTACCCATTCAAAGGTTTTTCTTTATTTTTACTATTTTCTACATTATAGAATAATAGTGACGCGATCAAAACTATGAAATAACACATATGGAATCATGTAGTAACCCAAAAACCCGTTTGAGGAAACTAGGCGTATGCCGCTTGTCACTACTTCACAGAAGAGCCGTTTGAACATATATATTTTTTTATCAAAATACGTTTTCTGGCAGAAATGCCTTCTCGAACATGTGAACTTTCATGTGCCTTAATAACAACCTTGCATGCCATCTGTAAATACGAATAAAATTGTTAAATTACGAGCCTAGTTGGTTTAGGCACAGAAAAAGTCGGCAACCTTTCCGCTAGCCATAATTGGCTGAGATTTAAAAAATAATAATAATAATAATAAAATAAAAACCTTTATTTAACTAGGAAAGTCAGTTAATCTTATGGCTGCAATCCCGTTAACGGGATCGATATGACAACAGCCAGTGACAGTGCAGGGCGCCAAATTCAAACAACAGAAATCTCATAATTAAAATTCCTCAAGCATACAAGTATTTCACACCATTTTAAAGATACACTTCTTGTTAATCCCACCACAGTGTCCGATTTCAAATAGGCTTTACAGCGAAAGCACCACAAACGATTATGTTAGGTCACTGCAAAATCACAGAAAAACACAGCCATTTTTCCAGCCAAAGACAGGAGTCACAAAAAGCAGATATAGAGATAAAATGAATCACTATCCTTTGATGATCTTCATCAGATGACACTCATAGGACTTCATGTTACACAATACATATGTTTTGTTCGATAAAGTTCATATTTATATCCAAAAACCTCAGTTTACATTGGCGCCATGTTCAGAAATGCCTCCAAAATATCCGGGGAAATTGCAGAGAGCCACATCAAATAACAGAAATACTCATCATAAACTTTGATGAAAGATACATGTTTTACATAGAATTAAAGATACACTTGTTCTTAATGCAACCGCTGTGTCAGATTTCAAAAAGCTTTACGGCAAAAGCACAATATTCAATAATCTGAGAACAGCGTTCAGTCACAAAAGGAAGCCATACAGTTACCCGCCAAATTGTGGAGTCAACAAAAGTTATAAATAGCATTATAAATATTCACTTACCTTTGCTGATCTTCGTCGGAATGCACTCCCAGGACTCCCACTTCCACAAGAAATGTTCGTTTTGTTCGGTAATGTCCATCATTTATGTCCAAATAGTTATTTTTGTTAGCGTGTAAACAAATCCAAAGTCAGGAAGCACGTTCACTAAAAGCAGACGAAATGTCAAAAAGTTCCGTAACAGTCAGTAGAAACATGTCAAACGATGTATTGAATCAATCTTTAGGATGTTTTTAACATAAATCTTCAATAAAGTTCCAACCGGAGAATTCCATTGTCTTCAGAAGTGCGATGGAACAGAGCTCCCTCTCATGTGAACGCGCATGGTCAGGTCATGATAGACCTGACTCATTCCCGTCTCCTTCAGCCCCACTTCACAGTAGAAGCATCAGACAAGGTTCTACAGACTATTGACATCTAGTGGAAGCCGTAAGAAGTGCAAACTGACCCATATCCCACTGTGTATTCGATAGGCGATGAGTTGAAAATCGACTAACCTCAGATTTCCCACTTCCTGTTTGGATTTCTTCTCAGGTTTTTGCCTGCCATATGAGTTCTGTTATACTCAGACATCATTCAAACAGTTTTAGAAACTTCAGAGTGTTTTCTATCCAATAATAATAATATGCATATATTAGCAACTGGGACTGAGGAGCAGGCAGTTTACTCTGGGCACCTCTGGGTACCTTTCATCCAAGCTACTCAATACTGCCCCTGCAGCCATAAGAAGTTAAGAACAAGTTCTTATTTACAATGACGGCCTAGGAACAGTGGATTAACTGCCTTGTTCAGAGGCAGAAGGACACATTTTTACCTTGTCAGCTCGGGGATTCGATCTAGCGACCTTTCGGTTACCTGCCCAACGCTCTAACCACTAGGCTACCTGCCGCCCCGAGTGGGATGGACATGCCGAGAGATGATTTGGGATTGGTCTGCCATATAGCACACTTCTGTCTATTTGAGTATGTCTAGGTAATCCTTTCTACCGAGTATCGTGTATTCAAACTGCAAAAGTGTTGCTCTCCACTTTCTGGAGGCCTGAGTTTTGAAATCAGTGGATTTCGAGTATGATAGCATAGGAGATTGAGAAAACAACACGTGTCTCAGGATTACATATTCAAACTAAGGGCAACCATGGCATCAGAGCGGAGACGCATCCAACCAGGAATGATAGTCTATAGTCTAGCTAGCTACATTTTCAGATATGACACATTTCTAATTTTGACAGAGCCATTGGCTAGCTATAGCCTAATGTTAACTAGCTAACATTGAACCTGGTTGGTTAGCTACCTGTAGATTCATGCAGGATAGTAACGTCATGAGTTGTGATTATGGTTAATTATCTAGCTAGCTAGCAAACATTAGCTGGCTGGCTCGCTAGCTAACGTTACGTGTATGACCATATTATTCAATATCTCAGAGGTATTTGCTTGGCTAGCTATAGCCTAATGTTAGCGATCTAACATTGAACCTGGTTGGTTAGCTAAGCTACCTGCAGATTCATGCAGGGTACTAACATCATGAGTTGTGATTGGTTCATTGTTTACCTAGCAAGCTAACGTTAGCTGGCTGGCTCGCTAACGTTACGTGTATGACCTTATTATTTGTATCTCACAGCCATTTGCTTAGCTAGATATAGCCTAATGTTAGCTAGCTAACATTGAACCTGGTTGGTTAGCTACCTGCAGAGCTAGCTAGCTAGCTACATGTCTTAACAAAATACTCCACTATGCAAGTAACCATTTTAGATGCGTTCGTAAATTCAGTCAGGCCATCTACTCGATTTCAGAGCACTCTCGTCTGTGTGCCAGAGCGCAGAATAACTGATGAATTTACGAACACTCAACACCCGTTGAATATGGCCGGTGTCAGTAAACATAGGCAAAAAAGCGTAACTAAATTGTTGCCAGCAGCACAGTTACAGTCACCAACGCTCTGGATAACATGAAAACAGCCTCCCTGGTTAAGTGTGCCTTGAATTCAAAATAAATCACCAACAGTGTCACCAAAGCACCATCACACCTCCTCCTCCGTGTTTTACCGTGGGGACCACACATGCGGCGATCATCTGTTCACCTACTCTGCTTCTCACAACACGGCGGTTGGAACCAAAAAATCTCAAATTTGGACTCATCAGACCAACGGACAGATTTCCACCGGTCTAATGTCCATTGCTCGTGTTTCTTGGCCCAAGCAAATCTCTTCTTATTATTGGTGTCCTTTAGTAGTGGTTTCTTTTCAGCAATTCAACCATGAAGGCCTGATTCACGCAGTCTCCTCTGAACAGTTGATGTTGAGATGTGCCTGTTACTTGAACTCTGTGAAGCATTTATTTGGGCTGCAATTTCTGAGGCTGTTAAGTCTAATGAACTTCTCCTCTGCAGCAGAAGCAACTCTGGATCTTCCTTTACTGTGGTAGTCCTCATGAGAGCCAGTTTCATCATAGCGCTTGATGGTTTTGCAACTGCACTTGAAGAAAGTTTCAAAGTTCTTGAAATTTTCCTGATTGACTGACCTTAAAGTAATGATGGCCTTTCATTTCTCTTTGCTTATTTGAGCAGTTCTTGCCATAATATGAACTTGGACTTTTTACCAAATAGCCCTATCTTCTGTATACCCCCCCCTAACTTGTCACAAACACATTAAGAAGGAAAGAAATTCCACAAATGAACTTTTAACAAGGCACGCCTGTTCATTGAAATGCATTCCAGGTGACTACCTCATGAAGCTGGTTGAGAGAATGCCAAGAGTGTGCAAAGGTTGTCTACTTTGAAGAATCTCAAATATAAAGTATATTAAAATTTGTTTAAAACAAGTTTTAGTTACTACATGATTCCATATGTGTTATTTCATCGTGTTGATGTCTTCACTATTATTCTACAATGTAAAAAATAAAGAAAAATCCTGGAATGAATGACAAACTTTTGACTGGTACTGTATATTTTGCGCCACCTCCATGGTGTCTTAAAGGAAAGATTCACCCATTTTGAATGTTATATTGTTTTTGTGCGTCTCCGAGTGATGTTCTATCGATTCCCCGGGTCATTTCAAGTTTGTGTATCTGAGTTATTGGCATTCAAAAGCAGGCAGAAATACGGTCGGTTTGACGTGGCACTGTGATAGTCGCTCTCACTACATTTGAAGTTAATAGGAATACTGGAAGTTAATAAGACTTTTAGATCGCGAAAATGATTTAAATATTGGCCGATGTCCTCTTTCGAATGAGCCATTGATAATCTTTTTGCGATATTCCTAACTCGATCTTTTTATTTATTTAACGGAGCGTCTAAAACATTTTTCTTATTTGTCTGCCTGTTTGGTTTAGGGTGCATAGCATGGTGCCGTTGCCAGAGTTATTATAGAAAAGATATAGGAATCTAATTAATTAAGGAACATAACGCCCCACCCAGCAGACTGTCGACCAATCGCGTTGATGTTGGCATGCTGCGTCAAGCGGTTGCTAAACTTTTCGTCACGTAATCCCTTCTCAAGAAACGTGCCTATTTTCTTTGAAAGTACGTAATGTTACGATTCCAAAGCTATAAAATATTACAGATAGCAGGTTAATTATCTCACATCTAGGAAAATATTTGTAATGTTGTGCTTCTTGTTGACAAAATTGTTTTCCATGTTGGGTTTTTAAGCTAGCGCCCAAGACTCCCATTCACTCTTTTTTTTTTCAAAATACAAAAATCAATTTACATTGCTACATCAAACATGTCTAACAAAACAAAACACAGGTATTAACAAGAAAATACTCAAACATACAAAAAATATAAATAAAATAATAATAAAACATTTTTTTTAGTGCAATTGTATTCACTTCCTTAACTTTGTTTGATATACAGTATTTGTAAGGCCTTAACCATGCATTTTTCCAGATAATGTCAGGAATAAGCATGTTCCAGAAAAACTTTCCTCTCGGTGTAAGTTGGTTTTGTGAATGAAGAATTTGTCTTTTATATATTTATTACAACAAGATCTCTCAAGTAAGCCCACGCCTTCCAATCTGAGTTCTGGATAAAGTTTGTGATCATTCCCAAAATTAAGATTCGTTTTCATAAGTGTAGTTAGACCACCGGGAATGGCTTTGATCACAAAAATAAACTCTCTGAAAGGTATTGGAAACTCTTTCAATGTTATAAATTGTTCATATGTGAGAATATTACCCTTGTTGTCGAAAAATATCAAAAACAAAGTCAATATTCCTCTCATGCCAGCTGGGGTAGAACAATGACTTATTCCTTACAGTTATGTCTGAATTATTCCACAAAATAGCTTTATGTGGGGAAAAATTGTGCAGGAAACATATTTTCCAGGCCATTAAAGGTTGTTGGTGAAACCTAGCCAATTTAGCAGGTAATCTTTCAGGAATATAATTACATTTCAGTAAAAATTGAAGACCTCCCAATTTATTAAACACATTATTTGGAATGAAATACCATATTGAATCAGTATTGATTAAACATTTTTTTCAACCAGTTTATCTTGAAAGTGTTATTTATGTCAACAAAATCCAACACTTCTAGACCGCCTTCAGCTCTTTTGTTAGAAAGGACAGATTTTTTTAGTTTGAGACTTATTTTTCCAGATGAAGTCAAGAAAGGTCTTATTGATCTCTTTACAAGTAGCTGGATTTTCACATAACGATAATGAGGGGTACACAAAACGAGACAGTCCCTTTGCCTTGGACAGAAGTACTCTCCCAAGTATAGAAAGATCTCTTTGTAGCCAATTATTAAAAATATTTTTTTCCCATTCACTAAAGGAGAGCGCCCCTTGGCACAGAATCGCCCAGAATGCACCGCACGGCGCATTGATGTAGCGTGGGAAACTTTTCCCATTTCCTCAAAAGTATATCTGCCGTTGCCGAATGTTAGCGGCACATCTATCTGCAGGTTGAATATGGTGAGATTGTAGACTCCTAAATTGATAGTGCAGTTTGTTTAGGCTATTTTACAGCTAACTAGTTATTTTACAAGCTAATATTGTTTTTGGTATTATTGTGTGTAGCTACATTTGCTAGCTAGCCCACCCATAGAGTGAGCATTGCGTTGTGGAATTTGTAGTCTTATTTGAGCTGCAACAGATTTTCACCACGATTTTCCATGTTGCTACCAACCTTATTATAACGCCAAAATGAAACATTTGTTCTCAAAAAAATATTGTTTTCACATTGTTATTTAACACTGTAAATTAAAGTTATTACTGGTTTTGGGTGGATTTTCCTTTAATATAACCATGATTCCGTTCCGAACCCTTGTAAACGAGCATAACGGTAGGATCGGAATCTTCTGGCAAATAGCAGGTAACGTTATGCTCCTGTTGCTCCTCCGTTGGTCATGTCACGACTCAGGATAACCCATAATGGATTGTGTTTTGATATATTGCAGGGTTTGCTGTCAATCCTTCGAAAGCTAAAGAGCACACCTGATCAGGAGGTTCGGATCTTGTTGTTGGGTTTGGACAACGGAGGAAAGACCACGCTACTGAAACAACTTGCCTCTGAGGACATCAGTCACATCACTCCCACACAGGTAATGAGGAACACACACCTTTAGGGGAGCCTAGTATTTTTTTATTTATTTGCGGTAGAAGTGCAATGCATAAAGGTCAATACTTGTTGAAGCCAATTAAGATGTTGCCTGTCAGCACTCCAACATATTGAGCAAACAGTGGATGTTTTTTTAACTTTTTTTTTTTTTTTTTATTGTTGCTATCACTCGTTACTGTAGCCTATGCTATTTAATACTGTAAACTGTACTATCTATCCACAATGGACTACGATGAGAATATTCTGTGCCCCCAGTCGAATTGGTATTTATCAAGTCAAATTTATTGGTCACATACACATATTTAGCAGATGCTATTGAGGGTGTAGGGAACTGCTTGTGTTCCTAGCTACAGTGCAGTAATATCTAACAATTCACAACAATACACACACATCTAAAGTAAAATAATGTAATAAAGAAATATATAAATATTAGGACGAATGTCAGAGTGCCATTGACTAAAATACAGTAGAATATAATACAGTATATACACATGAAATGAGTAAAGCAGTATGTAAACATTAATAAAGTGACCAGTGATTCCATGTCTATGTATATAGGGCAGCAGCCTCTAAGGTGCAGAATTACGTAACCGGGTGGTAGCCAGTTAGAGATGGCTATTTAACAGACTAATGGCCTTGAGATAGAAGCAGTTTTTCAGTCTCTCGGTCCCAGCTTTGATGCACCTGTACTGCCCTCGCCTTCTGGATGGTAGCGGGGTGAGCAGGCAGTGGCTAAGGTGGTTGATGTCCTTGATGATCTTTTTGGCCTTCCTGTGACATCGAGTGCTGTATGTGTCCTGGAAGGCAGGCAGTGTGCCCCCGGTGATGCGTTGTGCGTACCGCACCACCCTCTGAAGAGCCCTGCGGTTGCAGGCAGTGCAGTTGCCGTACCAGGCGGTTATGCAGCCCGACAGGATGCTCTCAATTGTGCATCTGTAAAAGTTTGTGAGGGTCTTAGGGCCAAAGCTACATTTCTTCGGCCTCCTGAGGTTGAAGAGATGCTGTTGCGCCTTCTTCACCACACTGTCTGTGTGGTTGGACCATTTCAGATCGTCGGTGATGTGTACTCCAAGGAAGCTTTTCACCTTCTCCACTGCGGTCGGGTCGATGTGGATACGGGGGTGCTCCATCTGCTATTTCCTGAAGTCCACGATCAGCTCCTTCATTTTGTTGACGTTGAGGGAGAAGTTATTTTCCTGGCACCACTCCGCCAGGGCCCTCACCTCCTTCCTGTAGGCTGTCTCATCATTGTTGGTAATCAGGCCTACAAATCAAATAAAAGCTTTTTTTTGTCACGTGCACCAAATACAACAGGTGTAGACCTTACAGTGAAATGCTTACTTACAGACCATAACCAACAGTGCCATTTAAGTAAAAAAAATAGGTATTAGGTGAGCAATAGATAATTTAAGGAAATAAAAAACAACAGTAAAAAGACAGTGAATAATAACAGTAGTGAGGCTATATACAGGCACCAGTTAGTCGGGCTAATTGAGGTAGTATGTACATGACTGTATAGTTAAGGTGTGTATATATGGTAAACAGAGAGTAGCAGCAAGCTCTCAACCTGCTCCTGTACAGCCCCGTCGATGACAATGGGGGTGTGCTCGGTTCTCCTTTTCCTGTAGTCCACAATCATCTCCTTAGTCTTGGTTACGTTGAGGGATAGGTTGTTATTTTGTCACCACCCGGCCAGGTCTCTGACCTCCTACATCGTTGTCGGTGATCAGGCTTACCACTGTTGTGTCATCGGCAAACTTAATGATGTTGTTGGAGTCGTGCCTGGCCACGCAGTTGTGGGTGAAGAGGGAGTACAGGAGGGGACTGAGCACGCACCCCTGAGGGGCTCCAGTGTTGAGGATCAGCGTGGCAGATGTGTTGCTACCTACCTTCACCACCTGGGGGCGGCTCGTCAGGAAGTCCAGGATCCAGTTGCAGAGGGAGCTGTTTAGTCCCAGGATCCTAAGCTTAGTTTAGAGCTTTGAGGGTACTATGGTGTTGAACGCTGCGCTGTAGTCAATGAATAGAATTCTGACGTAGGGGTACCTTTTGTCCAGGTGGGAAAGGATAGTGTGGAGTGCAATAGAGATTGCGTCATCTGTGGATCTGTTTGGGCGGTATGCAAGTTGGAGTGGGTCTAGGGTTTCTGGGATAATGGTGTTAATGTGAGCCATTACCAGCCTTTCAAAGCACTTCATGGCTACGGATGTAAGTGCTACGGGTCTGTAGTCATTTAGGCAGGTTGCCTTTAGTGTTCTTGGGCACAGGGACTATGGTGGTCAGTTGAAACATGTTGGTATTACAGACTCAATCAGGGACATGTTGAAAATGTCAGTGAAGACACCTGCCAGTTGGTCAGCACATGCCCGGAGCACACTTCCTGGTAATCCGTCTGAATGTTGACCTATTTAAAGGTCTTACTCACATCAGCTACGGAGAGCGTGATCACAAAGTCGTCCAGAACAGCTGATGCTCTCATGCATGCCTCAGTGTTGCTTGCCTCGAAGCGAGCATAGAAGTGATTTAGCTCGTTTGGTAGGCTCGTGTCACTGGGCAGCTCGCGGCTGTGCTTCCCTTTGTAGTCTGTAATAATTTGCAAGCCCTGCCACATAAGACGAGCGTCTGAGCCGGTGAAGTATGATTCAATCTTAGCCCTGTATTGGCGCTTTGCCTGTTTGATGGTTCGTTGGAGGGCAAAGCAGGATTTCTTATCTTCCGGGTTAGTGTCCCGCACCTTGAAAGCGGCAGCTCTACCCTTTAGCTCAGTGTGAATGTTGCCTGTAATCCATGGCTTCTAGTTGGGGTATGTACGTACAGTCACTGTGGGGACGACGTCCTCGATGCACTTATTGATGAAGCCAGTGACTGATGTGGTGTACTCATCAATGCAATCGGAAGAATCCCGGAACATAATCCAGTCTGGGATAGCAAAGCAGTTCTGTAGTTTAGCATCTCCTTCATCTGACCACTTTTTTATAGACCGAGTCACTGGTGCTTCCAGCTTTAATTTTTGCTTGTAAGCAGGAATCAGGAGGATAAAATCTGGTTGCGCATTTAACATGTTGATAGAAATTAGTTAAAATTGATTTAAGTTTCCCTGCATTAAAGTCCCCGGCCGCTAGGAGCCCCACCTCTGGGTGAGCGGTTTCCTGTTTGCTTATTTCCTTATACAGCTGACTGACTGCGGTCTTAGTGCCAGTGTCCGTCTGTGGTGGTAAATAAACAGCCACAAAAAGTATTGATGAAAACTCTCTTGGAAAATAGTGTGGTCTATAGTGTATCTCCTTAGATTTCGTGCACCAGCTGTTGTTTACAAATATGTACAGACCGCCCCCCCTCGTCTTACCAGAGTGTGCTGTTCTATCTAGCCGGTGCAGCGTATATCCTTCTAGCTGAATATCCATGTCATCATTCATTCAGCCACGATTCCGTGAAACATAAGATGTTAGTTTTTGATGCCTCGTTGGTAGGATATTCGTGATCGTACCTCGTATAATTTATTGTCCAATGATTGTACGTTGGCGAGTAATATTGACGGTAACGGCAGCTTTCTCACTCGCCTTCTCCGGATCATTACGAGGCACCCCGCTCTGTGTCCTCTGTACCTGCGTCTCTTTCTCTTGCCAATAACGGGGATGTTGGCTTTGTCGGGTGTTCGCAGTATATCCTGTGCTTCCTGCTTGTTGAAGAAAAAATATTTGTCTAATCCGAGGTGAGTGATCGCTGTCCTGATATCCAGAAGCTCATTTTTGCCGTAAGTTACGGTGGCAGAATTATTATGTACAAAATAAGTTACAAATAACGTGGGAAAAAACACATTTGGTTAGACACCCGTAAAACTGCTGCCATTTCTTCCGGCGCCAAGTTTGTAGACGACAACTGTTGTGTACAGGAGGGGGCTGAGCGCGCACCCTTGTGGGGCCCCTGTGTTGAGGATCAGCGAAGCGGAGGTGTTGTTTCCTACCTTCACCACCTGGGGGCGGACCGTCAGGAAGTCCAGTACCCAGTTGCACAGGGCGGGGTTCAGACCCAGGGCCCCGAGCTTAATGATGAGCTTGGAGGGTACTATGGTGTTGAAGGCTGAGCTATAGTCAATGAACAGCATTCTTACATAGGTATTCAGCTTGTCCAGATGGGATAAGGCAGTACGATGGCGATTGTATGGTCTGTGGATCTATTTGGGCAGTATGCAAATTGAAGTGGGTAGCATGTAAGGTAGAGGTAATATGATCTATGATTAGTCTCTCAAAGCACTTCATGATGACGGAAGCGAGTGCTACGGGGCGATAGTCATTTAGTTCAGTTACCTCCAGCCAGCTGATCTGCGCATGCTCTGAGGACGCGGCTAGGGATGCCGTCTGGGCCGACAGCCTTGCGAGGGTTAACACGTTTAAATGTCTTAATCATGTCGGCCACAGAGAATGAGAGCCCACAGTCCTTAGAAGCGGGCCGCGTCGGTGGCACTGTGATATCCTCAAAGCGGGTGAAGAATATGTTTAGCTTGTCCGGGAGCACGACGTCGGTGTCCGCGACGTGGCTGGTTTTCCCTTTGTTATCCGTGATTGTCTGTAGACCCTGCCACATATACGTCTTGTGTTTGAGCCGTTGAATTGCGACTCCACTTTGTCTCTGTACTGACGTTTTGCCTGTTTTGATTGCCTTACAGAGGGAATAACTACAGTGTTAGTATTCAACCATATTCCCAGTCATTTTGCCATGGTTAAATACAGTGGTTCGCACTTTCAGTTTTGTGCGAATGCTGCCATCTGTCCACAGTTTCTGATTTGGGTAGGTTTTAATAGTTACAGTGGAAACAACATCCGCCATACACTTCCTGATGATCTCGGTCACCGTTTCAGTGTATACGTCAATGTTATTCTCAGAGTCTACCAGGAACATATCCCAGTTCGTGTGATCAAAACAATCTTGAAGCCTGGATTCCAATTGGTCAGACCAGCGTTGAATAGACCTTAGCACGGGTACTTCCTGTTTGAGTTTCTGCCTATAGGATGGGGTGAACAAAATGAAGTCATGATCTGAGTAGCAGTGGTCGAGTGTTTTAGCAGCGCGAGTACTACAGTCAGGTTGTTAATAGAACTTCGGTAGCGTTTTCCTCAAATTTGCTTTGTTAAAATCCCCAGCTACAATAAATGCGGCCTCAAGTTATGTGGTTTCCAGTTTGAACAAAGTCCAGGGTAGTTCCTTGAGGGCCGTCGTGGTATCGGCTTGAGGGGGAATATACACGGCTGTGATTTATAACCGAAGAGAATTCCCTTGGGAGGTAATACGGTCACCATTTGATTGTAAGGTATTCTAGGTCGTGTGAACAAAAGGACTTGAGTTTCTGTGCATTATCACAATCACACCATGAGTAGTTAATCATGAAACATTCACTCCCGCCTTTCTTCATCCCGGATAGTTCTTTATTCCTGTCTGCGCGGTGTACTGAGAACACAGCTGGCTGTATAGACGGTGACGGTATATCCGGAGAGAGCCATGATTCCGTGAAAGAGTATGTTAGTCGTCAATAACCTACAGAACTTGAGAGAAACTCATCCAGTGTTAAGCCATGGAACACCTTGATTGGCCATTGAGTGGCCAAGCCCTCGTCACACCTACAGCTTGTTTATTCAGCGAAACCCATCCCTGCTGCAAGCACTTAGTTTTACCATTGCGTTAGGTTTGTTAAAATAGAGCCCTAACACTTCTAAACCCAAGCCCCCCCCTCTCTCTCCAGGGCTTCAACATAAAGAGTGTTCAGTCTCAGGGTTTTAAGCTGAATGTGTGGGACATCGGGGGACAGAGGAAGATCAGACCCTACTGGAGAAACTACTTTGAGAACACTGACGTGCTGGTGAGTGGCTCAACCATAGCTTCCTTTACGGAGGTATGACTTTTATATTTATATATACACGTGTGTGTGTGTGTGTGTGTGTGTGTGTGTGTGTGTGTGTGTGTGTGTGTGTGTGTGTGTGTGTGTGTGTGTGTGTGTGTGTGTGTGTGTGTGTGTGTGTGTGTGTGTGTGTGTGTGTGTGTGTGTGTGTGTGTGTGTGTGTGTGTGTGTGTGTGTGTGTGTGTATACACATACACACACCACCAGTAGTGTGTGATTAATCATTTTGAATGGAGATACTACCGTATTTCAGATTTACGTCATCGACAGTGCGGACAGAAAAAGATTTGAAGAGACGGGACAGGTGAGTTTTCTTTCTCTTCAGTGATTTGTGGGCTGTGTAATGTGCACATTCTACGTATACATATTTTATATTGGGATCCCATGCTGATTTGTGTTTGTGTTCTAGGAGCTGGCTGAGCTGTTGGATGAGGAGAAGCTGAGTGGGGTTCCAGTGCTGATCTTTGCCAACAAGCAAGACCTGCTGACGGCTGCCCCAGCTTCTGAGATCGCTGAGGGACTCAACCTGCACACTATCCGGGACCGCGTCTGGCAGATCCAGTCCTGCTCCGCCCTCACTGGAGAGGGGGTACAGGTGAGACACCAGCCCTAACCCATCAATCTACAACAGGGGTTGGGGTCAATTCATGTTTTCACTTCAGGAAGTGACATTTAATTTTTTCTGTTTCCTTTCAGGACGGAATGAACTGGGTCTGCAAGAGTGTCAATGCTAAGAAGAAGTAGCACAGCGGTCTGCTTTCTCATACACACCCTAAGCCTGTGGGAGGACGGGTTGTACCTGTGAATGTACACACTAAACATGGACTTGAAGAAAGTTTTTAACTGCCTTGCTGGTCACTACACATTGTTTACTAAACTACAATTCTCGCTAGAACTACAACTTCCATTGTTGCTCTTCAAAATTGAGTATTTGTATTTGCGGGTACAAAGGGAAGGAAACCCATCCCAGGAGACCCACCAGCCTAACCATATGACCTCCACCCTGTTAAGAAATTCCGCCCCAGGACATTCCAGACCTTTCTACTGTCCTTCACCACAACACCAGCCTCTCTTCCCTCTCTCCTAGCCTGGGTACCAGTCCGTTTGTCTTATATTCCACTCCTTGTACTCTGTCATACTGTATGCCAAAGCATAACAGGAGTGGCAAGGAGTGGAATGATAGCAAAACAGACTGTTACCCAGACTACCTCTCTCCCCCTCTCATTCAATCTCTTTCTCTCCTCTCTTTCCACATTTTTTCTTATTTGTACAGTTTGCTCAGTTTTTTATTCCATGCTCCAAGCTCTTTTCTCGCTGCAGTTCTGTTGGAAGTAGGGTATATTTATGTAATTCTCTATTTATGGTGAAGTAGTGTAATTTGCTTACAAATAACGGATACGGTGTGTGGTTACTGGTTTACTAGGATGACAGGGCAACATTGTATACTGTGATTTACTCCCCTGTGAAAAGGTTACGTGTGTTAATATGTATAAAAAAAAAACACTAGTGCAACTCTGAAATGGCACTCTGTTCCCTAAATAATGAACTAGAGTCGACCACAGCCCATATGAGTAGAGCCCTATCTAGTGAATAGTGTGCCATTTTGGACAAAGCCTAATAAATCAAATGGAAAAAGACTACATTTTGAGGATCAATTGTATATAACTTGCCCCCATATGTTTTTATTTTACCTTTATTTAACTAGGCAAGTCAGTTAAGAACAAATTCTTACTTTCAGTGACGGCCTAGGAACAGTGGGTTAACTGCCTTGTTCAGGGGCAGAAGGACAGATTTTTACCTTGTCAGCTCGGGAATTTGATCTTGCACCCTTTCGGTTACAAGTCTAACGCTCTAACCACTAGGCTACCTGCCGCCCCTATTCATATGTTATGTTATGGGCATGCATTAGAGTATATATTACACCTGTAATGTATGTGTTGATCAGTGGAGGCTGGTGGGAGGAGCTATAGGAGGACAGACTGGAATGGAATAATTGGAACGGTATCAAACATGGAAACCAGATGTTTGACTCTGTTCCGGAAATTCCATTCCAGCCATTACAATGAGCCTGTCCTCCTATAACTCCTCCCACCAGCCTCCACTGGTGTTGATAGATTTTAACAGGGATAAATGACAGTGTATTTCTCAAGTGTTTCATTGTCTTGGGTTTTAGAGGGCATTTACACAAAGCTTTTTCCTTTTGATATTCTTGAATGTGATCTGTCCAAGGATTGAAGGTCCGTGAATAAAATGTGATGGGAAAAATTGCATTGTTTTCTGAGCTGGCTGTAGTGGAAGTATAAAGAGGCCCAGCCAACACACACACACAGTTCTGTGTGATGAGCTATGGAGGACACCACTTTACATTTTCACTGCCTATACCCTTGTCATTGCCAGTCCTTGGAGAGACCCCGCACCAGAGCCCTTTACATCTCCGAAACACTAGCGTCTCACACACACAGGTGGGGTCACAGACCAACCTCGCCTCACACAGGTAGGGTCAGCTGGTTTTGACATTGAAAAGGCCCAGCTGGTTGGGCCCCTGAATGGGGCAGCTCCCTCTGTGTGTGTGGCAGCCTTCCGCCACAGTCGACTCCTACAGGCCTATGTTTAACTACTAGTCAGACCACAGCTGTGCCGTGGTTGGTTCAGGCCTGCTGCACATAGTTGTGAGGGTGTTGCATCTGCTACAGGGGAGAGAACACTGGCCATAAAACACTGACATCCAGCTGTGTGAGTGTGAGAGAGCGATGCATTCTGAGGGCTTGTGGCTTGTGGGACTATAAAAGGTCTCTGTGCTCTTACAAAGACCCATTGTGAAACACTCTTTCTCTCTCGATTCCTACTTGGGCCAGGCACTATCTGAATATATATGCTGCTAACTGTATGTGACTTTGGATCAAAGTGTCTGTTAAACTAGATCTTTATGCTACGACGTTAAGATGAAAGTGTAGATGTCTTCAAATCTCTGGGCACAGACCGAGAGGGAACGTCCCAAATGGCACCCTATTTCCTACACAGTGCACTACTTTTGACCAGAGCCCTTCGGGCCCTGGTCAAAAGTGGTGCACTACATAGGTAATAGGGTGTAATTTGCTGCCCATGTCCGTTAATGTTGATAATGTGGTTGTTACTGACAAGAAGCACATGGCTGAGCTCTTTAATCACCACTTCATTAAGTCAGGATTCCTATTTGACTCAGCCATGCCTCCTTGCCTGTCCATAATTTACTCATCTCCCACCCCTTCTAATGTGACTTTAAAGGGGGAGTTCAAGCTGATCCAAACTGTTACAGGCCTATTTCTATTTTGCCCTGTTTATCAAAAGTGTTGGGAAATCTTTTTTGCTTTCTTGATGTCTATAGTATTCTCTCTGGTAGGCAATCTGGTTTCTGCTCAGGTTATGGATGTGTCACTGCAACCTTAATGTTCCTCAATGATGTCACCATTGCCCTTGATTCTAAGCAATGTTGTGCTGCTATTTTTATTGACTTGACCAAAGCTTTGGATACGGTAGACCATTCCATTCTTGTGGGCCGGCTAAGGAGTATTGGTGTCTCTGAGGGGTCTTTGGCCTAGTTTGCTAACTACCTCAAAGAGTGCAGTGTATAAAGCCAGAACATCTGCTGTCTCAGCCACTGCCTGTCACCAAGGGAGTACCCCAAGGCTCGATCCTAGGCCCCCGCTCTTCTCAATTTACATCAACAATAGCTAGTTGTTCTTTACCATTCGGCCATCAGATTTGCCACCAATGCTCCTTATAGAACACATCACTGCACTCTATACTCCTATGTAAGCTGGTCATTTCTGTATACCTGTCGCAAGACCCACTGGTTGATGGTTATTTAAACCCTCTTAGGCCTCACTCCCCCCTATCTGAGATATTTACTGCAGCCCTCATCCTCCACATACAACACCCGTCAGTCACATTCTGTTAAAGGTCCCCAAAGCACACACATCCCTGGGTCGCTTGTCTTTTCAGTTCGCTGCAGCTAGCGACTGGAATGAGCTGCAACAAACACTCAAACTGGACAGTTTTATCTCCATCTCTTCATTCAAAGTCTCAATCATGGATATTCTTACTGGCAGTTGTGGCTGCTTTGCTTGATGTATTGCTGTCTCTACCTTCTTGCCCTTTGTGCTGTTGTCTGTGTCCAATAATGTTTGTACCATGTTGAGCTGTTGCCATGTTGTTGCTACCATGTTGAGCTGCTGCCATGTTGTCATGTGTTGCTACCATGCTGTGTTGTCATGTGTTGCTACCTTGCTATGTTGTTGTCTTAGGTCTCTATGTAGTGTTGTGTTGCCTCTCTTGTCGTGATGTGTTTTGTCCTATATTTTTTAACATTTTATTTATTTTATTCATCGCAGGAGGCATTTTGGTAGGCCGTCATTGTAAATAAGAATTTGTTCTTGCCTAGTTACATTTTTTAAAATTAAGACATATTTGAGCACAGAGCAGCAGTTTTTATCTCAATATCAAATCATTTCTGGGTAACAATTAAGTACACTACATGACTAAAACTGTGGACACCTGCTCGTTGAACATCTCATTCCAAAATCATTGGCATTAATATGGAGTTGGTCCCCACTTTGCTGCTATAACAGCCTCTACTCTTCTGGGAAGGCTTTCCACTAGATTTTGGAACGTTGCTGTGGGGACTTGCTTCCATTGAGCCACAAGCATTAGTGAGGTCGGGCACAGATGTGGGACGATTACGCCTGGCTCGCAGTCGGCATTCCAATTCATCCCAAATGTGTTTGATGGGGTTGAGGTCAGGGCTCTGTGCAGGCCAGTCAAGTTCTTCCACACTGATCTTGACAAACCGTTTCTTTATGGACCTTGCTTTGTGAACGGGGGCATTGTCATGCTGAAACAGGAAAGGGCCTTCCCCAAACTGTTGCCACAAAGTTGGAAGCACAGAATAGTCTAGAATGTAATTGTATGCTGTATCGTTAAGATTTCCCTTCACTGGAACTAAGGGGCCTAGCCCAAACCATGAAAAACACCCCCAGACCATTATGCCTTCTCCACCAAACTTTACAGTTGGCACTATGCATTGGGGCAGGTAGGGTCCTCCTGGCATCTGCCAAACCTAGATTCGTCCGTCTGACTGCCAGATGGTGAAGCGTGATTCCTCACTCCAGAGAACGCGTTTCCACTGCTCCAGAGTCCAATAGCGGCGAGCTTTACACCACTCCAGCCGACGCTTGGTATTGCGCATGGTGATCTTAGGCTTATGTGTGGCTGCTCGGCCATGGAAACTCATTTCATGAAGCTCCCGACGAACAGTTATTGTGCTGACGTTGCTTCCAGAGGCAGTTTGGAACTCGGTAGTGAGTGTTGCAACTGAGGACAGAGGATTTTTACTCGCTTCAGCATTCAGCGGTCCCGTTCAGTGAGCTTGTGTGGCCTACCACTTCTCGACTGAGCCATTGTTGCTCCTAGACGGTTCCACTTCACATTAACAGCACTTACAGTTGACCAGGGCAGCTCTAGCGGGGCATATATTTGACGAACAGAGTTGTTGGAAAGGTGGCATCCTATGACGGCGCCATGTTGAAA
Organism: Salvelinus namaycush; assembly: GCF_016432855.1. NCBI lineage: Eukaryota > Metazoa > Chordata > Actinopteri > Salmoniformes > Salmonidae > Salvelinus > Salvelinus namaycush. The sequence continues at coordinate 58,599,128 of NC_052310.1, forward strand.
TTCACTGAGCTCTCAGTAAGGCCATTCCACTGCCAATGTTTGTCTATGGAGATTGTATGGCTGTGTGCTCAATTTTATTTTTTACCTGTCAGCAATGGGTGTGGCTGAAATAGTCGAATCGACTAATTTGAAGGGATGTCCACATACTTTTGTATATATAGTGTACCTTACTGTGAATCTTTTCAATTAAAATGGTCAAAAATAGCAACTCGGCATAGAGTGATTTCTCAAGCAAGAATGTTCTGTGTGGGCAGCGGGGAAAAAAATGAGCTGTTATTGGCAGAAAGGTTTGGAACTCTATTTCTAATTGGTCTATTAACTAATTTACCGTCTTTGGATGTCACCAGGCAGGCAAAAACTCCGTCCCACCCTAACAGGCTGACATTTCAGGCAGTCTTTCAAACAGCTTACACTAAAAAGGCATGATAATTTTCACTATTTCACAGTATTATTCCAGCCTCCCGAGTGGCGCAGCGGTCTAAGGCACTGCATCTCAGTGCTTGCGGCGTCATTACAGACACCCTGGTTCGAATCCAGGCTGTATCACAACCGGCCGTGATTGGGCGTTCCCAAAGGGCGGCGCACAATTAGCTCAGCATCATCCAGGTTTGTCTGGTGTAAGCCGTCATTGTAAACAAGAATTTGTTCTTAACTGACTTGCCTAGTTAAAGAGGTTAAATTTAAAAAATGTATTGTGTGAAAATAGATATAAAATACAGGACAATCTGGGCCTTTAAGGCCTGTTATCTTCAACAATCTGAATGACTAAGTTCTGTGGTTGGTTTATCTGTGCATAAAAGTTGTGTGTGTGGGCGATGTGAGGAGCCACACAGAGGGGAGTGTGATGCCTATCTTTGAGGTGACAGGATTACTGCCTTTTTCTCCTCTTGAATCGAGAGAGAGAGACCAGCACGCTTCATACCGGCCTCTTTCTCTTCAACCAATCAGGTCTGAGTTGCGATGATTACAGATGAAACAGGAAACAGATTTCATATCCCACCAACAGATAGGAAATAGGTGGGAGTGGTACAGAAGGTGGGGGAGACGTGGAGGGGGAAAGGATCATGCATTATAAGAATGTGAATCACTTTGAAATGTTAAGATAAATCAAACCATACTCTCAATACACCTCATACATCTTCCTACCTCACCCACCAAGCCCATGTCTTCCTGAGTCTATCCTCCCATGAGCGCTACAGATAATAGGGTTAGCATATCAAATTTGATTTGTCACATACACATGGTTAGCAGATGTTAATGAGTGTAGTGAAATGCTTGTGCTTCTAGTTCAGACAGTGCAGTAATATCTAACAATTCCCCAACAACTACCTAATACACACAAATCTACAGGGGTGAATGAGAATATGTACATGTAAGTATATGGATGAGCGATGGACAAGCGGCATAGGCAAGGTGCATTAGATGGTATAAAATACAGTATATACATGTGATATGAGTAATGTAAGATATGTAAACATTATTAAAGTGGCATTATTTAGAGTGCATTGTAGAAAGTGACTAGTGATCCATTTATTAAAGTGGCCAGTGATTGGGCCTCAATGCAGGCAGCAGCCTCTGTGAATTAGTGATTGCTGTTTAGCAGTCTGATGGCCTTGAGATAGACTGAAAAACAGTTTCTCTCTATCCCAGCTTTGATGCACCTGTACTGACCTCGTCTTCTGGATGGTAGCGGTGTGAACAGGCAGTGGCTCGGGTGGTTGATGTCCTTGATGATCTTTTTGGCCTTCCTGTGACATCGGGTGCTGTAGGTGTCATGGAGGGCAGATAGTTTGCCCCCGGTGATGCATTGTGCAGACCGTACCACCCTCTGGAGAACCTTGCGGTTGAGGGTGGTGCAGTTGCCGTACCAGGCAGTGATACAGCCCGACAGGATGCTCTCAATTGTACATCTGTAAAAGTTTGTCAGGGTTTTGGGTGACAAGCCAAATTTCTTCAGCTTCCTGAGGTTGAAGAGGCGCTGTTGCGCCTTCTTCACCACACAGTCTGTGTGAGTGGACCATTTGTTTGTCCGTGATGTGTACGCCGAGGAACTTAAAACTTTCCACCTTCTCCACTGCTGTCCCTTCGATGTGGATAGGGGGGTGCTCCCTCTGCCGTTTCTTGAAGTCCACGATCATCTCCTTTGTTTTGTTGACATTGAGTGAGCGGTTGTTTTCCTGACACCACACTCCGAGTGCCCTCACCTCCTCCCTGTAGGCAGTCTCGTCGTTGTTGGTAATCAAGCCCACTACTGTTATGTCGTCCGCAAACTTGATGATTGAGTTGGAGGCGTGCATGGCCACGCAGTCATGGGTGAACAGGGATTACAGGAGGGGGCTGAGCACGCACCCTTGTGGGGCCCCAGTATTGAGGGTCAGCGAAGTGAAGATGTTTCCTACCTTCACCACCTGGGGGCGGCTTGTCAAAGTCCAGGACCCAATTGCACAGGGCAGGGTTGAGACCCAGGGCCTCCAGCTTGATGATGAGCTTGGAGGGTACTATTATGGTGTTGAATGTTGAGCTGTAGTCAATGAACAGCATTCTTACATAGGTATTCCTCTTGTCCAGATGGGATAGGGCAGTGTGCAGTGTGATGGCGATTGCGTCATCTGTGGACCTGTTGGGGCGGTATGCAAACTGAGGTGGGTCTAGGGTGGCCGGTAAGGTGGAGGTGATATGATCCTTGCCTATTCTCTCAAAGCACTTCATGACAGAAGTGAGTGCTACAGGGCAGTAGTCATTTAGTTCAGTTATTTTTGCCTTCTTGGGTACAGGAACAATGGTAGCCATCTTGAAGCATGTGGGAACAACAGACTGGAATAGGGAGAGATTAAATATGTCCGTAAATACACCAGCCAGCTGGTCTGCGCATGTTTTGAGGACGTGGCTAGGTTGGCATCTGGGCCAGCAGCCTTGCGAGGGTTATCACGTTTAAACGTTTTACTCACGTCACCCACAGAGAAGGAGAGGGGCGCAGTTCTTGGTAGCGGGCTGCGACGGTGGCACTGTATTATCCTCAAAGCGGAAAAAGGTGTTTAGTTTGTCTGGAAGACTGACGTCGGTGTCCGTGACATGGCTGGATTTCTTTTTGTAGTCCGTGATTTCCTGTAGACCCTGCTACATACGTCTCGTGTCTGAGCCATTGAATTGCAACTCCATCTTGTCCCTGTACTGGCATTTTGCTTGTTTGATTGCCTTGCGGAGGGAATAGCTACACTGTTAATATTCAGACATATTCCCAGACCTCTTTCCATGGTTAAATGCGGTGGATCGCGCTTTCAGTTTTGCGAGAATGCCACCATCCATCCACGGTTTCTGGTTAGGGTAGCTTTTAATAGTCACAGTGGGTACAACATCTCCAATGCACTTATTTATAAACACACTCACCGAGTCAGCGTATAGGTCGATGTTGTTCTCTGAGGCTGACCGGAACATCTTCCAGTCCTCGTGATCAAAACAATCTTGAAGCGTGGTTTCCGATTGGTCGGACCAGCGTTGAATGATTCTCGTCACTGGTACATCCTGTTTGAGTTTCTGCCTATAAGACGGAAGGAGCAAGATGGCGTCATGGTCGGATTTGCCAAAGGGAGGGCGGGGGAGGGCTTTGTATGCATCGCGGAAGTTAGAGTAGCAGTGGTCGAGGGTATTGCGCATGCGCGTAGCGCAATCAATATGGTGGAAGTGTTTAGGTAGACTTGTTCTCAAATTTGCTTTGTTCAAAATCCCAGCTACAATAAATGCAGCCTCAGGATGTATGGTTTCCAGTTTGCATATAGTCCCGTGAAGTTCCTTGATGGCCGTCTTGGTGTCTGCTTGAGGGGGAATGTACACAGCTGTGACTATAACTGACGAGAATTATCTCGTCAGTGCCGGTAAAATGGCCGGCACTTGATTGTAAAGAATTCTAGATCAGGTGAGCAGAAGGACTTGAGTTTCTGTATGTTGTTATGATTACTCCATGAGTCGTTAATCATAAAGCATACACCCCCGCCCTTCCTTTTCCCAGAGAGGTGTTTATCTCTGTCGGCGCGATGCATGGAGAAGCCCGGTGGCTGAACTGATTCCGACAACATATCCCGAGAGCCATGTTTCCGTGAAACAGAGAATGTTACAATCTCTGATGTCACTCTGGAAGGCAACCCTTGCTCAAATGTCATCTACTTTGTTGTCAAGAGACTGGACATTGGCTAGTAGTATACTCGGGAGCGGTGTGCACGTCTGCGGAGGCTGGCCAGGTGGTCGCTTCGTCTGCTCCTTCTGCTGCGTCGTTGTTTTGGATCACCTACTGGAATTAGCTCCATTGTCCTGGGTGGTGATCCGAATAGAGCATCCGCTTCGGGAAAGTCGTATTTCTGGTCGTAATGTTGGTAAGTTGACATTGCTCTTATATCCAATAGTTCTTCCCGGCTGTATGTAATAAGACTTAAGATTTCCCGGGGTAACAATGTAAGAAATAATACATTTAAAAAAAATACTGCATAGTTTTTTAAGAACTCGAAGCGAGGCGACCATCTGTCGGTGCTATGCTGGCTCGTTTATTAACAGAGTCATGTGATACTGTTTGTTGGCCAGGGTCAGCCTAAACTCCGTGCTTTGCTGCAGATTATCTGATCTACAATTCACCTCACTGTCAAAACCATCGTACATCAACTAGCTCTGGTCCAGGGCATTAAGTGCAGCTTGCTAATACTGAGCTCAGCGTTAGCAAGCCACACTAATGCCCTGGACCAGAGCTAGGTATCGACACGCTGATGATGGAGAGATTAGTGAACCTGCATGGCCTAGCTAGGAATATGGGTTTAAAGAAACGTATTAGTCAAGCCAAACCTGGTTGACGACGAGCAGATAGTAATGTCCTCCTCTCTTCACACATACACAAAATCACCCCTATGCTAAAAGCTCATGATCTGTAATAGTTATGACCAAAAAGACCATGTACTGTATCATGTATACCGGATATTTCTGAGTACCATTTAATGTGTAAATCAAACTATTTTCTGTCATGTAATACTGTGTATAGAAATATCATAAATGTGAAATGTATTGATAATGTATATGTAACAAAATAGCTGTAAAGAACTCAAATGTAAAACAAAGTTACTGTTATCATCCGAAGGAGAATGAGCTAGCTTGCTGATAGGCTAATAAAAATAATAATACAAAAATAAAAACTCTCTCTCTGACACACAAGCACACACACTAATAGTGGATCATCTCTGCTAGCTGAAGAGGATTGAGGTCCAAAGTGCTAGGTGGCAGAAAGCTTTAAAGCTACAGCTTAGTCAGCCTGAAACACACCCACCCTGATAGACAGATTCCTCTCTCTCTTTCTCAGATGTGCCTCCACTACCCATGAAGTTTTCACTGCAATAAAAACCTGCTGATATTACACTACTGATGTTAGTATGTAGTTCTGTTGGTGGGCGAAGTGGGTGGATTTCAGTTTCTCTTTCGGTAATTTCTCTGGTTAACAGACGACTGTGTGTGTGAGCTGTAAGGGTGAGGGGGCGGACAGCCAACCCAAGATTCTGACCCAGATTCAGGCGCCTGGCCCTCCACAGACCAACCTCGCCTCAGAGATAAGATGACTTCTCCAACCAGTTTGTTAACTGGAGCTCAGCTTTCTTTATAACCTACCACCCCTGACCACAGGGTCTTCTGGCAGCTTCACTCAGACGAACACCCAGTAAATGACAGGGTCAGTTGGATGTCTTACAATATGTGTGGTGGTTGTATTCTTATGGGAGTCTCCCCTTCAACCCACTACATACCAAGCAATGAGATTTACAGTGCCCTCTAATTTTTGGCACAGTGAAGCATTCTCTTCTTTTGATTCTATACTCAGATTTGAAATCAAACAATGACTATGAGGTTAAAGTGCACACTGTCAGCTTTAATGAGTGTATTTTCATGCATATTGGGTGAACCTTTTAGAAATTACATCACTGTTAGTACATATTCACCCCCATTTTGGGGGAGCAAAAATATTGGGACAAATTCACGTGTATTAAAGTAGTGAAAAGTTAAGTATTTGGTCCCATATTCATAGCACACAATGACTACATCAAACTTGTGACTACACATTTGTTGGATGCATATGCTGTTTGTTTTGGTTGTTCCAGATTATTTAGTGCCCAAAAGAAATGAACGGTAAATCTTGTAGTCATTTTGAGGTCACTTAATGTAAATAAGAATAGAATATGTTTAAACACTTCTACATGAATGTGGATGCTACCATGATGGATAATCCTGAATGAACTGTGAATAATGAGTTAGAAAGTTAAACACACAAATATCATAAACCCCCCTGCCAAAAATGCTCACCACCTGTTATTGTAATGGTGGGAGGTTATGTCTTGGGGGTAAGATATTTGTGCGTCTAACTTTCTCACTCATCATTATTCACGATTCAGCCAGGATTGTCCGTCATCACGGTAGCATCCACATAAATGTATAAGTGTAGTTCAGTATCTATAAGTAAAACTATTTACTTGACAGATCTGAAAATAAAGGCTGACAAGAGAAAAGAGGAAGAGACTTGAGTTGTGATCAAGAAATGGAGGGAAGTAACTTAATTAAATGCCTTGATTTATTTGGAACCCTCCAATTGACGTCCTTTATTTTTCACTTCAAAATATTTACAAAAAAAGTTTCCCATTTTTTTTCTCTATTGGTCAACTGTTCTTGTAACAGTTCCCTTCCAACATTTGTTTAAACCAATGCTTAAGTCAAACAGTCCAGTTTCTCTTAGAAAAAGTTCATGAAAAAAACCCTCAACCATTACTTCCACTCATCTTTTTATTTTTCCATTTCTTGTTTTATTTATTTTTTATTCCAGAGTGCTTTATAAAACTCTTCCCCGCATGCTTACAGCTGCAAACAGGAAGCCGAGAGCGTGTGCTTGTTAAAAGGAAGTGACGTCACCCTGCAGGAAGTACATTATTAACGCATTGTCACCGTCACACTCCCAGATGCTTGAGTTGATTTGTTTGGTCTGTCCAGTACAGTCCAGGCCATGTAGTTGCTCGCCGAGCCACCATCCTGTCTACGAGTCCAATTGTCTTCAAGACAAACATGATACCTGCTCATATGGTATGATTACTCACATGCCATATGGGAATCACTTGTGTCATGATCCGTATATTAATAAAACTAAAAAAGGAGCTCTCTCAGATGGAAGAATTCAATCCGATGGGAAGCCTGGCAGCACAAAGGAAGGGGGTCGGATCCCCTCTGATGGGATTTGGATCAATGGGAATAAAGAAGGTCCATAATGAAGTAGGTTTACAGTTGCCCCTAAACCCTGATCTAGGGACAGTTTCTGCCATTTGACCCACTGATGTTTAAGGTTTGGACTGGGGGACAGGTCAGCTGATCCTGGACCTGTGTCTACAGGGAGGGTAGCTAATCCTAGACCTGTCTACAGAGCAACTTCTACACAGAGAGAAATCCCAACACACCCCACCCCCCCCCCCAAAGTGCATAGAAAGGGTGTCCCAGCCACACACAGAAGAGAACTTGGAAGAGCGAGTGTGTTCAAGCTGCACAGTACATCCCTGAACTCAGCAAGGAGAGGAGACAAAACCAGAGCTGTAACAGTAATAAACCATTGTTCTCTTTACAGTTATCAGACCATGTTCAATAAACATGGAAAATAATTATAACATAAGGCTATCGATCTCACTACAACGGGGAAGGAGATGTCGCTAAAACGTTTCAGTTGAGCCGAAGTGCTTCAGCGTCAACAGTTTTTGCACAAAGAGACGTATATCATCATACAGTACACTGTGTGTCTGTCTGACAGAGAAAACGAATACATGTCAACCCTGCCCCCGAGAGTGCTTGTAAGTGCATCTATACGAGTTGTAACATGGTGCTTAGCAGAGGACTGTCCGTATAACATGTAGAAGTGAACGTCTGTGTGTACCTGTATGTATGTAGGTTCTGTGTGTGTCTACATGTGTAGACATGCGTTTATTTAACTAGTAGCGTAGTGCTTAGTAGAGAGCTGTTTGACTGTAGAAGTATGTGTGTGTATAGATAAATGTATGCGTGTTAACTGGTGACATAGTGCTTGGTGGAGGGCTGCCCATACAGGCCATAGAAGTCTGTGTGTCTGTGCGTCTGCTGTGCATCTATCCAGTCTCTGACAGCCAGCCCTTGCATGGCTGGAGCTCCAGAGGCCAGGCCAGGGGGAGGGGGGTAGTCCTGGGTGCTTACCCAGGGAAAGGAGCCTGAACGTGGGTAGGGAGGGTGGCCGCGGTGGCCTGACACAGAGGGTACCCCAGAGCAGTAGCAATTATCCATGGTACACACCAGGATCTTACGCCCGCCATACTGGGGGAGCACTGCCTGCTGAGAAGTATGGGAGGAGCTACCGCCAGCAGGGGGAAAGTGGGAGGGACCAAACACAGACCCTGAATGGTGATTTGTTAGAGAGCCACTTCCACTTCCTGTTCCGCCATTTTCGTTCATGTGGGAGGGGCCACAGGGAACCAGAGGCTGCTGATTAGAGGATTGGCCCTCCCCAGGGGCAGAGTTTGGGCCTAGGTAGGGCTGCTTGGATGATGAGTCCTTGAACCCGGAAGCAGATGTTTTCCCGGCGCTTCCGTTGCTTTCTGGGAACACAGAGGAGTGTTTGCGTTTCTCTGCCCCGGAGCCAAGGCCGCTGGGATACGCCTGGACGGACTGGAGGAACGAGGAGGGAGGGGCTAGGGGGGCTGGAGGGGGGAGAGAGAGAGGTAGAGAAAGAGGGGGATCAGACTTCAGACTTACAAAGCCACATATGAATTCCCTTGATCTACCAACACAAACAATCAGATACAGGTGTGAAGATTCTGTAAAGATGATTCTCTTGATCCTACCTTCCAGTGTTTTCCGTAGGCTCTTCTCTCTCTTGGAGAGTTCTGACAGGAACAACTTAGAGTTGAGACTGCCCACCTTGTAGGGAGGGAGCGCACTTCCCACGCACGCTTGAGACCTGCAACACACAAATATGTATGCAACAAGCCTGGTATATTAGCGCTCCATTAAAAATATAGTTCCGGTTCGATCCCCGCATGAGCCCTGCGCATTTCTGCTCTCTACTCTGTCTCCCTGCTACATGTCTGATCCTGTCATAAAAAGATATGTAAGGAGTTTGGAATTCTGTTCTATATAAATAAAATAGTAATGGGTATCATGACAATTGTAACATGACTACAGTTGTAATGTGCGCAATAAGCCATTTCTGTAAGTGCCTTTTTGTATCTCTCACCTCTCCATGAGGATCTTGACAGGTTTAGTATTCTTCATGAAGCCCAGTTCCTCAGCCTTGCCGAAGGCCGTGTGGACCGAGCTGAGCAGCTTCTGGGCCTCGTGTCTCTGTTCTCCCAGAGCTAGAACCTGGCCCGCGTTCTCCTGGCAGAACCTAGAACGCGCCCGCTCTAGAACCTCCAGTGTTCGGGACAGGTCTTCTTCCAAGAAGTGCTGCATCCGCTGGTACTGCACACGCACCTCCTCTTTTAGCTCACACACTCTATCCTGTAGGAGAGAACACACACCGTTATACACACACACTGCTATACACACACCGTTATACACACACACCGTTATACACACACACTGCTATACACACACCGTTATACACACACACCGTTATACACACACACCGTTATACACACACACCGTTATACACACACGTCGCTGGTATACATGCATGTGCATGGGTGTGTGCAGCCTGTGCTCACTGGCTGAGGTGTGAGAGAGAGAGTGTTTGTGAGAGAAATCAGACATACCTCCACCACACACTTGTCAGAGTCGAGTTTACAGAGCTGCTCATCGATGTCCTGAACTCTCTCCTCCACCCTCTCCTGCTGCCGCAATAGATTTTGCTGAGAGAGAAACGGTAATGTCATTAATAGTTGGGTTCGATAACTCCTCATACATAGCTGAACAAATAAAATAAAATCATGAGAAGAGAAACGCCATCAGGCCTCTAGTTGGCTGAGGCAGCCAATTTAGTCTCCATCTAACAAACAGTTTATCTGAGGGAGGGAGCTGTCATGGCAACCAATCGCTATTTCTGGTGAATGAGGAATGAGCGAGAGAGATACTTTTCTCTCCTCCTTTCTCAGAACACCACATACACTAGCCCCACTCATGGTACTGTTGTCAAAACACTAGTTATTCTGGGCTGGTGTTGGCACGGCTACAACACACATGCCCAGATTGGCCAAACCAGAGTGCCACGCCACAATTACACTTCCTGGGGGCAAAGATTATAAGTATGGCAGGACACTGCTCTTATAGTATCTTCCTGTATGCCCACGGTAGTAGTGGTTTGTCACCTGAATGCTGATAGATTCAGGCTCAGAGCAGAAGCCTGGGGCAGGGATGATGGCGGGGGGGACCTCTTTGGATGGGGGATGTTCAGTACCTTTAAGGGGTACTGGAGGGAGGGGGGGGGGGGTGGGGGGGGGGGTGACTGATGGATAGAAATGGCATATCTAACATATTTTCCACCAGGACCACCAGTGGAGAAGAGTGATATGGGGAGGTAGGTCAGTCATGCCCTGGGGAGGTTGGGTGGAGCTGGGGACCATGGTGGAGAGGTTATGGGGAGCATCTCTACCCCCTCTGCCGCCACCACAAGATGCACTTAAGCAGTAACACTGTCACAGTACATTAACTTCAGGCTCCCCAGTCACTCATTACAAATGGAGATGGTAGTCAGCCACAGGGGGAAAAAAATCAGAGGACAGGAATTCACACTGTAGTTCGTTATACAAGAACCTTCCTAACCCTTCCAATGTGGTTGAACCCCCACACACACACAGAGACACACAGACAGAGAGTAGGCTACTAACAAGCACCGAGTATTAACAGAGCCATAAAACAGAGTCAGAGGCCAGAAGTAGTCACCAATATGAGTCAGGAGAAAAGCCTGTATGACTGACTAGCCCCTCATATCCCCAACCTGGGGATAGTTGGTAGTTTTTACACCAACCACAGCTTTCCTTTCTAGAACCCAGAAAATAAGAGAATCACAAGAAAACAAAAAGGAAACCATAAACAACCATTCCTCCTCTTGTACCACAGAACAGAGTGAAGAATCTCACTTAATTCCTCGCCCTCCATACAACCCCCCTTTCTCCCGGCTGGCGGTCCCAGGCGAGGATGCACCTGTGCTGGGGAGATAAGGCTGGCTTAGACCCCTCATTGTTCCACCCCTCCAACACATTGTTTGTCACTCTCAACACATGAGAATGGGGGTTGGATTGGATCAAAATTGAAAAATGCATACACTCGAGGACTGACACTCCGACACACACACTTATCCCCAATTTGAGCCGCTTTGTTCTTAAATCAAAGGAGTGTGTGTAAAAGACAGATTTTAGTCTTACCCGTATATCGTTGCGGCGTAGCTCCACGTCAGTGACTCCGTGTCCGTGACTGGGATGGCATCGTGTGAAGCAGCAGTATTGACACACGGCTGTCTGTTCTGCCTCACAGTGGTACAGTCTGTACTCGTCGTGCTGAGGACACGTCCAGGCCTTGACTGCCTCAGCCTCCACCAGCAGGTGTCCCAGGGCGGAGCAGGGCTGCTGCAGGTGTGTCTGGACGTGGCTCTGGCAACAGGGGGCGCTACAGCGCAGGCAAACCTTGACAGCCGGGAGCGGGGGGCCACGGCGGCACAGAATACACTGCAGCACCGGCGAGGCGGCCTTCTCTACAGACAATGCGTTGAACTTGTCCACGATGTTGGACAGCTTGTGGTTCTTCTCCAGAGCAGGCTTCTGACTGTAGGCGTGGTTGCACTCAGGGCAGCGGACCAGTGAGGAGTCTTTAGCCCAGGCTTCGGAGATGCAGCCCCGGCAGAAGTTGTGCTTGCAGGGCAGCTGGATAGGCTCGGAGAAGACGTGCAGGCAGATGGGGCAGATCAGCTCCTCTTCGAAACAGTTCCTCCATGTCTCGGACAGGTCGGAGGTCGCCATGTTGGAGGCCATTTTGGGAGCGGCGGACAGACACGCGACAAAGACCTTCTCACATGAAAAAAAAACAAAAACAATCCTATGGATTGACTATGGATTTGTAGCCATGAACTAAGCCCCTGACTATAGATCAAATGTCTTGAGGACTGAGGGAAGACCTATGACTGTATACAGAAAGTCCAGTATGTTAGTATGTTACTAGTCCTTTAGTGATATTTGTCTATTGTGCAACAAACTCAGCAATAAAGTGTTATAATTATCACTAGCACTTTCAACCAGTTAAGTCCAACCGACTGGTGAATGTCCTCAGCTCTCAACTATTGCTTTAAATCTTGCTTTAAATCCAGGCAGCAGTGCACATCCTGTTTGTGCAGAGCAGGTAAACCTAGGCAGATTCCACAGCCACCAGGAAAGGCCTCAGGGAAACGATGAAAACACCCCGGTGATTACGACACACGGTCCGGGCTGACGTTGTGCAAATTACCGTAAAGGGTTAGCAAGGCCTTCGTTTCTCTGAAATCACACGGTTAGGCAATAACCGGCTACTGTAACGGCTGACGAATGGTTCACTTTGTGCGTAGTATAGCCTAGGCCTAGTTCTCGCAGCTAAATTGTTCGTATTTCCAGCTACGGTATGATAGCAATAAAGGCACAGAGATCTACCAAGCAACACGGTTCAGACATTAAATTGAATCGGTCTAAATTAGGGTTGTTTGTACGGTTACATCACCGCCGAGCCGAATTTATTTCTATACAGCTGATGAAAGACGAACGCTCACCTTTTCCTCTCCCCTTCTGCGTAGCCTTTTACTTTAGCTTGACAAGCTAGCCTTGACTTCCTCGTCCGCTTATGTTTGTTTGTTCCTCAATCGATTGAGGTCCAGAAATGAACATAAGTAAAAGATTGCGTTGCTGAAATTCTTCCTATACCGTCACCCTGAATAAAGCCATCTGTAAATCGATGAAGCTTGCCCAAGGTTGATACAACGCCGATGTTGCGAAGGGCACATTAATTGTTATTTTATCCTCTCATCCAATAATACACCGACTATTTTGGGTACGTTCACAATTAATACGATTACGCTCGTGAGAGCTTTTTGGTACAAAGGATGAAACAAAAATACAAGGATTGCAAATCAGATACATGTGACAAGTGTCCTTAGCCCTTCAATAAACATTGCACCACGTTGCGACGGACTTTGATCCTCACAATAGCGACATAACTACAGCCTATTTGTTTGATGTGTAACGTCGTCAGCTATAAAGCTTCCACAGGCAACACTCGCATATCTGTACACAAGGCCTAGACTTTACTCACCAAATACTATTTCTTCTCGGCTACTTGGGCCTAAAAGACTTAATTAGTAAAAAGGTCCAACAATACTTCGTTAGAAGGCGATTTACTGCATAGTTTATGGTGTAACCGACTTCAGTTCATAAGCATAAAACAAAGCCCAGGGTTTTTAGAATCCACTGGAATGTTGGCTTCTGTGGCGAGCCTTCGGATCATACACACAGACCGATCAAAACGTATCCAGGCCCAAAGATATGTCCTGGCTTCATTCCTTTGGTTTATCAGGGACGGATCATAACTATATCAACTCACGTTCAGCTAAAAACATTTCACTCCACTGACTTCGTAAGCTTAATGAAATCGCTTTAATTCTGAGAAGTCATCTCACAATGTTCTGTCACTGCACAAACAAATAAGACTACGTTACAATATTTACGACTACCACGGTTTTACATATAAATGCACCAGTCTAATCTTAATTTAAAGGGGATGTCGCTATTCTGGCCTTGTTAAAGGTAGCGGTCATCAATCTTGCGCTCCTCATCCAAAAAAAAAAGAATCCACCGAGGATATAGGGCCTCGGTTATTCCCAAAACTCGTTTGGTTTGCTAATCACACCGAAACAAAAAGATTCCGTCGCGTTCAAACACGCCTCGTCAGTTCTTTCGGGTTCAGCGGTGTATATGTGGCCATTTTTCGAGTCCTTCAGTCCCGTTGTTAATAGCCGAGTTGCCTTGACCATTCAAATCCAATTCGTCTCTGAATTCTAATTTGCGACCCTCGTTTTTAAATCTCTCTCTCCCTAACTCAACGTCGGAGCAAGGAGGAATGCTAGCTAGATAGACTAGTCGTTCAATCGGGTTAAACATCGGCTCACCCCTCCTTCCGGCTGGTCCCGTTGCTCCTCCAGCATCACGTGACCTGTCACACAACCTATGCGTGTCACGTTTTCAAAGGAAGGCGTTGATGAGCAAGAACTGGAGAGGAGCATATTCAAATATCTATTAAGAAATTACGATACGTTTTTATTTTTCACAAGTATAGGAAAATGTTTGTTTATACTCAATGTTTCTCTCCACAGAAATCTTTAAAAAAAATAAAAAAAATACATGATTCAAAGATAAATCATTAAAAAAATAGCCAATTTAATAAATAAATAAAATAAAATGGTATATGTTGCATACACATATTTAGCAGATGTTATTACAGGTGTAGTGGCCTTAGGCCTCACTCCCCCCTATCTGAGATATCTAAAGGGTGAGGAGCGATAGCGATGGGTGAGAGAAGGATACGGGCGAGGAAAGGTAGGGAATAGGTGAAAGTAGTAAGGTGCATTCAGATAAGTGTATGTTGTTTCACCATGAGGCTTGCCGAAACTATTGGCTTTCATGGGTGTGTACGGTATAAGAACCTCTTAGATCAGTGGTATTCAAACTCTCAGTCGGGACCTTATTTTTCTCCCAATAATATCTCGCGACTCCACCCCAAATCTAATGACAACAACTTAAAATCTGTAAATTTAGATTTTTACATCAACAAAAAAACTTCAATTAATTACATTTTCATCTCTTATCAAAATGAAGAAACCAATAAATACATTTACTCAATAAAATTGTATTTTTCAAATGATCTTTCTCAAAAACTTTATATTGTATATTGGCCCATACAATAATGTGTAATCTTGATTTTTTGTTACGAAAAACTATATAAAAAAACTAAAACATGTTGGCGACCCCACTGCAGTTCCCTTGTCGCGACCCCGACTTTGAATACCACTGTCTTAGATTGTATCAGACCAATCAAATGACTCAGGTCCAACTATCCAAAACCTTATTGGTTATTTCAACGCCTCAGAGTCTTCAGAGAAGGGTATGCGGTTCAAAATAGAGTGGACCATTGAAACAATGCCCCCTTAATCTTGATTGTCAGTTTCATGTGGGATTAACAGAGTAGAGTTTGGGGAAAGTAGAGTTAGACGTAGTACAGCAAACTAGTAGGGTGTGAGTAGAGTAGGGGTTCAGATGATGTAGTCAGTTGTAGCAGGGTGCGAGTAGAGTAGGGGTTCAGATGCTGTAGTCAGTTGTAGTAGGGTGTGAGTAGAGTAGGGGTTCAGATGATGTAGTCAGTTGTAGCAGGGTCGAGTAGAGTAGGGGTTCAGATGTTGTAGTCAGTTGTAGTAGGGTGTGAGTAGAGTAGGGGTTCAGATGCTGTAGTCAGTTGTAGTAGGGTGTGAGTAGAGTAGGGGTTCAGATGTTGTAGTCAGTTGTAGTAGGGTGCGAGTAGAGTAGGGGTTCAGATGTTGTAGTCAGTTGTAGTAGGGTGTGAGTAGAGTAGGGGTTCAGATGCTGTAGTCAGTTGTAGTAGGGTGTGAGTAGAGTAGGGGTTCAGATGATGTAGTCAGTTGTAGCAGGGTGCGAGTAGAGTAGGGGTTCAGATGTTGTAGTCAGTTGTAGTAGGGTGTGAGTAGAGTAGGGGTTCAGATGCTGTAGTCAGTTGTAGTAGGGTGTGAGTAGAGTAGGGGTTCAGATGTTGTAGTCAGTTGTAGTAGGGTGCGAGTAGAGTAGGGGTTCAGATGCTGTAGTCAGTTGTAGTAGGGTGTGAGTAGAGTAGGGGTTCAGATGCTGTAGTCAGTTGTAGTAGGGTGTGAGTAGAGTAGGGGTTCAGATGTTGTAGTAGGGTGTGAGTAGAGTAGGGGTTCAGATGTTGTAGTCAGTTGTAGTAGGGTGTGAGTAGAGTAGGGGTTCAGATGCTGTAGTCAGTTGTAGTAGGGTGTGAGTAGAGTAGGGGTTCAGATGCTGTAGTCAGTTGTAGTAGGGTGTGAGTAGAGTAGGGGTTCAGATGTTGTAGTCAGTTGTAGTAGGGTGCGAGTAGAGTAGGGGTTCAGATGTTGTAGTCAGTTGTAGTAGGGTGTGAGTAGAGTAGGGGTTCAGATGCTGTAGTCAGTTGTAGTAGGGTGTGAGTAGAGTAGGGGTTCAGATGATGTAGTCAGTTGTAGCAGGGTGCGAGTAGAGTAGGGGTTCAGATGTTGTAGTCAGTTGTAGTAGGGTGTGAGTAGAGTAGGGGTTCAGATGCTGTAGTCAGTTGTAGTAGGGTGTGAGTAGAGTAGGGGTTCAGATGTTGTAGTCAGTTGTAGTAGGGTGCGAGTAGATTAGGGGTTCAGATGCTGTAGTCAGTTGTAGTAGGGTGTGAGTAGAGTAGGGGTTCAGATGCTGTAGTCAGTTGTAGTAGGGTGTGAGTAGAGTAGGGGTTCAGATGTTGTAGTCAGTTGTAGTAGGGTGTGAGTAGAGTAGGGGTTCAGATGTTGTAGTCAGTTGTAGTAGGGTGTGAGTAGAGTAGGGGTTCAGATGTTGTAGTCAGTTGTAGTAGGGTGTGAGTAGAGTAGGGGTTCAGATGCTGTAGTCAGTTGTAGTAGGGTGTGAGTAGAGTAGGGGTTCAGATGTTGTAGTCAGTTGTAGTAGGGTGCGAGTAGAGTAGGGGTTCAGATGTTGTAGTCAGTTGTAGTAGGGTGTGAGTAGAGTAGGGGTTCAGATGCTGTAGTCAGTTGTAGCAGGGTGCGAGTAGAGTAGGGGTTCAGATGTTGTAGTCAGTTGTAGTAGGGTGTGAGTAGAGTAGGGGTTCAGATGCTGTAGTCAGTTGTAGTAGGGTGTGAGTAGAGTAGGGGTTCAGATGTTGTAGTCAGTTGTAGTAGGGTGCGAGTAGATTAGGGGTTCAGATGCTGTAGTCAGTTGTAGTAGGGTGTGAGTAGAGTAGGGGTTCAGATGCTGTAGTCAGTTGTAGTAGGGTGTGAGTAGAGTAGGGGTTCAGATGTTGTAGTCAGTTGTAGTAGGGTGTGAGTAGAGTAGGGGTTCAGATGTTGTAGTCAGTTGTAGTAGGGTGTGAGTAGAGTAGGGGTTCAGATGCTGTAGTCAGTTGTAGTAGGGTGTGAGTAGAGTAGGGGTTCAGATGCTGTAGTCAGTTGTAGTAGGGTGTGAGTAGAGTAGGGGTTCAGATGTTGTAGTCAGTTGTAGTAGGGTGCGAGTAGATTAGGGGTTCAGATGCTGTAGTCAGTTGTAGTAGGGTGTGAGTAGAGTAGGGGTTCAGATGCTGTAGTCAGTTGTAGTAGGGTGTGAGTAGAGTAGGGGTTCAGATGTTGTAGTCAGTTGTAGTAGGGTGTGAGTAGAGTAGGGGTTCAGATGTTGTAGTCAGTTGTAGTAGGGTGTGAGTAGAGTAGGGGTTCAGATGTTGTAGTCAGTTGTAGTAGGGTGTGAGTAGAGTAGGGGTTCAGATGCTGTAGTCAGTTGTAGTAGGGTGTGAGTAGAGTAGGGGTTCAGATGTTGTAGTCAGTTGTAGTAGGGTGCGAGTAGAGTAGGGGTTCAGATGTTGTAGTCAGTTGTAGTAGGGTGTGAG
The DNA here is from genome assembly GCF_016432855.1 of Salvelinus namaycush. Taxonomy (NCBI): domain Eukaryota; kingdom Metazoa; phylum Chordata; class Actinopteri; order Salmoniformes; family Salmonidae; genus Salvelinus; species Salvelinus namaycush. The sequence goes on from NC_052310.1 coordinate 58,616,780, forward strand.
TAGAGTAGGGGTTCAGATGCTGTAGTCAGTTGTAGTAGGGTGTGAGTAGAGTAGGGGTTCAGATGATGTAGTCAGTTGTAGCAGGGTGCGAGTAGAGTAGGGGTTCAGATGTTGTAGTCAGTTGTAGTAGGGTGTGAGTAGAGTAGGGGTTCAGATGCTGTAGTCAGTTGTAGTAGGGTGTGAGTAGAGTAGGGGTTCAGATGTTGTAGTCAGTTGTAGTAGGGTGCGAGTAGATTAGGGGTTCAGATGCTGTAGTCAGTTGTAGTAGGGTGTGAGTAGAGTAGGGGTTCAGATGCTGTAGTCAGTTGTAGTAGGGTGTGAGTAGAGTAGGGGTTCAGATGTAGTCAGTTGTAGTAGGGTGTGAGTAGAGTAGGGGTTCAGATGTTGTAGTCAGTTGTAGTAGGGTGCGAGTAGATTAGGGGTTCAGATGCTGTAGTCAGTTGTAGTAGGGTGTGAGTAGAGTAGGGGTTCAGATGCTGTAGTCAGTTGTAGTAGGGTGTGAGTAGAGTAGGGGTTCAGATGTTGTAGTCAGTTGTAGTAGGGTGTGAGTAGAGTAGGGGTTCAGATGTTGTAGTCAGTTGTAGTAGGGTGTGAGTAGAGTAGGGGTTCAGATGCTGTAGTCAGTTGTAGTAGGGTGTGAGTAGAGTAGGGGTTCAGATGTTATAGTCAGTTGTAGTAGGGTGTGAGTAGAGTAGGGGTTCAGATGCTGTAGTCAGTTGTAGTAGGGTGTGAGTAGAGTAGGGGTTCAGATGTTGTAGTCAGTTGTAGTAGGGTGTGAGTAGAGTAGGGGTTCAGATGCTGTAGTCAGTTGTAGTAGGGTGTGAGTAGAGTAGGGGTTCAGATGTTGTAGTCAGTTGTAGTAGGGTGTGAGTAGAGTAGGGGTTCAGATGTTGTAGTCAGTTGTAGTAGGGTGTGAGTAGAGTAGGGGTTCAGATGTTGTAGTCAGTTGTAGTAGGGTGTGAGTAGAGTAGGGGTTCAGATGTTGTAGTCAGTTGTAGTAGGGTGTGAGTAGGGGATCAGATGGAGTAGAGTCTGAGCTGCTCCTCCACGTCTCCCTCTGACACCTCCCCAAACGTCTCCTGGTTCTCCTTCAGCAGCTGGAAGATGGCTGCCAGCTGCTCCCGTTGCACCCTGGGAAAAACACACAGGTAAACAAATCTGAGTCTCCACCCTGCTGCTGTCACCTGGTCAATGATAGAGATAGAGCCCACAGGGACAGAGGCAGGTTTAAAAAAATAAACTCTAGTATACACACATGCACAGATGGTTAACGACAAGTGGTTCATGATACAAGTGCAGAACATAGGTCAGCAAAGCTAGATGATGGTACAGCCCAGCCCAACACAGCCAAGTGCAGCATGGAGAAACACAGCCAACACAGAACAGGGAATATGGTGTGAGCAAAATGGCCACTGAACCAATCTCTAAAAACAAAAATATATGATCAGGCGGAGGGTGGTATCATACAATCATCCTACATGCCTTGTCTGGATCAAATCTGAAACAAAATAAAATAATTGCATTGTTTGCTCTAAATCAGCAAACCAGCAAGCCAGATACAAAATAATTACCAAATAGAGTTTGGTGAGCGGATTGACATTTATTGGGATGAGTCTTGTCCTGGAGGCAGAATTAAGCAATTTCCGCTAGATGGGCCAGCTGCAAAGTCAAAATTGTCTATATTGTAAAAATTCATGACCGTTTTTAAGGTTAGGCATTAGGGTTAGCAGTGTGGCTAGGATTAGTGTTAAGGTTAAGTTTCATATCAGCTTTTATGACTGTGGCTGTGCCAGCTCTAAAATAAAATAAAAAATGCTCTAGTGACCCCTCTGCAGAGCTGCCTCCAGAACAAGACTCATGACAAAAAACGGCAAACTGCTTTTGGTGATGCAATGCACCACCTCTTGGTCAAATGGGGAATTGTCATATGAGTTGTATCAAATAGGGGAAGTGTCATCTGGTTTGAGGTGATCCCTCAAATGTTATGTCCCAATCAACACCTTACCCACCCCTGAGAAACACCTGATTAATATTTAACACATGGGAACCATGGCAACGTCCTCAGGGGAGCTGGGGGGATGGAGCAGGAAAGAGGAGGAGGAGGGGGGGGGGGGGGTAAAGGTTGAGGAGCATGAGGTACGGATGAGAGACATGGGGATATGGGACTGGTCCAGTCCTTGAGGGCAGCAGCGTCTGCTGGTCTCTCGAGGAATACAGTTGAGAGACATCTGGTATAAGCGTGAGGCCAGGGGACTGGATGGTAGGTCACTAGATGGCCATGCTTGAAAAGACAAGGGGCTTCAGAACTGAAACTTTTAAATACCTTTGCTTTTTGGTGTCAGTTTAGTTTAAGGTTAAAAATCACATCGGAGGTTAGAGTTTAAGCACATCCATCCGTTCTAGCATGGTCAGGCAATGACGACCCTAATGAATTAGCGCAATTCTTATGTTCATACATTACCATGTTTTTACTACAGCCCCTGTCTGTCTGCATGTCTGTCTGTCTGTCCGAGGGACTTACAGAGAGGTAAAGTCAGTGGTGAACTCTACCCTGCAGAAATAGAGAGCAGGACACAGATGTTACAGACAGACACCAGGCCTGGGTCGGTCTCTGAATAGGAGGCCTAGGTTTCTGCTGGAGTAAGATGAAACTGCCCTGGAACACTGATCTAAGGTCAGTTTTGTGATATCTCCCTCAACTCATGGGGGTGTTTCCTTCTTTCTTGAAAATGTGTTTCCTTCTTTCTTTCTTTCTTTCTTTCTTTCTTTCTTTCTTTCTTTCTTTCTTTCTTTCTTTCTTTCTTTCTTTCCTGTGCCTTGTTTTCGGGGCCCTGGTCCTAAGTCCCCAGTGGTGCCGTGGATAGAAGCAGCTGCTAAGCACAGCCAGCCTCACAAAGACAACACACACTGACGCTTGGCGAGGAGGAGAGGGGCTGTAAGGTAGCAGAGGACGCTGGACAGGAGAGGGTTAAACAGTGGGAAAGACAATTTATAATGGCCATGTCCAAAATCTGTCTTGCGTACTACTTACTAAAACTACATACTGTGTACTAATCGTACTAATCGTACTACATACTATTTAGGATGTACTGTTTAGTTAAAATGTATGCAGTAAGTAACAAATATTAACATACTAAGCTCGTCCATACTGAGAAAGTGCCATGTAATGCGCAATTGTTCTTGTTCCACGCCATTCATTTGTTTTGGTAGAGTGTGTCCCCTATTCTGATTATCAGTTGTTGTCAAACACACATGGGTCTGAAAAGACAATTGTATTCTTCAAAAGTGTACAGCAGATTCTACTTGATGAAAAGCTGAAATTAGTATGTCATCCTGGCATTTAAAGCATACTAACTTTTGAAAATGTCACATCCTATAAAACGTTCTATATTCGCATACCCAAAAAGCCTACTATTAGAACGCAAGTGTGGGTATTCGGACACGGCCAGTTACTGCTGGTATGCAGTAGCAGTTGAATATGGGGAAAGGGGAGGAGACTAGGAGAGGAAGCCACGTCAGAGTATTGAGATGCAGCCCAGCACTGACCTCTGTTCCTCCTCCAGCTCCTCTTTGGTCATCATCTTCTCCATCTGGCTGGTCCGCAGCATGCCGGGGACGTATTTCAGGGGCACTTCCACTTCCTCCATATCTGCTGAGAGAAAAGGCTCTCTTGGTGCTGTTTGAATCCCAGTGGTCATTCACCAGCCCAAGTCCTGGAGAGCTACATGCTGTGCATGCTTTTTTCCCAGCCAATACTAACACACCTGAGTCTACTGATCAACTGATCACCAAGACCTTGATTAGCTGAAATCAGGGTGTGTTATTGCTAGGCTGAAAAAAAAGCTGGCAAATTGTATATGTCAACAGGACCAAAGTTGGTGGCCATTGCTCTATCCACAGTGATTGAAGCAGTGGCTTACTCACCGTTGCTGTACTCTGGGCTCTCTGTGGCACCCCCTGTCTGTCGGTAGGAGAAAGGGCACAGTAACGACCCCCCCTCAGGGAATTGTAGGTGACCAAAGTCTCTACCTGGAATATCCACTGGCGCTGAGGCAGTGTTTGAGGTCGAGTACCGTTGGCCAGACTGTCAGAGAGGAAGAGAGACAGAAAGTGAGAGGGAGAGGTTGAGAAACATTGGACTAAACCAGCAGTTCCCAAACTAGGGGTCGCGACCCCACGTGGGTTCGCCTGATATGAAAATGGGGTCACAAGAGAATTTCCAAAATCTGGAGACAATAAATAAATAATATATATATATTATTCCCATGGTGAATGGCTAGGCCCGCTACGCTATGAAACCACACACTATTGCAGAGACTTTGATTTTACCGGCTGCAATTGATATGGTGAAAACAATGTGTGGGGAGGCAGAGGCACAGAAACTCACATCAATACCTTTGTCAGATAACACTGCAATAAAGAATATATGCTATTGCTAGCAATCAAGAGGAAACTCTGACTGAACAACTCAAAAACTCCTAATGCTCTCCAAATGGACGTTAGTTGTGAGGGCCCAGATGCCCATACATTGACTTATGTTCGCTATACATGTCAGGGGATGCTATTCACAAGAACATATTCTTCCGTCTCACGATTCCCGAGCATGAAACGGCACAGGGGATGTTCAGTGTGCTGCATAACTATATTCACGAAAAACAGATTCCATGGGATCGAATGGTGGGCTTTTGCACAGATGGGGCTCCATCTATGGCGGGACAGCGGACAGGCCTCTACACTCTAGTTATGAATGTGTCTCCCTCTGCGAGGGATGGACGCATTGTATGAGAGAAACTGGCGGCAAAAGAGCTGAGCATAGAAGTCAGAGATATACTGCAGCAGGTAGCCTAGTGGTTAGAGCGTTGGGCCAGAACCAAATGGTTGCTGGATCATATCCCCGAGCTGACAAAGTAAAAATCTGTCGTTCTGCCCCTGAACGAGGCTGTTAACCCACTGTTCCCCGGTAGGCCGTCTTTATAAATAAGAATTTGTTCTTAACTGACTTGCCTCGTTAAATAAAAATGATTTTTAAAAAAAAAGGTAACTTTAATTGTAAACTACATCAAACCGCATCCACTGCGCAAACGCCTGTTTAGGGCCATTCCCCCCAGAAATGTCCGGGAACCTCCAGGTGCCTTGGTGGAAGAGTGGAGTAAAATCTCACAGCAAGAACTGGCAAATCTGGTGCAGTCCATGAGGAGGAGATGCACTGCAGTACTTAATGCAGCTGGTGGCCACACCAGATACTGACTGTTACTTTTGATATTGACCCCCCTTTTTTCACGGACACATTATTCCATTTATGTTAGTCAAATGTCTGTGGAACTTGTTCAGTTCATGTCTCAGTTGTTGAGTCTTGTTATGTTCATACACATATTTACACATGTTAAGTTTGCTGAAAATAAACGCAGTTGACAGTGAGAGGACGTTTATTTTTTGCTGAGTTTATATGCAGTCCCATGTGAAAGCAGAGTTTCGATGGTTGACACTAAAAAGAGGAGGGTCCCAACTGCTACTATGTTTATTTCTCAGCTGCTCCGTTATAAAACCAGAGAAGCCTACCAGGCTTAAAAACAAAATGTGGGAAAGTGGCCTCCATTCGCTATCAGAGTGTTTATTTTTATTTCTTTATTTCACCTTTATTTCACCAGGTGTTTATTTAACCGCCTCTCCTTCCAGTTCTCTGCTGCAAATGACTGGAACGAACTACAAAAACCACTGAAACTTATCTCCCTCACTAGCTTTAATCATCAGCTGTCAGAGCAGCTCACAGATCACTGCACCTGTACATAGCCCATCTGTAAATAGCTCAAACAACTACCTCATCCCCTACTATATTTATTTATTTATCTTGCTCCTTTGCACCCCAGTATTTCTACTTTGCACATTCATCTACTGCACATCTACCATTCCAGAGTTTAATTGCTATATTGTATTTACTTCGCCACCATGGCCTATTTATTGCCTTACCTCCCTTATCTCACCTCATTTGCACACATTGTATATAGACTTGTTTTATTGTTACCAGCACACAATCAAGAGGTATGCACAGATAATAACTAGACATAGCAAGATCAAATTAAACGTATTCGTCACGTGCACAGTTTACAGCATGTACAAAAGCTGACAGTGAAATGCTTGCATGATCATACACACGCGAGCAGTTACGTACACAAAACACGTTTGTTTACTCCATGTGTAACTCTGTGTTGTAGTATGTGTCGAACTGCTTTGCTTTATCTTGGCCAGGTCGCAGTTGTAAATGAGAACTTGTTCTCAACTTGCCTACCTGGTTAAATAAAGGTGAAATAAATAAAAAAAGGTAGGCCAGTTGAGAACAAGTTCTCATTTACAACTGTGACCTGGCCAAGATAAAGCAAAGCAGTGTGATAAAATCAAACAACACAGAGTTACACATAAACAAATGTACAGTCAATAACACAATGATGTGTCTTTTTTTCCCTGCCCTTGTTCCTGCCCATTTGATAATGGGCCATTCTAAATCAAAACACATTTGACATATTAGTAAAGACAATATTAAATTGAGAATAGTCTCATGGGTGAAAATATGATCACTTGATGAAAGAACACAATGTACAGCCTTAGCTACACAGGAAGGCCAAAAAGATCAACAACCGCCCGAGCCACTGCCTGTTCACCCTGCTTCCATCCAGAAGGCGAGGTCAGTACAGGTGCATCAAAGCTGGGACAGAGACTGAAAAACAGCTTCAATCTCAAGGCCATCAGACTGTTAAACAGCCACCACTAACATTGACAGGCTGCTGCCAACATACAGACTCAAATCTCTGGCCACTTTAATAAATTGACTTAATAAAGGTATCACTAGTCACTTTAAATAACGCTACTTTAATAATGTTTACATATCCTACATTACTCATCTCATATGTATATACTGTACTCTATACCATCTACTGCATCTTGCCTATGCCGCACAGCCATTGCTCATCCATATATTTATATTTACATATTTTTATTCAACCCTTTACATTTGTGTGTATAAGGTAGTTGTTGTGAATTTGTTAGATTACTTTGTTAGATTACTTGTTAGATATTACTGCATTGTCGGAACTATAAGCACAAGCATTTCGCTACACTCGCATTAACATCTGCTAACCATGTGTATGTGTCCAATAAAATTTGATTTGATTTAGCCAAGGAAAAGAGAGCAAGCTTTTTTGCGACTTTTTCAAATAGTCAATAGGCTATAATCTTTGCAGCCCATATATGTTTATATTTTGAAGACATTCTAAGGTTTGTATAATTCAAATTTGACAAATAACTCTTCATCTAGTGTATAGGACCTGTTTCAAATTATCTCTTTTACACTCAACAGAGCCACTTCATTTGCATACTTTTTTATTCTCAGGAATAAAATAAAATATCCTTTTTATTTTATTCAGCTAAGTTCAATTATATTATTCTTACTATGAAATCTGCTATTTCAGCCACACCTGTTGCTGACAGATGTATAAAATCAAGCACACCGCCATGCAATCTCCATAGACAAACATTGGCAGTAGAACGGCCTTACTAAAGAACTTATTGACTTTCAACATGGCACTGTCATATAAAATAATTGGCACGGAACTTATAAGAATATCTTGTCTGCTAAATGAACTGGCCTACAGCCTATGCCATGGCGCATAGCCAGATAACATACAGTAGGCCAACTTGTGTTCGGTTCTTCTGAAATATATTTTCTTCATATCATAATGTTTCTTCAGACCTGCCTAAAATATATAATGGATTTATTGTGATAGTGTATATTAAATGGATTTATTATACTTTTCTAAAGCTGCATTAAGTAACGTTTTGGGTGACCTGACAAAATTCACATAGAAATGTAAGTTATAGATCTGCAAGTCTAAAAAGCGGTAGAACTATTCTATGTGCACTATTTCTATACTTCCTGATTTTAAGTTTTGTTTAACAGCTGAAAATACAATATTTTTGGTCATTGAAAATATGTTTCACAGCAGTTTAGATGATTCTCTACAATATACTTGCTTGTTTTGTCACATAATCTGAAATTAGGTAAACTATTAGAATAAAATATCCTTTTTATTTTATTCAGCTAAGTTCAATTATATTATTCTTACTATGAAATCTGCTATTTCAGCCACACCTGTTGCTGACAGATGTATAAAATCAAGCACACCGCCATGCAATCTCCATAGACAAACATTGGCAGTAGAACGGCCTTACTAAAGAACTTATTGACTTTCAACATGGCACTGTCATATAAAATAATTGGCACGGAATTTATAAGAATATCTTGTCTGCTAAATGAACTGGCCTACAGCCTATGCCATGGCGCATAGCCAGATAACATACAGTAGGCCAACTTGTGTTCGGTTCTTCTGAAATATATTTTCTTCATATCATAATGTTTCTTCAGACCTGCCTAAAATATATAATGGATTTATTGTGATAGTGTATATTAAATGGATTTATTATACTTTTCTAAAGCTGCATTAAGTAACGTTTTGGGTGACCTGACAAAATTCACATAGAAATGTAAGATCTGCAAGTCTAAAAAGCGGTAGAACTATTCTATGTGCACTATTTCTATACTTCCTGTTTTTAAGTTTTGTTTAACAGCTGAAAATACAATATTTTTGGTCATTGAAAATATGTTTCATATAGATCTGCAAGTCTAAAAAGCGGTAGAACTATTCTATGTGCACTATTTCTATACTTCCTGTTTTTAAGTTTTGTTTAACAGCTGAAAATACAATATTTTTGGTCATTGAAAATATGTTTCACAGCAGTTTAGATGATTCTCTACAATATACTTGCTTGTTTTGTCACATAATCTGAAATTAGGTAAACTATTAGAATTTTAGCAACCAGAAAATGGCTGAGCGATTTCTGCATAGTGTATCTTTAAATGTAAATGTTCCAAAGGCACTTGTATAGGGCTTGTACACATGGAGGCCTGTATAGGGCTTGTACACATTTGCCCCAATCTTGGTGGGGCAAATCCAACAATTTTTTTTAGATGCATGCCAGCAAAGCCACTACACAACATAACATTAAACAATGCATGAATTGCACTATAACGGTGACAAACGATGCCCACAAACTGTTAGGGCCTACATGAAGCTGTCCCGACAGCGGAGCTTTCTTTTCTACACCTGGAGTGAATCCTTACCACCGCTACACCTGGCTATCAGCGGAGCCTCATCTGGCAGCGGAAAAGTTCATTCAGCCTCATTTACTGCCTTTTTAAAAACCATAGCTAATATGGCTGACTTGCTTAAACAAATAGCCTACTGTTTTTACTGACTCCTTGTGTGTTTGTGTAACAAAAAAAAAAATGCATTCACTTTCAATAATAACGAATGTAAACTGTCATGGTCAAAACATGTTGATACAACAGTAATAAAGCACTGCTCTGCTTTTTAACAACACTATCAACAAGGCAGGTCCTACAGACCCTAGTTTTGTTACACCTGTACTACTATTCAGTCGTGTGGTCAGGTGCCACAAAGAGGAACCTTGGGAAAAAAGAACATCCCTTAAATGTACATGGAGAGCTAACATTAATCATATGCATGTAAATCTCTCATGGCTCAAAGTGGAAGAGAGATTGACTTCATCACTACTTGTTTTTGTAAGAAGTGTTGACATGCTGAAGTGTTGACATCTCTTCACAATGCCCAAGCCCAGAACAGACTATGGGAGGTACACAGTACCACATAGAGTCATGGCTACATGGAACTCTATTCCACATCAGGTAACTGATGCAAGCAGTAGAATCAGATAAAAAAATATATAAAACTACACCTTACGGAACAGCAGGGAGTGTGAAGAGACACACACACAGGCACAGAATCACATACACATGATAAGACATTCTACACACACGTACACATGGATTTTGTATTGTAGATATGTGATAGGGTAGTGGCCTGAGGGAAGACACTTAATGTGTAAAAAGTGTTTTTAAATGTAATGTCATGTAATATTTTTAATTGTATATAACTGCCTTAATGTTGCTGGACCCCAGGAAGAGTAGCTGCTGCTTTGGCAGGAACTAATGGGGATCCTTAATAAATACAAAAATACAAATGTGCACCACAAAGTCTGAACAGTATAGGCTAAGTTCTGAAGGGAAGAGGGACCAAATTCTTACATGCTGACCAGACCGGACACGTCGCGTGCACGAGCGTCGCAAAATAAATTTAGAAATCCATGTTATTCAATTATTGCACCCACACTGCTCGCACACGCCAACGAGAGTCTGCGACGCCAAGGGCTAAAATAGAAATCGTTCCTATTTCTGACGCAGATCGCGCTGAAAGTCATCTCCTCATTGGTTTATAGAAGCAGGTATCCACGTGCCATCTCCTCATTGGTTATACCCACGTGGGTGATTGAAAGACGAACTTTGTTGCCGGTTGTTGTGGTAATACAATGAAAGTTTAGATGCGATCACCATATAAGTTCAAAGATGAAAAAGCCTGGAAGGAGGAGAGAAGACTAGAAACGATTCGGTTGGCCGTTTTATGTGTGGATTAATTGTCGGAGTAGAGGTTCTTGTGCATTTCAGGTAAAACAACAACTCAATGTTTATATCCCAGGACAAATTAGCTAGCAACAGCAAGCTAGCTAAATAGGACCAATTAACGTTAGCTAGCAAGTGCAAGCTAACTAGCTAAATTGCCATACATGTGTAATGCTTTTCGACCTGTCCCCAAATTAATGTCATTGGTTCAGAGTTTGTTTTGATATATTAACCTGCGTGTCGTGATCGCGTTTGGTGTGGGGGGGGAAATAAATTTATGCACAATAGCACACGATGGCGCAAGCGCGCAGCCGGTTTGGGTTCCGTGTTAGGGTGAGACACATGGGCTACTAACAGCTTACTACACAACATACATTTAGTATTACTGTTTTAGCTACAGTATACATACCGTGCAATTGGAAAGTATTGCGACCCCTTGACTTTTTCCACATTTTGTTACGTTATAGCCTTATTCTAAAATTGATTACATCTTTTTTCCCCTCATAAATCTACACACTACCCCATAATGACAAAGCAAAAAAGAAATTTGTAGACATTTTGGCAAATTTATTCTATATAAAAAAACAGAAATACCTTATTTACATAAGTATTCAGACCCTTTGCTATGAGACTCGAAATTGAGCTCAGGTGCATCCTGCTTCCATTGATAATCCTTGAGATGTTTCTACAACTTGATTGAAGTACACCTGTGGTAAATTCAATTGATTGGACATGATTTGGAAATGCACACACCTGTCTATATAAGGTACCACAGTTGACAGTCAGAGCAAAAATCAACAATGAGGTCGAAGGAGACAGGATTGTTCTCCGAGACAAGATTGATCTGGGGAAGGGTACCAATTTTTTTTTGCAGCATTGAAGGTCCCGAAGAACACAGTGGTCTCCATCATTTTTAAATGGAAGAAGTTTGGAACCATAAAGACAGGTGACCAAGAACCCGATGGTCACTCTGACAGAGCTCAAGAGTTCCTCTGTGGAGATAGGAGAACCTTCCAGAAGGACAACCATCTATACAGCACTCCACCAATCAGGCCTTATGGCAGAGTGGCCAGACAGATGCCACTCCTCAGTAAAAGGTACATGACAGCCCGTTTGGAGTTTCCCAAAAGGCACCTCAAGGACTCTCAGACCAAGAGAAACAAGATTCTCTGGTCTGATGAAACCAAGATTGAGCTCTTTGGCCTGAATGCCAAGCATTACGTCTGGAGGAAGCCTGGCACCATCCTTACGGTGAAGCATGGTGGTGGCAGAATCATGCTGTGGGGATGTTTTTCAGCGGCAGGGACTGAGAACCTAGTCAGGATCAAGAGAAAGATGAACGGAGAAAAGTACAGAGAGATCCTTGATGAAAACCTGCTCCAGAGAGCTCAGGACCTCAGCCGTTTTACGGTCTCCTAACCAATTGTGCTATTATGTGTTTCTTTTGCGATATTTGTAAATTATTTTGTACATAATGTTTCTGCAACCATATCTTACGGCAGAAAAGAGCTTCTGGATATCAGGACAGCGATCACTCACCTCGGATTAGACAAAGATTTGTTCAACAACAACAACAGCAGCAACAAGCAGGACTCACACGATATTCTCCAAACACCCAGCAGGGCAGACATCCCAATTATTCGCATAAGGAAGCGACGCAGAGGAAGTAGAGCCGGATGCCTCGTCCGGATCCGCAGAAGGCGAGTAGGAAAGCTGCCGTTACCGTCAATATTACTCGCCAACGTGCAATCATTGGACAATAAACTAGACGAGGTACGATCACGAATATCCTACCAACGGGACATCAAAAACTGTAATATCCTATGTTTCACGGAATCGTGGCTGAATGACGACATGGATATTCAGCTAGCGGGATATACGCTGCACCGGCAGGATAGAACAGCACACTCCAGTAAGACGAGGGGGGGCGGTCTGTGCATATTTGTAAACAACAGCTGGTGCACGAAATCTAAGAAAGTCTCTAGATTTTGCTCGCCTGAAGTAGAGTATATTGTGATAAATTGCAGGCCACACTACTTGCCTAGAGAGTTCTCAGCTATACTTTTCGTGGCTGTTTATTTACCACCACAAACAGATGCTGGCACTAAGACCACACTCAGTCAGCTGTATAAGGAAATAAGCAAACAGGAAACCACTCACCCAGAGGCGGCGCTCCTAGTGTCCGGAGACTTTAATGCAGGGAAACTTAAATCAGTTCTACCAAATTTCCATCAACATGTTAAATGTGCAACCAGAAGGATTTTTTTTTTTTAGATCACCTGTACTCCACACACAGAGACGCGTACAAAGCTCTCCCTCGCCCTCCATTTGGTAAATCCGACCACAACTCTATCTTCCTGATTCCTGCTTACAAGCAAAAATGAAAGCAGGAAGTACCAGTGACTCGGTCCATAAAAAAAGTGGTCAGATGAAGCAGATGCTAAACTACAGGACTGTTTTGCTATCACAGACTGGAACATGTTCCGGGATTCTTCCGATGACATTGAGGAATACACCACATCAGTCACTGGCTTTATCAATAAGTGCATTGAGGACGTCGTCCCCACAGTGACTGTACGTACATACCCCAACCAGAAGCCATGGATTACAGGCAACATTTGTACTGAGCTAAAGGGTAGAGCTGCCGCTTTCAAGGTGCGGGACTCTAACCCGGAAGCTTACAAGAAATCCCGCTATGCCCTGCGACGAACCATCAAACAGGCAAAGCGCCAATACAGGGCTAAGATTGAATCATACTACACCGGCTCCGATGCTCGTCGGATGTGGCAGGGCTTGCAAACTATTACAGACTACAAAGGGAAGCACAGCCGCGAGCTGCCCAGTGACACGAGCCTACCAAACGAGCTAAATCACTTCTATGCTCGCTTCGAGGCAAGCAACACTGAGGCATGCATGAGAGCATCAGCTGTTCCGGACGACTGTGTGATCACGCTCTCCGTAGCCGATGTGAGTAAGACGTTTAAACAGGTCAACATACACAAGGCTGCGGGGCCAGACAGATTACCAGGACGTGGGCTCCGGGCATGTGCTGACCAACTGGCAGGTGTCTTCACTGACATTTTCAACATGTTCCTGATTGAGTCTTTAATACCAACATGCTTCAAGCAGACCACCATAGTCCCTGTGCCCAAGAACACAAAGGCAACCTGTCTAAATGACTACAGACCCGTAGCACTCACGTCTGTAGCCATGAAGTGCTTTGAAAGGCTGGTAATGGCTCACATCAACACCATTATCCCAGAAACCGTAAACCCACTCCAATTTGCATACCGCCCAAACAGTTTCACAGATGATGCAATCTCTATTGCACTCCACATTGCCGTTTCCCACTTGGTCAAAAGGAACACCTATGTGAGAATGCTATTCATTGACTAGAGCTCAGCGTTCAACACCATAGTACCCTCAAAGCTCATCACTAAGCTAAGGAACCTGGGACTAAACACCTCACTCTGCAACTGGATCCTGGACTTCCTGACGGGTCGCCCCCAGGTGGTGAGGGTAGGTAGCAACACATCTGCCACACTGATCCTCAACACTGGGGCTCCACAGGGGTGCGTGCTCAGTCCCCTCCTGTACTCCCTGTTCACCCACGGCTGCATGGCCAGGCACGAGTCCAACACCATCATTAAGTTTGCAGACGACACAACAGTGGTAGGCCTGATCACCGACAACGACGAGACAGCCTATAGGGAGGAGGTCAGAGACCTGGCCGGGTGGTGCCAGAATAACAACCTATCCCTCAACGTAACCAAGACTAAGGAGATGATTGTGGACTATAGGAAAAGGAGAACCGAGCACGTCCCCATTCTCATCGACGGGGCTGTAGTGGAGCAGGTTGAGAGCTTCAAATTCCTTGGTGTCCACATCACCAACAAACTAGAATGGTCCAAACACACCAAGACAGTCGTGAAGAGGGCACCACAAGGCCTATTCCCCCTCAGGAAACTAAAAAGATTTGGCATGGGTCCTGAGATCCTCAAAAGGTTCTACAGCTGCAACATCGAGAGCATCCTGACCGGTTGCATCACTGCCTGGTACGGCAATTGCTCGGCCTCTGACCGCAAGGCACTTCAGAGGGTAGTGCGTACTGCCCAATACATCACTGGGGCAAAGCTGCCTGCCATCCAGGACCTCTACACCAGGCGGTGTCAGAGGAAGGCCCTAAAAATTGTCAAAGACCCCAGCCACCCCAGTCATAGACTGTTCTCTCTACTACCGCATGGCAAGCGGTACCGGAGTGCCAAGTCTAGGACAAAAAGGCTTCTCAACAGTTTTTACCCCCAAGCCATAAGACTTCTGAACAGGTAACCAATGGTTACCCAGACTATTTACATTGTGTGCCCCCCCAACCCCTCTTTTACGCTCATGCTACTCTCTGTTTATCTTATATGCATAGTCACTTTAACCATACATCCTTGTACATACTAGCTCAATTGGCCCGACCAACCAGTGCTCCCGCACATTGGCTAACTGGGCTATCTGCATTGTGTCCCACCTCCTGCCAACCCCTCCTTTTACGCTACTGCTACTCTCTGTTCATCATATATGCATAGTCACTTTAACCATACCGACATGTACATACTACCTCAATAAGCCTGACTAACCGGTGTCTGTATATAGCCTTGCTACTCTTATTTTCAAATGTATTTTTACTGTTGTTTTATTTCTTTACTTACCTACACACACACACACACCTTTTTTCGCACTACTGGTTAGAGCCTGTAAGTAAGTATTTCACTGTAAGGTCTACTACACCTGTTGTATTCGGCGCACGTGACAAATAAACTTTGATTTGATTTGGGGCGAAGGTTCATCTTCCAATAGGACAACGACCCTTAGTACACAGCCAAGACAATGCAAGAGTGGCTTCTCTGAGTGGCCCAGACAGAGCCCAGACTTGAACCTGATCAAACATCTCTGGAGAGACCTGAAGATAGCTGTGCAGCGACCCTCCCCATCCAACCTGACAGAGATTGAGAGGATCTGCAGAGAAGAATGGGAGAAACTCCCCAAACACAGGTGTGCTGAGCTTGTAGCGTCCTACCCAAGAAGACTCGAGGCTGTAAATCGCTGCCAAAGGTGCTTCAACAAAGTACTGAGTAAAGGGTCTGAATACACTGTGATAATTCCGTTTTTTATTTTTAATACATTTGCAAAAAATATATAAAAACCTGTATTGCCTTGTCATTATGGGGTATTGTGTGTAGATTGATGAGGGGAAAAAAACATTTAATCAATTTTAGAAGAAGGCTGTAACGTAACAAAATGTGGAAAAAGTCAAGGTGTCCATTACGAAAAAAGATTGCATTCAGAGTGCAGTATAACTGCATCAAATACTGCGTCCAAAATAACAGTTTTTTACTGCAGTAATTTTGCAGTGTAAATGCAGCTAGAGTGCAGTATATATGCAGTTCAACTGCAGTACAATGCAGTTATTCTGCATTTACTGTGTCCAAAATACCAGTTGACTGCAGTTACTGCACTTTTACAGCAGTTTAAAAATGGCAATCTTTTTTTGTAAGGGGTCTGAATACTTACCAAACGTATGTATTTAATCAATTCAGCCATATTAGCTATGGTTAAAAAAAAAATGCAGTAAATGAGGCTGAATGAACTGTTTCGCTGCCTCTAGAGGCTCCACTGATAGCAAGGTGTAGCCAGTGTAATAATTCACTCCATAGTGCTTAAAGGAAAGTGCCGCTGTCGGGACAGCTTTATGTAGGCCCTAACAGTTTGTGGGCACCGTTATAGTGCAATTAATGTATTGTTTAGTGTTATGTAGTGGTTTCCTGGCATGTGTTTGCCCCAGCAATATTTACATGCTAAAATCGCCACGGGTCACAAGTATGCTCACTCTCCACTGATAGGATTAACTGTAAAGCACCTACTAAGTGAGAAGCTTGCAACGTGTTGGTCACCCTATTTATCCTGTCCTGTGTGTTTTGGAGCTGCTTGGGTGAAGCTTTTCTAAAGCATTAGCTATGGGGCGTGTCACTGCGATCAAAGTACCTTTTGTCTACTGTCTGGGAGCTACAGTGGACATGGTTGTCGGTAGGCTAATATTACAGTAACAAAGCCAACGGGATGTGATATTTCATTTATTTATTTTTTACATTTGCAAAAATTTCTAAAAAACTGTTTTGGCTTTGTCATTAAGGGGTCTGAATACTTTCCGAAGGCACTGTATATCCCCGGTATATTACATAATTTATGTAGCAGCATACAAGGAGTAGGCCTTTTTTTGGACTCATCGTTGTTGTGCTGAGCTCACTTGAACAGGAAAGTGTTCAGGAAGGTTGTCCTTGTGGGCAAACTTTGTCATCAAAATCTGGCATTATCTGGATTTATGGTGCTGGGAACTCAGGAAAAAACGAGGTTGAATGATGACGTCAGTGATCTTCAGATCGGAAAGTCGGAGCTCTAGAAAGAGACCTGAGTTCCTGACTTGGAACTCCGAGTTGGATGACCGTTCAAAACGTATTTTCCCAGTATGAGCTCGTTTTTTATGCGAGTTCCCAGTTGTCTTGAAAGCACCAAAGTCAAAGATATCCCAGTTTTGAGTTCTCAGTTGTTATGAACCCGGCTGAAATCATGCTGAATGTATTCAATCTGGCCATGGTGTTACGTGTGAATGTTTATCCTTTTAAGGTTGGAAAAGATACCCTTTCAGACAGATGTTTTAAATCCTTAAACCCAGACTTGGACCATACACCCTCTCCACCAAATACTGATTGCTTTGCATCGGTTAGCCACTGATTCCTTCCAAACCACTTATTGTTGAATTTGTGATTTCTGACTTGTTTTGTAACGTTTATGTCCAATGGCCGATGAGCACCGATACGTTTTATCTATACAGAACAAAAATATAAACGCAACATGTAAAGTGTTGGTCCCATGTTTCATAAGCTAAAATAAAAGATCCCAGAAATGTTCCATATGCACAAAAAGCTTATTTCTCTCAAATTGTGTGCACAAATTTGTTTACATCCCTGTTAGTGAGCATTTCTCATTGGCCAAGATAATCCATCCACCTCACAGGTGTGGCATATCAAGAAGCTGATTAAATAGCATGATCATTACACAGGTGCACCTTGTGCTGGGGACATAAAAGGCCACTCTGAAATGTACAGTTTTGTCACATAACACAATGCTACAGATGTATCAAGGATTGCAATTGGCATAGTGACTGCAGGAATGTCCAACAGAGCTGTTGCCAGATAATTTAATGTTAATTTCACAACCACAGACCACGTGTAACCACGCGAGCCCAGGACCTCCACATCCGGCTTCTTCACCTACGGGATGGTCTGAGACCAGCCACCCGGACAGCTGATGAAACTAAGGAGTATTAAAGCCCTTTTGTGGGGAAAAACTATTTCTGATTGGCTGGGCCTGGCTCCCCAGTCATGTGAAATCCATAGATTAGGGCCTAATGAATTTATTTTAATTGACTGATTTCCTTATATGAACTGTAACTTAGTAAAATCATTGAAATTGTTGCATGTTGCGTTTATATTTTTTTTTATCAGTATATCATTTATCTTTATATGACAAGGATTGAAAGGTATTTGCCAGTAGATTGTCAACGTGATTCATGATGATGACTGCTTGTCTAGCTAGCTAGCTTGCTAAGATTTTTTAAGTATGATGTTGACATGATCAGTCTAATCAAAGCTACAGTAGATATAACGTGATTTGATGTCATTTTATCTGTGGTCAATGACCTTGTGCCTTCTTGGGCGGGCACTTCTAATGTAAATCTATGGCAGCACCCAAGGCGTGAATATGTACAGTATATAAATATAAATATGTACTGTATTTTGCTAAACAGGTACGGCTCAAAACAGGTGGGGCTCGTCCCAACCTGCCCTGAATGACGGGTCGCCACTGATGTTTAATTAGTCTTTTTTATTATTGAATATTAAAACATACAATCTACTTGCAGTGAAGCCGCTCAACATTTACATTACATTCAGTCATCTAACAGACTCCCATCCAGAGCGACCCACAGAAGCAACCAGGGTCAACGCTTTGCCCAAGGGCACGTCGACAGATCTCCCACAAGGTCAAAATGGGGACCGAACCAGCGACCTATCAGCCACCGGCCCAAGTTCCCCCCTCAAGCCACCGTCCCCCAATGCACCAACAACCAACAAAATTAACAAAAGAGAAAAAGGAGAAAAACAATGCAAAAACAAAAGACATCAAGGACAACAAAAAATCATAACAGCAAGGCCAACTGAATACGTTTCAGTGCACGTATGGCACTATTTACATGTGTGTATGTGTGCACATTTGAATGTGAGTGTGTGTATATGCATGTGTACACGTGTACAAACACCTGCGCGGCATCCGCCTCAGGCAAACAGGCATTAGATGTAACAACGTTGCCCCTCAGTGTCATTCAAACTTACTTTTTTTATTTGACTTTACTTTTGACTTTTAACTTTGACAGTCATTCTATCCCCCACCTAGCAACTCCACTCCCACTTGTCTCCAATTCCACTTCCCAACCCTCAGCTTCCCTCAACCCATCCCACATATCTCTGCTGGCCATCCTCTTCGGATTTCTATGCGCCATATATCTTCCAACTACGCTGTGATGTTTAACATACAATTTGAATCTATCTAATCGAATTGAATCGACAGATTGTGAGTTGAAGATAAATACTTTTGCTAAGATTATTAGTATGTTAGTAATTGACTGACCCGGTCTCTCCAGATCTCCCAACAATGCATTTCTAGGGTCAATTTTAGATTATTGTAGTGCTTTTCAGCCATTCCTGAATTTGAGACCAGAAACAGGCTACCACAGGGCAATACCAAAACAAATGGTCTAAATCTGCAGAGCTCTGATGATTGTATGCACCAAATATTCAACATTTTGTTGGTGGCAAGAATTCTGTACAAGAATTTTAGCTGAAAGGCACGAAGTCTTGAATCTTCCGTAATTTTATATATCAACTCATACACCCAGTACCATGGAATTGGTACATCAAAAATCTATTTTTATTCCTCAGCAAGTTTTGATTGTTTATATTTGGCAGATAGACCAATTCCCTACCTCCTCCCGCTGCCACCTGCCTCCTCCATTTTTGTAGTAATTCTGTAATCAATTGGTTGTAATCTTGGATTGAGCCGACCTTCCCATACAATTCTGATAACTCCATGAAAGACATAACTCTACCATTCCAATTTACATCATAATTTTAAAACAAAATACCCTTTTCAAACATCTTTTCCATAAATACAGGTATTTTATCAACCAGTACATTTGAGTTCAACCATAATATTTGTTATAATATTTGTTCTATCTTTTCAGGGGGATGAAATTGAAATTGTAAACAGCTCTGCAATGCTTGTTCGAAAAAGAGAGACACTTTGAAAAACGTTTAATCTTCAATTAATTGAAAATGAGACATGGCAATCTGCACAGAGGCAAAAAGGCCATTTTTAAACAATGGATGAGCTTTTCTTAGTAATCTACTTGAGAACCATTTAGGTTTCAAGTAAAACTTTTGTGTAAGTGAAGCTTTTATAGAGAGGTATAGTGCTTTTATATTTAATCATCTCAACCCGCTTTATCTGGTTTAGCATCCCAGATAGAACAAAATATTTTTCGCTTGTATGATTTGAAAAACAGGTCAGGAGTAGGCTAAGTGAGTAAACTGAGATATGACTAAGGAGTTCATCAGTGTAATTTTTCCATAAATAGAGACGTATTTACCTCTCCATGGTTGCAGGGTCTTGTCTATTAATATTCATTTTCTATTGAAATTTATTGTGGAGAGCTCATTTCTATCTTTTATGATATGAATAACAAGTGTGTCTATTTCACCGTCAGCCCATTCTTTAGGTAAACTGCAAGGTAATGTAAAAGTTGTATTTTATAAAGATCCAATACGTAATATTGTACACTTATCATAATTAGGTTTTAGTCCAGAGTCCAGAAAAGTTATATAGATCTTCAATGAGACATTGCAAGGATCTAGCTTATATGACCAATATGAAAATGTGTGCACTCACTACTGTAAGTCACTCTGGATAAGAACATCTGCTAAATCACTCAAATTAATGGTCAATTATCACAAGACCAGCAGCTATTTGCATGACAATAATCGGCTTGACAAAATGTCATGACTGCCCTAGTCTCATCTACTCCTCACTCCCCTCCCCCATTTCGTTACCTCTCTCTCGGCAGGCTGCTGACCTGGCACTTGACTCTCCCCATGTGTCACCTTTACAATCACACAGGCTTAGGTAGTCTCCCTCCCTCTGTGCTGGGGTGCAGTATGTCACACATCTTACCTCTCTCCAAGGTGCTGACACCCCAGTGTTTCACACCTTTATGGTTTCTTCTTAGTATCTATGGTGATGGTTCATCCAGAGCCATACTGGACTGCCACCCACTGTGCACTTCAGCAAATAATTGAGGCATGCTTGTAGACTAGGTTACTTGCGGCATAGACATGACTCAGTTAGAGGTGATTTACTCTACCATAGAAATGTGACATTTGTGATGTATTGGCCAAGGCTCTTGTAGCCTATCCGTGTGAGAATATGTGCGTTTGAGTGGTAAGGCGAAAGCAAACGACTGTAGATAAAAGTTGAGGGGTGAAGTCAATGGAGGTGCATCTGCGACAGCCAAAAGTCAGACACTAATGTGGTTTTCTTTATAATGCCAAATTACACATGGCACCAACCACCATACACTGAAATTGTACAATCTGAGAGAGCCTCAAAAATCATATTTATTTGCATATAGGCTATCCACTGTAAAGCCTACATGAAGTTGGTTCCTGTTTCAGTCATGTCTTTGGTCACATCCATGTGGGTCAAACAAAAACACCCTAATGATTGATTGACAATAGAGCCTCCCACAATGCAGGCGATGGCTGCAGTACAAAGTTGGTGAAGAGCAACTGCAGAAACTTGCAGTCAAAACATCATGACCTTTGATCACGATTTATGTAAAGTTTATGCAGTCAACATGTCGGCACAAGTCGTACTATTTTTAACATAATGCAACACACTTTTGAAGGTGTTGACCAACAGATGGTCACCGACTTGACAATAGTGATCCTCTCGAACGCGCCCATTGTCAATGGCCGTGTTCAAGAGAATCAAAACCGTAAGGTATCATGGGTAAATTGTGAATGACTGATCTACAAATAATAATGAGTTATTTATGATGCAAGGTTCTTTGTAGATCAGTCAGTCGACAGTCGCCTGCACTGTCAGCTGCAATTGCGAACAAGACGATTGAGTTGGCTGTGTAGCAAACAGTGTCAATTTATTGGTCCAGAAAGCTGCATATAATGGGCATTACCTGCAATACCTACCTGACCAAGGAGAGAAGTAGTGTATTCTGTTGAGGGAAACTGTACTTTATACAATTGTAATGTGTTGTTGTCTCACCTAGCTATCTTAACCCCATACTCAGTAACATAATCTGATTACTTTGATTACTTTTCCCTTAAGAGGCGCAAACTAGCGATTTTCGTCATGAATCTTTTTCTGGAGGCAGTTCTGCAGAGTGGCCAGTAGCTGGCACAGCCACAAAATCAGATTATTTTATTATTTTGTTGTCATGGAGGACTGATTGAGCTCATTGCGTCGAGTTGAAAAATGAATGCTGTTTTTGGAATGGCATGCATTGAGCACTACCGAAAAGTGTTATTTGCATATGAACAATTAATGCCATGCGCAGCATTTGCTATAGGCCCATTGTTAACTTTTTTGTTTGTGACACTTTGATATCTCGATAATTTGCAGCTGTGGAAGTATATCAAAAGTGCGCGAGTTTGCGCATATGCAGTTAGGCCTATGGACTTTGTGGGGGGTGGGGAATCAGTACGAATTAGATTGAGCAATAAAAGCCCTACTCGTGGACTTCTTGAATTAACACGTTTTTGGAGCACTACAACACGGTTCAGTTCAGAAGAGAGGAACTCCCTTAAACTTTTATTCCATAGTTTGGGATCCGGACTGCGTTTGATGCAAGAGCGCATTGTTCCACTGGTCGCAAAAACAATGATTGAAAGGTAGATTCATCTTCTTCAATTCAACCATTATTGGGTTAAAATACACATACATTTGTGAACAGCCATCCACAACAACCACAATCGGTAAGGCGCAAATAGCTAAATGAGAGAACAGCAGTGTGATTCCCATCAATGTGCTATGTAGATATCAATAATAATTATATCCGTATCGCCCGTAGTCTACACCACTGCTGTCGTCTTTACGTCCAAGTGTTTATTCAAATTTGATCATCTTTGGATGCCGACAGCAATCGCACCATTGGAAGACAGACTGTAGCCTACAAAAACCCATACCTGCTCTTTTCCCACGATCCATCAAATTAATTTGGTATCACTAACCAGGTCTCCATCCAACCTTTTTATGAGAGTAAAGTCCTTTTCGGATAAAACATGTCATGAAAGAAACAGAACATTGTAAGTAAACGTTCCAAATGTCGACAAAATAAATATGTTAGACATGGTGCGTTCTTTTTGTGTCGGTAAAATGAATTATGCGAGAAATGTCCAAATTAATTATTCTAGAAATGTCCACTACAACTCGGGAAAGCATACAGTTTATTAGACTACAGATTAAATAACTTCAAGGGGTGGTGAACGTGCCAGGTGATGAGGTTGATGCTCCTTTCCAATAAATATCAACGGGTCTTATTCTGGTGACATGATCATCTATGCTTGGCTGCCTTTTGACAAATAAAAATTATCTTGCTAATTTGTCCATAATAATCTCATGTTGGTAGTCTATCCGCACTATTTATGATTTATGTGAGCTGTTGGCTAGAGCACACCTGCCAATACCAGAGTAGACACACTCGCTATAACTCATTTTTTGTTGTTGAGTAAACCATCAGTAATGTTGAAAATGTGATGGAAACACATTTAATTTCTATTTTTTTATTAGGTACATGGGAATTTAACCGCAAAATGTATTTGTATGTGGACTACGTCATCACGCACAGACTTTTATCCACAAGTCAATTTGATGGAAACACATCTCTGGTGAGAAAATTAGCATATTGTTTTTATGCCGATTTTTATTTTTTATACTTGCATGAAAATCTGTTGCCAATGGAATAAATATCGAGGATCTTATTCTGGTGACATGATCATCGATGTTTGGCTGCCGTTTGACAAATAAAAAAGCAACCGTTTTTGTGACAACTATAGGAAGAGTTGAAAATGGGATGGAAACATATTGAATTTGAGATTTTTATTCGATACATAAACTTAAACTGAAAAAGTCAAATTTGTGCACACTGTCATCAAGCACAGATTTTTATCAGCAAAAGTATATTTGGTGAAAACACCACTGGTTGGAAAATGCACATTTTCTTATGTGGATTCTAGAGTATTTCCATTAAAATCTGTCACCACTTGGATAGAAACCTAGCTATTCAGAAAAGTGTCATTTTTTCCCGCAAACATCCCTTCTGAATTGAAAAGTAATCCTAGAAGTAATGTTTTCAAAAA
Source organism: Salvelinus namaycush (assembly GCF_016432855.1). Classification (NCBI taxonomy): domain Eukaryota; kingdom Metazoa; phylum Chordata; class Actinopteri; order Salmoniformes; family Salmonidae; genus Salvelinus; species Salvelinus namaycush. The sequence goes on from NC_052310.1 coordinate 58,640,840, forward strand.
TATGTAATCGGATTAAATGTCATGTAACGGATTACATCTAGTTTGTTTGTAATCCGCTACTCCCCAAACCTGATAAAATATTAGGCATATACACTACTCATACTGCACATTATATTAGCCTACCATAATGCCAGATTTCACCTTTTTCTCGTGAGCAGCATGGGTCCTAACTTCTGCAGCGGGCAGCCCCTCCTCCTCAACTGTCCTTCTGTCCGCTGCCACCGGATCCATTATTTTTCCGACAGATCGACATTCACTGTCCTCCTCCGATTTGTCCGTTAAGGTTAGCCCTGCTGCTGTCCCCTGTTTCTCCGTAAGATTTACCGACGGTCCTGATTTAGCTAATCCCGTTTTCACCACCTCTCTCCCGGACTGCGCCAAAGATCCCTCCCCTGAGTGATACGCTTTGGATGCAGCAGTGCCAGAGGACGAGACAGTCGAAGTATCGTTGGTACTGAACAATGTTGTCACCAGAATAATAGCGAACAGGGTGAAAAGAATAGCAGGCAATATAAAACTTAATTCCATTGTTGCAAACTGAAAGCGAGTCGACTTTTCGAGCCAGCAAAATATGACCCGTTTGTCCTTTTGTCTTCTATTTTTGTCTGTTCTAAAACATGTAGGCTCTACAGCCTATACCTGAGAAATACCGTTAAAACCCCCTCTCCCTGGTATCCTCACTCCTGCGATTGTCAGTCGATTTGCCTACCCTGCATCCCGTTGGCTTTGTTGCTGTAATATTAGCCTACCGACAACCGTGTCCACTGTAGCTTCGAGACAGTGGGAGAAAAAATGTACTGTACTTTGATCGCCTTGACACGCCTCGAAACGAAACGTAATTTAAGGCCACGCCTCCATAGCTAATGCTTTAGGAAAGCTTCACCCAAGTAGCACAAAACACACAGGACAGGATAAATAGGGTGACCATCACATTGCAAGCTTCTCACTTAGGATTACCTGTAAAGCACCTACTATCAGTGGAAAGTAAGCATACTTGTGACCTATGGCGATTTTAGCATGTAAATATTGCATGCCAGCAAAGCCACTACACAACACGAATACATGAATTGCACTATAATGGTGCCAAACGGTGCCCACAAACTTAAGGCCTACATAAAGCTGTCCCGACACCTTACTGAATTATTGCCCCGCTACATCTGGCTATCAGTGGAGCCTCTGGCAGCGAAACAGTTCATTACAGCCTTGAGTCTTTTTGGGTACGATGCTACAAGCTTGGCACACCTGTATATGGGGAGTTTCTCCCAATGTTCTCTGCAGATCTTCTCAAGCTCTGTCAGGTTGGATGGGGAGAGTCACTGCACAGCTATTTTCAGGTCTCTCCAGAGGCTCTGGCTGGGCCACTCAAGGACATTGAGACTTGTCCGGAAGCCACTCCTGCGTTGTCTTGGCAGTGTGCTTAGGGTCATTGTCCTGTTAGAAGGTGAACCTTCACCTGCTCTGGAGCAGGTTTTCATCAAGGATCTCTCTGTACTTTGCTCCGTTCATCTTTCCCTCGATCCTGACTAGTCTCCCTGCCGCTGAAACATGTGGGGAAAGTAAAGGGGTCTGAATACACTGTATGGTTTCTACGACTCCTTGTGGATTTGTGTAACTCGATAAGAACCGCATTCTCCTTCAATAATAACGAATACTGACATGATTTTTGACTTTTGAACCACACAATCATTATTACATTAATGTTCAGTAAATTAATGTTTGTTCTTATATCATTAACACATAGCTCTAAGTATAAGTGCAAGCAAATGAGCTGTGACGAGGTAGGACTTGGTTCAGCACTTTCAAAATGGACACCGACAGAAATTCAGATGTCAGTTCAGACAAATTCAGCAAAATGTTGAGGCTTTAACTTTACTCTTCTTTAAGTCACCAGAGAGGGAGCGAGAGACACGGTTAGCCTACCATTTGTAGTCTTTTATTAGCCCTATTTGGTCTAAGGGAAAATACAATCACGAAGATCCACTTTATCAGACAATAGGCCTATACTGACGCACAGACAGTGCATTGCGCAAACAAGCCAACCCTCGCAATATCAACTGGAATTACATGGGTCTATTACTGAACTTTGCAAACATGGTTACAGACCCAAAGACATTATATATACTGAACTAAAATAAACACAACAAGCAACAATTTAGTTGATTTGATTGAGTTAGTTCATACAGTATGAGGAAATCAGTCAATTTAAATTATGCTCTAATCTATGAATTTCACATTACTGAGAATACAGATATGCATGTTGGTCACAGATACCTAAAAAAAAAAAAAAAGGGTCTCAGGATCTCATAATGGTACTTTTGTGCATGCCAATTGCATGCTCCCTCAACTTGAGACTTGTGTTGTGTGACAAAACTGCATATGTTAGTGGCCTTTTATTGTCCCAAGCACAAGGGGCACCTGTGTAATGACCATGCTGTTTAATCAGTTTCTTGATATGCCACACCTGTCAGGTGGATGGATTATCTTGGCAAAGGAGAAATGCCCACTAACAGGGATGTTAACACATTTGTGCACAACATTTTTGAGAAATAAGCTTTTTGTACGGTACATTTGTATGGTAAATTGAGAAACTATGGCATAAGGGAACGATGAGTGGAGCAGATAAGAGGCAAGCCGTATTGTCGATTTAAGACATTAATGAGCGAGCTAAGACGGACGTAATCGATATGCCCATTTGTTAAACACTTTTGAAATGGACGACAGAATTCAGAACATGGGCTGTTCTTACAGTATTCTCCCTGTACACCAAGTCAGAACCGTAGGATAAATAACAGGGGCATATAAGCAGACAATGAACGCTCTTACAATATTCGATGACATTTCTCTAAAACATGCTATAGGCTAAATGTGCACCACCAAGTCAGAACCGTAGGATAAATAACAGGGGCATATAAGCAGACAATGAACGCTCTTACAATATTCGATGACATTTCTCTAAAACATGCTATAGGCTAAATGTGCACCACCAAGTCAGAACAGTAGGCTAAATTCTGAGGGGGAGAGGGACCAAATGCTTAGGCTGAGACCCATGGGCTATTAACAGCTTACACTAACATACACTTAGTACTACTTTCTTAGTTCCAGTGTGTATATATATATATATATCCTGGCATATTACATCCTTTATGCAACAGCATACAAGATGTATTTTTGGACTCACTGTTGTGCTGTGCTCACTTGAACAGGAAGATCGGTCCTTCTTTGTGACAAACGTCATCAAAGTCTGTCAGTCTCTGGATTTATGGTGCTTTCAAGACAACAGGAACTCAGGGAAAACAACTAGGTTGAATCATGTCAGTGACCTTCAGCAGTGGTGTAAAGTCCTTAAGTAAAAATACTTTAAAAGTAGCCTACTAAGGTAGTTTATTTGGGGTATCTGTACTTTACTGCTTATATTTAACAACTTTTACTATACGACATTCCTTAAGAAAACAAGGTACTTTTTACTCCATTTTCCCTGACACCCAAAAGTAGTCATTACATTGTGAATGCTTAGGACAGAACAATGGTTCAATTCACACAATAAACACGGACTCACTAAACACAAATGCTTCGTTTGTAAATTGTCTGAATGTTGGTGTGCCCCTGACAATCTGTAACTTAAAAATAAACAAGAAAATTGTGCCGTCTAGTTTGCATAATATAAAGGTATTTTAAATGACTTATACTTTCACTTCTGATACTTAAGTATCAAAATTAAATGTAATTGCTAAAATATACTTAAGTGTATTAAAAGCGAATACTTTTAGGCTTTTACTCAAGTAGTACTTTTTACTGGGTAGCTTAATTTTATTTTAAACTCAGCAAAAAAAGAAACGTCCTCACTGTCAATTGCGTTTATTTTCAAACGTAACATGTGCAAATATTTGTATGAACCTAAGATTCAACAACTGAGACAAACTGAACAAGTTCCACAGACATGTGACTAACAGAAATGGAATGTGTCCCTGAAGGGGGGGGGGGGGGGGGGGTCAATATCAAAAGTAAGACAGTATCTGGTGTGGCCACCAGCTGCATTAAGTACGGCAGTGCATTTCCTCCTCATGGACGGCACCAGATTTGCCAGTTCTTGCTGTGAGATGTTACCCCACTCTTCCACCAAGGCAACTGCAAGTTCCCAGACATTTCTGGGGGGAATGGCCCTAGCCCTCAGCCTCCTATCCAACAGGTCCCAGACGTGCTCAATGGGACAGATCCAGGCTTTGCGCTGGCAGAACACTGACATTCCTGTCTTCAAGGAAATCACGCACAGAACGAGCTATATGGCTGGGATCATGTCAGGATGTCTTCCCTGTAACGCAGTGTTGAGATTGCCTGCAATGACAAGCTCAGTCCGATGATGCTGTGACACACCGCCCCCTCCACATTGATCCCGTTCCAGAGTACAGGCCTCAGTATAACGTTCATTCCTTCGACGATAAACGCGATTCCGACCATCACCCCTGGTGAGACAAAACCGTAACTCGTCAGCGAAGAGCACTTTTTGCCAGTCCTGTCTGGTCCAGCGACGGTGGGATTGTGCCCATAGGCGACGTTGCTGCTGGTGATGTCTGGTGAGGACCTGCCTTACAACAGGCCTACAAGCCCTCAGTCCAGCTTCTCTCTCAGCCTATTGCAGACAGTCTGAGCACCGATGGAGGGATTGCGCGTTCCTGGTGTAATTCGGGCAGTTGTCGTTGACATCCTGTACCTGGTGTGATATTCGGATGTACCGATCCTCTGCAGGTGTTACACGTGGTCTGCCACTTTTAGTCAATTGGGTACCTTTCCCACTACGGATGTTCAGGTTGGCGCTCTCACCTTACTCAAGAGACCATGTTTGTATTAGGCTTTATTAACTCAAGGATTATGGTGACAAATGTATTGGCTCAATAACAATTAATTTGTCTTGGCTAGCTCTGAAGGAGCAAAGCTGACGATAGGCTCTCGCAAGATTTGCTTGAATAAGTTCATAACAAAACAAATTTGACATTTTTATTAGCCTTCACCTGGAGCATTTACAAGACATCTTGCGAGACTAATTTATCAAGCTAATGGGACGCCCTTTATCGAGCCATAAGACTCTTCCATCAACACTGGGTACAACCAGCTTACAACAGAGGACTAAACCACAGTTGGGGGGGGGGGGTAGGATAACCTAGTGGAACCAGCCTGATCAATAATACAATGTTAAACACAGCGATCAGACTGGTTACACCAGGCTAGGGATGGCGGAAGAGGATAGTATTGGTACATCAACAATGGTAAGAGACCATAAGACAACAGAGGGAGAGAGATGGGATGATCAGATCTGCCACCACAGCAGTGATTGCCTGGTTCTGGTCTGTAAGAATAAATCAAACGGCAGCAGCACCAAGTCGATAACAGGGCGGCAACTGCACCGGGCACCGCAACACCCCCGCCAGCCACTGCACTGCCACCTCACCATCAGCACTGCATCGCACCTTAACAGCTAACCAGCAATACTCAACTGCTACACAACTGCGCCTAGTGCACAAAAGATGACACAAGAGGGGATTAGAATTCACAGGAAAGTAAATGCATACCAGAGACTTTTTATATCAACAATATACACTGAGTATAGAAAACATTAAGAACACCTGCTCTTTCTATGACAGACTGACCAGGTGAAAGTATGATCCCTCATTGGTGTCACTTGCTAAAGAAACATCAATCAGTGTAGATGAAGGGGAGATGGGTTAAAGGAGGATTTTTTAAGCATTGAGACATGGATTGTGTGTGCCATTCAGAGGGTGAATGCGCAAGATAAAAGATTTAAGTGCTCTTGAACAGGGTATGATAGTAGGTGCCAGGCACACAGGTTTGTGTCAAGAACTGCAAAGCTGCTGGGGTTTTAATGCTCAACAGCTCCCCGTGTGTATCAAGAATGGTTCATCACCCAGAGGAGATCCAGCCAACTTGACAACCGTGGGAAGCATTGGACTCAACATGGGCCAGCATCCCTGTGGAACACTTTCTACACCTTGTAGAGTTTATTCACCCACGAAATGAGGCTGTTCTGAGGGCAAAGGGGGAGGTGCAACTCAATATAAGGAAGGTGTTCCTAATGTTGTGTACTCAGTGTACATACATACATAAAAAAACAATATCTGCACTCCTAGTTAGGTTAGCGAATTACATAAAATGTTAAATATTTTTGATACAAGCTTGGCTTATATGGTTTCCCTCTACATGTTGCTGGTTTTGCTTAGAAAATAACAGAAAACATTTTCTTTAGGGTAACTGCTAAATTCAACTCTCCAAAAGAAGAACATCAGTAACTCAATACGGGAATCCTTCTGTAGAGAATTAGACTACTAAATAAGGGCTTCAATAAATAAAAGGGGGGGGGCTACTTCATAAAAGATTAATTTGATTTAAAATACAACAAACCTGCACTAACAATGAGACAAAATACAGTTCACCTGAAAACATGTCCTTCACTCTAGTCAACGGCATTACACGCATTGGTAAATATATAGTACAGTCTATTTCTGGGCAACTGAAACCAAAACATTTTAGACCAAGTCACAACCTTTTGGTCAGTATTCTGTTAGGCGTAGAGAGGTGTCCACTGGCAGACTTAAGCTCTGGTCGATGTCCACAGAGAAGAAGTCTCAATCGTCTGACATCTGGAAAGAAAACAAGACAAGCTGCATTGGTGGAGGTCAAAGGGTAGGTTGCTAGTTTGACACAACCAACTGTTCTCAATCTAAAATCAGAAAACACCCCTTAACCATTCCATTGAGGGCTCGTCAGTTGTCCACGTTACTGGCATAGAACAGAGTTCCTAACAACGTAGGATATCTTCACACTACAAGAGCCCCCCACCCACAGCTACCACTCAATTTGTTCTTATTTTTACTCAGGCATTTATTGGACAACAAACCTTGGGGTCCTCCCTCCTGCACCAGTGAGACCAGACACACAGCGGTACAGCCAGCAGCATTCTGTCTGTGGTCCTGTGAACATACAGTACCTCACCAACTGACAGCACGGACCACCGCACCGCCCTGCTCCATAGCAACCGCCATCGCCCCCCACCAACAGCCTCAGGCAGGTCGCGTCACAACACACTAACTGCCCTTACACTGCCATCTGCCACACCCCCACATCCTCTCGGTTTGACAACAGGACACCGCAGCTTGGAGGAGAGAATTCCACATTTAGGTAAACGAATGTTTGATTTTAGCACCCCGCAATAAATATACCCAATCTCAAAAAAAAAATTATATAAGCCCTGGCACATTTTATAAATGTCGTAAACAATTTTGGCCAACTATACCCCTGACCTGCAGATAACATCCACCCCGAACCAATGTTAGCTGATGTGACAGTTTGGTTGTGGTTAAAACATTGGCAGACACCCACACACTTGATTAGATCTGTGGGCACATTCAGTGTGCACTGCAGATATCCATCTCTATTTCCTGACTTTACTTTGTGTAGCTTGCACGTTCTACACACAACTTAACGTTTGTTTTGTACACTACTTACATTTCCAGTTTCCTCTACAACACCAAGTAAAATGCCAGGGTCAGGATTCTGCAGTATTGACTGGTACACTGCAACTCTGGTGACTAAACACTAATATTCAAAGGACTATTAAGGTTGCAGAACACTGTCCAACTGCATTTGAATTTAACCTGTCCTGTAGTGTCCTACCATAGAGTTCCTATAATTGTTCCTTACGTAATTATGTGCCCTACATTCAGCAAACTATACTCAAACCATAGACAGACTGGTGCCCAGAAGCCAGTTTTAGCATGGGCAACACCATTGAGGAATTGTATCACTTTGTAGTCAACCGGTTGGGACTTTTTAATGGTTTAAGGATCACATAATTGCATCCAGGTCAACAGCAAATTAATTATACTAGTGAGCAAACATTCCATAACTGCAGGTGGCAGTAAATCACCAACCGTTCAGTTTGTTTACTAACTCATAGTAGAATAAAAATGTATGGAGATGGCCTCAATGGCACTGCACATGCTCTCACAGACACCATAACAGGACAGATGCAATGCGGCATCCTATAACTATCTCTATGACTCAAACATATGAGGCTGTCTGATGGTCACCCCCATTCTCCCATGCCCTGTGTACCGTCTTACTGGGTCTGGGTTGGAACTGTTGTTACTAAGACTCTGTTCCGTTGTCATCGGGGGATTTGGGCATGCTCTTGGACCTCGACCGTGAGCCTCTGTTAGAAGGCGGGGTGCGGCTGCGGGACCTTGATGGGGACTTGCTCTTGCGGGGTGTGCGGGACTTGGAACGGGACCTAGAGTAGGAACGAGACCGTGAGCGGCTGTAGTCACGGCCACGACTGCGGTTCCTGCTTCGGGAACGACTGTGTCTTCGCCGGCGGGGGCTGGCCGAACGACTGGGGAGGGTCAGAAGAAAATGTCATGTTTAGCTAGATAAAATTAACTGCAACTTGGTTTATACAAGTCTTTTTTATTGACTAATTAGAGTTTTGCAAATTCAACTGATAACGTAATAGCTAGCTAACTTGCCCAAAGGCCATATCATGTTGCTTCATCTTACCATCCAATAGGAATTTATGTAGCTGGCTATATCCCCCGTGGACTGGTTTTTACAGAACAATTTCCATTCAGGCTACAAAGGTTTTAGTTCCTCTTTACCCGCCTTCTTGCCATTAAATAGAGTTGAGAAAAACAACACACCTTTGCAGCCTGAATGGAGAATATTTTATGTACAAAATCGGTCCACGGGGATATGTGTATGCCGCTGAATACATTGCCTTTGGATTGGTAAAATGAAATACCTCTATCGCCATCTGCCGGCCTATGTGCTGTCAACTAGCTACGTTAAGCTAACTATAAAAAGTTAAACTAGCTAGCTAAAGTAAAAACCATTGCACATTTAGCTGAAATTGGCCAGTATATTGTAGTTACATCAATATTACAATTGCTAGGTACACTTGGCTAACTACAATGTTTTTAACTAAAACTGGAATCAGAGTTTACCTCCTGCGCCCGTAGCCTCCATGCCTCCTTGGGGGTCCACTGCCGCCTCGGCGCCCGAAGTGGGAGTCTGGTGGACGGCCATATCGCGCCATCTGCACTCGCAGTTCCCGCCCATCGAGCAAGGCCCCGTCCATGGCGTCCATCGCGTCTTCAGCGTCGCGCTTATCGTGGAACCGCACAAAGGCGAAACCGCGGCTCTCCTTGGTGTACCGATCGCGGGGGATGTACACGTCTCCCACCCGGCCATACTTCTCGAAAACTCGGCGTAGGGTCTCGGGCGAAGTCCGGTACGTGAGATTGTCCACTTTGAGCGAGGACATACCCTCGACATCGGGCGGAGGCCTTCCGTAGCTCATCTTTGCTCCCCAAAAATGAGATAGCCAGACGAAGATTAAAAATCGTTATTGTAGACTAAATTTGTTTTTGTTTTGCTGATATGTATGCCCAACTCACCCCGTTCTCTCAGCTGCTCGCACATGAAATGGCGGCTCAGGAGCTTCTTTTTTGTGTTGGCTGGTAGGCGGGTTAATAACTACTCCCTCTTGGAACTACAGCGCGCCGTAGCGGATTGGAGTGGCAGAACAGTTAGAATGCTAATTGACCGTATCAAGATGAAAATAACAACAGAAACCACGTTTCCATCCAGATTTTATGCCAGTAACGCATACCATATTTTTTTAAATCACGGCAGCTGTGATGGAAACAGTAAATTTCGTTACAATGTTATAAATGCTGACAGATGATTTGCTTGTTAGACATGGTGGGATCTTTTTGTGTCAGTAAAATGAATGATTCGAGAAATGGTGGTGGAACGCCTTATGCGCAAATACTTATATAATAACCATCATATCGAAGTAAACTTGGAGTCTCACTATGATATGTTGCTGCATATAATTGTGAAAACTGTCTGGTTCGTGTAACTCTAGCTTTTCATGAGATTTTCATGCGAATATTCTAAAAATCCGCATAAAGAATTAGACCCTCGATATTTATTGGAAAGGAGCAACAGTATAGCTTCCGTCCCTCTCCTCGCCCCTACCTGGGCTCGAACCAGGGACCCTCTTGCACACATCGATAACAGCCACCCTCGAAGCATCGTTACCCATCGCTCCACAAAAGCCACCGCCCTTGCAGCGCAAGGGGAACAACTACTTCAAGGTCTCAGAGCGAGTGACGTCACCTATTAGCGCGCACCCCGCTAACTAGCTAGCCATTTCACATCGGTTACATAGGCACTTTGTGATCTAGGCTTCCCCAACAACCATAGCCGCGAGAAGTACGGGTGCTGAAGCACCCCCTGATAAATCAGAATACAAATTTGTTTGAGTTTTTTAGAAAATATTGTTTTCAACAGAATTAGTGCACTGGGCCTTTATTACTACTGTATGAGGAGACAAAAAAGTTGCTTTTGGAGGTTTGGCTACACTAGACTAGCTATGTAGGATGCTACCAGTGTGTATCATGTTCTAACACAAAACAGGCCTATATATTTATTGTCGAATTGCATATCAATATTTGTGTAGCCTAAGCTGATTGTTTATCTATTTCTTTCTAAATGTAAAAGATACATTTGACTTGATAGATAAATATAATTACGCAACTTGCATTGCATTATTAAGCCATCATCTGCTGTAGCATGGCAGTGATTCATTCCCACGTTTGGGGAAGGTCAAGTTATAGCAAACCAGTGGGAACTGCTTGCTTGCTGAATTGTACTGAGCAAAACCCATAGCAGACCCCATTGTTCGGATTTGTGCATGACGTCATGGGTAGCCATTAGATTTGTTCTTTGGGGCAAGAGCATGGAGAGCATGAGCACAGATAGCCATCAGCCTTGGTCGAAAATATATGTAATCTTCAACCTAGCCATCAGCATCCCAGCACAGCCATACAAATGGGAGAGAAGGAACAGAAAATATGTGGACCATTATATGGTGCTCAGGGCCGGCCCTAGTCGAGTCGACCGCTTAGGGCCCCACGGCCTCAACAAAGTAAAAAATATATATATTTAGGAACTCAATTGGCAGTCTCAACGTTCTGTTGAGTGTTAGAATACTAGAATACACAAGGTGCAATTTTGAAATGTGGTTGTGTATCAGCAGTTTTCTCTTGTTATATCAGTCACTGCAGTCACTCAATTAGCCCATGTAAGCTAAAAATGTTTTGACTCGTTAACATATTTTAAGGCATGCTTTGTAAGTGGCCGTATTTGTTGAGAGTCCTGTACCAATTTAAGTGATATGTGTAGTAGTTCCCTAACAATTACATTTATATAGGGGACTGATCCGAGTGGCAGCAGGTCTTAAACGTTTAATGGTTGAATATTTAACCATGACCATTTGATCTGTTTTGCCCTGGAATCACAGCCAATTTCAAAGCCTTTGTTTAGGCCTATAGAAGTGCAAGTGATATAAAACACCTAGTATTAATTAGTGGTGCGGAAACAAAGCTTCCTGAAGCATTGAGTCTTTCCAGACATTTGTGTCGAAAATAGGTTCTTTACTTGAGGCTTTGATCAACAAAGTTTACACTAGGGGCACCTGCAGGTCAAAAGAATTCAGAGCAGCGAAATTATTATAGATGATGTCCCACACTCCATAGCGCATGCACAGTGTAGCTTTTTTGTCTTCTACCGAAACCAATACCAAACCAATCAGGTGGTTGTTAGATGAAACAAAGCATCAGACATCATTGATCACGTGCTTCTGATAAAGTGATACAGGCTTCGGCACACGGCTTTGAAGTACACTGCTCAGCGATTTCGACGCATACCTTCAAATTATTTTGAAGACCAGTGTATCCTTAACTTAAATAACATTTTCAGTAATGGTTACAGAGATGTTTTACTTGCTATGACAGTGATATGTGTTTTATTAATCAACCTTGGTTGAATGCGCCCACTAAATAACCAAAATGTAAATGTCATTCAAACTTTCGACTGAGTTATATGGCATTTGGTAATTACAATTATATGCTGTAATTGTAATTAGAACTGGAAATTAGATTACAGTATCTGACTTGGTACTGTAAATTAGATTGCAGTAACATTTTTGGTACGGTAAAAATAGATTAGGGTAGAGTCGGGATAGAAGTAACACTTTTAGATCTTTCCTATTTACTCAGAGTTTGATAGAGATTCTCAGGGCTCTTATTTCTGGTTTGTAATAATATTACCTTCAACAAATGTACTATCAGCCATAATTTCATGTTTGTGTTGATTTGAGTAATCAAATTATATTTGTCACATACACGTGCTTGTTATTGCTATAAGTTCGATATATATGAAAATGAACCATGAGATAACATCCACATGTTGCCTTACAATATGAATCAGACTAAAATGGGTTACATTATAGCTATATTAACCATTATTTCCTGATTCACTTTCATGGCAATGGAGTAGGAGATGTTTTTCACCATTTTCAATGACTATTCTACCCGAATCCATCATGCCTTACCAATCAGTTGCGCTCGAGCTATTCTTGTCAGAATTATTCAAGGTAGGCCTAATTAGTTGAGACCCTGGCTTGGAGGAGCCAAAAAACTCCTCACAGACGAGACATGTGACATTGGTTAGTGGCACGCTTCTGGTTAGCTCTCTTCTGAGCGCCCTTGCCACACTCATTCAAGCTGCGCTTGGCCTTTGGTTTGGCCTTTGGTCTCACTTAATTTATTTTCTCCTCTTCCAGGGCACACTTACTGTAACAGGTGTATCATTGAGGATGGCAGTCGATCTTCTCCTTCTGCCCTTTATCACATCATTCCTGGGCCCATCCTTGGGAAAAGGTCGGACAGACGCAGAGCTGAAGTCCTCAGAGGTGGATTGGACTTGGACCTGCTGCTAGAGGTCTTCATGGATCCACCTGTACCCGAATACCGAGACCTGTTCCGGGACCCGAGTGGGTCTGGATCCTGAATTCTAAATAATGTTACAGGTCTGGGTCGAATCTGATGATTGTCACGGTTTTGGGTATGTGTAATTTTAACTGACTTGACTGGAAGGGCCCGCACAGATCCAAATGCAACTGCTGCAGAGAAAGAGAGACATTTTATATTTTATGCTGCTTCTCTTGCTTTTCATGAGAGTGTTGCTTGTTGTTGGCCAATCATAAGTCATCAAAGCGGCAATAGGCTACAGTCATAGACTTTGTCGTTCAGTTCCAAGAACTGGGAGCGGTTTGTTGGGTTGAAACTGGTCGTCCTTGACAGACTTGTGGCTTGATGCTGGCGGATGAAGAAGCTGGGGTGACTTTGGCGGAAAGAGGTGAACCAATCCTTCCCGGACATTTCCTTGGTGTCTCAGGTCTCAGGATACTTGAAGCGATAGTGTTGGGCAAGCTGATATGCACATTTCCTTACCTAAATAACAAACACAACATTTCCTTTAAAAAAAAAAACATTTTAACCTTTTAAACATAATTTATTTTTTATTGTGAGTATGCCCTTTTGGGCCATTTCTATTGTGTAAGACTACCTCTTTAAGTAAATATCTGCAGCCCTTAACAGATACTCCTTCAGACTCCTCTCCTGCTCCTCACTAAATACTTTGTGGGCTCTGTAGGCTGGCATTCGGGCATTAGGACTATCCTTCAACCTCCTACAGTATCTTTAGAGTGTAACATGGCACACACCATGTACCTTTGCTGCACCCCTGACTGACTGGACTCCTACCAGCACTTCTGGGAAGCTCTTTCGTAGGTCTCTGGATGAAACCTCGCTCTGTCTGTTTTGACCCTATTTCTGGGCATGTCCTGTCAATATTCTGTCAAGAAAGAAGTGAAACACAAATGAAAACACATTCTAAGTTATTGCGGGGCAAAAGTAACGTTCTGTTACTTCCGTCTCACCCCTCTCTCCTGTAACTTCTCCTTGCAAGCATCCAAGACTAGCTAGCACAATACTTCAAACCTATGCTGTCATTAAGTCACTAGATGGGTTAAGAAAATAAAATATGTTTGGAAACGTAAAAAAAGAAACACAACTCTACAACTGAAAAAAACTTCTGGGTCATTCTTTTTACTTTACCTCGCTTAAAACAACCTTCAAATGTTGACGCAGCGTGCTGATATCTTGCAAGGAGGTCATCTTCTGTATTGGGCACGTGCATGCCTTATTACAAAATTCTAGTTTCTTGTAATTTGAGAAAATGGGCGTGGTACTTTCATCCTGGCTCTTCCCTACAGTAGCTGTACTGTAAAATAAATTCGCTTAAACTGCCGAAATGTTTCTACGCCTAATTAGATTTTTTTGGGGGGGGGAATATCAGGAATCTTCAATTATTTCTCTCCTCTGTCAAGAGGGGGGCCACTAAAATGTTTTGCCTGCGACGTGAGGGACCATAGGGCCTCCAAAAGGCTAGGGCCGGCCCTGACAGTGATACATAGTGAGAGACCTCGTTTTCCCGAAACGCGCTGAATTGGAGCGAAGAATGCGTCACGAAGTGAATGGATAAATTGCTTTGCTATTAAAGGGATGCATACTACTGCTTTTCTGTCGGAAAACAAACCATCGATCAGTTTTGGCGACAGCACCAACCCCACTGTGCTTTGGATAAAGCAGACAAGAACAACAACTAATCCCAGAACGAGCACAACTAGGCTATAGCTGCCACCGGCAGGGAACCAAGGACATAAACCGAGATAAAAAAAATGGAAATGGCAACACGAACTGGATTAAATGAAAGGGGGTAGAGGGGTTTTAGAGAATAGCGAATGTTTTCTTGTTATGTTCGTTAATTTGAGCTTTTATTTTCTGTGGAAATGGGAGCTTTGACCAGCAGACAGAACGCAGGAGTGGAAGAGGTCGATATACCGTCCACCTCGGTGTACCGCTATCCACCTAAATCTGGTAGGTGCCTGTTCCCCATAGACGACAGTAGCCTAACAGGAGCGAACCTATTCAACCCACAGCATATTCCAGGACAGCCTATATCTGCCTTCTCGGTTTGGGAAAAAAGACGTAGGGATATATTATTAGGATATTATAAGGCCTATTTATTAATATTCGGATAATTATAGGCCTATGACTTATTTGTATTATTTAAATATAATGATGAATCACAATCATTACATCAGAGGACAAGGTGTTCGATACCCCGTATGCCCTGCATCCTGTCCGCACCTATAGGCCTCAGTGCTAGGGTGGCTAAATGTGGATAGAAAACATCAGCAATAGAGCGTTCATGAAAAAACTGGTCTACCAGACATCGAGTGCCAATCATATAATTGTCGTGTTTGAAACACACATGGAAAAACACGAGGCCTATGTGATGTTGGTCGGGTCAGTATCAGCCTGACCACCAGCCTCCCAGCAGAATGACGCTGAAAAGCATTATACCACATTCATTTTTTACAATTCCAATTAAAATAGGAAAAAGGAGCAAACTGAAGATTGCAGTGTGCAGGGGTGTAGTGCTGCTGCAGCGCACTCAAGCGTCGCTTAGACACTTCTCACAATGGTGCTCCATTAGGTCTAGATCAAAGCTGAATCAATGTCTGTAAAGTCACAATGTTTTATTTGTATTCTACATAACATAACCGAATAGCATAGTATAACGTTACTGTTGAACCAAAAACACCACCTAATTTCTTATGAGATGTAGGTTGATTAGCCGAGTGAACAAACAAAAAATATGCGCCAAAATGTAAAGCTGCAATATGTAACTTTTTGAGTGACCCGACCAAATTCACATTAGAATGTGTTATATACATGTCATTCGCATTGAAGCAAATCTAAGAAGCTGATCTGTTTCATGTGCACTATTTTTATGCTTCTCGTTCTTAAGTTTTTGCATCTTTTACTTTTAGTTTTGTACACCAGCTTCAAACACCTGAAAATACAATATTTTTGGTTATGTAAAATATATTTCACAGCGGTTTAGATGGTACAATGATTCAGAAGGGGACGGGGGGTGCAACTCAATATGAAGAAGGTGTTCTTAATGTTTTGTACACTCAGTTGATAAAAACAAACGTACTATTGTGCCCCTCAGTGACTTGCTAAGAGGGGGAATTGCCTCAATGAAATCGCAGGATTTCATAGCATACATTTTAACAGCACAAGGTAAATGGACTCTACTGGGGCGCTCAATTGTGTCTCCCAATGAGTCTTTCGCTCCAGACGGCTTTCTTCCGCACATTAAACTAGATCTGCTCTTTCAGCTACAGATGGCGCTAAAGCAAAAAGCTCATTGTAATTACCTTGTAAATAAATCATCATAACAGTTATGGGAGTCTGGGACCTGATAAACTGGACATCTACATCCAACAAGAGTTGAATGACAGAGGGATACACAAGCTAGAACCTTCTCATCGTTGATCTGGTAGGACAAAAAACCATAACTGTGGCTGGCCAACTTGATTGTTTCTACTATGCCATGGTGTTCATCATGTTCTATTGTAGGTGATAGGGCGACGTGTTGTGTGGATTAAAACAGCATAAAACCGGGTGTATCACAAAGCATGATCAAATTAATTAGCGAGCTGCAGTAATTTTGAGAAACATTGAGAGGTAGTTTGGTACATTTTCTGGGTGAAATTAACTAGTTATCTACCTTTGACAAGCAGCAATTTCAAGTCTATCTAAACTAATATCGTTCTAACTCGGAAATATGAAGTTATTTCAGAATGAAAGTGAACTGGCTAGCGCATCATGCTTTGTGACATTATGTTAGCTATTCCCAGTAAGATAATGTGTTTTCATTTATTGCATCTGCATGCGTTCATGAGCTGGCTGCTCTTTCTAAATGGTAAATAGTATGTTCTAATCTGTTCAAAACAGTGCAGAAATGGTCATTCGGTTTATGACATCCAAAAGTGAAATATGAGTATTTATGCTGCTGTTCAAATGCACAGATTGCTTTATATATCTTCTAAAAGAAACTACTGGTAGTTCAAAAACTTGGCATCATATTTCTGTTCTGCTGCTTTCTTGACAACTTCATCCACCTCCACCCGCGCCATGGGTATTCAGCCAATCAGCGCCCGCCACTGGTTAGGCCTACACTATAGGCTGAGATCATTCAAGAAGATCTAAATCCATATTCCCACGAAACTGATGGAGATCAAATGATTGGTATGCAGATGCAGTTTAGACATTTCACCGGTTTTAGAATATGATTAATGATTATTCGCTATTGACAGATGTCTTTTTGAAATTAGCTAAGCCTAATTTTGTGTATGAGGGAATTAAAATAAATAATTGAGACAATATGTGTGGGCGTAGGCAGATGTTGCATTTGGAGGATGTATTATATGCATATTTTCTAAAATATGTGGTTAAGACATTTCTGATCTAAGATCAGTGGTTAGAGGCAATGTCTACTCAACCTATTCCCCGGAACCAGGGTTGGAACACCTGGACCTAGCTCAATGAGCTCCTGTAACTGTCCTCTGTTCATGTAAAAGGGGAGGAACAGAGTTGGGCTTCTGTGTATATGAGGAGGTGGAATCTTTGGGATCAGGTTTGCTCAATTCCTCTTCCTGTTCCCCACAGGAAGTTATTTTGCTAGCCACTTCATCATGGGCGGGGAGAAGTTTGACTCCACCCACCCCGAGGGATACCTGTTCGGAGAGAACACCGACCTCAACTTTCTGGGAACCAGACCAGTGGTGGTACGGATTGTCACAGTACACTACACTACACTACACTACACTACACAGGACACTACACAGTATAGTACAATACACAGTACACTACAGTACTCTACACTACACTACACTACAGTACACTACACTACCTTCTAAGTCTCCAGCTACAAAACCGTCTGTCTAATTCTTAAGACAAGCTTGTGGATGATGACGATGACTATGATAATGATGATGATGATGATGAGGGCAGCTCAGCTTTGTCCTCAAGAGGGGGGAGTCTACATTATGACCTGGCTATGATGCTCAGAACAGTCTGAATTCCAGTTCTAGAGAGCACAGCACATACTAGAAGGGAAACATCCATTTGCTATATAAACTCACTCCACTGTGTGTCAAACACTCATAAGGGAATAGTTGTAATGGGTCCCGAATGGCACCTTGTTCACTATAGTGCACTACTTTTGACCAGAGCCCTATGGGCCCTGTTTAAAAGTATTGCACAATATAGAGAATAGGGTACCATTTGGGCGGCAGGTTTTGTTCCAAATACCTCCGATTGCAATTCTCATCATCTCTGCTGTATGGACAAGGGGAATACCATAGAATCCTGTGACTGGGGGTGTGGTATGGAGCGATTTCAGTGACAACAGGAATTGTATTTGAATTTCATCATTTTGAATTTGGAAATTGAATTGAAATTGAATTTAAATGTCATGTTTTTAAAATTGTAATGTACACATTTAATCATTGAATTTGTAAATTGAACTTGTATTTCATGAATTGAAGTGGAAATGAATGAATATTGCATTCATTTAAAAATTATATTTAAATTCAATTGAATATTCAAATTCATTTATATATATTTATATAGGCCTGTTCAATTTCATTATGGTAGATATTGCATTAATTGTCTGTGTATTAAGTTTACAAACTATAATTTCAAGTTTATCAAAGTTTCATATATTCAACTTCTCAGATGCATTCAGATTCAGTTTTCAAATTCAGTTCTTTAAATTCAGATTTAAAACCAGAGACAACACCTGGTACTTTACCAGCCAGGAAAGGTAGAGGACAGCAGATAGAATCAAACGCTTCCTTTGGTAAACAGAAACTGATGGCGGTTTCTGAAGCCAATGTGGCATGTTGAATAAATGCTCTTCCAATGAATTTGGCTCTAGCATTTGAAATGTTTTAGCTATGAACTACTATGACCCCATTCCTGAAACCTAACACTCTCCGGAACATGGACATGCCTTCTGTTTCCCTCTATGATGATGGCAGGATGCGTTAGAAGGGAGTTTCACACAAAAACTAAATTTGACCCCCATTAGAATATACACTGCTCAAAAAAATAAAGGGAACACATCCTAGATCTGAATGAATGAAATATTCTTATTAAATACTTTTTTCTTTACATAGTTGAATGTGCTGACAACAAAATCACACAAAAATGATCAATGTAAATCAAATTTATCAACCCATGGAGATCTGGATTTGGAGTCACACTCAAAATTAAAGTGGAAAACCACACTACAGGCTGATCCAACTTTGATGTAATGTCCTTAAAACAAGTCAAAATGAGGCTCAGTAGTGTGTGTGGCCTCCACGTGCCGGTATGACCTCCCTACAATGCCTGGGCATGCTCCTGATGAGGTGGCGGATGGTCTCCTGAGGGATCTCTTCCCAGACCTGGACTAAAGCATCCGCCAACTCCTGGACAGTCTGTGGTGCAACGTGGCGTTGGTGGATGGAGCGAGACATGATGTTCCAGATGTGCTCAATTGGATTCAGGTCTGGGGAACGGGCGGGCCAGTCCATAGCATCAATGTCTTCCTCTTGCAGGAACTGCTGACACACTCCAGCCACATGAGGTCTAGCATTGTCTTGCATTAGGAGGAACCCAGGGCCAACCGCACCAGCATATGGTCTCACAAGGGGTCTGAGGATCTCATCTCGGTACCTAATGGCAGTCAGGCTACCTCTGGCGAGCACATGGAGGGCTGTGAGGCCCCCCAAAGAAATGCCACCCCACACCATGACTGACCCACCGCCAAACCGGTCATGCTGGTGGATGTTGCAGGCAGCAGAACGTTCTCCACGGCGTCTCCAGACTCTGTCACGTCTGTCACATGTGCTCAGTGTGAACCTGCTTTCATCTGTGAAGAGCACAGGGCGCCAGTGGCGAATTTGCCAATCTTGGTGTTCTCTGGCAAATGCCAAACGTCCTGCACGGTGTTGGGCTGTAAGCACAACCCCCACCTGTGGACATCGGGCCCTCATACCACCCTCATGGAGTCTGTTTCTGACCGTTTGAGCAGACACATGCACATTTGTGGCCTGCTGGAGGTCATTTTGCAGGGCTCTGGCAGTGCTCCACCTGCTCCTCCTTGCACAAAGGCGGAGGTAGCGGTCCTGCTGCTGGGTTGTTGCTCTCCTACGGCCTCCTCCACGTCTCCTGATGTACTGGCCTGTCTCCTGGTAGCGCCTCCATGCTCTGGACACTACGCTGACAGACACAGCAAACCTTCTTGCCACAGCTCGGATTGATGTGCAATCCAGGGATGAGCTGCACTACCTGAGCCACTTGTGTGGGTTGTAGACTCCGTCTCATGCTACCACTAGAGTGAAAGCACCGCCAGCATTCAAAAGTGACCAAAACATCAGCCAGGAAGCATAGGAACTGAGAAGTGGTCTGTGGTCACCACCTGCAGAACCACTCCTTTATTGGGGGTGTCTTGCTAATTGCCTATAATTTCCACCTTTTGTCTATTCCATTTGCACAACAGCATGTGAAATGTATTGTCAATCAGTGTTGCTTCCTAAGTGGACAGTTTGATTTCACAGAAGTGTGATTGACTTGGAGTTAGATTGTGTTGTTTAAGTGTTCCCTTCATTTTTTTGAGCAGTGTAGTTTAAATGCTCTGTCATAGCCCTTCTAATGATAGCCTTTCCACTCCCTATTTAATTTTGATATTGTGACTGACTGGGTTCAAACTAGGTTTCCTGTATCTCCCAAGATTGTGTTAGTACACTTAGCTAAAGCCTATAGGGAGGGATAAGTTCAGGAAGTTCATGTAAAGGACGGCATGCTGCTTGCTTAACAAGTACCCTAACTAAGGACTTCTTCCTCGAAAACACCCTCCTGAATCATTCCAACCCATCCTACTATTAAAAAAGGCCTTCAATTCCACAAGGGGCGACACTTCAGGCTGAGGAGTGAGTTTCACAGATCCCCATCTGCTACACTAATGCAAGTCTTCAAGATCCAGCAAGGTTACTCATCAAAAGAATGTGATTATGTGATCCATGTCTATGTGATGAGAACCTTGCCTGAGACCTGAAAATGTGTTAGTTTGTGTTACACAGTCTAGTTTTAAGCAGGGTGTCACGGCCGTTGAATGAAGAGGACCAAGGTGCAGCGTGGTGAGCGTACATATTACTTTATTTATATGACGCCGACAAAACAATAAACAATCCAAAAAACTGTGAAGCTATAGTGCCAACAAACACAGACGACAACCTCCCACAAAGACAGGTGGGAAAAAGGGCTTCCTAAGTATGGTTCTCAATCAGAGACAACGATAGACAGCTGTCCCTGATTAAGAACCCTACCTGGCCAAAACATAGAAATACAAATAATAGAATGAAAGAACATGGAATACCCACCCCAAATCACACCCTGACCCAACCAAATAGAGACATAAAAAGGATCTCTAAGGTCAGGGCGGGACAAAATGTAAATTATCTGGCTAATAATGGGGGCCTCAAGGAAAAGAATGGGCCAGTGTGGGGGCCTGGAGGAAAATAATGGGGGGGGGCCTGGAGGAAAAGGGCCGGTATGGGGGCCTCAAGGTAAAGAATGGGCCGGTGTGTTAGAAATTCCAGGGCTGATTTATTGTAGATATTATAAGGTTAACATGTGACTGACTGGGTTAAGAATGTGTTAGCCTGTTGAGCTAAAACCCTAAACATTGGTCCTTTGACTTGGTTTTGTCACGCCCTGATCTGTTTCACATGTCCTTGTGATTGTCTCCACCCCCTCCAGGTGTCGCTTATTTTCCCCAGTGTATTTATCCCTGTGTTCCTGTTCCTCTGTGCCAGTTCGTCTTGTATGTTTCTAAGTCAACGAGCGGTTTTCCCGTTCTCCTGCTTTTTGCGTTCTCCTTTTTCTAGTCCTCCCGGTTTTGACCCTTGCCTGATTCTGGACTTTGTACCTGCCTGCCTTGACCACAAGCCTGTCTGCCACTCTGTACCTCCTGGACTCTGATCTGGTTTTTGCCTGTCCACGACCATTCTCTTGCCTACCCCTTTGGATTAATAAACATTGTAAGACTCCAACCATCTGCCTCCTGTGTCTGCATTTGGGTCTCGCCTTGTTAGGTTTGGTCTCTTCAAGGAGGAGGTAAAAGGGTGGAGAAGTGTAACACAGGTAGTTCGGTAACCACATTCATGTGACGAGTAACTTGTCTGAAAAGACCTGAAAAGTTGCATTATCTGGTGCACAGGAGACCTGGGTTAGACCCTCATTAGCCAAACTAACACGTATTCATGTCTCAGCCAAGGTTGCTCATCTCATAGCCTCGCGAGAGGCCTGATCCCGCAAGCTTACATGAATGGTTCACTACACGTGATAATCAGTTTGGTAATTACGAGGCTACTCATCACATGGACGGATCACCAAACCACCTCTGTTGCACTCTCATTAAATGGGGTGCACAGATCCTTCTGCTTCTGTCTGCCACTGTAAGTGTTGTTGTGCAGTAGGCCTGATTTAGAACCCAGTCAGTTATATTGGTGCCGTGATCTTTGAGTAGGAGGTCAAAGGGGGGTGAAATGTAACCGAGGTGGTTCGATGAACCTTGCTGGAGATTTGAAGACTTCTGTTAGCTTCCTGAACTAATCCATATGGGCTAACATAGTGGGCTGACAGTCTTGTGACATGCAGAAGACCTGGTTCGAACCCTGTCAGTCACAAGATTAAATAGGGAGTGGAACGGCTATCCATAGAAGGGCTATGACAGGGCCATTCAACTATATTCTTATGAGGGGAACAGAAAGCACATCCATGCTCCAGAGGATCTTAGCTTTCAGGAGTGGGGTCATAATAGCTTACAGCCAAAGCGGTTCAAACTCTCTCTCATATCCTGCTATATGAGTCATACTGCCCTCTCTAAGCAGATGGCAATGCAGACCCACATCTCCCTACCCCACTCAGTACATTTCTCTCATCTGTCCCTGAGTTGTTAACTGTGATCTGCAGCATAGGTCTAGTCCCCCTGCACTAGATATGTATAGCCTATATTATGTGTGTCCGTGTGTGTGGCTGGACCTCGACAGCTGTTTCTATAAACACTCAGGCCTGAAATATTGGGGATTTAAACAGCAGTTTACTGCTGTAATACAGTCATATTCAGACTGCAAAGAGAGAGGGAAGGGAGTGTTTATGTGTGTGTGTGCATGAATGCGTGTGTCTTCCCTGTACTGAAAAACAGTCTTGTCATTCCTACTCTACAGATCCCATAGCAGAATTTTCCTGGTGTGTGTGCGTTTTAATGAATGCCACAGTATTCAGTATAATAACACATCTGGGCCCAGCAGGAGCCTTTCCTGTTAACCACCCACAACTTTCTTCTTACACAGAGTCAGCAACAAAAACACGGTTTGTGCAAAGATTGTGTAAAGTACAGTAAAAAAAAATGGTGTAAAGAAAATATATCTAATGTTTTAATTGGGTATGCAGATAGAGTGTGCAAGCTTTTGTTCCAGCACTAACACACCTGATTCAACTGATCAAGGGCTTGGTGATTAGTAAATCAGATCATGTGACTCTTTTGTTGTTGATATTGTTGTTGATGTGACCTTTTGTGTTTGGTTCCTTTACAGTTCCCCTATGCAGCCCCGCCACCTCAGGAGCCAGTGAAGACGCTACGAAGCCTTATAAACATCCGTAAGGATACGCTGAGGCTTGTACGGTGAGTATCTCTCACAAAACACATAATTGATTTGTAGTTTATATCCCTTTTATTATTATTATTTCACTTATGCTTAGTCTGTGTTTTATTGCACTAGTCCAACATCTCCACTTATCCCCCCCAGAACCAAGTCGAGTAGCTGGCCGGAGGCTTTCGCAAGCTTTGGTTCTGGGTCCTGTGATTACTCCCTTTACTCTTACTATGCTAATTGTAACAGTGTATAGATGATGCTAGCTGTGTTTCGGTGTGGTATGGCAGGTGTAGTGACGGCCTGAAGCTGCCAGGGGAGGAAGTGGCAGGGAAAAGCAAAGCCTGTTACAGCATAGAGTTCACCTTCGATGCTGACACACAGGTGGCCATCACCATCTACTATCAAGCTATAGAGGAGTTCCACAACGGAGTGCCAATGTAAGTCTGTGTGTGTGTGTGCATGCTTGTGTGTTTATCTTTCTGCACTCTTAGAAAAAAGGCTTCCAAAGGGGTTCTTCCTCTGTCCCCATAGGAGAACCCTTTTTGGTTCCAGGTAGAACCCTTTTGGGTAACAGAACAGGTTATACTTGGAACCCAAAAGTGTTCTACCTGGAACCATAAGCGTTCTACCTGCATCCAAAAAGGGTTCTTCAAACGGTTCTTTGATGGGGACAGCTGAAGAACACTTTACGGTTCTAGATATCATCTTCTTTTTCTAAGAGTGTGTATCTCTCCTATAGTTACCTTCCCCAGGACAGCTCTCTCCAGTCAGAAATGGTGCACTTTAAGAGAGGAGTCTGTCAGCAGTTCTGTCTGTCCTCGCACTCCGTCAACCTGTCAGAGTGGGCCGATGAGGAGGTATGGGCTGTGTGTGTGTGAGCGTGTGAGTGTGTGTTTATTCATATTAATAGGAAGTAAGTGTGTGTTTCAGTGTATAACCTATCTTTATCTCCCTCTTTTCTCTCTCTTCCTCCACCCTCTCTCTCTCTCTCTCCCTCCATCTTACTAGTTGCTGTTTGACATGGATAAGGATGTGTTTCCCATGGTCATTCAAGCGACAGTAGACGAGGGGGAAGATCACATGGGTCACTCCCATGTCCTCCTGGCCACCTTTGAAAAGGTAAGGAACTTGAAGTTGGATGTGCTGTAGTATTGTAAGTCAAGTGTTCAATTAATTTAAAGTTTGTCTATCATGTTTTGAGATGCAGTTGACTCTGGATTTAAAAGCATCCCACTGGGCACAAACTGGTTGAATGAACGTTGTTTCCACATTATTTCAACACATAAATAAACTGAGTGGAGTCATCAACGTAAAGGAATTTGGGGAATGTTTGTCTTTTTTTCATTCAACTTTTAAAACCCAGTGACGTGGTTAAATTTTATGTTGATTTCACGTTGAATTCATGTTAGTTGACAACCCAATAAAATGTCAATCAAAACTAGACGTTGAACTGATGTCTTTGTCCAGTGGGACTGGATTGGTATAAGCATTGGCTAAGTATCTACTGTTTGTTCCACAGCACATGGATGGAAGCTACTGTGTCAAACCTCTGAAGCAGAAACAAGTGGTGAGTTTGTTTCCACCAAGTTCTCCTCTTCTCTCTCTCTCCTCCTGCTCTCATCTCACTCTGAACTGTACCTTACCACCCCTTTTTCCTGCCTTGCTTACCTCTTTCCCCTCTCTCTTCCAATCTCTCGCTCCCCCTTTCACTATCAGTCCTGGTATGTTTTATACTGAAACCTTCTCTCTCATCCCCAACATGTTTCCTGTCCTCTCCAGGTAGATGGAGTGAGTTACCTTCTTCAGGAGATCTACGGCATCGAGAACAAGTACAATAGCCAAGAATCAAAGGTACACAGCTGAGAATTTGGTTGTTTAGGGACTACACTGTAAAGGGGTTCCTGTGAATTTGACAGTAGCTTACAGACAGCTCAGTGGCAAGTAAAATGATGTATGTCATATTACAGTTCACCTACTGTAATATAAATAGGGTATCAAAGCACAGTACAATACTGTAAAATTGACCTTATCTTACTGTAAAAAAAGTACATCGGAATAAATGAATGAATGAACGGAGGGGAGGAGTTTGCTTTTCACAGTATTTTACTGTAATTACAAGGGATTGGTGCAAGCAGGTTGGATGCTAGGTGAAGTGTTTACACATTACAGCAGGTTTATTCATGAATATTTGGTGTTTATATCACTTGCACTTCTAGAGGCCTTCACAAAGGCTTCCAAACTGGTAGTGACTACAGGGCAAAACAGACCAAAAGCACATGGCAAAATGCTCAACCATTTAAGGTTTAAGACTTGTTGCCACTCCAATTTTTCCCCTATACCAGTGGTTCCTAAACTGTGGGGCGTGCCCCCTAGGAGGGGGCGAGGGGGCGGCAGGGGGATTCGGGGGTGCATCATACTCATGAGTAGTGCATCATCAGTTTTCCTCTTATCATGTCAGTCATTGCATATCTTAGAGAGCTATTTATAACTTGTCAGAAATGTTCCGATCAACTAGTCTGTCAGCTAAAAAAATGTAGCTAGTTTTTGTAGGCCATAGATTTTGTAGTAATGTTCCTGTCATTCAAATATCACACGAATACACATTAGACATGGCAAAATGTATAGCATTATAAGAAAATTTGCTTTAAAACAGCAAAAATAAGCTTTAACCCTTTCTTCCCACCAACAAGAGGGATGTGAACAGCTTGAGTCATGAACAGTGCTTGTGTTTGTGTCCATAGAAATAGACTTGGCACCCACCAGCACAGGGGGGCGCGATGTTCCCCAGTGCTGGAAAGGGGGCCTGAGTGAAAAAGTTTGGGAACTATATCATGTATCCACTAGTGGTCAAAAGATTTGTCATTCCAAAGATATGGTACAGTAATGTCTTCTGTGGGGTAGAATTAGAGTACCAATCGAAATACAGCAATTCCACAACATTTTCCCACAATGCACCATCATTTACAGTATGCTGCACTAAAACGTTTCAGAGTATTTTACTGTTGATTATACCCAAAATTACCGTATAATTTACAGTTTTATGTTACAGTGTAGTGACCACAACACTTTTTGTTAAAAAACTTTCCAAATCACTCTCTGTAGAATTGGTTAGAGTATTCATGAGTTGCATGTTTCGTCACAATATTGTTTTGAACATTCGTTTTGGACTGATGCCCGACTGAGCATTCTACTCAATGCATTGTCAATTAGCGCTGAAGAATATTTCATCGAAAGTGCATTATAGTGGCTTGGAAATACAATGACATTCAAAGGAAGGCAAATAACTAGTAGGAAAACCTCTTCTCATCATTTTGATGTCTCCAGATTGACTTTATATGCAGTATAACATTAGCTAGCTAGCTAAGATTGAGCTGAGGCCACCGGATTTTGGCTAGCTAACGTTAGCATTGCTAGCTATTTTTGACAAACTTTGCTAGCTAATGACATTTCCATCTGGCTATTTTATGACATGATAATGCTGGCAAAGTTGTTTCCTATGAATATGCAAAGGAATTTATTTTTACAATATTGCTTGCTCAAGCTACCATACTGCTCTGTGAATGTAAATGATGTATTGATGTATTGATTGATTTATGTATTGATTCATTGATTCCTTGATTATGTTGGCCCCAGGTTGTGGATGATGAGATCAGTGATAACAGTGCGGAGTGTGTGGTGTGTCTGTCGGACGTCCGCGACACACTCATCCTGCCCTGCAGACACCTGTGTCTCTGCAATGCCTGCGCCGACACACTCCGCTACCAGGCCAACTGTTGCCCCATCTGCAGACTGCGTGAGTCTATGTTTATGATGCTACATAAGACCTTTGTAAGCCATATGTTGGCATTCCTAATACCTTCATAGCAATACTTAATAGATGCTTAGGACCTTCATATCAATACCTACAGTAATACATGCTCAGTTATCAGGCTAACTGCTGCCCTATCTGCAGACTGTGTGAGTCTATAATGCTGCATAAGACCTTCACATCAATACTTAAGCATGTTATAATGCGTCTTCAGCGTTCCGGGCACTGCTGCAGATCCGAGCAATGAGGAAGAAGCTGAGTCCTCTCTCTCATGCCAGATTTAACCCCGTCATCACCTCCCAGACCTCTGACTCAGAGGAACACTCGGTAATATGTACACATACACACACTTAAAAATATATATATATATATACATACAGTAACATCCAAAAGTTTGGACACAACTACTCATTCAAGCGTTTTTCTTTATTTTTACTATTTTCTACATTGTATAATAATAGTGAAGACATCACAACTATGAAATAACACATATGGAATCATGTAATAACCAGAAAAGTGTTAAACAAATCAAAATATATTTTAGATTTGAGATTCTTCAAAGTAGCCACCCTTTGCCTTGATGACAGCTTTGCACACTCTTGGCATTCTCTCAACCATCTTCACTCAACCAGCTTCACCTGGAATGCTTTTCCAACAGTCTTGAAGGAGTTCCCACATATGCTGAGCACTTGTTGGCTGCTTTTTCTTCACTCTGCAGTCCAACTCATCCCAAACCATCTCAATTGGGTTGTGTAAGGACAGACGCTGGGAGACGAGAAGCAAGTACAGGGAGTGAACATTTAATAAATAACGAGCATGAAACAAAACACGGACAGGGAAAACAAAACAACATTAATGCTGACATGGGGAACAAACTGAGGAGCAGACAGATATAGAGGGGGCAATCAACAAAGTGAAGAAGTCCAGGTGTCACGTTGGTATGAAGAGATTCGGGAGACAGGCACAGGAATACGTAATATTTTATTTTAATTAAGCCCAAAGTACGGTGTGCTGTGTAAAGCCACGGGGACGAATACCATACAAACACGTAACAAAACACAGGGTAGAAACCCAAAACAAAAGAGCGAGGAGTAACTCGAATAAATAACACATGCGCACAATGATTAACACACGGGACGAGACCCGTAATAATCTGCACAATCCGCAAAAAAGCCAAAACACACAGCACAGGTACTCACAGGCACCAATGGACATACTAACAATAAACAACAGCCCAATGGAAACCAAAGGGCACATATATACAAATACAATCAGTGGAAATAGGGGACAGGTGTGCGTAATGAAAGTTACGGAGGGATCCGTGACACCAGGTGAGTCCAATGAAGCGATGATGCGCATAATGATGGTGACAGGTGTGCGTAATGATGGGCAGCCTGGCGCCCTTGAGCACCAGAGAGGGGGAGCGGGAGCAGGCGTGACAGTACCCCCCCCCCCCTCTAGGGGCGCCACCCGGCGTCCCGCTTGGGCGGGCCTAACGGCCCGGCCGAGGCGTGGGAGCCCGACGAGTCGGCTGAGGCGTGGGAGCCCGACGAGGTAGCTGAGGGGTGGGAGCCTGACGAGTCGGCTGCACCCCCGCTTCCTTCGGCAGCGGCACCCGGACCCGACGTCACCAACCAAAACAAAAAACAAAACAAACTCCCTGATGCTTCCAACATTGGTGTCAGCATTTTGTAAGGACAGATGCTGGGAGACAAAAGTAAGTAAAGGGAGTGAACATTTAATAAATAACAGACATGAAACAAAACACAGACAGCGTCTGGACAGGGAAAACAAAACAACATTAATGCTGACACGGGGAACAAACTGAGAAGCAGACATATGTAGAGGAGGCAATCAACAAAGTGAAGGAGTCCAGGTGAGTCCAATGAAGTGCTGATGAGCATAATGATGGTGACAGGTGTGCGTAATGATGGGCAGCCTGGCACCCTCGAGCACCATAGAGGGGGAGCAGTAGCAGGCGTGACAGGTTGAGGTCGGGTGGCTGTGGAGGCCAGGTCATTTGATGCAGCACTCCATCACTCTCCTTCTTGGTCAAATAGCCCTTACACAGCCTGGGGGTGTGTTGGGTCATTGTCCTGTTGAGAAACAAATGATAGTCCCACTAAGCGCAAACCAGCCATGCTGGTTAAGTGTGCCTTGTATTCAAAATAAATCACTGACTGTGTCAGAATCAAAAATCAAAAATGTGTACTCATCATACCAAAGGTCAAATTTCCACCTGTCTAATGTCCATTGCTCGTGTTTCTTGGCCCAAGCAAGTCTCTTCGTCTTATTGGTGTGCTCTGGTAGTGGTTTCTCTGCTGCAATTCGACCATGAAGGCCTGATTCACGTAGGCTGATTCACGCAGGCTGAACAGTTGATTTTGAGTTGTGTCTGTTACTTGAACTCTGTGAAGCATTTATTTGGGCTGCAATCTGAGGTGCAGTTAACTTTAATAAATGTATCCTCTGCAGCAGAGGTAACTCTGGGTCTTCCTTTCCTGTGGCGGTCCTCATGAGAGTCAGTTTCATCATAGCGCTTGATGGTTTTTGCGACTGCACTTTCAAAGGTCTTGACATTTTCAGCATTGACTGACCTTCATGTTTTAAAGTAACAATGTATTGTCGTTTCTCTTTGCTTATTTGAGCTGTTCTTAACATACTATGGACTTGGTCTTTTACCAAATAGTGCTATCTTCTGTATACCACCCCTACCTTGTCACAACACAACTGATTGGCTCAAATGCATTAAGAAGGAAAGAAATTCCACAAATTAACTTTTATCAATGCACACCTGTTAATTGAAATGCATTCCAGGTGACTATCTCATGAAGCTGGTTGAGAGAATGCCAAGAGTGTGCAAAGCTGTCATCAAGGCAAAGGGTGGCTACAAAATTTGTTTTATCACTTTTTTGGTTAGTACATGATTCCATATGTGTTATTTCATAGTTTTGATGTATTCGCTATTCTACAATGTAGAAAATAGTAAAAATAAAGAAAAACCCTTGAATGAGTAGGTGTGTCCAAACTTTTGACTGGTCTGTATACTGTTGAAGTCGTAAGTTTACATACACCTTAGCCAAATACATTTAAACTCAGTTTTTTGCAATTCCTGACATTTAATCCTAGTAAAAATTCCCTGTCTTAGGTCAGTTAGGATCATCACTTTATTTTAAGAATGTGAAATGTTAGAATAATAGTAGAGAATGATTTATTTCAGCTTTTATTTCTTTCATCACATTCCCAGTGGGTCAGAAGTTTAACATGGGTCAAACGTTTCGGGTAGCCTTCCACAAGCTTCCCACAATAAGTTGGGTGAATTTTGGCCCATTCATCCTGACAGAGCTGGTGTAACTGAGTCAGGTTTGTAGGCCTCCTTGCTCGCACACACTTTTTCAGTTCTGCCCACAAATTTTCTATTGGATTGAGGTCAGGGCTTTGTGATGGCCACTCCAATACCTTGACTTTGTTGTCCTTAAGCCCTTTTGCCACAACTTTGGAAGTATGCTTGGGGTCATTGTCCATTTGGAAGACCCATTTGCGACCAAGCTTTAACTTCCTGACTGATGTCTTGAGATGTTGCTTCAATATATCCACATACTTTTCCTTCCTCATGATGCCATCTGTTTTGTGAAGTGGACCAGTCCCTCCTGCAGCAAAGCACCCCCACAACATGATGCTGCCACCCCCGTGCTTCACAGTTGGGATGGTGTTCTTTGGCTTGCAAGCCTCCCCCTTTTTCCTCCAAACGTAACAATGGTCATTATGGCCAAACAGTTCTATTTTTGTTTCATCAGACCAGAGGACATTTCTCCAAAAAGTCACCATGTGCAGTTGCGAACCGTAGTCTGGCTTTTTTTATGGCAGTTTTGGAGCAGTGGCTTCTTCCTTGCTGAGCGGCCTTTCAGGTTGTGTCAATATAGGACTCGTTTTACTGTGGATATAGATACTTTTGTACCTGTTTCCTCCAGCATCTTGACAAGGTCCTTTGCTGTTGTTCTGGGATTGATTTGCACTTTTTGCACCAAAGTGCGTTTATCTCTAGGAGACAGAACGCGCCTCCTTCCTGAGCGGTATGACGTCTGTGTGGTCCCATGGTGTTTATACTTTGGTACTATTGTTTGTACAGATGAGCGTGGTACCTTCAGGCATTTAGAAATTGCTCCGAAGGATGAACGAGACTTGTGGAGGTCTACAATTTTTTTTCTGAAGTCTTGGCTGATTTCTTTTGATTTTCCCATGGTGTCAAGCAAAGAGGCACTGAGTTTGAAGGTAGGCCTTGAAATACATCCACAGGTACACCTCCAATTGACTCAAATTATGTCAATTAGCCTATCAGAATTTTCTAAAGCCATGACAGAATATTCTGGAATTTTCCAAGCTGTTTAAAGGCACAGTCAACTTAGTGTATGTAAACTTCTGACCCACTGGAATTGTGACACAGTGAAGTATAAGTGAAATAATCTGTCTGTAAACAATTGTTGGAAAAATGGCTTGTGTCATGCACAAAGTAGATGTCCTAACCGACTTACCAAAACTATAGTTTGTTAACAAGAAATTTGTGGAGTGCTTGAAAAATTAGGTTTAATGACTCAAATCAAATCACATTTTATTCGTCACATACACATGGTTAGCAGATGTTAATGCGAGTGTAGCGAAATGCTTGTGCTTCTAGTTCCGACCATGCAGTAATATCTAACAAGTAATTTAACAATTTCACAATAACTACCTTTTACGCACAAGTGTAAAGGAATGAATAAGAATATGTACATATAAATATATGGATGAGCGATGGCCGTATGGCATAGGCAAGATGCAGTAGATGGTAGAGTGCAGTATATACATATGGGATGAGTGTCACGAATACCACCGAAGGTGGCTCCCCTTCCTGTTTGGGTGGCGCTCGGCGGTCGTTGTCGCCGGTCTACTAGCTGCCATCGATCCCTTTTTCCTTTTCGTTTGTTTTTGTCTAATTGTTTACACCTGTTCCTTGTTGGGGTTTTGGGATGGGTGTTATTTAAGTTCGTTT
The DNA here is from genome assembly GCF_016432855.1 of Salvelinus namaycush. NCBI lineage: Eukaryota > Metazoa > Chordata > Actinopteri > Salmoniformes > Salmonidae > Salvelinus > Salvelinus namaycush. The sequence goes on from NC_052310.1 coordinate 58,673,216, forward strand.
AGCCCGCTGGTGTTTGTGCGGGCTTGTTGTTATTTTACGTTAGTGGTGTTTGTGTTCTTTTGGGTTTTCGCTGTCCGGTATTTTGGTAACTATGGTTTTGGGTTTGTTGCGCCTGTGTTTTGGGCTTCACCCATGTTTGTAACTGGTTACTGTGCGAAAGGACATTAAAGCGTTTTTCCCGTCAACCTTCTGCTCTCTGCGTCTGACTCCACACCCATCACTCTCCAGACGTTACAATGAGTAATGTAGGGTATGTAACCATTATATAAAGGGGCATTGTTTAAAGTGACTAGTGATACATTTATTACATCCAATTTTTTATTATTAAAGTGGCTAGAGATTTGAGTCAGTATGTTGGCAGCAGTCACTCAATGTTAGTGATGGCTGTTTAACATTCTGATGGCCTTGAGATAGAAGCTGTTTTTCAGTCTCTTGGTGCCAGCTTTGATGCACCTGTACTGACCTCACCTTCTGGATGATAGCGGGGTGAACAGGCAGTGGCTCGGGTGGTTGTTGTCCTTGATGATCTTTTTGGCCTTCCTGTGACATTGGGTGGTGTAGGTGTCCTGGAGGGTAGGTAGTTTGCCCCCGGTGATGCGTTGTGCAGACCTCACTACCCTCTGGAGATCCTTATTGTTGTGGGTGGAAAAGTTGCCGTACCAAGCAGTGATACAGCCCGTCAGGATGCTCTCGATTGTGCATCTGTAAAAGTTTGTGAGTGTTTTTGGTGACAAGACAAATTTCATCAGCCTCCTGAGGTTGAAGAGGCGTTGTTGCGCTTTCTTCACCACGCTGTCTGTGTGGGTGGACCATTTCAGTTTGTCCGTGATGTGTACACCGAGGAGCTTAAAACTTTCCACCTTCTCCACTACTGTCCCGTCGATGTGGATAGTGGGGTGCTCCCTCTGCTGTTTCTTGAAGTCCACAATCATCTCCTTTGTTTTGTTGACGTTGAGTGTGAGGTTATTTTCTTGACACCACACTCCGAGGGCCCTCACATCCTCCTTGTAGGCCGTCTCGTCATTGTTGGTAATCAAGCCTACCACTGTAGTGTCGTCTGCAAACTTGACGATTGAGTTGGAGGCGTGCATGGCCACGCAGTCATGGGTGAACAGGGAGTACAGGAGAGGGCTGAGAACGCACCCTTGTGGGGCCCCAGTGTTGAGGATCAGCGGGGTGGAGATGTTGTTTCCTACCCTCACCACCTGGGGGCGTCCCGTCAAAGTCCAGGACCCAGTTGCACAGGGCGAGGTCGAGACCCAGGGTCTTGAGCTTAATGACGAGTTTGGAGGGTACTATGGTGTTAAATGCTGAGCTGTAGTCGATGAACAGCATTCTTACATAGGTATTCCTCTTGTCCAGATGGGTTAGGGCAGTGTGATTGCGATTGTGTCATCTGTGGACCTATTGTGGCGGTAAGCAAATTGGAGTGGGTCTAGGGTGTCAGGTAGGGTGGAGGTGATATGATCCTTGACTAGTCTCTCAAAGCACTTCATGATGACAGAAGTGAGTGCTACGGGGCGATAGTCGTTTAGCTCAGTTACCTTGGCTTTCTTGGGAACAGGAACAATGGTAGCCATCTTGAAAAATGTGGGAACAGCAGACTGGGATAGGGATTGATTGAATATGTCCGTAAACACACCAGCCAGCTGGTCTGCGCATGCTCTGAGGATGCGGCTAGGGATACCGTCTGGGCTGGCAGCCTTGCGAGGGTTAACACGTTTAAATGTTTTACTCACATTGGCTGCGGTGAAGGAGAGCCCGCAGGTTTTGGTAGCGGGCCGTGTCGGTGGCACTGTATTGTCCTCAAAGCGAGCATTGTCCTCAGTGAGCAAAGAAGTTGTTTAGTTTGTCTGGGAGCAAGACATGGTTAGCTCTCCAACCTTAGTGTATGTAAACCTCCAACTTCAACTGTATATACAGCTGTAGGCATGGTGATTTGAGCTATCTGATTGGCCAGGGCAGTAGGCACACTCGATTTAGCCACAGATCTCCCGGTCCACAGGGTAGGTGGAGTTCGTCTTTTCAGACAGATGAAATGGTTCAAAATGGGAACACTTTGCCTACCCGGTGTGCAGGGCTTCTGAATGAAGTGCACCTTCCCGCCAACAGAGCAACATGAAAAAATGTAATCGTTTGGTGATCGACTTGTCGCGATCGACCAGTTGGTGACCGCTGGCATATAGCAACATAACAGCTCATCTCTTTTTTTGTTCTTTCTACCCTTGTCACATCCTTCCTCTCTCTCCTTTCCCCCCACCCTCCCCCAGGTGTCGGATCACATTCCCCCAGGGTATGAGGTCGTGTCCCTCCTGGAGGCTCTGAACGGGCCCCTGAGCGTGTCTCCCTCTGCCCCCCCTCTGCAGGACCTCTCTGGGGGCCACATCTCGGGGACCCTGCCCCCCTACAGCAGTGAGACCCACCCCGCCCCGGCACACTCCATGTCCCCCCTGGACCACTCCAACTCAAGCCAGGGACTCAAACTGAAGAAGAGCGGCTCCAAGTAAGTGGAGCAAACACCTGGAGACATAGGTTGTGTCCCAAATGGCACCATATTCCCTATAAAGTGCACTAGTTTTGACCTGAGGTCTGTTCAAAAGTTGTGCACTACATGGGGAGTAGGGTGCCATTTGGGATGCAGACACATACAAACATACTGTACATTTGAATAGGAATTCATTTCCTATGACTTTTAAAGGTTTAGCTAATAGAAAATACACTATATATTCAAAAGTATGTGGACACCCCTTCAAAATTAGAGGATTTGGCTATTTTAGCCACACCCATTAATGACAGGTGTATAAAATCGAGCACACATTCAAGCAATCTCCATAGACAAACATTGGCAGTAGAATGGCCTTACTGAAGAGCTCAGTGACTTTCAACGTGGCACCTTCATAGGATGCCATCTTTCCAACAAGTCAGTTCGTCAAATTTCTGCCCAGCTAGAGCTGCCCTGGTGAACTATAAGTGCTGTTATTGTGAAGTGGAAATGTCTATGAGCAACAATGGCTCAGCCGTGAAGTGGTAGGCCACACAAGCTCACAGAACGGGACCGCAGAGTGCTGAAAAAATTCTCTGTCCTCAGTTGCAACACTCACTACCAAGTTCCAAACTGCCTCTGGAAGAAACGTCAGCCCAAGAACTGTTCGTCGGGAGCTTCATGAAATGGGTTTCCAAGGCTGAACAGCCGCACACAAGCCTAAGATCACCAGGCGCAATGACAAGCGTCGGCTGGAGTGGTTGTAAAGCTTGCCGCCATTGGACGCCTTCACTGGAGTGATGAATCATGCTTCACCATCTGGCAGTCCAACGGACAAATCTGTGTTTGGCTGATGCCAGGAGAACGCTACCTGCCCGAATGCAAAGTGCCAACTGTAAAGTTTGGTGGAGGAGGAATAATGGTCTGGGGCTGTTTTTCATGGTTCGAGCTAGTCCCCTTAGCTCCAGTGAAGGGGAATCTTAACGCTACAACATACAAGTACATTGTAGACGATTCTGTGCTTCCAACTTTGTGGCAACAGTTTGGGGAAGGCCCTTTCCTGTTTCAGCATGACAATGCTCCCGTGCACAAAGCGAGGTCCATACAGAAATGGTTTGTCGAGATCGGTGTGGAAGAACTTGACTGGCCTGCACAGAGCACTGATCTCATCCCCATCGACTAACTTTGGTATGAATTGGAACGTTGACTGCGAGCCAGGCCTAATAGCCCAACATCAGTGCACGACCTCACTGATGCTCTTGTGGCTGAATGGAAGCAAGTCCCCGCAGCAATGTTCCAACATTTAGTGGAAAACCCTCCCAGAAGAGTGGAGGCTGTTGTAGCAGCAAAGGGGGGACCAACTCCATATTAATGCCCATGATTTGGAATGAGATGTTCGATGAGCAGGTGTTCACAGATGGACTATACTATTCATGTAGTGTTTATGTCCGGACAAAGGGAGAGTTGTTAGTGTTTGCTGTGGTGTTTATGATTCTGACTGTTGCATTGTGGGATGTGTCAGGTCTCCCCCCCAGAATTCTTCGGTGCTGCCAGGGGAGGAGGGAAAGAAGTCACAACACAGTGAATCAGAGGTTCAGGCCTGCCGCCGGAAACAACAACTTGAGGTACACTGACATTCTGACACAGTTTGTGTATGCGTGTTTGTCTGTGTCCGGTGTATGTTTGACCTTACTCTCTCTGTTCCAGAGTGGTGTAACTTTAGAGAGTGAGAACCTGACTCAAAAACGAAACCATAAGGTTGAAGGAATTGTCCGTAGAGCTCCGAGACAGGATTGTGTCGAGGCACAGATCTACGGAAGGGTACCAAAACATTTCTGCAGCATTGAAGGTCCCCAAGAACACAGTGGCCTCCACCATTCTTAAATGGAAGAAGTTTGGAACCACCAAGACTCTTCCTAGAGCTGGCTGCCCGGCCAAATTGAGTAATCGGGGAAGAAAGACCTTGGTCAGGGAGGGGACCAAAACCCAATAGTCACTCTGACAGAGCTCTAGATTTCCTCTGTGGAGATGGGAGAACCTTCCAGAAAGACAACCATCTCTGTAGCACTCCACCAATCAGGCCTTTATGGTAGAGTGGCCAGACATAAGCCACTCCTCATTAAAAGGCACATTACAGCCCACTTGGAGTTTGCAAAAAGGCACCTAAAAACTCTAGGACCATGAAAAGAAGATTCTCTGGTCTGATGAAACTACGATTGAACTCTTTGGCCTGAATGCCAAGTGTCACGTCTGGAGGAAACCTGGCACCATCCCTACAGTGAAGCATGGTGGTGGCAGCATCATTCTGTGGGGATGTTTTTCAGTGTCAGGGACTGGGAGACTGGGCGTGATCGAGGCAAAGATGAACGGTGCAAAGTACAGAGAGATCCTTTATGAAAACCTGCTCCAGAGCTCTCAGGACCTCAGACTGTGGCAAAGATTCACCTTCAAACAGAACAACGACCCTAAGCACACAGCCAATACAACGCATGAATGGCTTCGGGACAAGTCTCAATGTCCTTGAGTGGCCCAGCCAGAGCCCGGACTTGAACCCAATCGAACATCTCTGGAGAGACCTGAAAATAGCTGTGCAGCAACGCTCCCTATCCAACCTGACAGAGCTTGAGAGGATCTGCGGAGAAGAATGAGAGAAACTCCCCAAATACAGGTGTGCCAAGCTTGTAGCGTCATACCCAAGAAGACTCAAGGCTATAATCGCTGCCAAAGGTGCTTCAACAATGTACTGAGTAAAGAGTCCGAATACTTATGTAAATGTGATATTCCATTTAAAAAATAAATAATTCTCAAACAAATCTATAAACCTGTTTTTCTTTGTCATTATGGGATATGTGTAGATTGTGGAGGGAAAAAATGTATTAATCAATTTTAGAATAAGGCTGTAACATTACAAAATGTGGAAAAAGTCAAGTAGTCTGAATACTTTTCGAATGCACTGTATGTTTACATCACCAAAGCAAGTGAAATAAACAATACACAAAAGTGAGAAGAAACACATATAAACATTTTTTTGTTGTTGAAATTTACAGTAAACATTGCACTCAAAAAGGTTTCAAAAAGATAAAGACATTTCAAGTGTTATATTATCATTATCTATTTGCACATTTAGCAATGTGCAAATAGTTGTAGTACGAATAGTGGGGGAAGAAAAAGTAAACAATAAATATTGGTGGTATTTAGAATGTTTGTGCTCCACTGGTTGCCCTCTTGTCATGGCAACGGGCCACAAATCTTGCTGCTGTGATGTCACATTGTGGTATTTCACCTAACAGGTATGGCAGTTTATCAATGTTGGATTTGTTTTCAAATTCTTTGTGGGTCTGTGTGATCTGTGGTAATGTGGTCATACATTTGGCAGGAGGTTACGACGTGCAGCTCAGTTTCCTTTTGTGGACAGTGGGCACTTCAGAGCCAGGTCTGACTATGGCGACCTCTCTCAATAGCAAGGCTCTGCTCACTGGGTCTGTACATAGTCAAGAATCTTCTTACATTTGGGTCAGTCTCAGTGTGTATTGTGTACTCTCTGTTTAGGGCCAGATAGCATTCTAATTTGCTCTGTTTTTTGGTTGATTCTTTCCAGTGTGTCAAATAGTAATATTTTTGCTTTCTCATAATTTGGTTGGGTCTAATTGTGTTGCTGGTCTGGGGCTCTGTGGGTTCTGTTTGTGGGTGTGAATAAAGCCCCAGAACCAGCTGGCTGAGAGGACTTCTCTAGGTAGATGAGGACTTCTCATCTGTAGATGAGGGCTTTGATGTGGAATGTGTGGGCATCGCTTCCTTTTAGGTGATAGTGGAATTTAACAGCTCTTCTCCAGATTGTGATAACTATAGTCCTAATTCTGCTCTGCATGCATTGTTTGGGGTTTTGCGTTGTACACAAAGTATATTTTTTCAGAATTCTGCATGCAGAGTGTCAATTGGGTGTTTGTCCCATTTTGTGAATTCTTGGTTTGCGAGTGGACCCCAGACCTCACAACCATAAAGGGCAATGGATTCTATAACTGATTGAAGTAGTTTTGGGCCAGATTCTAATTGGGACGTCGAGTTTATGTCATAGAAGGCCCTTCTTGCCTTGTCTCTTAGATCATTCACAACCTTGTCGAAGTTACCTGTGTTATTGATGTCTAGGCTGAGGTAGGTATAATTCTTTGTGTGCGCTAGGGCAACCGTGTCTAGATAGAATTTGTATTTGTTGTCCTGGCACCTGGACCTTTTTTGGGGCACCATTATTTTTGTCTTACTGAGTTTCACTGTCAGGGCCCAAGTCTGACAGAATCTGTGCAGAAGATCTACAGTGCTGTGAAAAAGTATTTGACTCCTTTCTGATTTTCTCTACTTTTGCATATTTTTGATACTGAATGTTATCAGATCTTCAACCAAAACCTATTATTAGATAAAGGGAAAAACACCCAATTCCCTCGTGTGAAAAAGTAATTGCCCCCTTAACTGGTTGTGCCATCTTTAGCTGCAATGACTGCAACCAAAGGCTTTCTGTAGTTGTTGATCAGTCTCTCACATCGCTGTGAAGGAATTTTGGCCCACTCTTGCATGCAGAACTGCATTAACTCAGCCACATTTGTGGGTATTCAAGCGTGTACTGCTCGTTTCAAGTCCTGCCACAACATCTCAATTGGGATTAGGTCTGGACTTTGACTAGGCCATTCCAAAGCTTCAAATTTGTTGCTTTTTATCCATTTTCATGCAGAATTGATTGTGTTTCGTATCATTGTCTTGCTGCTTGACCCAGCTGTGCTTCAGCTTCAGCTCACAGACAGATGGCCTGACATTCTCCTGTAGAATTGTCTGATACAGAGCAGAATTAATGGTTCCTTTTATTAAGGCAAGTCATCCAGGTCCTGACTTAGCAAGGCATTCCCAAACCAATTACCACCACCATGCTTGACCGTTGAGGTTCTTACTGTGGGGTGAAATGTTTGGTTTTCGCCAGACATAATGGGACACATCTCATCCAAATAAGTATATACAGTACCTACTCATTCAAGGGTTTTTCTTTATTTTTACTATTTTCTCCATTGTAGAATAATAGTGAAGACATCAATACTATGAACTAACAGATATGGAATCATGTACAAACCAAAAAAGTGTTAAACAAATCAAAATATATTTTAGATTTTAGATTCTTCAAAGTATCCAACCTTTGCCTTGATGACAGCTTTGCACACTCTTGGCATTCTCTCAACCAGCTTCACCTGGAATGCTTTTCCAACGGTCTTGAAGGAGTTCTCACATATGCTGGGCAATTGCTGGCTGCTTTTCCTTCACTCTGCGGTCCAATTCATCCCAAACCATCTCAATTGGGTTGAGGTCAGGTGATTGTGGAGGCCAGGTCATCTGTTGCAGCACTCCATCACTCTACTTTTTGGTCAAATAGCCCTTACACAGTCTGGAGATGTGTTGAGTCATTGTCTTGTTGAAAAACAAATGTTAGTCCCACTAAGCGCAAAGCAGATGGGATGGCGTATCGCTGCAGAATGCTGTGGTAGCCATGCTGGTTAAGTGTGCCTTGTATTCTAAATAAATCACAGTTTCAAAAGCAAAGCAACCCCACACCTCCTCCTCCATGCTTCACGGTCGGAACCACACATGTAGAGATCATCCGTTCACCTACTCTGCGTCTCACAAAGACACGGCGGTTGGAACCAAAAATCTCAAATTTGGACTCGTCAGACCAAACAACAGATTTCCACCGGTCTAATGTCCATTGCTCGTGTTTCTTGGCCGAAGTAAGTCTCTTCTTATTTGGGCTGCAATCTGAGGTGCAGTTAACTCTAATAAATATATCCTCTGCAGCAGAGGTAACTCTGGGTCTTCCTTTCCTGTGGCAGTCCTCATGAGAGTCAGTTTCATCATAGCGCTTGATGGTTTTTGCGACTGCACTTTCAAAGGTCTTGACATTTTCAGCATTGACTGACCTTCATGTCTTAAAGTAACAATGGATTGTCGTTTCTCTTTGCTTATTTGAGCTGTTCTTGACATAATATGGACTTTGTCTTTTACCAAATAGGGTTATCTTCTGTATACCACCCCTACCTTGTCACAACACAACTGATTGGCTCAAATGCATTAAGAAGGAAAGAAATTCCACAAATGAACGTTTAACAAGGCACACATGTTAATTGAAATGCATTCCAGGTGACTACCTCATGAAGCTGGTTGAGAGAATGCCAAGAGTGTGCAAAGCTGTCATCAAGGCGAAGGGTGGCTACTTTGAAGAATCTCAAATATACTTTTTCACGGGACTGTAGGTGCTGCTGTAGGCCCTCCTTGGTTGGGGACGGAAGCACCAGATCATCAGCAAACAGTAGACATTTTATTTCCGAGTCCCGTAGGGTGAGGCCGGGTGCTGCAGACTGTTCTAGTGCCCACGCCAATTCATTGATATAAATGTTGAAGAGGGTGGGCTCAAGCTGCATCCCTGTCTCACCTCACGGCCCTGAGGAAAGAAATCTGTGTTTATTGCCAATTTTAACGCACACTTGTTGTTTGTGTACATTGATTTTATCATGTCATCTTTTTTTCTTTCAACACCAGTTTCCATCAATTTGTACATCAGACTCTCATGCCAAATTGAGTCAAAACTAATTTTAAATAAACAAAATTAGAAAAATGTGCTTTTGTTTATTTGTAAGGATGTTCAGGGTGTATACGTGGTCTGTCGCACGGTATTTTGGTAAGAAGCCAATTTGACATTGTCTCGGGACATTGTTTTCACTGCTATTGATGATACTGTAGAAGATTTTGCTGTTGACGCAGATTTCACGGTAATCATTGGGGTCAAATTTGGTTCCAAATATTGTGAAGATGCCAGAGCTGAGGATAATGTTGAAGAGTTTAAGAATAGCCCATTTGAATTCATGGTCTGTATATTTTATCATTTAGTTCAGTATACCATCAATATACAGGCCTTTTTGGGTTGTAAGGTTTGTATTTAGGCCTGTAGCTTATCCAATGTAATTGGATAATCCAATGGGTTCTGGTAGTACTTTTTAATAACTGGTTCTAAGTTTTGTAAATTATCATGTATACATTTCTGTTCTTTGTTATATGGCCAAAAAGATTGGAGAAGTGTTTTATCCATACATCTCCATTTTGGATAGGTAGCTCTTCGTGTTGTTGTTTGTGTTCCAATTTTCCCAGAAGGGATTTGATTCTATGGGTTCTTCCTTCACATTGAGCTTTCTGACATGCTGTTCCTTATTATTTCTTAGTGCATTTCTGTACTGTTTTTGTGTTTCCTCATAGTGAAGGAACTACCCATAGAGCCAAAAGATTATAACTTCTCAGTCGCTGTGTCAGAAGAGCATGATTCAGAGATACATATACCATATAGTACCTAAACTATAGGAATGGCTATAGATTAAAAAATTTAAATAAATAAAATATACAATACAACATGAATCTGTCTCTCTCCTTCTCACAGGGAAATTATGTCACAGAGGAACACTGCCCCTCTCCTTCCCACAAGCAGGGTAAATAGGACCTATCATTGACCTCTCACCTATACCTCTCACCTCTGACCCCTCTCTGCTTTACCCTCCTCACTATCTGGCCATGCTGGAAAGGATAGAAGTACGTGGCAGTCTAAGCACCAATACAATGTTACCCACTAATCCTAACTTAAAGCCTCACCCTAACTAACTCCTTGCCTAAGCCCTACATTGGGGAACAAATATCATCTGTACACTGCACTGTAAACCCCAATGTGCTGTCATCACAAAATGTACATGCAAAAACACAGATATTAAAAACAATTCCAAAAAATATACCTGCAGTAGAGCATGCTGGGAAAAAGGTTCATTTGTTATTATAACTTGATGTGACTTCTCATTTAGTTTTGAGTCAGTACCACATATACATTTTAAGTAGTAATTACTTTTAATTTACTTTGAATTCAAATTACTAGAAGTATTTAAGTAAAAAATGTCTCAGGGTTTACTCGCTCATCAATTCTTACAATATTTCCACTTTTGTCCTTTCTAACATGGCCTTTTAGTGACTGACTACCCTGTTACAGCACCCTATCCTATAAACTACCATATAAAGCTCATTATTAGTGAGATGGCAGGGTATTTTAAGGGGTGCCATGCTAGATTCTCTTTACTGTAAATGATAAGGTGGGCTAAAATACTGGTCACACACTTTATTTGGCTAGTCCGGACTTTCCGTCTGTAGATGCTCGAACAATGGTCATACTATCAACAAACTACCTGTTGATAAGCAACTGCTTGCTAAGGTTAGGGTTAGGGCTAGGGTTAGTACATAGTGAGTCGATAGTTTGTAGAGCATCTACATATGGACTATCCAAAAAAAGTGTTACAACACTGACCATCGGTGAAACCATCACTAATCATCCGTTTGCACATATGCATTTGGTTCAGTTTGCTCTCTGTGTGTGTGTGTATGTGTATGTCGTTGGTTTTCCAATGCTGGTGTATGTTTGCCTGCTGTGCTCTGCATGCACTGCTTAGATTCCACACCCTGATATGCAATGTGTGTGTACAGTATATTTGTGTGTTTGTGTGTGTCTCTCTTGTTGCGCATATGTTTGGAGTCATATCCTCCCCACCTCTCCTTCTCCTCTGCTTTCCCTCCTCTATTCCACCATTCAAAAGTCAGATAAATTGGGATTGAATCTCTAACCCTGCCTCTCAGTGTCCCCAGAGTTTGAGTGTGTGTGAATGTGCGTGTGCGTGACCTCAAAGTTTGTATGTGTGTGTTTGTTTGTCCAGAGTTTGTGTGTGTGTGTGTGTGTTATTTATGAATGTGTGTTTAAATACTATGCATGTTTGTGTGTCTTTTGTGTGTGTTTGTTTGTGACATTATCTTTATCATCATGCATCTTCTTAATATGTATTTTTCTCCAGTCCAGTTGTAGTGGATGTGTGGAGTGGTGAACAATAAACAGACAATGAATAAATTAGTTAATAAGGAAACCAAAGGAATCCTGTCTCTATATATGTTCATGTGCATGTGATGCATGTTTGCACGCGTGTGTCACTGCTTCTCCTTGTGCATCCTCTGAGCCTGAGCCACATGCTAACCATCATCACATGATCTCACCCATGCACTCTTTTACACACACACACACACACACACACACACACACACACACACACACACACACACACACACACGCATAGTCATCGAAAAGCTACTGACCCCCATTTACACCCCCCTCTCCCTACCCCCTTCTGTGCATGGCTACTGTTGTTTGACCTTTGCCCCCGCTTGCAGGTGGGCGGAGCAGGTGTCCAGAGTTGGCCAATAACAATCACGCCCTCTGCGACACACCCTGTTTGGGGGGGCTGGACAATGAGCAGGTTCCCGACTGCCGATTCGCCGGTGAGTGGCAACCTACTGAACATGGACCAATCAAAGCTGAGACTGGGCATGGGCGGGGGAGAGATGGGGATGTCAGTGAAAGGAAATAAGAAGGGAGCGAGGGATCATGGAGAGGAGAAACAGTGGAACAGAAGTCAGGGTAGAGAGACAATGGAGAGGGTAGAGGGAGACAGAGTTTTTAGTCAAAACTGAGGTTCCTATGTTTCTAGCTGAGATTTTAATTACTATAAATGGAGAAAGTGAAGAGGGGAGAGAATTGGATTATATACCCCATAAAATGTTGGTCTACTAGAGTTGTTTCATCTCAAATGGCTCAGGAAATAGATTCAGTGACATTGAAGGAAGAAAATATTGACCCAAAATAAATGAGGCTGTAATTGGTGATCCATCCATACCAAACACAAGACAGTGTATCTTGCTCAGCAGTTAGAACAGGAGGCTTCTTTCTTCTCATCATCCCCCCATCCTTCACTGCCGTGGTTGTTGTTCCTTCTTGTTGTTTTTCTCAGTAGTGGGTAGTTATGCACTCTCTTCCTCCTCTCCTCCCAGCAAAAAGCTCCTGTGTGTGTGAGAAAGTGTGTGTGTCTTTAGATTTGTGTGTGAGAGCATGTGTGTGTGTGTGAGAGCGTGGGTGTGTGGTTGTTCTCTATGCTCCATCCCAGAGTTCCAAGTTAATGTTCAGTGTCTGCCAGCTCCGAGCCACTTTGCTTATCGTCTGCGACTTATCTCTCCTTCTCCTTTGCTTCTCCCTCGCTTGCTAGATGTCCTCTCTCTGCTGTGCTGAAGCAGGTTACAGTGAGGGAAGGGGAGTGAAAGGCTTTGTTTCTCTATGCAAAGAGCAAGAGAAAACCCAGTGCAGTGTGTCAAGATCCAGGTGCTGGTTTTGGCAAGAACAACTAGTATCCAAAAACAGGTGTAAAAACTGCCCTTTAGCTTTGTTTCTCTAAGTCTGTAGCACTCTAACATGGGTGCTGTTTCTGTGGCCACCAACTCTCAAACGACTAGTCCCTGTTTTCTGGCCTTTTTATTAAAAAGCTGAGGCTGCAGAGTGAACGCAGAGATTTAGAGGTCTGGCTACTTCAGAGCATTCCCTATTTTAACGGATGTCTGTTATTTCAATGAAGAGACCACGTCGTTAACTCTCAAAAATGTGTCTTAAAAGGAAGTCAATCTTTAAGGAATCTGCCTAAATTAAAAATAATAATAATAATTGCAGATGAAGCCTTAGCTCCTCCCATTCCTGTAACTCCCAACGTATTGCCCCCACTGCCCCCTCACCTCGCTCTCCCTACTCTTTGTGGTTGTTGTCAGATGAATTCTCTGTGCCGTAAATGTGTTATATTCTCTCTCTTTGTTTCTCTCCTTTATCCATCATTTAATATTTTCTGTCTCCTCTTCGATGCTCCTCCTCTCTCTCTCTCTTTCGGATGGACAGATGCGGACTCGTGCCCTGTGCACATTGAGGAATAGGTATGGCTATAGCTGTGGCTAGCTGATAGGTTAGAGATTGTTCACTAAACTTCGCACTTTCAGAACAACTGAAAGCGCGAAGCACCACATTTAATCATGGCAAGGAGGCAATCAAACAAGCAAAGCGTCAGTATAGAGACAAAGAATTCAACGGCTCAAACACAGGGTCTACAGACAATCACGGATTACAAAAAGAAAACCAGCCCCATCGCGGACATCGACGTCTTGCTCCCAGACAAATTAAACAACTTCTTTGCGCGCTTTGAGTACAATACAGTGCCACCGACATGGCCCGCTACCAAAGACTGTGGGCTCTCCTCTGATGTGAGTAAAACATTTAAACGTGTTAACCCTCGCAAGGCTGCCGGTCCAGATGGCATCCCTAGCCGCGTCCACAGAGCATGCGCAGACCAGCTGTCTGGTGTGTTTACGGACATATTCAATCAATCCCCATCCCAGTCTGTTGTCCCCACATTTTTCAAGATGGCTACCATTGTTCCTGTTCCCAAGAAAGCTAAGGTAACTGAACTAAATGACTATCGCCACGTAGCACTCACTTCTGTCATCATGAAGTGCTTTGAGAGACTAGTCAAGGATCATATCACCTCCACCCTACCTGACACCCTAGACCCACTTCAATTTTCTTACCGCCCAAATAGGTCCACAGACGATGCAATCGTCATCACACTGCCCTATCCCATCTGGACAAGAGGAATACCTATGTAAGAATGCTGTTCATTGACTACAGCTCAGCATTCAACTGGATCCTGGACTCCTTGCCGCCCCCAGGTGGTGAAGGTAGGAAACAACATCTCCATCCCGCTGATCCTCAACACTGGGGCCCCACAAGGGTGCGTTCTCAGCCCTCTCCTGTACTCCCTGTTCACCCATGACTGCATGGTCATGTACGCCTCCAACTCAATCGTCAAGTTTGCAGACAACACTACAGTGGTAGGCTTGATTACCAACATCAACGAGACAGCCTACAGGGAGGCGGTGAGGGCTCTCAGGATAATAACCTCTCACTCAACGTCAACAAAACAAAGAAGATGCACTACCTGTTATTAACCACTAGTAGCTGCATGATGTAGAGCAGTGACCTATCACCTTGGTCCTGGAGAGCCAAATGGTGTGCAGAGTTTATATTAGTTTCAGCCCAGCACTTATTCACCCATTTTGACTAATCCTCAAGGACACCTTGATTAGTTCATTCAGGTGCAGTCGGTGTTGGGCTGATACACAACCCTGCATCTAGCTACCGCAGCTCTCCTGTTTTTCATGGACGAATCCAACTTGAGAAACACGTCTAGTAAAAGTGTTTTGTGCACATTTCTGAAGTTGGGATTGGTCCCTTGTTGAATGTGCATCCAGCCCAGCAGGCCTTTAACCCCCCATCTCTATGACCAGTTACATGCTGACCACACCGCTCATGTCACATGCGTTGCAAAATAAATGTGCACATAGTGGCAAGAAAAAGTATGTGAACCCTTTGATCTGATCTTCATCTAAGTCACAACAATAGACAAACATAGTGTGCTTAAACTAATAACACAGAAATTATTGTATTTTTCTTGTCTATATTGAATACATAATTTAAACATTAACAGTGTAGGTTGGAAAACATATGTGAACCCCTAGGCTAATGACTTCTCCAAAAGCTAATTGGAGTCAGGAGTCAGCTAACCTGGAGTCCAATCAATGAGAAGAGATTGGAGATGTTGGTTAGAACTGCCTTGCCCTATTAAAAACACTCACAAAATTTGAGTTCGCTATTCACAAGAAGCATTGCCTGATGTGAACCATGCCTCGAACACAAGAGATCTCAGAAAACCTAAGATTAAGAATTGTTGACTTGCATAAAGCTGGGAAGGGTTACAAAAGTATCTCTAAAAGCCTTGATGTTCATCAGTCCACGGTAAGACAAATTGTCTATAAAATGAGAAAGTTCAGTACTGTTGCTACTTTCCTTAGGAGTGGCCACCCTGCAAAGATGACTGCAAGAGCACCGTGCAGAATGGTCAATGAGGTTAAGAAGAATCCTAGAGTGTCAGCTAAAGACTTACAGAAATCTCTGGAACACGCTAACATCTCTGTTGACGAGTCTACGATACGTAAAACACTAAACAAGAATGGTGTTTATGGGAGGACACCACGGAAGAAGCCACTGCGGTCCAAAAAAAACATTGCTGCGCGTCTGAAGTTTGCAAAAATGCACCTGGATGTTCCAGCGCTACTGGCAAAATATTCAGGACAGATGGACAGATGAAACTACAGTTGAGTTGTTTGGAAGGAACACACAACACTATGTGTGGAGGAAAAAGGCACAGCACACCAACATCAAAACCTCATCCCTACTGTAAAGTATGGTGGAGGGAGCGTCAGGGTTTGGGGCTGCTTTGCTGCCTCAGGGCCTGGACAGCTTGCTATCATCGGCGGAAAAATGTATTCCCAAGTTTATCAAGACATTTTGCAGGAAAATGTTAGGGTATCTGACCGCCAATTGAAGCTCAACAGAAGTTGTGTGATGCAACAGGACAACGACCAAAAACACAGAAGTAGATCAACAACAGAATGGCTTCAACAGAAGAAAATACACCTTCTGGAGTGGCCCAGTCAGAGTCCTGACCTCAACCCGATTGAGATGCTGTGGCATGACCTCAAGAGAGCAGTTCACACAAGACATCACAAGAATATTGCTGAACTGAAACAGTTTTGTAAAGAGGAATAGTCCAAAATTCCTCCTGACCGTTGCGCAGGTCTAATCCGCAACTACAGAAAACGTTTGGTTGATGTTATTGCTGCCAAAGGAGGGTCAACCAGTTATTGAATCCAAGGGTTCACATACTTTTTCCACCATGCACTTTGAATGTTTACACGGTGTGTTCAATAAAGACATGAAAACGTATAATTGTTTGTGTGTTATTAGTTTAAGCAGGATGTGTTTGTCTATTGTTGTGACCTCAATAAAATTTGATCTGATCTTCATGACCAATTTAAGCAGAAATCCAGGTATTTCCAAAGGGTTCACATACTTTCTCTTGCTACTGTACATGTTATTCAATCATTGCACCCACACTGCTCGAGGGCGTCAACTAGCGTCTGTTTAGCCAGGCGCTAAAATAGAACTTGGTTCTATTTGTGATGCTTGACGCGCTGCAAGTCCTGCCTCCCCTATCTCCTCATTGGTTTTTAGGAGCATATACCCACGTGGGTGATTGAAAGATGAACTGAGGTCCACACTCCAGTCCAGTTGGTTGTGGTAATGCACCTTAAAGTTGGTTGCCAACCACCATATAAAGTCCAAAGAAGAAACCTAAGGAGTAGAGATTACTCGAAACAAACTCGGTTTACTCTTTTATCTGTGGATTAAATCACGGAATAGAGGACCTTGTGCTTTTCAGGTAAAATAACAACCCAATGTTTATATCCCAGGACAAATTAGCTAGCGACAGCAAGCTAGTTAGCTAAATTGACATAAATGTTTAATGATTTTTTGACATGTCCCCAAATTAATATAGTTGGTTCAGAGTTCGTTTTGATATTTCAACCTGCGTGTCCTGATCACGTCTGGTGTGGATGGACAAAATTAACATGCACTCGATGGCGGACGCGCAAGCAGTCTGGTCAGCATGTTAGACTGGCCAGCCACAGACTTTAGACTACCATTATCGCCCACTAGAAGGAGAGAGACCAGCGAGCACAGTACTCAACACAAGGGCCTTGCATTTTGTTTTTATCTTACATCCTTTATTTTTCTCTCTCTTTTTCCCTTTTTCTTTCTCGACTCTGTCTGTCTGTCTGTCTCTGTCTGTCTCTCTCGCTCTCTCGCGCTCTCTCTCTCTCTCTCTCTCTCTCTCTCTCAGGTCTGATGTATCTGGGAGGATATAAGCCAGTGTTGGAGCCCCTCTCCCACCATGCCTCCACCAGTAATATCAACCTGGAGGAGCAGGGGGTGGAGACAATGGACAGTCAGAGTACCAAACACATACCTCCCACACCACGCCGCTGACCACACACACGCGCGTCCAATTTCGACCTCAGTGCTATAACAGCACATACTGATATTTTATTCATTTTAGGCAACCTCATGATTGCGCAGTAGACCTTCCTTACTGCATCTCCTCACCTGATTAACCAACTCCCATGTCCCTCATCCATCCTGAGGCAGTGTCCTCACTCAACCATCCTACACTTCTCTTCACTCTGGACTAAAGAGGAGGAGTGTTTATCTCAGTTGCTAATTCTAACAGGGAAGTCTTGGAGAAGAGGATTTAACCAATCCACAGTCCAAGAAGGAGACTGCTAGAGTTAGACCACTCCCCCCCTCAATGTGTCATAATGTCTTTCTTGTGTTTTGTGTCATTAGTTCATCTTTTGAGATGCCTCCCCTTGCCTCTAACAAGCAACCAGTCAGGGGTCAGTGTACTCCGGTCCATGAACCAGAAATCTCTGGCCGTGGTTTTGCATGCAGCGCTCTGATGTCTCCAAGCAGCCCTACTGTACTCAGCAGTGTTCTGTCCTCCCACAACTACCTGGTCTGAATGGGATTATCCTTGTTAGCTAAGAAACTGGATGTGCTGTATGTGGTGCTGAATGGAGGATTTGATCCAAAATGGAGGACTTGATTTGCTCCAAAATGGTGGTAGATACTGAACTGTAAAGGAGACAGAGGGGAGAATGTACGATGCCGATGGAGTATGTGTAACTCAGAGGGGAATGTAATGTAATGATTTGTTTTGGGATTATTAACTATAGAAGAATGACCTCTGAACTTTGAACCACCCCATGTAGCCCTTGCACACCTTTCCCAACACATACACCACCCTACAAAAACACATGTGCTGTTTGATAGACAAACCTGAACCTTTTTCTCCTCATTTTGTGAAAACCTTTATTTTGTTTAATTTATGTTGTTTTTAGTGTAAAGCTCTCCTGGTAATTTTGTCACGTGTTCTGTGTTTTATTTGTTTAAACAAAAAATGTGTTTATGTGGATGATTATACAGTACCAGTCAAAAGTTTGGACACACCTACCCATTCAAGGATGTTTGTTTATTTTTACTATTTTCTACATTGTAGAATAATAGTAAAGACATCACAACTATGAAATAGCACATATGGGATCATGTCGTAAAAAAAAAAAAGTTAAACAAATCAAAATATATTTTAGATTTTAGATTCTTCAAAGTAGCCACCCTTTGCCTTGATGACAGCTTTGCACACTCTTTGGTATTTTCTTAAAACAGCATTGTTGGTTAAAGGCTTGTAAGTAAGCATTTCACTGTAAGGTCTACTACACCTGTTGTATTCGGCGCATGTGACAAATAAATTTGATTTGATCTCAATTGGGTGGAGGCCAGGTCATCTGATGCAGCACTCCATCACTCTCCTTCTTGGTCAAATAGCCCTTACACTGCCTGGAGGTGTGTTGGGTAATTGTCCTGTTGAAAAACAAATGGACTCATCAGACCAAACACCAGATTTCCACCGGTCTAATGTCTATTGCTCGTGTTTCTTGGCCCAAGCAAGTTTCTTCTTCTTATTGGTGTCCTTTAGTAGTGGTTTCTTTTCAGCAATTCAACCATGAAGGCCTGATTCACGCAGTCTCCTCTGAACAGTTGATGTTGTGATGTGTCTGTTACTTAAACTCTGAAGCTTTTATTTGGGCTGCTATTTCTGAGGCTGGTAGCTCTAATGAACATATCCTCTGCAGCAGAGGTAACTCTGGGGCTTCCTTTCCTGTGGCGGTCCTCATGAAAGACAGTTTCATCATAGCGATTGATGGTTTTTGCGACTGCACTTGAAGAAACGTTCAAAGTTCTTGAAATGTTCCGCATTGACTGACCTTCATGTCTTAAAGCAATGATGGACTGTTGTTTCTCTTTGCTTATTTGAGCTGTTCCTGCCATAAAATGGACTTGGTCTTTTACCAAATAGTGCTATCTTCTGTATACCACCCCTACCTTGTCACAACACAACTGATTGGCTCAAATGCATTAAGATGGGAAGAAATTCCACAAATTAACTTTTAACAAGGCACACCTGTTAATTGAAATGCATTCCAGGTGACGACCTCATGAAACTGGTTGAGAGAATGCCAAGAGTGTGCAAAGCTGTCATCAAGGCAAAGGGTGGCTACTTTGAAGAATCTCAAATATAAAATATGATATTTGATTTGTTTTAACACTTTTTTGGTTAGTACATGATTCCATATGTGTTATTTCGTAGTTTTGAATGAGTAGGAGTGTCCAAACTTTTGACTGGTACTGTATGTGAAATGATTAATGGCTTTGAAGTGCAACACTGAATGCACTTCTAGCTGTTACCTAGGCAACATACTTTGCGGTGCATGAGGCGATTGTAGAGTAAAACATGAAAGTCTAGGTCAGTCTCAACTCCCCTGTAGAGTACCCACAGTGGTACACACCTCTGACCTTTCTGTATTGTCATTATGGGACGATCTCAATTGTATACTCCTTGCATCTTCTCCTCTCCTTGTTTCTTCTCAAAACCCATTGGAGGAGGTCAGAGTGGAGGGACCTCTGGCTTTCTCATCCAATGGGTTTTGAGAAGAAAATGAGGAGAGAGTATGTGAGGAGTATGCTATTGAGACCTTCCCATTGTCTCCAAATGACACCCTATTCCCTATATAGTGCATTACTTTGACCCGAGCCCAATTCCCCATATTGTGCACAACATTTTACCAGAGCCCAATTCCCCTTTTAAGTGAAGGTAGTAAGCCATATGGGGAATAGGGTGCCATTTGAGATGCATAGATTGTCAATAAGACACACTATAGATGCCCTCTTCCTTATCCCCAACTACAGGCTGGCAACAGCTCTGTTAGCTATTGTTTACACACTGTCAGCTCAAACACCCCTACCTGTATCCCTCTCATCTACGGTATATGGACTGTGGTTCATTTTTGTAGACCAGAGAAAACATGGGATGCTTCCAAAATGTAACCCTATTCCCTATATAGTGCCCTCGATTTATTTGTGAAGGGAGCAATGTCTCATGCATTGAGATTGTGAATGAGCTTGGTCAGGGTTCTAGAACAGAACAGCCATGCTTACATTCCAGAATGGAGACTTATATGGTGGCGACAGAATGTTGACTGGTCATTTCTCCACATGGTTCTAATAGTCTTTTCACACACAAAACTCTCTTTAGTGGAACCAGATGTACTATCTGTTTCATGGGAAACGTACACCTTCAAATTAATGCTATATGTCATCTTTATTCCCACAGTACGTTAATGTCTTTGTGTGTGTGTGCGTGCGAGCGTGCACATGTACATTCATTAAATATTAGAGCGATTATTTACTACATTAATATCCCCTCAACAAAGATACGCACAGACACCGACACCGACACACACACAAACACACAGTCTCATTGACCGGTTGTTGACTGAACACAAACACATTTTGTTAGTGCATTACGCATTACAGGTGTAACTGCGTTGGAACTGTCAAATCCACTAGCGGCTCCTGACATTATTCCTATCGCGGACATTGACATTGGAAGCACCGAGTCGTATTAGTAGAAATCTAATCTCTCGTGGACAGACTACTTAAACATAAGCAAGATTTTAGTTTTGGCCCCTCTAACAATTCTAGGGAGAGAGAATGTTTTTGTAATGTTCCCCTGATGTTTGAGTGTCCAATTTTCTGTTAGGAGAACATTCTATATTAGCAAAAACCTCCTGAGAACCCATTTAGCATGTTTTGTCATTGGAGTTAGGAGAACATTCAATATTAATGTTCTAGACATGTTTAATGGGACATTGCAAAAACATTCATGTGTCTAGTTTTCTGAGAGTAAGGAGAATATTCCATCAACGTCACACCAAACATAACAGAACATGGTTGCCATGTTCTCAGAATAAAGATATTTATGTTCTAGACCCCTTTCATGTGACATTGCAAGAACAGTCCAACCTGAACACATCACCCTTTGTTACTGTTGCCAAGCCCATCAAGGCCATGATTGGTGGACCGTTGATCCATTCACAGCTCTTTGTCTGCTGTCAAGGTTAGGTACACCCACAAACAGTGCTTTCAACTTATTTGACACACTTTCACATCAAATCAAACTTTATTTGTCACATGTGCCGAATTCAACAAGTGTAGACCTTACCGTGAAATGCTTACTTACAAGCCCTTAACCAACAATGCAGTTCAAGAAGAGTTAAGAAAATATTTACCAAATAAACTATATAAAAATATATTTAAAAAAATACAGGTTAGTTTAGGTAATTTATATATGTAGGTAGGGGTGAAGTGACTATGCGTAGATAATAAAACAGCGAGTAGCAGCAGTGTACAAACAAATATGGGGGGTCAATGTAATAGTCCGGTAGCCATTTGATTAATTGTTCAGCAGTCTTATGGCTTGGGGGTAGAAGCTGTTAAGGAGCCTTTTGGTCCTAGACTTGGCGCTCCGGTACCGCTTGCCATGTGGTAGCAGAGAAAACAGTCTTATGACTTGGGTGACTGGAGTCTCTGACAATTTTATGGGCTTTCCTCTGACACCGCCTATTATATAGGTCCTGGATGGCAGGAAGCTTGGCCCTAGTGATGTACTGGGCCTTACACACTACCCTGTGTAGCGCCTTACGGTCAAATGCCGAGCAGTTGCCATACCAGGCGGTGATGCAATCGTTCAGGATGCTCTCGATGGTGCAGCTGTAGAACTTTTTGAGGATCTGGGGACCCATGCCAAATCTTTTCAGTCTCCTGAACGGGAAAAGGTTTTGTCGTGCCCTCTTCACAACTGTCTTGGTGTGTTTGGACCATGATCGTTTGTTGATGATGTGGACACCAAGGAACTTGAAACTCTCGACTCTCCACTACAGCCCCGTTGATGTTAATGGGGGCCTGTTCGGCCCACCTTTTCCTGTAGTCCACGATCAGCTCCTTTGTCTTGCTCACATTGAGGGAGAGGTTGTTGTCCTGGCACCACACTGCCAGTTCTCTGACCTCCTCCCTATAGGCGGTCTCATCGTTGTCAGTGTCGTCAGCAAACTTAATGATGGTGTTGGAGTCGTGTTTGGCCCCGCAGTCGTGGGTGAACAGGGAGTACAGGAGGGGACTAAGTACACACCCCTGAGGGGCCCCAGTGTTGAGGATCAGCGTGGCAGACGTGTTGTTGCCTACCCTTACCAGCTGGGGGCAGCCCGTCGGGTAGTCCAGGATCCAGTTGCAGAGGGAGGTATTTAGTCTCAGGGTCCTTAGCTTTGTGATGAGCTTCGTGGGCACTATGGTGTTGAACGCTGAGTTGTAGCCAATGAACAGCATTCTCACATAGGTGTTCCTTTTGTCCAGGTGGGAAAGGGCAGTGTGGAGTGCGTTTGAGAGTGTGTCATCTGTGGATCTGTTGGGGCAGTATGCGCATTGGAGTGGGTCTAGGGTAACCGGGAGGATGCTGTTGATGTGAGCCATGACCAGCCTTTCAAAGCACTTCATGGCTACCGACGTGAGTACTACGGGGCGGAAATCATTTAGACAGGTTACCTTCCGCTTCTGTGGGCACAGGGACTATGGTGGTCTGCTTGAAACATATAGGTATTACAGACTCGGTCAGGGAGAGGTTGAAAATGTCAGTGAAGCTTGCCAGTTGGTCCACGCATGCTTTGAGTACACGTCCTGGTAATCCACCTGGCCCTGCGGCTTTGTGAATGTTGACCTGTTTAAAGGTCTTGCTCACATCGGCTACCGAGAGCGTTATCACACACTCATCCAGAACAGCTGGTGCTCTCGTGCATGCTTCAGTGTTGCTTGCCTTGAAGCGAGCATAAAAGGCATTTAGCTCGTCTGGCTGGCTCGAGTCACTGGATTAGTCCTTCTCCTTGAAAGCGGCAGTTCTAGCCTTTAGCTCAATGCGGATGTTGCCTGTAATCCATGGCTTCTGGTTGGGATATGTACATACGGTCACTGTGGGGACGTCGTGCCTAAGAACAGCCCTCAGCCGTGGTTTATTGGTCATATACCACACCTCCTTGTGCCTTATTGCTTAAATATATAGGTCCATTATCATTTCTACATTCTTTCTATCTGTTTTTTTAGGGATGCAAGTTAGAGATGCACTGATATTGAAATTCTGGGCCAATACTCATTTTATGGCCTTTTTAACCATTCTAGCACAGATACAAACTGCAACCCAGTTTATATGTTCATAAGGCTAATAAGAAAATATGTAAAATGACTTGAATATGAGAAAGGTGGATTTATTTTGTGTTTGCGTCAAAACCTGAGTGAAATGCATCAGAAAGGTATTGAAAAGTTTGGCAAAACATTTAGGTCATTGGGTAATAATTGTATGTGTAGAAAAACATATCTGCATTGTTTTCAATTGCGGTTTTGCCACAATCCCTTCTAATGTGTCTTGTGACCATGTGAGGGAAATAGAAGACATGTACGTGTTCCTGAGAGTCTTAGCTTTCAGGAATGGGGTCATAATAACTAATAGCATCAATCGTTCAAAAGCTAGAGCTAAATTCGGAGGAAGAAAACAGAAACCATTCCATTTGTCACAACCGCTAATGGTGTACATCAGAGGTTACTCACGAGCGGAGGAGGACCTCGAGCAGAGAAGACAACAAAAATTAACAAAATTATGCCAAGTTCATGAGACCCCCTGATGAGGTGAGGCACCAGGCAATTCCCTAAGATCTCCTCTGTGGACAAGGAGAGCCTCATTTCATACAAGCACAGTTTTGTTTCCACTTTTCCTCTCCTCGATTAACTTAGTAACAGACGTACTCTATGCCTCTGACTATATGATGACAGTCTACTACTTCTATAGATCATGTTAAGTGCATTCATGACTGTTCATTATTCCTCCTAACTTATTTTAAACTTTATTTAACAAGGCAAGTCAGTTAAGAACAAATTCTTATTGACAATGACGGCCTACACCGGAAAATGCTGGGACAATTGTGCGCCACCCTATGGGACTCCCAATCACGGCCAGATGTGATGCAGCCTGGATTTGAACAAGGGACTACAGTAATGCCTCTTGCACTGAGATGCAGTGCCTTAGACCACTGCGCCACTCGGGAGCCCATAATGCATCACATAGATGTGGATAACTGAACTGTGCTGTATAGCTGACAGGAGCTGTTTTTGTTCTGGATCACCTTCCAAACTTTTCTTACCTGGGGGTTAGAGATAGGTGACCCTACAGCTAATTTAGGATGTCAATAACTGCATGTATTATCAGTGTGTGTATTGTTCATCTCCAAGGACATCCTCCTGACAATCTACCACAGCAGGATAACAACTCACCTGGACTACTGTGCTCACAGGAGGCTGCTGAGGGGAGAACAGCTCACAATAATGACCAGAACGGAGCAAATGGAATGGCATCAAACACCTGGAAACCATGTGTTTGTTGTATTTGTTACCATCCCGCCTACTTTGCTCCAGTCATTACCATGAGCCCGTTCTCCACAATTAAGGTGCCACCAACCTCCTGTGACTGTGCCACAGTATGGCGTCCCTGCCTACGTCAATGCAATAAGACAGGTTTTAACCAGCTACAGCGTATCATCAACAGGGCTGCTCGTATCAAGATCGGGCATTCACAGAAGGAACACATATAAACAGGTTCTTCTGCAAAAAGCTGTAATCCAACCACTGACGGACAGGATCCATTACAACA
The DNA here is from genome assembly GCF_016432855.1 of Salvelinus namaycush. Lineage (NCBI taxonomy): Eukaryota > Metazoa > Chordata > Actinopteri > Salmoniformes > Salmonidae > Salvelinus > Salvelinus namaycush. The sequence continues at coordinate 58,698,215 of NC_052310.1, forward strand.
GCCTAGTGACTGTTTTCAAGCGACACAGCACAAACTGCCTGAATACGTCAGATCTGTTCAGGTGGGAGTCTCCACCCGTCCTCCAGGGGGCATACCAGAGCAGCAGCCAAAGTCTATGACCAATAGGACCCCCACCTACTAGCACTACTAGTGGCAGTCTGCAGTTCTTTGAAACATTTCTCTGGAACAAGCTGTACTTATCCACATGACAACTAGCCAGCATGTCCACCTTCAAAAGAGCTATACACATATCTAGATCAGTGGAGGCTGCTGAGAGGAGGACGGTTCATAATAATGGATGAAATGGAATGGCAAATTGTATGTTTTTGATACAATTCCACTAATTCCCACTCCAGCCATTACCACAAGCCTGTCCTCCCCAATTAATAAGGTGCACCAACCTCCTGTGCTGTATATGCTTCAGTGTATGGTGTGTTTTAATTGATTCTTTGGAACCCAAGACTCCCTGGAAAACAGTGGCATTTGTTACTGAGTGGACTATCCTGGCTAAATAAATACAAATTAAGAAAATATCAAAGTGTACCTGCCTAGTGGTTAGAGCGTCAGGCTAGTACCGAAAGGTTGCTGGATCGAATCCCCTAGCTGACAAGGTAAAAATCTGTCTTTCTGCCCCTGAGCAAGGCAGTTAATCCACTGTTCCCTGGAGGCCAAAGACGTGGATGTCGATTAAGGCAGCCCCCTGCACCTCTCTAATTCAGAGAGATTGGGTTAAATGCGGAAGACACATTTCAGTTGAAGGCATTCAGTTGTACAACGGACAAGGTATCTCCCTTTCAAGCACTATAGAAAGAGTACTTATGTTACCCAACTTTGTTCCTGGTTATAATAAACTGTGTGCTTTTCATGTCATTTTTCAACTAAATAATTGTATTGTAGACCATGCTGAACAACAATTTAAAAAAAATAACCTTCATGTGTGTGTTCGTGTGAGAGACTTGCCAGTTGCTCCTCCAAAGCTGTAGGTGGCGATAATGCTGTGAAATGTCGCGTCATTGCCCCACCGCCAACTGGACTGTGAGTTCAATGAATGACGTGGATTTTCATTGTAACAACTAACGCCACACAAATTATATTTGTCAGCGATTTAATCGCACTGTACGAATATTTTGCCAACTGTCTTTAAAGTAGAGATTCGTGTAGTATTTATTAGTAGGAATAGAAGGTCTGAGACGCTTGAAAACGGTTGTGATATCTCAGTGAAACATGTGAGTACTTTGACTAACGTTACCAAGAAAAGGTTACGTTGCTGTGTAGTCACTGTAGCGACCAACAAAAGAAAGTCAATTTGTAGCTAACTAACGTTAGTCAGTTTAGCTAAGAAGTGATTACAACGACAGTAAAATAATAACATTGCAACAACGTAGTTTACGTTAAATAGCATGTTGGCTAGGTGGGATACAGCAGCTAGCAAACCATAATCACCATGTCAGTTAGCTATTCTATTAGCTATGAAAGTTTCTGTTTACAAAATCATGTGTATTCTCCCCCAGCCAAAACTCAGGATGAGTAAAAATAAGGTGTTGAATCTGAAGGACAAAATCGATGGCAACGAGATGGATCTGAGTCTCTGTAACCTCACTGAAGTTCCTGTTAAAGAACTAGTAGGCCCACAACGACACACACATTACCTTTATAAAGCCATATATTGTAGGCAACAGTGGAGGCTGGTGGAATGAGCTACAGGAGAACAGGCTCATTATAATGGCTGGAATATAACAAATGGAATGGAGTCAAACTTGTGGTTTCCATGTGTTTGATAGCGTTCCATTTATTCCATTCCATCCATTACAATGAGCCTGTCCTCCTTTAGCTCCTCCCACAAGGCGCAACTAGTATGGAATAGTCATGTTGTCATACACTTGTGTGTGTTTTCAGGCTGCCTTCCCTAAAGTCACAGTCCTGGACCTGTCCTGCAACAATATCACCTCCCTGCCTGTGAGTAACCTTGAGTTAACCTAGTCCCAAAGGTGGTGATTCTTTCCATTGTGTACAGCATAGCCACACACATTTACATATAAAAACAAATTTATGTGAGAAATGGCGGTGGAAACACCTTAATGCCCAAATATTGATATAATAACCATCATATAGAAGCAAACTTGAAGTCACGCGATGACATTTGTGTGGTCCTCCCAGTACGAAGCATGCAGTTTATTAGGCTTCAGATAAAATATGTAATGAGGAACTTCACAGGATGGTGAAAGTGCACGGTGATGAGTTTGTTGCTCCTTTCCAATAAATATCAAGGGTCTTATTCTGGTGACATGATCGATCTATCTTTGGCAGCCATTTGACAAATAAAAATAATCTCTTTTATCCATTATTATCTCATTTTGTAGGCTAGCCTACCTGCACTGTATCTGCGAGCTGTGGGCTATGCACACTTTCCAAGACCAGAGTGGGCACATTTGCTATTTAACGCAACAGTCTTTGTGACAAAATGATCGGTAGAGTTGAAAATGCAATGGAAACACATTGAACTTTTTATTCGGTACATGAAATTGTAAGCAATTTAAAGTACCTATTATGTGCACTACGTCATCACACACTGCTTTTTATCCGCAACAAGTCCGTTTGGTGGTAACACACCGCTGGTGGGAAAATGTGCATATTTACTTTATGCAGATTTTAGAATATTTGCATGAAAATCTGTCGCCAATTGGATGGAAACTGCAGTCTGATTTATTAGGCAAGAATGAACCCAGCTCCAAAGCCAAATGCTTGTCACCACAGCCTTCCGGTCAGTTGTGTTAGTGCTAGGCTGGAACTAAAGCCTGCTCACCCTGTTGCTCCCGCCTGAAGACAACTGGCTAATGTCACTGACTAATGTATAGTAGCCAACCCAGCTGGATGGTCAAGGAGTTGTACTATAATGAAGTAAAGGAGGAGAGATGTGTGGGTAGAGCAGGAGAGAAGACGCGAAGGGGGTAGCAGAAGTAGTGTACAGTACCTTGAGTTTCCTCTGAGTGTTGCACTTGTGCAGACATTCCACTGTCTCCTGTCAGTGGATCATAGGCGCCATGGTGGAACATTGCAATAGGAGTGGAGAGAGATGATTATTACAGACTGTACATAACAGTGTGTGTGTGTGTCCAGCTGGAGTTCTGCAGCCTGAGTCACTTGGTCAAGGTGGACCTTAGTAAGAACCTCATGACCGTTCTACCTGATGATCTGGGTCGCCTTGGCAACTTGCAACACCTGGACCTGTACAACAACAAGCTGACCATTCTGCCTGTCAGCTTCTCCCAGCTCAAGGTGGGTAACAAACACACACACACACAATAGGGCTGGGAATTGTCAGGGACCTCACGATACTAAACCGTATCTAATCACTGAACTTAGCATTTTTTAAAGGGGGAAGCATGTTTCACCATTCACCATGTTACAGAAAGACACAGATAATGAAACATATCTGCCTGGGTGTAGTAGTTAGTTCCCATCATTACCAAGCTCTTCTAGAGTAATAGTTATAGCAGGGAAACTACAGCACAATATAAGGCCCATATTCATTGATGCAATTCTGCTGGAAATAAGTTGGACTAAGAACTAGAGAGAATGTATTCAAAGCAATCACCAGTCCCAACTAAGTGGGCATAATTTGTGTATGTGGAAATGCTGCTGACTTGGCAAAATTAGTTGGTGATGACTTACATTTCTCATGTAAATAATAGAGGAAAAATAGACCTTTCCCAAACATCAGTGTACAGACAGCCCAGAGAACCTGCTTATGCAACCATTTGATTGTGTTAATGTCTCAAGCCAGAGGGACATAGTGTTCCTATGTTCCAGGAAGCAATACAAGCTTCAAATGATGCGCTGGTATGAAAAACATATTCACCCTGTGTCCCTAAAGTCCCTCTATTCTCCTGGCATTTTCAACACTATTATTCATTAACATCATCATTAGTATAGTAATCTGCTTAATTCTATAATATATAGTCATATTTACTGATACTTAATAACTTTTTGGCAGAAACATTAGTAAAGCCCTGGGAATAAACTTTGAATCCGCCCATCAACAGTAGAAAAGGCTAACTGTAATCAACCAATCCATAACGTTTTACAACAATCAGAAAGTTCTATTGTTTGTTCATTACAAACAGGTTTAAAAACAGTGAGTCATACATCCCTTTCATGTCCAAGACTATACAGTAAACTACAATAAGGATAAGCCAGCTATCTTTGAACTCTGTAAACTCCAACATGACCACAGTGGCATATGGACAGAGGTTGAAGACAGAAAACAATTCACACAATCGCAACAGGCTTATTTTTTTCCTGTGTGTGTGTGTGTGTATAGAACCTGAAGTGGCTGGATCTAAAGGACAACCCTCTGGAAATCAACCTGGCGAAGGCTGCAGGAGACTGTCTGGATGAGAAACAGTGTAAACAATGTGCTGCCAGGGTAAGACTGGGAGGGAGGCGGTGGGAAGGGAGGCAGAGGGAAGTAGAGGAGATTCCACAACTCTTGGAAGACAATGGAAGTTGATAATAAAGCTTATTCATTGTTAAAAGAAGCAGGGAGGTAGGGAGGAAAAGATGGACTGAGGGAGAGGGAGGGAATAAGAGGTAGGAAGGGAAGTAGAGATGAAGAAATATGAGAAATTAAGGGAGAATTGGGGAGGAAGGAAATGTTGTGACAGACTAGAGAGTTATTTGGTTCCAGCATGGTGCAATATCATTTAGACTACAATATGATTGTAGGTTCTCCAGCACATGAGGATCCTTCAGGACGAGGTGGACAAAGAGAGGGAGCGGCGCTTCCTAAAGGACAAAGGTGGGTACTACAATGCAGGTGCCAGTGGTCAGTCAACCTAGGTCTGTGTCCAAAATGACACCCAATTCCTTATGTAGTGCAGTACTTCTGACCAGAGCCCTATGTAGGGAATAGGCTGCCATTTCCTGCCCTAGTGGCTATGGGTTCGCTCGTGTTATTTCATAGTGTTTTAACATTGTTAGCACAGAGCAGCTGATATTACTGACTTTATAGCTTTCCATGCTTATAGTGTGGAATTTGAATACATTCGATAAACATTATTATTCCTCACTGGGTAATCATTGAACGAGACAAAAAACAGACAAAAAACGTTAACGGAAGCCGCGGGGCAGGAACACCTGCTCTTTCCATGACATGGACTGACCAGGTGAAAGCGATCTCTTATTGATATCACATGTTAAATCCACTTCAGTGTAGATGAAGGGGAAGAGACAGGTTAAAGAAGGATTTTTAAGCCTTGAGAGAATTGAGACATATATTGTGTGTGTGCCATTCAGAGGGTGAATGGGCAAGACAAAAGATTTAACTGCAACGCTGCTAGGTTTTTCATGCTCAATAGTTTCTCGTGTGTATCAAGAATGGTCCACCTCCCAAAGGACATCCAGTCAACTTGAAACAAGCATTGGAGTCAACATGGGCTAACATCCCTGTGGAACGCTTGACACCTCGTAGAGTCCAAGCCCCGGTGAATTGAGGCTGTTCTGCAGGTAAAAGGGGGTGAAACTCAATATTAGGAAGGTGTTCCTAATGTTTTGTACACTCAGTACATTGAACATGATAGAAAGTGAACGTCAAAGCTTACGAATTTCAATCTCGTTACAGTTTGGGTTCGGGATATAAACTGAATGGCACATTTAACTGTTAATCTATTTTCTTTCGTCCATCCCTCATCGCATTAGAACTGGAGAAGAAGAAAGAGACGAAGCAGAGAGAGAGGGAGGCGAAAGAGAAGGAGGCGCGTAAACGAGACAAGGCAGAGGAGAAGGAGAGGAAGAGGAAGGAGTACAACGCTCACATGGCTGCCTTGGCCATCCAGGAACAGAAGAATAAGAGAAAAGAGGAGAAGAAAAAGAGGAATGGACAGATGGCAGCAGGTATGCAATGGGCGTGTTCCAGGTTGTCCTTAATGCAGTCGTGCAGCTCACATGTTGACTACACAGCGCACGTCACTTACTCCCATCTCTCTCTCCAGATAAGAAAGCAGCAGCTGAATCCGCCCCCAAAGCCCAAAGACGCTCTCTTATTGGCCTGCTGTTCAAGCTCCTCCTGCTGGGATTGGCTGGCGTCGTAGGAGTGTGTCAACTGACGGGGCTAAAGGAGGAGGCAGTCTGTGTGCCAATCAACATTGCTGTGGATGACGGCCTCTCCTGGGTCCGGGAACAGGAAGTAGATGTGAGAGTCAGAGAGCTGGTGGAGGAAGTGGATATCAGAGCCAGAGAGCTGCTACAGAAACTGTCTTCTCTGGTGCCACAACTCATGGAGCCGATTGGAGTCGTACCCACGGCAACGGAACCCATGGAAACGGTAGAAAACTGAGGATGGACTGACGAGAATGAAAAATGGACGATCAGCTTAAATTCCTATGGAATTGTCCTGTCGTCGCTCCTGGTATGTGCTGTTTTTAACCAGTGGCTGGCTGCGTCAAAATTCACTTACACCCTAGTTCCCTACAGTATGTGACTCTAGTCCAAAATAGTTCACTATTAAAAAGGAATAGGGTGTGATTGGAGACTTGCCCTGTGACACATGCACACTCCCAAGTCAACTCCTAGCCACTGTAGATCTGAAAGATCTGGATAGGTGTACTGGCATTCAATATGATGGAAATTCACTTGCCTAATAGAGGGCAAGATGAAGCAACTATATACTGCTTATACCTGTCCTTTCAAGTCTACACTGGTGCACAGGGCGTAAAAGGTAGGGGTTGATTTGGGATTGGGCAATAGTGACAGGCCCCGCCTGTGCTGCATTAATCTGTGCATCTTAGATCTGGGGTAAATTGGCTACACTCGGTTTTGTAATGCGTCATCTCTGCTCAAGGACGGTCAACATTAATAAATGGCTATAAGCTTGAGAATTGTCTTTGTTTAGAGACGTGTACATGACAATGGAGCATCATGGCATGCCTCAGTTGATTGAGTCAATGGAAAACCCATAAATATAATTGGGGGGAAAAACCTCTTACCACTTTGGCAATTTTAATATCTACATAGTACATTTGTAGAGTTACAAAACACTGACAAACAACCTTGGATGGCAAATATACGTTTCTGTAAAAATAAAAGACGTAAGACACTTGACACGATTGGAATAGGTAGACGACTACTGACTACAAGCTCTACAATACATTATCATCCAAGCACAATACAAATAACTTTGTCCCATTATATGGGTGAAAACTGTACTTCTATGAACAGTGTTTCTGACAGGGCGTATCACCATCAGAAAATCTACTGTGCTGTGTGGAGTCTAGATAGCAAGCGTGAATAGAGTTCAGGGAATCCTTTGTAGACCCACTGAGTAGCCATTAACTATTATTATGGTTATTAGATTTGAGGCCTGGAGTTTTCCCCGGCCATGTATAAACAACACAGAGTTCCGTTCAACGGTAGCCTATAGCAGCCACAGGCCATGGGGTCCTTCGCCCAATTAAACTCTCCATTCCAGGTATTCGACTGTACCCAGAATGCCTTTGTCTGACAGGAGGAAGTTGCCCCTAAGCGCTGATCTAGAGTCAGTCTTACATTCCCTCCCTAATGGTTAAGATTGGGGGAGGGGGTGCTGAATCTAGATCTGTGCCTAAGTGCATCTTCTACCAAAGCCAAATTCTGTTTCTTCTCCTCGAAGTGTGCACCTGTACACTGCCCCTTCCCCCTATGGATTTAAAAGGAATGGACAGAGGTAGAAAATGTGTTAAAGTCCCTCTAGTCTAACCCATGATTACACCCATCCAATGCTTTCTAAATGGGGGGAGTGAATGAACGCACACTTCGGGAAGGAGGAGGGTAGCGAATCTGTAGCAGCGGTTCACAGGGTGGCGTGTGACGACGTCACTTCCTGCCGGCTGTCCCGGTCCTTCCTGTACTCTCTCTCCTGCATGAAGGCCATGTCCCCCAGCAGCCGGGTCCGCACCGCCTGGTCCACCGTCATGCCCAGGGTGACCTCCCGGAACACCTCGCTCACTGACAGCTGCAGGGGGCAGAAGTCAAGGGCTAGGGGTTAGGGTGAATATACAGCTACAAGAGTATCATACTTTGGAAAAGACCTAGAGAAATGAGGTACTCTGACTGCATATACAATAAATACACTTGAACAATTTCAGTGTTTTCAACGTAGCCTTTGAGTTGGGGAAACTGAACTGATATACAGAGCTATAATAATCCTTCTTTAAATAACTAAAGTAAGGATGACCAACATATTGCAGTCGTTTATAAAGTTTTCCCCTGGTAAGGGATGTGATTAACACCACATATAAAACCCTGCTTACCTCGTGGAAGTGGAACCTTTTGAACATGGCAATGCTGACTTTGTTGTCCAGACCAATCTTCGCCTCAAACTTCCGGATCCCAAGTTTGGTCACCCCTGACAACGGAACACAGCACAGCTGTTACTATGGCAGCACAATCACAATGTTCCAAAACCCTGATTCTAAATTCTAAACATTTTAAAATCTCAATATTAATCTAAATTTCTGTCAGTGAAATATCTCTGTACGTACCGTAGCAGATCATCATCCGTGTGACCTCTTTTCCCAGGCCTTTTCCTCTGTAACTGGGCTCTACACAGGACATGCAAAAGCTGTGTGACTGGGAGTATGAAAACCAGGAGTATGTGACCAATTACATTAATTGACAAACTGAGTGCCAACAAGGAACGAGTGAAATTGTGCACCCTTGTTGTAGCATGTTTATTACACATTTATTATAGGTGTGTGTGTGTGACCTGCGATCATGATCTCCAGCTCAGCGAGGGAGGAGTCACTGGGGTCCGTCAGGAAGATGTTGACATCTCCCACCATGCACTGCTCTTCCTGTACGGCAGGGTCCGCCCACCGTTGTTTATCCAGGATGATGAAGGTGCACTCTGAAAAACAGAGTTTGGGAATCAAAACAAGAAACTAAAAAAGTGTATTTTAAAATCCCCTTTACTGGGTCAAGACCCTACATACATGAAACATTCATGAGAGAGAGAGCAAGACGGAGTGACTACAATAAGGGCGTTAAAGTGTAGAGACCATCCTAAAGAGCGCCTTAAAATACCACAGCTTGTGTGTGTGTGTATGACGAAGGCTCACTGTCATCATCCTCCCTCCAGCTCCTCTGCATGTCATACTCCTGCTCCAGAGTCAGCGGCTCAGATGCAGTCAGCTGCTGCAGCTCAGGACAGCCCATCCACTGGTGGTACCTGTCATGGAGAGGTAGATATATAGATACATGCACAGGTCACGGGTGCAGAAAGGGACAGGTAGATACAGATAGGAGATCAGGAGAGCTGATCCACGGGTAGTAGCTGCAACCACACAGACGGGAGAACAGGTAGATAAAAGGTAAATGGTGAAAAACAGATGCAGGTAAATAATGTATAAGTGCAAGCCTATACAATATACTACTGCTAATTATTACATTCTGCAACAACAGAACGTAATCTTTGTATAGGATGCACCAAAACAAACTATGTGATTTCACGACTAGAATAAGCAATTAGAGCGGGACAATCAATGACCGTGAATTGATAAAATTCGTTTTTTTCCTACCTGGGTACATGATCTGCGTTGTAAGGCACCAGTACGACGCTTTTCCCCTCCAGTAAGGTATCTTCGTTTATTCTCATGATGAGTGTTACCTGACTGACACGACAGGCGACACAAACATAAGCTAACGTTAGTTATCTAGCTAACTAACTATCCATATGTTTGTCTGCTATGGATAATTGTATGTTATTTGCTGACAAAGCATTTATTTGGATTTTCTGTCGTTGGAACAGCTCGCTAGAGACAACTTCACAAGCTAGCTATTCATTCATGTCAGCAAAACTAGGCAGCTAGCTACTTACTAGCTAACTAGACGTAATCTCATTGGCATTTGTTAGATATGCAGGTGATGATCTTTCATTAGAGACTTTCCATAACGAAATCTGTGCCATGTTGTCATGTTTTAGTAGCTAACGTTACAGTTGTCAGTTTTCCTAGCTAGCTAACTAACTGGCTACTTACCTCTGAAAAAATAGCTACTTCCGTATTCTTCTTCTATGATATCATGGCGGTTCGCAAACATACGTTAAAGGTGCATGCCGCCACCTACTGTTCTGGAGTGTGCGATCAATCATGGCTGCAGTCAAAACTCTAGGGCTGCATTCCAAACACTTAAAAGACACACCCTATTGTTGTTCAAATTAAGTGGACACTTCTGATGACCTTTCATGACGTCTGACGACTATACACTTGCAGGGCAAGGTACGAGGGAGAAAGGAATTAATTTTAAATGCACCGCCCTTGCTCGGAAATTCATCACTCGTTCATCCCGCGATGATTGTGTTTTCAGCGACCGGTAGCTTGTGTGTGCTTTATATTCGCTGCAGTCAATTATGATTGCATGTCTACTAATATTAACTATATCATTATTAATATACGCCTACTGTATGATAGTAGCTTACGTTGCAAACTTCACTTGCTTGGCTAATCATTTGGGCCGATGACAAATATGGCCACGGAGATTCACCCAAGGGCTGAGGGTTTAGGGCCGTCGACTTTTGAGTTTGAAATGCAGCCTAAGGTTGTGTTTCAAAGTCATAAAAGACACACCCTCGTCCACTTATCCTCACCTTATGCCCTTTGGGGAATCCCCGCGGGCCATATTTGGAGGCAAATGTTTGAGGTTTTTAATATGATAACTGATGATCAATGGGCACCACCGTTGTCGGTAAATCGACCCTGCTTACTAGAAGTTTAGATAGCTGACCACTAGACTAACACGCAATGTAAAAAAACAATTTTGCTGACATGGGCTAGTTGAGTGACAGTCGATTCACAATCACATTTCAAAATTACACATTGTGTATTCTATTACTCTAACTCTCAACAGTAAGTTGAGACCCCAACTGAGTAACTAAAAAATAAATAAATTGCTCCCAGGCCTACATAAGGGCGCCCTGCAGCCGCAAATGTATTACAAATAATAAACAGAAATACCTTATTTATGTAAGTAAATATCCTTTGCTGTGAGACTCGAAATTGAGCTCAGGTGCATGCTGTTTCCATTGATCATCCTTGAAGTCCACCTGTGGTAAATTATATTGATTGGACTTGATTTGGAAAGGCACACACCTGTCAACTGTCCTGCTAAACCAAGCCATGAAGTTGAAGGAATTGTCCGTAGAGCTCCGAGACAGGATTGTGTCGAGGCACAGATCTGGGGAAGGTTACCAAAAAATGTCTGCAGCGTTGAAGGTCCCCAAGAACACAGCGGCCTCCATCATTCTTAAATGGAAGAAGTTTGGAACCACCAAGATTCTTCCCAGAGCTGGCCGCCCGGCCACACTGAGCAATCGGAGTAGAAGGGCCTTGGTCAGGGCGGTGACCAAGAACCCGATGGTCAGTCTGACAGAGCTCCAGAGTTCCTCTGTGGATATGGGAGAACCTTCCAGAAGGACAACCATCTTTGCAGCACTCCACCAATCAGGCCTTTACACTAGAGTGGCCAGATGGAAGCAGAGAATTAGGCCTACACATTATACCTTGCCATGCACTGCATTCTTCTGCTGCAACTCCATCGTAGTCCTTCTCTGCATGCATCTCCAACACATGTGTAGTTTAAATTCTGCTATTACTGGCCTTTTTGTAGCCTATGTTTTCAAATATTAGATTTTGCATTGGCATTGGACGTGGGAACAGGAAGAACCCTTTTTCTCTCATTTGGATTTGTTTACACTTCAAGGATATCCATACACAATGCGTCTTCAACTACCTCTGGAGGTGGCTAGGAAGATCTAATCACAATCAGATCACAATATGTCTTTTGATTGTCTACACCTGTCGAGAAATGTGGACACAATCAGAATGTGGCCAACATCAGGACAATGGACGCATGTTAGAACCAGGTATAAATGTGGCTAGGTAGTATGCAATCAAATATTTATTTAAAAAATATATTTTTCTTTCACTTTAGAAATGTGAAGTAGGTAGTCTAATTTAATAACTGTTTGGGTCGCTCTCCACCCTCTTCATTGGCATTCAAGGTACTAGAAGCTGATTGGCTTAAATCGTAAATATGCTAAACATATTAGCATATGTGGATTCAACAATTGATTAAAAAAAAAGTAATTATCGATATAAACAAATCAAATTTTTATATCAAACAGTTTGATATAAATCCAATTATTGATATCAATAATTACATTTTATATATAAAATTACAAATCTTGGTAAATTTGAATTGTCAAAATCAAAAATGGGTTTCTCCATTGAATCCTGATTAAAAAAATAAAAAAATGTATATCAACAATTCTTTTTATATATTTATTTTAATCTCTATCTGAGCTGAGACAACAACTGGAGGTTGTCTGCAAGGAAAAACTGGAGAAGATATCTAAAACGGGTGTGTAGAGAAAAGAAAAGATTGGGTTAAGTTGCCCATGACACGGTCACTGATCACTTAAACCTCTACGGTGGGACAGTTGAGCTAACGTAGGCTAATGTGATTAGCATGAGGTTGTAAGTAACAATATTTCCCAGGACATAGACATATATCTAATATGGGCAGAAAGCTTCAATTCTTGTTCATCTAACTGCACTGTCCAATTTACAGTAGCTATTACAGTGAAATAATACCATGCTATTGTTTGAGGAGAGTGCACAATTATGAACTTGAAAATGTATTAATAAACCAATTAGGCACATTTGGGCAGTCTTGATACAACATTTTTGAACAGATATACAATGGTTCATTGGATCAGTCTAAAACTTTGCACATACACTGCTGCAATCTGGTGGCCAAAATATAAATTGTGCCTGGGCTGGAATAATACATTATGGCCTTTATCTTGCATATCAAAGATTATTGTAAAAAAACAAAATGCATGTTTTTTCCTTTGTATTATCTTTTACCAGATTTAATGTGTTATTCACCTACATTAATTTCACATTTCCACAAACTTCAAAGTGTTTCCTTTCAAATGGTATCAAGAATATGTATATCCTTGCTTCAGGTACTGAGCTACAGACAGTTAGATTTGGGTATGTAATTTTAGGTGAAAATTGAAAAAAATTAATTAAGGTCAGTTTAGCCTAGGGCTCGTTCAGGACGCAATGTTTTGGAACGTTCAGAAGAAATATGCTTTGTAGAACTAACATGCCTCTCTGACATGTAAAAATAAGATATCAGGTAAGCTCTATTCTTGGAATTTCTATCTGCAACGTTCACCGTTTGGCTACTGATTGTGGCTCTCGTGTTGACACTAGTGTGTGATGACTTGTCTTTATGTCCACAGAGGAAGTCCGTAGTCTACTGAGTAAATGTGAGTATTTTCTTGTTTGATAAAGATGGTTCGATTGTAGCCAATGACATGTCTTGGGAGCTAGTTTAGCAAAGTCAGCGAGGTTGCCTTCCTGAGACCTGAAGTACTATCGCCCCTGACCAATAAATACTTGTGGTAAGCTACAGGGTCCTGATGCTAGTGTAACAGTATAACTTTAAACCGTCCCCTCGCCCCGACACGGGCGCGAACCAGGGACCTTCTGCACACATCAACAACGGTCGCCCACGAAGCATCGTTACTCATCGCTCCACAAAGGCCGCGGCCCTTGCAGAGCAAGGGGAAACCCTACTTCAGGTCTCAGAGCAAGTGACGTAACCGATTGAAATGCTATTAGCGCGTACCCGCTAACTAGCTAGCCATTTCACATCCGTTACACTCACCCCCCTTTCAACCTCCTCCTTTTCCGCAGCAACCAGTGATCCGGGTCACGGCACCAATGTAACAGTATAACTTTAAACCGTCCCCTCGCCCCGACACGGGCGCGAACCAGGGACCTTCTGCACACATCAACAACGGTCGCCCACGAAGCATCGTTACCCATCGCTCCACAAAGGCCGCGGCCCTTGCAGAGCAAGGGGAAACCCTACTTCAGGTCTCAGAGCAAGTGACGTAACCGATTGAAATGCTATTAGCGCGTACCCGCTAACTAGCTAGCCATTTCACATCCGTTACACTAGCAATACTAGTTAAGAGGTCAGTACTGAAAGATCATTCTGATTTTGTGTGTGGTAAATATACAAATGTAAAAGGCACTCGCACATCTGGGCTATCTGTTTTGCAGGTGCATGGTAACCGTTGGATAAGATGAGAAAAAAGGAACCCGCAAACTGCACTTTACGTATCGGCCTCACGGCTTTTGTGAGTTTTTTGAATTGGCACCCTTTATGTAGACCTAGCCCCACCCACATCCGTTCCACGCATTGAATGGGTTGGCGAAGGAAAAACAAATAAGTGCTACCAAATATAACAATATGCATTTCATAAATGTTAGAATAAAGTGTGTCCATAAAATATATTAAACACGTCTGTAAAATCACAATGAGGACATTGACCTACCAAGCAAGTTTTCATAAATCAATGGGTACAGCTTAAGAAAAACAGAGTAATCTGAAATAGGGGCATAATTCATGTTCAAATTTACAACATAACATACTTAGGCATTTCATCATTAAGACCTTTAGGAAATAATGTCTGGAGTGTGAAAATCCCAAAACATTTATTTTACTCAGAGTATTACATATCACCTCCCTTGTCTGATATCTTAACTTTACGCCACAAAAATCTGTGTGGTAAATATACATTGCTTTGTATAACAGTATCTGCTGAAGACCAAAAGCTCCATAAACAACCTGTTAAGGTGGTACATTACTCCCTTTTTACTCTTCTTTCGCTCTCTCCTACAAAATGAAATCTCCTGAAAAGACAAGCCCAGGATCCCCCAAAAGTTTCTAAAATGTAATTTAATATACACACACACACTTATGGATGCAAGTATACACACATGCAGACATGCACACACCCAAGCTCATAGCTTTCAATGTTAATTAAATTATTTCTAATTTCTAGGGCAGCTGAAAGAGAACGTGATCATTGAAAGGCTTTTTTGTCTCTCCCGTCAGATGCCTGTGAGCTCACATTGGATCCAAACACAATACATTATGATCGGTCTATCTGAGGGGAACAAGGTGGCATGGGGGGGAAAGAGCGGAACACATCCATGGTATGGTCACAGGTTAACCCACAAGAGGCAGGTGCTGTGTGAGCCGATGTTACTGGGAGGCAGAGTGGAGTGAGGGAAGATGTACCGTGGCAGTGACATATACGTTTGCAGACAACAGTAGTAGGCCTGATTACCAACAGTGACGAGACAGCCTACAGGGAGGTGGTGAGGGCCCTAGCGGAGTGGTGCCAAGAAAATAACCTCTCCCTGAATGTCAACAAAATTAAGGAGCCGATTGTGGACTTCAGGAAACAGCAGAGGGAGCACGCCCCTATCCACATTGATGGGACCGCAGTGGAGAAGGTGGAAAGCTTCAAGTTCCTTGGTGTACATATCACTGACAATCTGAAATGGTCCACCCACAGTGTGGTGAAGAAGGCGCAACAGCGCCTCTTCAACCTCAGGAGGCTGAAGAAATTTGGCTTGGCCCCCAAGAACCTCAAACTTTTACAGATGCACAATTGAGAGCATCCTGTCGGGCTATATCACCGCCTGGTACGGCAACTGCACCGCCCACAACCGCAGGGCTCTCCAGAGGGTAGTGCGGTCTGCCCAACGCATCACCGGGGGCACACTGCCTGCCCTCCAGGACACCTACAGCACCTGATGTAACAGGAAGGCCGAAAAGATCATCAAGGACATCAACCACCCAAGCAACGGCCTGGTCACCCCTCTATCATCCAGAAGACGTGGTCAGTACAGGTTTATCAAAGCAGGGACCGACAGACTGAAACAGCTTATATCTCAAGGCCATCTCGAGCCGGCTAACACCCAGCACCTTAGAGCCTGCTGCACTATAGACATGGAATCACTGGTCACTTTAATAATGGAACACTAGTCACTTTAATAATGTTTACATACTGCTTTACTCATCTCATATGTATGTAGTGTATTATATTCTACTGTATTTTAGTCAATGCCACACCGACATTGCTCATCCTAATATTTATATATTTCTTAATTCCATTCTTTTACTTTTACATTAGTGTATTGTTAGATACTACTGCACTGTTGAAGCTAGGAATACAAGCATTTTGCTACACCCGCAATAACATCTGCTAAATATGTGTATGTGACCAATAAAATTTGATTTGGTTTGATATAAAGGAATCAGCCAGTGGGGATGGAATAATTAAGCTGTGCTTGGAAACAATGACAAATCCTGGTCTCTGACTAGTAGTTAGTGTCAGGCACAACAAAGTGTCAGGCACAACAAGTATGCGCACATCTCAGAACTCTACCCCAGCTCCAACAGAGTAAGAGTATCTGGACTGGACAGCTGGCATTTTGTCTTTCTACAGTGTCTTCTCTGGCACACTGACCCATCTGTACACATTCGAGCCCCTCTAACCAACATTTGCGGTTGATTCAGTGACTTTGCGCCAGGTAGCCAATACTGCACAATTTAATACGGCACTTCCCCCCAATCCCCCAGTTCCCTGATACATGTGTAAATATGGTATTTTAAATCGTGCCTTCCTGTATTAAACTCATGCTACACAGTGTATTCTATAGAGCCATTTACTTTGTTTGTATCCTTATCTTTTATTATTCTTAGTTTTTGCATTGTCAAGAAGGAACCTGCAAGTAAGAATTTAATTGGAGAGTATATACACCATGTGTATCCTGTACATACTTGAAACTAGAGTAGCCTCCTGTGTCCTGGAGGAACACCTGACCTGAGTATTCAGTCACAATCTTCTGTGAATTGTGGCAACTGCAAGATGAGATATTTTCAACTCTATTCAACCAGATAAATACTCACATAACTTTCCACACTGGAGTCACTAATAAACTATGTACTGTTAATTAATATTTATGCAAGTACAAGACAAGGAACATTTTCTTTTCCCCTGATATTTCCCCTGTTCATTGTTGTCATTTGGAAATAAACCACAAAAACCCTTTTTTAGAAACTCTGGTTGGATTTAGAGTTATTGTGGTGCTCTTGTCTAAACTTGTGAATGTACCTAATCCAAAGATAGGGAAAAGTTTAGAAACAGCAAA
This sequence comes from Salvelinus namaycush, assembly GCF_016432855.1. Lineage (NCBI taxonomy): Eukaryota > Metazoa > Chordata > Actinopteri > Salmoniformes > Salmonidae > Salvelinus > Salvelinus namaycush. The sequence continues at coordinate 58,715,272 of NC_052310.1, forward strand.
AAAAGAGCATTAGAGACAACTCACTAGTCTTACTTAACATACAGGTTTCTCTAACCCACCTGTATGCTATGTAATGTAGGTGGTGTCTATTGACTATCTATTTTGGTCAAAATCCCATGATTGTATTAGACGCTTTAATAAAATAAAATGTATGTATATTACAAACCAAGGTGGATGTCATAAAACAAGACACTATCCAAATCAACATTGAAATCCAAATGTCACTGTGCTCCCATAGTTCACGGAGTGTATTTCAAACCTGTTCCTGAGGACCCACATATGTGTTCCAGCCCCGAACTAACATGTCTGACTCAATGGATCAGCCAATCACAAAGTCCTTGATTAGTTGAATGAAGTGTGTTAGTGCTGAGCTGGAGCAAAAGCCTACACATCATATAGGTCCCCAGAGGCAGGGCTGAAGACCAGTGATGAAGAACACAGATTTAAAACATCAGTCTAACTCCACTCTTCCACTACTGAGGTCACTGGTCAGATGCATGACATCATAAAAGGGTCAAAGCGTGGAGTCCAGGGTCTGCTGGGGGTCTGATGATGTCATCACCAGGCAGAGACGTTTGGAGAGCTCAGGACCAACCCGGCGAGTTGTGGAAGTCACGCCCTCCCCTCTGCGAATCAGGAGGTCCGATAGCAGTGACAGTTTCTCACGCTCTGACTTGCACCGACTGTACGCCTGCCAACGACATCACAATGCGGAGAGCAATTGTGAGATTCAGTGTGGGGAAAACAAAACACATGCTGTATGTGTGCGTACGTATTGTGTGTGGTTTTACCTGGTTGAGTAGCTGTGGAGAGGGGTAGGCAGCGAGGATGGCAGAGGCCATATCTTGGCTGACTCTGTTCAGCTGCTGGATCTGTCTCTTCCAGACCTGCAGCAGTCCTTTCCCAGCCCTGTCCACTTTCTGGCCTCCAGCCCACTCACTCTCTAGGTAGAACGAGAAGCCTGTCTTCTCCCTCTCTCGTCTGGAGACAGACACACAATATGAGATGTTACTCCCTTACAACTCTGCACAGCTGTATATTGTAATGACTTACTGATTGAGTGGTTCTATATTGAAATTACACAGTTGACCATTTATCTGTCACAGCAGCTCACTCACTTGAATGGGGCCTCAGCTACTGCTTTGGTTGCCATGGCGATGTGGTCAGAGAACTCCTTCCAGGTGGACAGGAAATGCACCTGAACCCCCGTGTGTAGCTGCAGGTGTACCACGGCCTGATGGGATGGATGTTGGACGACCAAGAGAGACTGTTACAGAGGTACTTTGGAAAACTGTCACAAGTGTCCTACATGACATGAAGCATGTAGGCTTACCTTTACTCCATACAAGTGGACATGGGTGTGCATGGGAGTCATACACTCCAAAAATCTGAGGGGGCCCAAAGTACGTGAGGATGGCTGGGGGGTGGTCTGTAGGAGTGCTAGGCCTCCCGACCGTAAGTTTGAGAATTTAGCATTTTTCAAACACCTGAAAACAGCTTTTTCCTGCTATCTAGACCCATAATGTATGTAAACAAATGTCTATTTTTCTACATATCTAAGCATACCTCGAGCTGTCTGTATCCTCCTGAGGGTGGTTCTTTTTTTAAAGAAACTAAATATGCTTCTCTGCATCTCTACTAAAATCTGGGTAAAAATTGAAAGTGGCGAACCGTGACTATTGGACTTAGGCCTTCAGTTGAGATTTTTTTCTCTCCAATACTTCCTATCCAAAATCATGAAAACAACCGATACAGAGCATCACTTAATGCGCCCGACATAATATTGTGTAGTCGGACCATTCTAGTGCAGACTCTAGCACAGGAGAAGAAATGCTTTTTGATGACAAAATCAAAACGGGCCTGAGCTGTGCTTCAGGCTGCAGCTCACACAGAGACAGCACAGGGACACAATAGCAGCGGTGTGTAAATCATGGGGGAACCAAGCCAGGGGAAAAAAGCCATATTACAACTTATGTTGTGATAATTGCGTTGTTAAGGCTACTCTATACCCATTAGAATTGCATTCATATGCCACTGTGATATACACAGTGTACAAAACATTTGGAAAAACTTTCTAATACTTTGTTGCACCCCTTTTGCCCTCAGAACAGCGTTAGGGCATGGACTCTACAATGTATAGAAAGCGTTCCACAGGGATGCTGGCCCATGTTCACTCCAATGCTTCCCACAGTTATGTCAAGTTGGCTGGATGTCCTTTGGGAGGTGGACCATTCTTGATACACACAGGAAATTGTTGCGCATGAAAAGTCAAACAGCGGCGCAGTTCGTCACACTCAAACCAGTGTGCCTGGCACCTACTACCATACCCCATTCAAAGGCACTTAAAATATTTTGTCTTGCCCATTCATGCTCTGAATGGCACACACACAATCCATGTCTCAATTGTCTCAAGGCTTAAAAATCCTTATTTAACCTGTCTCCTCCCCTTCATATTCACCAGGGATGGGCAACTGGCGGCCCATGGGCCACCCCCCTTTTGAAGGCCCTCGGATCAATCCTCCCCTCCTCCCTGAACGCAACATGTAAAGTGTTGGTCCAATGTTTCATGAGCTGAAATAAAAGATCCCAGAAATGTTCCATACTCACAAAAAGCTTCTCTCTAAAATGTTGTGCACAAATTTGTTTACATCCCTGTTAGTGAGCATTTCTCCTTTGCCAAAATAACCCATCCACTTGACAGGTGTGGCATATCAAGAAGGTGATTAAACAGCATGCTCATTACACAGGTGCACCTTGTGCTGGGGACAATAAAAGCCCACAAAAATGCAGTTGTCACAACACAATGCCACAGATGTTTCAAGTTTAGAGTGAGCATGCAATTGGCACCAATTGCTACACTGTCCTTCTCATAACACATATCAAAGCTACAAGCTAAGGTTAAATCTACACCTGGTTTCCTCTATCGTAATCACTCCTCTTTCACCCCAGCTGCCAAACTAACCCTGATTCAGATGACCATCCTACCCATGCTAGATCACGGAGATGTAATTTATAGATCGGCAGGTAAGGGTGCTCTCGAGCGGCTTGATGTTCTTTACTATTCGGCCATAAGATTTGCCACAATGCACCTTATAGAACACATCCCTGCGCTCTATACTCCTCTGTAAACTGGTCATATCTGTAAACCTGAAGCAAGACCCTCTGGTTGATGCTTATTTATAAAACCCTCTTAGGCATCACTCCCCCCTATTTGAGATACCTACTGCAACTCATCCTCCACATACATCACCCGTTCTGCCAGTCACATTCTGCCAGTCACAAACTGGACAGTTTTATCTACATTCAAAGACTCAATCATGGACACTATTACTGACAAATGTAGGGCTGCTTCGCGTGATGTATTGTTGTCTCTACCTTTTTGCCCTTTGTGCTGTTGTCTGTGCCTAACAATGTTTGTACCATGTTTGTGCTGCTGCCATGTTGTGTCACTACCATGTTGTTGTCATGTTGTGTTGCTACTATGCTGTGTTGCTGCCATTCTATCTTAGGTATCTCTTTATGTAGTGGTGTGATGTCTCTCTTGTTGTGATGCGTGTTTTGTCCTACTTTTTTATTTTTAATCCCAGCCCCATCCCTGCAGGAGGCTTTTTGCCTCCTGGTAGGCCTTCATTGTATATAAGAATTTGTTCTTAATTGACTTGCCTAATTAAATAAAGGTTAAATAAAAAATAAGTAAGTAACCTTGTCCGAGACAGATCGGCCCATAGTTGAGTTGGTTTCAAAGACTAAAAACTTGCTCATATAGTATTTGCAAAGACAATTCCACACACTATATTATCAAATGATTACCAGCTGCTAATGATGACAACCCACCTCCTCTACCTCAACTCGAGACACCTTGGGCAGTGCATCACCTTCATCTTTCTTCCTCCTCTTTTTCACCGCCCCCTTTCCTGCTGCTTGCTCATCCCCCAGAACCGCATCCCGGAACTTCTTCTGATTCTGGGATTTCTGGGATCTGTAGGCAAAACAATGTTTTTTGGGGCAAAATGGAGGACTTTTATGGGACACAGCTTGACGAAGTTTGATGTTTCTACAAGAAACACTTTTCCTTCCTCCAAGTCACACTTATTTGAAATGCTAACATTTTATAATAACTTCTAGCAATAAACCATTTAATTATGAATGCTTAATTTTTATAAAACTATAAATACCCCCAAGGGGACAGTTGCATAGTACCTTGTCCCTACATAATGCACTTTGTAGGCAATATGGTGCCATTTGGGACACAGACCACATCCCTCTCCAGCCCCCTCACCTGAAGTATTTCTCCAGGTCTATGACCACCAGACTGGGGGTCCTGCCAGGGTTGCGAGCCTGCAGACCCAGGGTCCAGGAGGTCAAAGAGGCGCTATAGTCTGCACCTCCACCCCTCTGTTCCTGGGTAACATACAGACAGGGAGGAGGGAGGTAGGTCAGAATCTGGTCACAGTGTATTGCCTAATAGTTGTAAAAGTGTCCTGGATTGATGCAATTATTATCAGCACAAGTGTTGAGACGGCAACGGTTGTTTTGTGTATTTTTTTACGCATTTTTAGCATTAAATACTGTACATCATCAATGTGTGACTATGCCTTCTTGGTTGTTGTTATTGTTGCTCGACAACAAGGTATTTTTAAGCAATAAGGCCAGAGGGGGTGTGGATTCTGGCCAAAATACCACGGCTAAGGGCTGTTCTTAAGCACAACGCAACGTGGAGTGCCTGGATACAGCCCTTCCCTGAGGTGCCTTATTGCTATTATTAACTGGTTACCAATGTAATTAGAGCAGTAAAAATAAATGTTCTCATACCAGTGGTATACGGGTCTGATATCACAGCTTTCAGACAAAATCAGCATTTAGGGCTCAAACCACCCAGTTTATAAATCAGCAATATGCTACAACAAAACATGCCAATATGCTCTTCTGGGTCATTGTCAATGGTGAGCCCATGTCAGCATTTTAGGATGTTTTGTTGTAGCCTCTGTAAGCTTTTCACTCATCATTATTCATGATACATTCATGTTTTTCCATAAATCGTGGCATTATCAGGATTAATTTATAACTGTTCAGAAACATGTTCTTCTCTTACTTGAATAGAAAATGGCACAAGACATTATTCACCATTCAATTCTGGTCGGGCAAAACATAACCCACAACAAGAAAAAGCTGCAAATGCATCCAAGGAGTTTGTAGAATTACAAGCTTGATGTCGTCATTGCATGCAAGGAATACAGGACAAAAAATAGTCCATTTTTGACTACTTTCATACACTTCATTTAGCTCATTAATCTAGAGGTTCACATACTTTTTCCCACAAAGAAAGTGAATGTTGGATCAATTTGCTCAATAAAGAAATTAAAAAGTATAATTGGTTTTGTGGCATTTTAAAATCAGATACACTTCATCTATACTCAACAAAAAAATTTAAGCAACATAAAAAGTGTTGGTCACATATTTCATGAGCTGAAATAAAAGATCCCAGAACTTACCATTTGCATAAAAAGCTTTATTTCTCTCAAATTTTTGGCACCAACTGGTTTAAATCCCTGTTAGTGAGCGTTTATCCTAAATCAAGATAATCCATCCACCTGACAGTTGTGGCATATCAAGACGGTGATTAAATGGCATGATCATTACACAGGTGCACCTTGTGCTGGGGACAATAAAAGGCCACACTAAAAATGTCTCAAGTTGAGGGAGTGTTCAATGTCATACTGACTGCAGGAATGTTCACCAAAGCTGTTGCCAGAGAATTTAATGTTAATTTCTCTACCATAAGCCTCCTCTCCAACATTGTTTTAGAGAATTTGGCAGTATGTCCAACAGGCCTCAAATGCAGACCATGTGTAACCACACCAGCCCAGGACCTCCACATCCGGCTTCTTCACCAGTGGGATCGTCTGAGACCAGCCATCCGGACAGCTGATGAAACTGTGGGTTTGCACAACCGAATAATTTCTGCACAAACTGTCAGAAACGGTGCCAGGGAAGCTCAGCTGCGTGCTCGTCGTCCTCACCAGGGTCTTGACCTGACTGCAGTTCGGCGTCGTAACCAACTTTAGTGGGCAAATCCCGGTTTCAACTGTACCGGGAAGATGGCAGACAGTGTGTATGGCGTTGTATGGTTGAGCAGTTTGCTGATGTCAACATTGTGAACAGAGTGTCCCATGTTGGAGGTGGGGTTATGATTTGGGCAGGCATATGCTACAGACAACGAACACAATTGCATTTAATCAATGGCAATTTATATGCAGAGATACCGTGACGAGATCCTGAGGCCCATTGTTGTGCCAATTATCCGCCGCCATCACCTCATGTTTCAGTATGATAATGCACGGCAGTATGTCGCAAGGATCTGTACACAATTCCTGGAAACTGAAAATGTCCCAGTTCTTCCATGGCCTGCATTCTCACCAGACATATCACCCATTGAGCATGTTTGGATGCTCTGGATCTATGTGGACAACAGCATGTTCCAGTTCCCGCCAATATCCAGCAACTTCGCACAGCCATTTAAGCGGAGTGGGACAACATTCCACGAGCCACAATCAACAGACTGATCAACTCTATGCAAAGGAGATATGTCACCCCAATCCTTTTTTTTTTTTTAAGTATCGGTCACCAACAGATGCATATCTGTATTCCCAGTCATGTGAAATCCATAGATTAGGGTCTAATGAATTTAATTCAATTGACTGATTTCCTTACATGAACTGTAACTCAGTAAAATCATTTAAATTGTTGCATTTATATTTTTGTTCAGTGTATTAGTACATTTTAGGTCAAATTTATGCAGAACTAAAGAAAATGCTAAAGTTTTCAAACTTTCTCTAAGCACTGTATGCATATAATGGTGTGTACATACATTATGGACAGTATATTAATAGAAAAGGTGTGTACAGCTGTAGTTACATAAAATGAAGCTTGACTAGAATACAGTATATACAGATGAAGTGGGTAAAAAACAGTATGTAAACATTATTAAAGTGACCCGTGTTCAATGACTATGTAACAATTTGTAAAGTCAAAACAATTTCAATGTTTGAGGAAAAAAATGCATTCTCATCTTTAGATCAGAGTTGTAGTTGTACTGACTTACACAGTGCCTTCAGAAAGTATTCATACCCCTTGACTTATTCCACATTTTGTTGTGTTACAGCCTGAATTCAAAATTGAATAAATTGTATTTTCCTCACCCATCTACACACAATACCCCATAATGACAAAGTGAAAACATGTTTTAATTGAACATGAAATACTGAAACTAATTTACATACAGTACCAGTCAAAAGTTTGGACACACCTACTCATTCAAGGGTTTACCATTTTCTACACTACCTGTTCAAAAGTTTGAGGTCACTCAGAAATGTTCTTGTTTTTGAAAGAAAAGCCCTTGTTTTTTGTCCATTAAAATAACATAAAATTGATCAGAAATACAGTGTAGACATTGTTAATGTTATAAATGACTATTGTAGCTGGAAATGGCAGATTTTTTAGGCGTAGAGGCCCATTATCAGCAACCGTCACTCCTGTGCTCCAATGGCACGTTGTGTTAGCCTTTTAAAATTATAAACTTGGACTAGCTAATTGATCATTAGAAAACCCTTTTGTAATGATGTTAGCACAGTTGAAAACCGTAGTTCTGATTAAAGAAGCAATAAAACTGGCCTTCTTTAGACTAGTTGAGTATCTGGAGCATCAGTATTTGTGGGTTCGATTACAGGCTCAAAATGGCCAGAAACGTGGCCTAAGTGGTCTAAGGCACTGCATCGCAGTGCTAGCTGTGCCACCAGAGATTCTGGGTTCGAGCCCAGGCTCTGTCGCAGCCAGCCGCGATCGGGAGGCCCATGGGGCGGCTCACAATTGGCCCAGCGTCGTCTGGGTTAGGGAGGGTTTGGCCGGCAGGGATATCCTTGTCTCATCGCGCACTAGTGACTCCTGTGGCGGGCCGTGCGCAGTGCACGCTGACCAGGTCGCCAGGTGTACGGTGTTTCCTCCGACACATTGGTGCGACTGGCTTCCGGGTTGGATGTGCATTGTGTCAAGAAGCAGTGCGGCTTGGTTGGGTTTCGGAGGACGCATGGCTCTCGACCTTCGCCTCTCCCGAGTTGCAGCGATGAGACAAGACTAACTACTACCAATTGGATACCACGAAATTGGGGAGACAAAATGGGTAAAAATAAATAAATAAATAAAATGGCCAGAAACAAAGACCTTTCTTCTGAAACGCGTCAGTCTATTCTTGTTCTGAGAAATGAAGGCCATGAGAGAAATTGCCAAGAAACTGAAGATCTTATACAACGCTGTGTACTACTCCCTTCACAGAACAGCACAAACTGGCTCTAACCAGAATAGAAAGAGGAGTGGGAGGCCCCAGCGCACAAATGAACAAGAGGACAAGTACATTAGAGTGTCTATTTAGAGAAAGACGCCTCACAACTGGCAGCTTCATTAAATAGTACCCGCAAAACACCAATCTCAACATCAACAGTGAAGAGGCGACTCCGGGATGATGGCCTTCTAGGCAAAGAAAAAGCCATATCTCAGACTGGCCAATAAAAATAAAAGATTAAGATGGGCAAAAGAACACAGACACTGGACAGTGGAACTCTGCCTAGGAGTTATTCTTAACTTGTTTAGGCTTGCCATAACAAAGGGGTTGAATACTTATTGACTCAAGACATTTCAGATTTTCATTTAGGAAAACATAATTCCACTTTGATATTGTGTGACAATTTGACAAGTGACAATTTTGGGGGGAATTTAATACATTTCTAATTCAGGCTGTAACAACAAAATATGGAAAAGGTCAGGGGTGTGAATACTTCATGAAAGCACTCTACATAGGGCAGCAGTCTCTAAGGTGCAGGGTTGAGTACCGGGTGGTAGCCAGCTAATAACAGTGACTAAAGGGCAGGGTACTGGGTGGAGGCTGGCTAGTGTGTGTACACTGAGTGCTCTTTCAATGACAGATTGACCATGTGAATCCAGGTGAAAGCTATGATACCTTATTGATGTCACCTGTTAAATCCACTTCAATCAGTGTAGCTGAAGGAGAGGAGACAGGTTAAAAATATATTTTTTAACCTTGAGACAATTGAGACATGGATTGTGTAAGTGTGCCATTCAGAGGGTGAATGGGCAAGACAAAAGATTTAAGTGCCTTTGAGCGAGTTATGGTAGTAGGTATCAGGTGCACTGGTTTGAGTGTGCCAAGAACTGCAACGCTGCTGAGTTTCACACCAACAGTTTCCTGTGTGTATTAAGAATGGTTCAAAACCCATAGGACATCCAGCCAACTTGACTACTGTGGGAAGCATTGGAGTCAACATGGGCCAGCATCCCTGTGGAACGATTGACACCTTGTAATGCCCCGATGAATTAAGGCTGTTCTGAGGGCAAAGGGGGGTGCAACTCAATATTAGGAAGGTGTTCCTAATGTTTTGTACACTCTGTATGCATGTATAGACCTATGACCATGAACTGCTGTGTGCACACCCCTCCCCAACTAGCACATTCAAGCTAGTCAGCAGAAATAGGAAGTGGGATGAAACCATAGCCATGCCCAACCCAGAGAGGTGTCACTCACCTGAGTGTAGCTGTGGATCAGGTTGATGAAGTCATCAACAGGTACTTGCATCACTGTGTGGGCCTCCGGGATACACAACACCTCACCTGTCTGAGAAGCAACAGAGATTAAGGGCTTTGATTTGATTTGCTTGTTCGACATAGATCAACCACTGCAGTCAGCGACTGCCAAGTGACTGATCTACAAATCACCTGGCATAATGAATACTCATTATTATACTACTCATTATTATTTGTACATCAGTCAATCAGTAAAAATGTACCCATAATGCATCACGGATTCAACACGACCACAAAAAGCTATGGGTTGCGTGTAGGGGTGTGAACGTTTAAAAGAGATTGGGATACATAACGTGAAGAAAAATCCCTAACCATAAAACGTCCCCCCCCCACATAATTAAAATCACAGTGCAGTTATCACAAAACATTATTTTCCGTGTTATAGCCTGACTAGACAATAGGCAATAAAGGCCTGGGGAAAGTTGTGTAATTTAAATGAAACCAGGAGAGGAAGAGGGAAACTTTAGGCTACTTTGGTGAATTTGCAAGGCATTCAAGACAAACATTGCGAGATTCAGATTACCAGGACACATGCGCACCACGGTTCTTTGTGCCTGCCCCCTCATTTCTCTCCCTCCCTCGCCATGGCTCGCCTGGGGCGTATTCAGTATTCTGTTGCAAATGTTTCGGAATGGAAGCAAACGGAGCAAAACCGGGAGGGACCTACCTGAATTTGTCCAATAGAAACTCTCGTTTAAGTTGCAAACTGTTTGGACTAATGATTACAACCCTGCTCTTTTGCGTCCCTAATAATGCGAGTGTGTGTTCAGTTTTCAGTCTGTTGCGTGTAGAATATCCTCGCCTATTCATTGATGATAGACCCTGCTTTTTACTGAAGTTGCAAGACATTGCAAGCCAAGAAATTGCAAGATACAGCATTTAATTTCGATTTATAGGCCTAGTGCACGAACTGCCTATACTGTGCCTTACTCCTCTCTCTCTGTCCCTTGATAGCTCGCTATGAAAGATGCAAGTGTTCATGTTCTCAGAAGTACAGCAAATAGTCTCCTCCGTTCCAAAAATATTGAATCTTAGGAGTCTATTTGTAGCGGAATCGAATCTTGACACTCAGAAATGGGAGTCGAAACCGAGAGTCGACATTCAAGGAGTCGAGGAATCAATTATTTTGGAGAGCGACGCTCCACCATCGTCGTTAATAGTTGGGAAAATGGCAGAGAAAGGCAACAGACAGCAGCTAAGTCCTGTATGGCAATGAGAAGGTGGAATTGAGGTACAGTAATGATAGTACATGTAGAATGTTTACCCATCTGAAAGGGACGCACCATGAGACCCAAACTGTTTTTGACAGCAGCACAGCTGCATTGTGAATTCACATGTAAAATGGCAGTTTAAACATTAAGAAACAGTTTTGATTTGTCACATCCCCAGTTGCGTTGCATGAATAAGATGAAGATAAAAACACACTTGTGCTTGGTTAATACAGTATGGATAAGCATGGCAAGGGGAGAAGCGATAGAGATGTGTGTGTGTGATGCTCCAGTCACCTGAGTGCTAGGTGTTCTCCTGACCCAGTTGACGCTGCGAGGGAGGGGCTGTTTCTCTATGGCACAGCTGCAGCCCATGGCCTGGAGTGACGTCAGCAAAGGGCCCCCACCTTCCAACTGCAACAGAGCTACACACAAACACACACGTGCACATATGTTGGAAACTGGGAACAACAAAATCCTCTGTGTAGCCCTTACTTACACCTATTCAATGCTTTTAAATCCATGCGGGTGAGACTGTGAGCAAGTGCACACTCTGGGAGAAAGGTAGGGAATCGAAACACAGCCACTGCCTCTCTTCAACACACCTGGATCCACAGACACCACCATGTGTTTGATGCACTCCTCTGGTCGCAGTGCTTTCACAGCCTCTGCCAGGGCCGCCTTCTCCGCCTTCTGCTTCTCCTGCTGCAGCATCCGCGCCTCCTTGTCCCCCTGTTGCCTCTCCCTGGCCTCCCTCCTCAGCTCCTCCCTGGACCCCTGGATCTCCTCACCAGTCCTCTTGGAGGGCTTCCTCTTGGCAGGGGAGGTGGTGCTCCTAGCCCAGGAGGATGGCTTTGGTGGGGGCCACAGCTGAGGGAGAGCTGCCTCCTCTGGGTCATCCCAGTCTGGTCCTCCACATTTCTCCTTCCTACGATGACTGTTTAGGATCTCGTATGAGGTGAAAATAGGTTCGGACTCTGAGTGACCATTCGGTGCCAACAGACCTAAACCACCAGGAGGGTCAGGTGAGGAGTGATGGTTGTCCTGTCCATTACTGAGAGTGGAGGATGTAGGCTCCAAACCCTCCTGTCTCTGTTTGAGTCTCAGCGCCAGGGGGATATAGGGAACGTCCTCTTCCTCATCACTACTGATCATCATAACATCAGCCAACCCTATGGGGAGGTCTGTATGAGAGCTGTCCAGGACCACCAGGTCTGGTTGGTCTGTGTGGCTCTGGGAGGCTTGGCTCAAGCTACGGCCGGGCTGGAGGAAGTCATACACAGGGAGATCCTCGTCCAGGTCACTGGTGGAGTCACTGTAGCTGCCCATGGTGGGTCCAGTCTCAGATAGTCAAGACGGACTGTGGATGGAGAAAGCAGGTTAAAATCAGAACCATGGTGTTATGTTGGCAGGCACCATTGGATTCTGTATGGTTGGCACTATTAATTATGTTCCATCCAGAATGATAACATGCATAGTTATTGTACAATCTATTGGAGTAGGCCTAAATAAGCTAAAGCGTATCCAAATTGGCCTTCCTCTCTGGCCATACTAGCCTCAAGAGACCGCTAGTGAGTGCTGTTCTTCTGACGTTGTAGTTCCGCTCTAGGTCATCTTCAACCTAGATTCCGCTTAGGGTACAATGTCAGGAAGAACAGCGCTCAATGGATAGCGAAGGTGCAACCAAGAAGAGTAGTAATATGTTCAGATTCTGCATCAGTTTTGTGTAGTCTAAGATCAGGGAAGTCAGAACGTGAGGATTTATATAAATACATTTGATTTGATTTGTGGATAGAAATGATGTTGTTAGGGTTACAAAGAAATGGGATAGAGATTCAATTTTGTTGGATCCCTGCTCAAACAGGAGTCAATGGAAATTATTTAGTAGATATACAGGTGCAATTAGGGAGAGGAGAGGTTAAAACATGAATCCAAAAGTTTAAGTTAGATTGCTGGCAGAGGAAAATATAGTAAAAGGAAATCTGTACAAGAAATTGGGTCTTGTAATGGGAACAGAAGAGATTAAGTAATGTTGTCAACAACAAAAAAATGCTGGGTTAAAAACAACCCAATTTGGATAAATATTGGACAGAACACACGTTGGATTATTTTGAACCAGCCAGCTGGGTCACCTAGTTTGCTTGTTGGGTTATTGATGCTGGGCTATTGAGCTATGACCCACCGGGTCAGATCAGAAGACTGGTGGCGTGGCTTTCGTGTTGGCCACCCGAGAGATTAAATGTCATTCCAGTTCTCTGGTCATCTGTTCTGTTGTTTTTCAAGAGAGTGTAGGATGAGATTAAGGCATATGGGATTGAATTATTTGAACTTGGTAGGGAAGCATGTTACTGGAATGTGTGATGGGTGTATGGTGGAAGAAACGGATGAACATGTTGTATTTTATTGTCAATTGTATGGGAGAGTTTGACAGGGTCAGAGGTTGGACGGGGCTGGGGTGGTATTTTGGGTGGTGGTGGGGGGGGGGTAGTGAGGTTTGTAGGGGATATAGATTAATAGGAAGGCCGTGACTGGCCTCACACTCCAGTGGCTTCAAAGCCTCTCACTGGCCAATACAAAGCATCAGCAATCCAGGGTTTATATCAGGGTTCCCCAAATGGTGGCCAGCAAGCGGTTTTATTTGGCCTCCCAAGTTTTCTGAGCAATATTTTTTTTTTTTAAGACTAAAAACACCAGGAAATCAGCTCCAAGTGATTTTAATTTTGGAGATCTGTTCCCAAGTATTCCCAGAGACACGTGATCGTATGCAAATGTAAGCAAGGTTTGAAATGACTATGTTTTGGTCAAATATTATATCTGTTTGGGTATCCTGCGGGTCAATTTTCAGTCTACAAATTATTTATAATTATGTCCCGGCCCCCAGACCATCCGCTCAAGAAAAATTGTCCCGCGGCTGAATCGAGTTGATAAGGAGCTGATCGTGGACTCCAGGAAAAGGCGGACAGGCCCTCCTTAACAGGGGCTGTAGTGGAGCGGGTCCACATCACCAACGAACGATCATGGTCCAAACACACCAAGACAGTCGTGAAGAGGGCACGACAACACCTTTCCCCCTCAGGAGACTGAAAAGATTTGGCATGGGTCCTCAGATCCTCAAAAAGTTCTACAGCTGCACCATCGAGAGCATCCTGACCGGTTGCATCACCGCCTGGTATGGCAACTGCTCGGCATCTGACCGTAAGGCGCTACAGGGGGTAGTACGGCCCAGTACATCACTGGGGCCAAACTTCCTGCAATCCAGAACCTATATAATAGGCGGTGTCAGAGGAAAGCCCATAAAATTGTCTGAGACTCCAGTCACCCAAGTTATAGACTGTTTTCTCTGCTACCGCATGGCAAGCGGTACCGGAGCGCCAAGTCTAGGACCAAAAGGCTCCTTAATTAACAGCTTCTACCCCCAAGCCATAAGACTGCTGAACAATTAATCAAACGGCCACCGGATATTACATTGACACCCCCCCATTTGTTTTGTACACTGCTGCTACTCGCTGTTTATTATCTAAGCATAGTCACTTCACCCCTACATGTACAAATTACTTCAACTAACCTGTACCCCCGCACACTGACTGTATATAGCCTCGTTATTGCTATGTTGTGTTACTTTATTTGGTAAATATTTTTTTAACTCTTCTTGAACGGCACTGTTGGTTAATTCAGGCTAGGATCTATTTCTCTCAATTTATGCCTGACTTGACGTGCTCAAAGTAAACTGCCTGTCGCTCAGGCCCTGAAGCCAGGATATGCATATAATTGGTACCATTGGAAAGAAAACTCAGAAATTTGTAGAAATTTTAAAATAATGTAGGAGACTATAACACAATAGATATGGTAGGAGAAAATCCAAAGAAAAACCAACCAGAGTTTTTTTTTTTTGAGCGCCCATGCTCTTCCAATGGAACGTATTAGGTAAAAAAATGTAATCTAGCTCCCAGTATGCAATTCCTATGTCTTCCACTGGGTGTCAATTGTCTTTGTTTTGGAAGAACAGAAACAAGCCTGAAACCTTGAACAGACTTGGAAATTCGTCTATGCGCGCGCACCTACGTACGAGGACACGTACCCGCTAATATCGTTTTCCCATTGAACATACTTCTTTCCGTATGAAATATTATAGTTTAATTACATTTTAGGGTATCTGAGGATTAAATAGAAACGTATTTTGTCTTGTTTTAACAAAGTTTAGCGGTAGCTTTTTGGATTCCTTTCTCTGCCTGTTGAACGAGTTGATTACTCAATTCGATGGCGCCAACTAAACTGACCTTTTGGGATATAAAGAAAGATTTTATCTAATAAAACAACACTATATGTTGTAGCTGGGACCCTCTGGATGACAAATCAGAGGAAGATTTTCAAACAGTAAGTGAATATTTAAATCGCCATTTGTGAATTTATGAAACCTGTGCCGGCGGGAAAATATTTTGATGTGAGGCGCCGTCCTCAAACAATCCCATGGCATGCTTTCGCTGTAAAGCCTACTGTAAATCGGGCAGTGCAATTAGATTAACACGAATTTAAGCTTTTAACCGATATGACACTTGTATGTACATAAATGTTTAATATCCATAAGTTGTATGATTATTTATACTCCCTCTGCCCAAGAACACCAAGGTAACCGGTCTTAATGACTATTGCCCTGTAGCCAATTCGTAAGCCGCCCCAAACAGATGACACCATCTCTATTGAACTCCTAGACTATCCTTTCCCACTTGGACAAAAGGAAGACCTATGTGAGAATGTTGTTCATTGACTATAGCTCAGAGTTCAACACCATAGTGCCCTTCAAGCTTATCACTAAGCTTGAAGGACACGGACTAAACATCTCCCTCTGCAACTGGATCCTGGACTTCCTGACGGGACACCCCCCAGGTGGTGAGGGTAGGCAACAACACATCCACCACACTGACCCTCAACACAGGGGCCCCTCAGGGGTGCGTGCTTAGTCCCCTCTTGTACTCCCTGTTCACCAACAACTGCATGGCACGACTCCAACACCATCATGAAGTTTGCCGACGACACCAGTGGTAGGCCTGATTACTTTATACTTTATTTTTTATTTCACCTTTATTTAGCCAGGTAGGCTAGTTGAGAACAAGTTCCCATTTGCAACTGCGACCTGGCCAAGATAAAGCATAACAATTTGACACATACAACACAGAGTTACACATGGAATAAACAAAACATACAGTCAATAATGCAGTAGAAAAAAAATAAAACAAAAGTCTATATACAGTGAGTGCAAATGAGGTAAGGCAATAAATAGGCCATGGTGGCGAAGTAATTACAATATAGCAATTAAAACACTGGAATGGTAGATGTGCAGAAGATGAATGTGCAAGTAGAGATACTGGGGTGCAAAGGAGCAAGATAAATATATAAATACAGTATGGGGATGAGGTAGTTTGATGGGCTATTTACAGGTGCAGTGATTTGTGAGCTGCTCTGACAGCTGGTGCTTAAAGCTAGTGAGGGAGATATGAGTCTCCAGCTTCAGTGGTTTTTGCAGTTCGTTCCAGTCATTGGCAGCAGAGAACTGGAAAGAAAGGCGACCAAAGGAGGAATTGGCTTTGGGTGTGACCAGTGAGATATACCTGCTGGAGCGTGTGCTATGAGTGGGTGCTGCTATGGTAACCAGTGAGCTGAGATAAGGCGGGGCTTTACCTAGCAGAGACTTGTAGATGACCTGGAGCCAGTGGGTTTGGCGACGAGTATGAAGCGAGGGCCAACCAACGAGAGTGTACAGGTCGCAGTGGTGGGTAGTGTATGGGGCTTTGGTGACAAAACGGATGGCACTGTGATAGACTGCATCCAATTTGTTGAGTAGAGTGTTGGAGGCTATTTTATAGATGACATCGCCGAATTCGAGGATCGGTAGGATGGTCAGTTTTACGAGGGTATGTTTGGCAGCATGAGTGAAGGATGCTTTGTTGCGATATAGGAAGCCGATTCTAGATTTAATTTTGGATTGGAGATGCTCAATGCGAGTCTGGAAGGAGAGTTTACAGTCTAACCAGACACCTAGTTATTTGTAGTTGTCCACGTATTCTAAGTCAGAGCCATCAAGAGTAGTGATGCTGGACGGGCGGGCAGTGATCGATTGAATAGCATGCATTAAGTTTTACTTGCATTTAAGAGCAGTTGGAGGCCACGGAAGGAGAGTTGTATGGCATTGAAGCTCGTCTGGAGGTTAGTTAACACAGTGTTCAAAGAGGGGCCAGAAGTATACAGAATGGTGTCGTCTGCGTAGAGGTGGATCAGAGAATCACCAGCAGCAAGAGCGACATCATTAATGTATACAGAGAAGAGAGTCGGCCCAAGAATTGAACCCTGTGGCACCCCCATAGAGACTGTCAGAGGCCCGGACAACAGGCCCTCCGATTTGACACACTGAACTCTATCAGAGAAGTAGTTGGTAAACCAGGCGAGACAATCATTTGAGAAACCAAGGCTGTTGAGTCTGCCGATAAGAATGTGGAGATTGACAGAGTCGAAAGCCTTGGCCAGGTCGATGAATACGGCTGCACAGTAATGTCTCTCTCTCTAGAAAGGCCTGCTCTCTGAAGTGTTTTAGGGAGCGTTTGACGGTGATGAGGGGTGATCGTTTGGTCGCAGACCCATTACGGATGCAGGCAATGAGGCAGTGATCGCTGAGATCTTGATTGAAAACAGCAGTGTATTTGGAGGGGGAGTTAGTTAGGATGATATCTATGAGGGTGCCCGTGTTTACAGATTTGGGGTTGTACCTGGTAGGTTCAGTGATGATTTGTGTGAGATTGAGGGCATCAAGCTTAGATTGTAGGATGGCCGGGGTGTTAAGCATGTCCCAGTTTAGGTCACCTAGTAGCACGAGCTCAGAAGATAGATGGGGATAGATCACTCACGACAATGAGAGCCTATAGGGAAGAAGTCAGAGACTTTGCAATGTGGTTGTCAAGTTTTGACCTCTTTCTTGTGCAATTCCCCACTTGAAAAGGACAGTCCCTCCACATGAAGATTTTAACTGGATTTCACTCAATAAACAGCCATGGAATCAGTTGTTTGTCTTTTATTTACCATTCTTTGGTTGGCAGTAAACAGGTGAAAAACCTCAAAAAAGAGATGACAAATACAAGTGATTATTTGAGTTGACAGCCTAATTAAATACACAAAATTATCCACATCCACCTCAGAAACACATTTCTGCCATTATCAAATACAAGGTTTCCACTGTTAAGCAAATGTTTCCCAAAATAGAAACCCACCATTTTTAATCAAATGAGCAGAATCAGTACACTTTTATCCAAATTTGCATTTTAGCCAAACACATTCAAAATACCTCTAGTAGCAAAAAACCACACTTATTTTCTAATCAGCAGTTAAGCAGACAAATCCTACATCTTTTAGCCAAAGATTTTCCAGACTATACATTTGTTACTGAATTAAGAACTTGGTTTACTAAGATTTCTACAAAGTTTAACTTACTTTTAACCATTTCAAACAAGTTCTATCAACAATGAATTTGGCTCTTCTTACTTTATACCCCACAAACAACATTTGAAGTTATAAATACCACTGCAAAAGTCCTATCAAAGTTAAGAGTTAAGTCTGTGTTTTCCAGAGTATCATTAACAGTGCACTGCTTAAGTCAGTCTAACAAAACATGGCCAATATGGCGCTTACCGGCTGTCTTTCACAGTTTTGTGGAGGGCTTGGACTTGCACAGTCACCTTGATCACATAGATGAAGTTTCCTTGGTCTTGTGGTGCTATAAATGCTCCTTTCACTGCGTTCTAAAGACAACAGCAGAGCCAGGTGCTGGCACGCCCAGATTGCCTGGAAGATTTGTTCCACCTGGTTCACCACTGATTGAAGGAGGAGGAGTTTCACCACTGAGGAGCTCCCAGGCAGTTTGACAGCACACCTCCCACTCAATCTTCCCACGGGAACCGATGGAAAGATTGTAAATCAGCACCTACATACTGCCGGTCAGCTCCGAGTTTGATCCTCAACTGGTAGCAAGACAACCAAGCGTCGAACATCTCTGTGCAGGACTGTTGTTTGCGTAGCTTCTTTCAGGACTTTGGCCGATGGTCGGTTTAGTGCGGGTTTTGTGACAGGAAAACAACCTCTCCCTCAGCTTCAGCAAGACAAAGGAGCTGATCATGGGCTATCAGAAACGGAGTGCCGAACATGCCCCCATTCATATTGACAGGGCTGTAGTGGAGCGTGTCGAGAGCTTCAAGTTCTTCGGTGTCTACATCACAAAGGATTTTCATGGTCCAAACTAGGGCTGGGTGGTATACCGTATTTTAGAATATACCAGTATTGATGCGCGGACCGGTTTGGGTTTTTCTGCTGTTTCCTGAAGTCCACGATCATCTCCTTTGTTCTGTTGACGTTGAGTGATAGGTTGTTTTCCTGACACCACACTCCGAGTGCCCTCACCTCCTCCCTATAGGCTGTCTCGTCGTTTTTGGTGATCAAGCCTACTACTGTTGTGTAGTCTGCAAACTTGATGATTGAGTTGGAGGCTTGCATGGCCACACAGTCATGGGTGAACAGGGAGTACACTAGGGGGCTGAGCACGCACCCTTGTGGGGCCCCAGTGTTGAGGATCAGCGAAGTGGAGATGTTGTTTCCCACCTTCACCACCTGGGGGTGGCCTGTCAGGAAGTCCAGGACCCAATCGCACAGTGCGGGGTTGAGAGCCAGGGCCTCAAGCTTAATGATGAACTATGGTGTTGAATGCTGAGCTGTAGTCAATGAACAGCATTCTTACATAGATATTCCTCTTGTCCTGATGGGACAGGGCAGTGTGCAGTGTGATGGCGATCGTATCGTCTGTGGACCTATTGGGGCGGTATGTAAATGGCAGTGAGTCTAGGGTGACAGGTAAGGTGGAGTTGATATGATCCTTGACTAGTCTCTCATAGCACTTCATGATGACAGAAGTGAGTGCTACTGGGGCGATAGTCATTCAGTTCAGTTACCTTTGCCTTCTTGGGTACAGGACCAATGGTGGCCATCTTGAAGCATGTGGGGACAGCAGACTGGGATAGGGAGAGATTGAATATGTCTGTAAACACCAGCCAGCTGGTCTATGCATGCTCTGAGGAAGTGGCTAGGGATGGCGTCTGGGCCGGCAGCCTTGCGAGGGTTAACACGTTTAAAATATCTTACTCACGTCGGCCACAGAGGGCCCACAGTCCTTGGAAGTGGGCCGCGTCGGGGGCACTGTATTATCCTCAAAGCGGGCAAAGAAGGTGATTAATTTGTCTGGAAGCAAGATGTCGGTGTCCGTGACGTGGCTGATTATCTTTTTGTAGTCCGTGATTGTCTGTAGACCCTGCCACATATGTCTCGTGTCTGAGCTGTTGAATTGCGACTTCACTTTGTCCCTATACTAACATTTTGCTTGTTTGATTGCCGCGGAGGGAATAACTACACTGTTTGTGTTCGGCCATATTCTCGGTCATCTTTCCATGGTTAAATGCGGTGGTTCGCACTTTCAGATTTGCACGAATGCAAAACTGAAAAGAGGAATACGCAAAGCATTAACATGTTAGCTACATGAAGTAGCTAAGAGAAAACATTCAAAGTAGCAAAAGATTATAGGGTCACCTAGGAAACACGTAGGTTCCTACCCTGTCACAATAACTCCTCCCTGGCGGTTTCATTTGTCGTCATGTCAAACAACACTATTCAAAGTGCCCATTATTATATTCTACTTATAGAATTAGAATAATCATTCCATTTCCATGATTCCAACAGTTCACCTAAGTGCTCTAAATCGCAAGTCCAATTAAAAACAAGGCCTAGATTGTTTGCCCATATCGTGCAGCCCTACATTGCAGTATAGAAATGATCGCAAATCAGAAAATTGTTGAAAATTGCAAAAATTACTTTTGGTTGAAGTTGAATTGAACAGTATAAAACAATCAGAATGGAGAAAGCCCCATTGAAATAATTTAGAATATATGTGTTGCCACCCTAAAGTCACGCACTACTCATAATGCAAATGTATAACTTCTTTATTTAAAAATACATGAAATACTATCAAATAGTAGGCCTGATTACCAACAATGACGAGACAGCCTATAGGGAGGAGGTGAGGGCCCTGGAAGTGTGGTGCCAGGAAAATAACCTCTCACCCAACGTCAACAAAAAAAAAAGGAGTTGATCGTGAATGTCAGGAAACCGCAGAGGAAGCACCCCCCTATCCAAATCGACGGGACCGTAGTGGAGAAGATGGAAAGCTTTAAGTTCCTCGACGTACATATCACTGACAAACTCAAATCGTCCACCCACACAGACAGTGTGGTGAAGGCGGCGCAACAGCGCCTCTTCAACCTCAGGAGGCTGAAAGAAATTTGTCTTGGCAACTTAACCCCTCAAACTTTTACTGATGCACAATTGAGAGCATCCTGTCGGGCTGTATTACCGCCTGGTACGGCAACTGCACCGCCCGCAACCTCAGGGCTCTTCAGAGGGTGGTACGGTCTGCCCAACGCATCACCAGGGGAGTACCAAGGCTCGATCCTAGGCCCCATGCTCTTCTCAATTTACATCAACAACATAGCTCAGAAGCTCTCATCCATTTATATGCAGATGATAGTCTTATACTCAGCTGGCCCCTCCCCGAATTGTGTTAAACGCTCTACAACAAAGCTTTCTTAGTGTCCAACATGCTTTCTCTGCCCTTAACCTTGTTCTGAACGCCTCCAAAGCAAATGCCATGTGGTTTGGTAAGAAGAATGCCCCTCCCCACAGGTGTGATTACTACCTCTGAGGGTTCAGAGCTTGAGGTAGTCACCTCATGCAAGTACTTGGGAGTATAACTAGACGGTACAACTGTCCTTCTCTCAACACATATCAAAGCTGCAGGCTAAAGTTAAATCTAGACTTGTTTTCCTCTATCCTAATCGCTTCTCTTTCAACCTAGCTGCCAAACTAACCCTTATTCAGATGACTATCCTACCCATGCTAGACTACGGAGACGTAATTTATAGATCGGCAGGTAAGGGTGCTCTCGAGCGGCTAGATGTTCTTTACCATTCGGCCATCAGATTTGCCACCAATGCACCTTATAGAACACATCACTGCACTCTATACTCCTCTGTAAACTGGTCATCTCTGATTACCTGTCACAAGACCTACTGGTTGATGCTTATTTATAAAAATCCTCTTAGGCCTCACTCCCCCCATCTGAGATATTTACTGCAGCCCTCGTCCTCCACATACAACACCCATTCTGCCAGTCACATTCTGTTTAAGGTCCCGAAAGCACACAAATCCCTGGGTCACTCGTCTTTTCAATTCGCTGCAGCTAGCGATTGGAACAAGCTGCAAACACTCAAACTGGACAGCTTTAGCTCAATCTCCTCATTCAAAGACTCAATCATGGACACTCTTACTGGCAGTTGTAGCTGCTTTGTGTGATGTATTGTTGTCTCCACCTTCTTGTCCTTTGTGCTGTTGTGTGTGCCCAATAATGTTTGTACCATATTTTGTGCTGCTACCATGTTGTGCTGCTGCCATGTGTTGCAATGGGCTGGAAACTTTCCAGGAAATTATCTTATAACAGTGAACCTTTGTGGTATACACATAAGGCAATTCTAGGTCTTGTGGCATATTTTGGATAAACTATCCCCAATTCAATGGAATTGCAACCCTCTGCATGCACTGTGCATTCATCCATCACATGTGCAGTGCACTCTTCCATCACATGTACAGCTGATTCTCAAGATCTTGCACACTAATGACATGCTATTGAGCCCACACTACTACACTGTCTGAGCCAAGGACTACATGCTTTCTGGTAAGTTTTGATGACAATACTGGGTGGGGTGAATATATTTTATATGACATGATTTTTTGTTTACTAGTAAATAGTAGCCTACAGCAAAGTGTGTTTAGATAATTTCTAACTTGTTAACAATTTCTCCTAGTTAGTTTTTGCTACCATGTGGGGTTTAGCTTGCTTGAGCCTGCTAACTGTTTCCGTACATGTTTCATTTGAAAACAGTTCTTACAAGGGAGTTGTTTAATCTAACTGGTTAACTATTTATCTGTACATGGAATTGCATTTCGTTTTTTTTTTTACCCGTTTTTTTCTCATCTTTACAGGAAAATGCCCCGGGCACCACCTTATGTGTGGAGACATTTCACTGCAGCTAATGTAGAAGGAAAAGCTGTGTACATTTTAGAGGTCAACCGATTATGATTTTTCAACGCCGATACCGATTATTGGAGGACCAAAAAAAGCTGATACCGATTAATCGGACGATTTTTGGGGGGGGGGGATAATGACAATTACAACAATACTGAATGAACACTTATTTTAACTTAATATAATACATCAATAAAATCAATTTAGCCTCAAATAAATAATGAAGCATGTTCAATTTGGTTTAAATAATGCAAAAACAAAGTGTTGGAGAAGAAAGTAAAAGTGCAATATGTGCCATGTAAGAAAGCTAACGTTTAAGTTCCTTGCTCAGAACATGAGAAAGCTGGTGGTTCCTTTTTAACATGAGTCTTCAATATTCCCAGGTAGGAAGTTTTAGGTTGTAGTTATTATAGGAATTATGGGACTATTTCTCTCTATACCATTTGTATTTCATTAACCTTTGACTTTTGGATGTTCTTATAGGCACTTTAGTATTGCCAGTGTAACAGTATAGCTTCCATCCCTCTCCTCGCTCCTACCTGGGCTCGAACCAGGAACACAACGACAACAGCGACCCTCGAAGCAGCGTTACCCATGCAGAGCAAGGGGAATAACTACTCCAAGTCTCAGAGCGAGTGACGTTTGAAACGCTATTAGCGTGCATCCCGCTAACTAGCTAGCCATTTCACATCGGTTACACCAGCCTAATCTTGGGAGTTGATAGGCTTGAAGCACAGCGAAGAGCTTCTGGCAAAACGCACGAAAGTGCTGTTTGAATGAATGCTTACGAGCCTGCTGCTGCCTACCACCGCTCAGTCAGACTGCTCTATCAAATCATAGACTTAGTTATAACATAATAACACACAGAAATACGAGCCTTAGGTCATTAATATGGTCGCATCCGGAAACTATCATCTCGAAAACAAGACGTTTATTCTTTCAGTGAAATACGGAACCGTTCCGTATTTTATCTAACGGGTGGCATCCATAAATCAAAATATTCCTGTTACATTGCACAACCTTCAATGTTATGTCATAATTACGTAAAATTCTGCACATTTGCAGAACATGCACATTTGTGGCCTTCTGGATGTCATTTTGCAGGGCTCTGGCAGTGCTCCTCCTTCCACAAAGGTGGAGGTAGCGGTCCTGCTGCTGGGTTGTTGCCCTCCTACGGCCTCCTCCACGTCTCCTGATGTACTGGCCTGTCTCCTGGTAGCGCCTCCATGCTCTGGACACTACGCTGACAGACACAGCAAACCTTCTTGCCACAGCTCGCATTGATGTGCCATCCTGGATGAGCTGCACTACCTGAGCCACTTGTGTGGGTTGTAGACTCCGTCTCATGCTACCACTAGAGTGAAAGCACCGCCAGCATTCAAAAGTGATCAAAACATCAGCCAGGAAGCATAGGAACTGAGAAGTGGTCTGTGGTCACCACCTGCAGAACCACTCCTTTATTGGGGGTGTCTTGCTAATTGCCTATAATTTCCACCTTTTGTCTATTCCATTTGCACAACAGCATGTGAAATTTATTGTCAATCAGTGTTGCTTCCTAAGTGGACAGTTTGATTTCACAGAAGTGTGATTGACTTGGAGTTACATTGTGTTGTTTAAGTGTTCCCTTTATTTTTTTGAGCAGTGTATATCCCAATGCAAAAAACATCTACATTTAAATGGTATTAATATTAATTCCCATATTTTCCCATTAATTCCCACAGAAAGTTTCCACCTCTGAATATTCCCCAAAATGTGCAACCCTAGTTGCTACCATGCTGTGGTGTCATGTGTTGCTGCCATGCTATGTTGTTGTTTTAGGTCTCTCTTTATGTAGTGTTGTGTTGCGTCTTTTGTCATGTGTGTTTTGTCCTATATTATTATTATTTTTTTAATCCCAGCCCCCGTCCACGCAGGAGGCCTTTTGGTAGGCCATCATTCTAAATAATAATTTGTTCTTAACTGACTTGCCTAGTTAAATAAAAATAATATAACACTAGTCACTTTAATAATGTTAACATATTTTGCATTACTCATCTCACATGTATATACCGTATTCTATCCCACTGTATCTAAGTCTATGCCGCTCTGACATTGCTCGCCCAATATTTATATATTTTTAATTCCATTCCTTTACTTTAGATTTGTGTGTATTGTTGTGCAATTGTTAGATATTACTGTTAGATATTTCTGTACTGTTAGAGCTAGAAACACAAGCATTTCACTACACCCGCAATAACATCTGCTAAACACGTGTATGTGACAAATACAATTATTTGAATACCGTCACACCATCAAAAAATAAAAATAAATAGTGATATGATATTTTGACCATATCACACAGCACTAGTCCAAAAACACCAACACAGTTGTGAAGAGGGCACAACAATGCCTCTTCCCCCTCAGGAGGCTGAAAAGATTTGGCATGGGCCCTCAGATCCTCAAAAAGATATATAACTGCACCATTGAGAGCATCTTGACTGGCTCCATCACCGCTTGGTATTATAACTGCTTGGCACCTGACCCCAGGGCACTACAGAGGGTAGAGCAGGGATGGGCAACTCCAGTCCTCAGGGGCCTGATTGGTGTCACACTTTTGTCCCAGCCCCCGTTAACACACCTGACTCCAATAATCAACTAATCATGATCTTCAGTTTAGAATACCAGGTGCTGTCAAAGGAAGGTCCTAACAATTGTTGTCAACGACTGTCCTCTCTACTACGGCACAGAGTACCTACGCACCAAGTCTGGAACCAACAGGACCCTGAACAGCTTCTACCCCCAAGCCATAAGACTGCTAAATAGTTAACTGCACTGACCCCTCACATAAGCTGCTGCTACTGTTTACTATCTGGTTAATAGACATTTGTCGGAGCACGTCAAACGAAAGACTAGTTTCTCAGTGACTCGTTCAATTTAATAATGACTAGAGTCAGTAAAGAGTCGTTCAAAAATAACGACTCGTTTGCGTACTGCATATCAATACTGCTCAATGTGCCTGCTAGCTACATTGACAATCAGGAACTGAGCTAGCAAGTGATTTTGGGCACTGATAAACCGCGTGTAAGTTAGTTGGTGCTTTATTTACGATAGTTTGACAGCTTACAGAAGATGAAGTTGTAGACATGTTGTTCTCAGAAATCAGTCCTGAGCGAGCAGCCAGACTTTCCCCGACTCGATAGACTATGCAGTTCACTTACTACTTTTTAATGCACATGTTTTTACTTGAAATACTGCACTAAACACTAAAGCTATAGTTAACGTGTATGCAATTATCGTAACAGTAACATTCGAGGCCTATGGGTTGGGTTAATGTCATACTATTACATTTAGCTAGTAACGTTAAATGTTGTCGAGGCGTGTTAGCTATCTAACGTTTAGCTAGCAATACAAAGTTAATATTAATAATTGAACATAATTATCTACTCACGTTCTTGTAGAAGGGGTTCAATATTTTATTTTCAGGACAAAAATTATTTCGTTAACTTTCGAGCTATTTCGTCTTGCTAGCCTTTTTGTAACTGGATTTTAATAACAATTTTGGATTCCGCGGGTTTTGTGGACGAACTAGTTACCACAGCCACAATTATGGTTAAACCCCGCCTATATCTACAATTTCTCTTTTTAACAATTTTATTTTAAACCTTAACCACACTGGCAACCGTATGCCAAAACGTCATTTTTAATTAAGACCAAAAAGCTCATTTTAGTTTAAGATATTTTAGGATGTAGACAATTTTGACTTTGGCTGTGGTAACTAGTGACAAGCGGTCAGTAGTTTAAAATTTGATGTGACAACGTTGACGTCACGTGATCCAACATGGCGGCGCTTGCGTCCTTGATGTTCAAGTCCAGAGCAGGTAAAATATACACATTACAATTTATTTGCGTTAATTCAAACCTCTCTATGAAACACACTAATATACGTCAATGACGCTCATTTATTGTAAAGTTACCAAGCTGGATAACGTGTTTTTGAAGCTAGCTGGTATTAGCCACTCTCTCGTGCCTTCTGCATAGTTTAACCAAATATGTTTTATTTAAGTGGATATATTTTTTAAATTTAACTAGGCAAGTCAGTTAAGAACAAACTCTTATTTACAATCAAGGCTTACCCTGGCCGAACCCGTACAACACTAGGCCAATTGTGTGCAGCCATATAGGACTCCCAATCACGGCCGGATGTATTTTAATTTATTTTACTAGATAAGTCAGTTAAGAAATTATTATTATTTACGACTGCCAAGGAACAGTGGGTTAACTGCCTTGTTCAGGGGCAGAACAACAGATTTTTACCTTGTCAGCGCATGTATTCGATCTAGCAACCTTTCGGTTACTGGCATAACGTTAGGCTACCTGCAGATGTGATGCAGCCTGGATTCGAACTAGGCATTGCAGTGTCTTAGACCACTGCGCCACTCGGGAGCCCACGGGTTTTGTTCGTCGAGGTCCTGCAAACCGTTCCAATATATCCTCAACGCTGTCTTCGAAGGCATTATCACTTTTATACCATGAGTTACCAACATATTAAAATAATGATTGACATCTTTTCATTAAACTTTATTTTGACTAATTTACTCATACTATTTAATCCTTCTGCAAGATAGTCCCCACACAAATCTAGGGTTGCTGAACAACGACCCAGTTGTTCAGTCTTTTTGTTTTGTATCTAAGGTTGTTCATTGAACCCAGTCATTCATTCTAAATGTTCCATTGTCATCCAGGCTGGCAACTTTCTTATCCCTTGCTTGCTAGCTAGCCAACTACGGGTAATTTAGTCAAGTCAAAAAAGTGCAGCCAGAATAACAGCAAAGTAGCCGCACTTGCATTGGCATAGAAAATGTGCTCACTCGTCAGGTCACTGTTATTCAGAGGAGCTAGCCAACGACACAGCAACAGTAACACAATCACCTCAATCGGAAGCTGGAAAAGCTGCAAATGAGCTACTTTTCATTTTACTTAAAAAAAACATATATATCCATAAAAATGGTGCCAGCTGATTCATGATTTCGACTGGCTGAGACACTGCCTGTCTGTCTCATCCCGACTCCCGACACGTTCATTACTATGTGACAGCAGGAGATCGAATTTGAATATTGAAACAATGTTGCAAATGTCGGAGAGGGACAGCAAGGTTTATACAAATCTCCCTGTTGAAAACAAAATGTTCGTCTAAAATATATGTGAGAATGTCTATATGCTTTTTATAGTGGAGATCCAGTTTATAAATTGCCTGGCTGGGCTGATGAGACAGTGGATTGCGCAGTCAAATGGAACAGAGTAAATGGGCCTTTTAACATAATAGATTTAGCGGTGGCAACTTGTGGAATAGACACTGTCTGGAATGCAGTTTTAACCAATCAGCATTCAGGATTAGACCCACCCATTGCATAAAACTAAGACCACAGCCTGTCACTTCCAATGGGAACAAATGAGTCATAGTAGACAGAACAAGCAAAGACGTGGGCAGAGCCAAGCACAAGCTAGCGAGAGCCTATTGGTGTGTTCTAGCCAACATTTGTATATTTCCGTTAGGCAACGCCTACCCTGTGAAGTGCGCAATAAATCGATTCGCATTTGCACTCCAAAACAATGCATTTAAAAATAAAAATAAATTTGTGAAAGGGTAAAGTCAACAAAACTTTGTCCACTCTGTTCAAAAACATTTTGGTTTTCGGAACAGAACTGTATTGAGATCAAATGTTTGATGATTGAGAATGTGCAAAATGTTGGACAAAATCCAAAGTATCTTAAAATGGTCATAGTGATGTAGAATACACAACCAAATGATCCAGGTGTGCTAGATATAAAGATTATAAATGATTCACACAATTGTGGTAAGAATGTGCCCAAAAAGCTGTCTGAATTGCTGATTTCTGAAGATGTCATTATCAATAATTGAAATATTTAATCTTCAAATGTCTAAAATGGATATGTACAAGTGAATAGTCATGGATGTGAGCTGATTAAAATATGCAATATTGTCCTATGAACCACTTTCATAAAACAGAGGACCAGAAACTTGTAAAATTCCATAAGAATGCCAATACGTTTTAACCAAATATCTTGATGATGAGAGCAGAAAAACATTACACATAGTTAGTTTTAATTCAGATGTATTCTTATTATGGGGCTATAGCAGATTGGTCTGTTACTAGAGTACTAAAATTTATATAATTGTCCACAACAGGCCCAACATTGGATTTTACTACAATGTAATGGAATGTACAGGAAAGGTTTATAGTCATCATAATGAAAACAGTTAAAGGATAACATTGTTTATAATTTGAATCAGCCCACATGATTATTTACATGTATAAATCTATTTTACATGTTTGAAGATGAAGTATTGCAATTAAGGATTTAAACATTCTAAAATTAGTGATTCGGCCAGCTTTTTGGACACATTCTTACCACAATTATGTGAATAATTTACCATCTTTACAATGTGGCACACCTGGCTCATTTGGTTGTGTATTCTACATCACTATGAACATTTTAAGATATTATTGGGCATGCTACAATTATATTTCATACAGGTATGGTCATGCGCAATTGAGCCAATAACAGTTG
The DNA here is from genome assembly GCF_016432855.1 of Salvelinus namaycush. Classification (NCBI taxonomy): domain Eukaryota; kingdom Metazoa; phylum Chordata; class Actinopteri; order Salmoniformes; family Salmonidae; genus Salvelinus; species Salvelinus namaycush. The sequence goes on from NC_052310.1 coordinate 58,744,864, forward strand.
TTTGGCGGCCATATTGGGTAAAGGTTTCTGTGGGGTTGATACATGAATCCTGTGATGGCCCTGTATCTACAAATCTTTTTTAAACCCTGTTCTAGCTGTGTGTCTGTGAAATGTGGTGCCTCTATCACCAAAGTTACAATCCAAAAACATAGCTGCCCCACTACATGGAATTCTATGGCTAAGCTTCCAACATTCAAATGTCAATGGCAGAATATGGGTTATTTTTTTAATAATAGTTGTAGCTGGTGCTTTCAGAGTTGGTTATATTATATATAATTTGAAAGGTCATTTTAATGACAAAGATTAAAGTGTATCAGGGTTTCCATTGTTAAAGCAATTTATACAGGTACATTTAGTAAATTTGCCAGTGGCATACCAAGTGAAAACTACTGGCCCGAAGGAGAGTATTACTGGCCCGGCCAAGATCACAGGAAAGCACACAGAATTTCAATCATGGGTGGTTTCATTTGCAGTCTGGGCAAGTAACCAACCATGCAATCTGATATTTAAATCGATTGTTTGAAAAACTAAAATAACACCATCCCCCCTCAATGATGACGCTTTGATGAAAAACAATATATTTAGGGCCTGCACAAAGCCAAATATACACTGGAGTTTCTTACCAAGACGACGTTAAACATTCCTGAGTGGCCTAGTTACAGTTTAATATTACATTTACATATGTATTCAGACCCTTTACTCAGTACATTGTTGAAGCACCTTTGGCAGCGATTACAGCCTTGCGTCTTCATGGGTATGACGCTTCAAGCTTGGCACACCTGTATTTGGGGAGTTTCTCTCATTCTTCTCTGCTGATCCTCTCAAGCTCTGTCAGGTTGGATGGGTAGCATCGCTGCACAGCTATTTTCAGGTCTCTACAGAGATGTTCGATCGAGTTCAAGTCCTGGCTCTGGCTGGGCCACTCAAGGACATTTAGAGCCACTCCTGTGTTGTCTTGGCTGTGTGCTTAGGGTTGTTGTTCTGTTGGAAGGTGAACCTTCACCCCAGTCTAAGGTCCGGAGCGCTCTGAATCAGGTTTTCATCAAGGATCTCTCTGTACTTTGCTCCATTCATCTGTCCCTTGATCCTGACTAGTATCCCAGTCCCTGTGCTGAAAAACATCCCCACAGCATGATGCTGCCACCACCGTGCTTCACCGTAGGGATGGTGCCAGGTTTCCTCCAGACGTGACGTTTGGCATTCAGGCCAAGGAGTTCAATCTTGGTTTCATCAGACCAGAGAATCTTTTTTCTCATGGTCTGAGAGTCCTTTTGGTGCCTTTTGGCAAACTCCAAGCGGGCTGTCATGTGCCTTTTAATGAGGAGTGGCTTCCGTCTGGTCACTCTACCATAAAGGCCTGATTGGTGGAGTGCTGCAGAGATGGGTGTCCTTCTGGAAGGTTCTCCCATCTGCATAGAGAAACTCTGGAGCTCTTTCAGTGACCTTTAGGTTATGGTCACCTCCCTGACCAAGGCCCTTCTCCCCCGATTGCTCAGTTTGGCCAGGTGGCCAGCTTTAGGAAGAGTCTTGGTGGATCCAAACTTCTTCCATTTAAGAATGATGGAGGCCACTGTGTTCTTTGGGAACTTCAATGCTGCAGAATTGTTTTGGTACCTTTCCCCAGATCTGTGCCTATCAATCCTGTCTACGGAGCTCTAAGTTCAATTCCTTCGACCTCATGGCTTGGTTTTTGCTCTGAAATGCCCTGTCAACAGTGGGACCTTAATGTATAGAGACAGATGTGTGCCTTTCCAAATCATGTCCAATCAATTTAATATACCACAGGTGGACTCCAATCAAGTTGTAGAAACATCTCAAGGATGATCAATGGAAACAGGATCCACCTGAGCTCAATTTTGAGTCTCATAGCAAAGGGTCTGAACACTTATGTAAATAAGGTATTTCTGTTTTGAATTTTTAATGCATTTGCAAAAAAATCTACAAACCTGTTTTTGCTTTGTTATTATGGGGTATTGTGTGTAGATTGAGGATACATTTTTTTTTAACCATTTTAGAATAACACTAACGTTACAATGTGGAAAAAGTCAAGGGGTCTGAAATCAAATCAATAAAATTTGTTTTGAATACTTTCCAAATGCGCTGTATGTATTGACTCGGGTGTGAATATTTATATCAATTAGATTTCTGTATTTCATTTTCAGTAAGTGTGCAAACATTTCTAAAAGCTTGTTTTCACTTTGTCATTATGAGTTATTGTGGGTAGATGGGTAAGAAAAATAATCAATTTTGAATTCAGGCTGTAACACAAAATATGGAAAGTCAAGGGGTATGAATACTTTCTGAAGGCACTGTAATAGCCAGACGCTGCAGTGCTGCCCAAATGCTCTGTCCAAACGCAAATATACCTCGCTTGTGTTATGATTTTGAAACTTTCATATAAGCGAGAGAATTTTACAAAATCAAAAGATACTTACTGTACGCAGTTTGGCAAAGCTGCACCCGGCTGTGTTGATAAGAACACCAGCTGAAAACGTGGAATGAGATGGCCCAATGGAAATGCGAGCCCAAGGTGAGAAGAGGTGTTGTACCTCTGCTTGGAGGCTGTGTTATTGAAAACAACTTTGCTAAACTACGAACACCAAGTGTTTTAAAGATTATTTCTCATAGAAATGAAAGTTAAGTTCCAAAGGTTTCCAAAACCGCATTGCAAGCAAGGATTTATATATCAATGCTGGGCCAACTGTGCGCCGCCCAAATCACAGCCGGTTGTGATACAGCCTGGAATCGAACCAGGGTCTGTAGTGGCATCTCTATTGCTGAGATGCAGTGCCTTAGACCGCTGCACCACTCGTGAGCCCTATATACACATCAATTACACTACAAATCTAAACTCAGCAAAAAAAGAAACTTCCTCACTGTCAACTGCGTTTATTTTCAGCAAACTTAACATGTGTAAATATTTGTATGAACATAAGATTCAACAACTGAGACATAAACTGAACAGGTTCCACATATATGTGGCTAACAGACATGAAATAATGTGTCCCTGAACAAAGGGGGGTCAAAATCAAAAGTAACAGTCAGTATCTGGTGTGGCCACCAGCTGCATTAAGTACTGCAGTGCATCTCCTCCTCATGGACTGCACCAGATTTGCCAGTTGTTGCTGTGAGATGTTACCCCACTCTTCCACCAAGGCACCTGCAAGTTCCTGGACATTTCTGGTGGGAATGGCCCTAGCCTTCACGGTGTAACGCTCCTTCCTTTGACGATAAACGCGAATCCGACCATCACCCCTGGTGAGACAAAACCGCTACTCATCGGTGGAGAGCACTTTTTGCCAGTCCTGTCTGGTCCAGCGACGGTGGGTTTGTGCCCATAGGCAACGTTGTTGCTGGTGATGTCTGGTGAGGACCTGCCTTACAACAGGCCTACAAGCCCTCAGTCCAGCCTCGAAGAGTTGTTGTTGCCATCCTGTACTTGTCCTTCAGGTGTGATGTTCGGATGTACCGATCCTGTGCAGGTGTTGTTACACGTGGTCTGCCACTGCGAGGACCATCGACTGTCCGTCCTGTCTCCCTGTAGCGCTGTCTTAGGCGTCTCACAGTACGGACATGGCAATTTATTGCCCTGGCCACATCTGCAGTCCTCATGCCTTCTTGCAGCATACCTAAGGCACATTCACACAGATGAGCAGGGACCCTGGGTATCTTTCTTTTGGTGTTTTTCAGAGTCAGTAGAAAGGCCTCTTTAGTGTCCTAAGTTTTCATAACTGTGACCTTAATTGCCTACCGTCTTTAAGCTGTTAGTGTCTTAACGACCGTTCCACAGGTGCATGTTCATTAATTGTTTATGGTTCATTGAACAAGCATGGGAAACCGTGTTTAGACCCTTTACAAAGAAGATCTGTGAAGATATTTGGATTTTTACGAATTATCTCTGAAATACAGGGTCCTGAAAAAGGAATGTTTATTTTTTGCTATATCAATTACACAATACATATCTATATACACATCTATATACATATCTATAAACACCAATTACACTATACACATCAATTCACCAAAAATCCTGAAATTACCTTCTCCAACTACAAAATTTTCTGACAATATAGAACTGCCTAACGGGGCGGAGTTAGCCTGCAGCGTTCCGTCATACTATCCAGGTCTGTGCCCAAACAATTCTGTGCCAACCTTTCCAGAAACAAGTCTTTCACCGTTGCCGCTTGTTATAGACCCCCCTCAGCTCCCAGCTGTGCCCTGGACACCATATGTGAATTGATTGCCCCCCATCTATCTTCAGAGTTCGTACTGTTAGGTGACCTAAACTGGGATATGCTTAACACCACGGCCGACCTACAATCTAAGCTAGATGCCATCAATCTTACACAAATTATCAAGGAACCTACCAGGTACAACCCTAAATCCGTAGCCATGGGCACTCTCTTAGATATCATCCTGACCAACTTGCCTTCTAAATACAACTCTGCTGTCTTCAATCAGGATCTCCGCAATCACTGCCTCATTGCCTGTGTCCGTAATAGGTCCGCGGTCAAACGACCACCCCGCATCACTGTCAAACGCTCCCTAAAACACTTCAGCGAGCAGCCCTTTCTAATCGAACTGGCCCGGGTATCCTGGAAGGATATTGACCTCATCTCGTCAGAAGAGGATGTCTGGTTGCTCTTTAAAAGTGCTTTCCTCACCATCTTAAATAAGCATGCCCCATTCAAAACATTTTTTAAACTAAGAACAGATATAGCCCTTCGTTCACCCCAGACTTGACTGCCCTTGACCAGCACAAAAACATCCTGTGGCATACTGCACTAGCATCGAATAGCCCCCGCGATAGGCAACTTTTCAGGGAAGTCAGGGACCAATATACACAGTCAGTTAGGAAAGCTAAGGCTAGCTTTGTCAAACAGAAATTTGCATCCTGTAGTACTAATTCCAAAAAGTTTTGGGACACAGTAAAGTCCATGGAGAATAAGAGCACCTCCTCCCAGCTGCCCACTGCACTGAGGCTAGGAAACACTGTCACCACCGATAAATCTACGATAATCAATCATTTCTATAAGCATATTTCCCCCTGCAGCAACTTGCCCAAATCTAGACAGCTGATGTTCTGAAAGAGCTGCAAAATATGGATCCCTACAATCTGAACCTTCTCTTTCTAAAATTATCTGCCGAAATTGTTGCAACTCCTATTACTAGCCTGTTCAACCTCTCTTTCGTATCGTCTGAGATCCCCAAAGATTGGAAAGCTGCTGCGGTCATCCCCCTCTTCAAAGGGGGAGACACTCTGGGGGAGACACTCTAGGCCCAAACTGTTATAGACCTATATCCATCCTGCCCTGCCTTTCTAAAATATTTGAAAGCCAAGTTAACAAACAGATCACTAACCATTTTGAATCCCACTGTACCTTCTCCATTATGCAATCTGGTTTCTGAGCTGGTCATGAGTGCACCTCAGCCATGCTCAAGGTCCTAAACGATATCATAACCACCATCGATAAAAGACAGTATTGTGCAGCCATCTTCATTGACCTGGCCAATGCTTCCGACACTCAATCACCGCATTCTTATCGGCAGCCTCAACAGCCTTGGTTTCTCAAATGACTGCCTCGCCTGTATCACAAACTACTTATCAGATAGAGTTCAGTGTGTCAAATTGGAGGGCCTGTTTTCCGGACCTCTGGCAGTCTCTATGGGGGTGCCATAGGGTTAAATTCTCGGGCCGACTCTTTTATCTGTATATATCAATGATGTCGCTCTTGCTGCTGGTGATTCTCTGATCCACCTCTACGCAGACGACACCATTCTGTATACTTCTGGCCCTTCTTTGGACACTGTGTTAACTAACCTCCAGATGAGCTTCAATGCCATACAACACTCCTTCCGTGGCCTCCAACTGCTTTTAAATGCTAGTAAAACTAAATGCATGCTCAACCGATTGCTGCCCACACCTGCCCGCCCGACAAGCAACACTACTCTGAACTGTTCTGACTTAGAATATGTGGACAACTACAAATACCTAGGTGTCTGGTTAGATTGTATACTCTCCTTTCAGACTCACATTAAGCAGCATCTCCAATCCAAAATTAAATCTAGAATCGTCTTTCTATTTCGCAACAAAGCCTCCTTCACTCATGCTGCCAAACATACCCTCGTAAAACTGACTATCCTACCGATCCTTGACTTTGGCGATGTCATTTACAAAATAGTCTCCAACACTCTACTCAGAAAACTGGATGTAGTCTATCACAGCGCCACCCGTTTTGTCACCAAAGCCCCATATTCTACCCACCACTGTGACCTGTATGCTCTCGTTGGCTGGAAATTGCTACATAATCGTTGCCAAATCCACTGGCTCCAGGTCATCTATAAGTATTTTCTAGGTAAAGCCCCGCCTTATCTCAGCTCACTGGTCACTATAGCAACACCTGCCCGTATCACGTGCTCCAGCAGGTATATTTCACTGGTCATCCCCAAAGCCAACACTCCCTTTGGCCGCCTTTCCTTCCAGTTCTCTGCTGCCAATGACTGGAACGAATTGCAAAAATCACTGAAGTTGGAGACTTATATCTCCCTCTCTAACTTTAAGCATCAGCTGTCAGAGCAGCTTACCAATCACTGTACCTGTACATAGCCAATATGTAAATAGCACACCCAACTACCTCATCCCCATATTGTTATTTATCTTCTGGCTCTTTTGCACCCCAGTATGTCTACCTGCACGTCATCTGCACATCTATCACTCCAGTGTTTAATTGCTAAATTATTTCACGTCTATGGCCTATTTATTGCCTTACCTCCGTAATCTTCTACATTTGCACACACTGTACATAGATTTTTATATTGTGTTATTGACTATAAGTTTGTTTATGTGTAACTCTGTGTTGTTTTTGTCGCACTGCTTTGCTTTATCTTGGCCAGGTCGCAGTTGTTAATGAGAACTTGTTCTCAACTGGCCTACCTGGTTAAATATAGGTTAAATTAAAAAAAATACACAATACGTATCAATATACACATCAATTACACTATTCACACATCAATTACACTATACATATCTATATATACGTCAATTACACAATACATATCTATATTAGAGGTCAACCGATTATGATTTTTCAACGCCGATACCGATTATTGGAGGACCAAAAAAAGCCTATACCGATTAATTGGCCGATTTTTTTTTTTGGGGGGGGGGGGGGAATAATGACAATTACAACAATACTGAATGAACACTTATTTTAACTTAATATAATACATCAATAAAATCAATTTAGCCTCAAATAAATAATGAAGCATGTTCAATTTGGTTTAAATAATGCAAAAACAAAGTGTTGGAGAAGAAAGTAAAAGTGCAATATGTGCCATGTAAGAAAGCTAACGTTTAAGTTCCTTGCTCAGAACATGAGAACATATGAAAGCTGGTGGTTCCTTTTTAACATGAGTCTTCAATATTCCCAGGTAGGAAGTTTTAGGTTGTAGTTATTATAGGAATTATAGGACTATTTCTCTCTATACGATTTGTATTTCATATACCTTTGACTATTGGATGTTCTTATAGGCACTTTAGTATTGCCAGTGTAACAGTATAGCTTCCATCCCTCTCCTCGCCTCTACCTGGGCTCGAACCAGTAACACATCGACAACAGCCACCCTCGAAGCAGCGTTACCCATGCAGAGCAAGGGGAACAACTACTCCAAGTCTCAGAGCGAGTGACGTTTGAAACGCTATTAGCTAGCTAGCTAGCCATTTCACATCGGTTACACCAGCCTAATCTCGGGAGTTGATAGGCTTGAAGTCATAAACAGCACAATGCTTGAAGCATTGCGAAGAGCTGCTGGCAAAACGCACGAAAGTGCTGTTTGAATGAATGCTTACGAGCCTGCTGGTGCCTACCATCGCTCAGTCAGACTGCTCTATCAAATCATAGACTTAATTATAACATAATAACACACAGAAATACGAGCCTTAGGTCATTAATATGGTCGAATCCGGAAACTATCATCTCGAAAACAAAACGTTTATTCTTTCAGTGAAATACGTAACCGTTCCGTATTTTATCTAACGGGTGGCATCCATAAGTCTAAATATTCCTGTTACATTGCACAACCTTCAATGTTATGTCATTATTACGTAAAATTCTGGCAAATTAGTTCGCAATGAGGCAGGCGGCCCAAACTGTTGCATATACCCTGACTCTGCGTGCAATGAACGCAAGAGAAGTGACACAATTTCACCTGGTTAATATTGCCTGCTAACCTGGATTTATTTTAGCTAAATATGCAGGTTTAAAAATAGATACTTCTGTGTATTGATTTTAAGAAAGGCATTGATGTTTATGGTTAGGTACACGTTGGAGCAACGGCAGTCCTTTTTCGCGAATGCGCACCGCATCGATTATATGCAATTTAGGACACGCTAGATAAACTAGTAATATCATCAACCATGTGTAGTTATAACTAGTGATTATGATTGATTGTTTTTTATAAGATAAGTTTAATGCTAGCTAGCAACTTACCTTGGCTTCTTACTGCATTCGCGTAACAGGCAGGCTCCTCATGTGAGGCAGGTGGTTAAAGCGTTGGACTAGTTAACCGTAAGGTTGCAAGATTGAATCCCTGAGCTGACAAGGTAAAAATCTGTCGTTCTGCCCCTGAACAAGGCAGTTAACCCACCATTCCTAGGCCGTCATTGAAAATAAGAATGTTTTCTTAACTGACTTGCCTAGTTAAATAAAGATTTTTTTTTAAACTATAGTTTGTTAGCAAGAAATTTGTCGAGTGGTTGAAAAACGACTTTTAATGACTCCAACCTAAGTGTATGTAAACTTCCGACTTCAACTGTATATACACATCAATTACACTATACACATCTATATACACATCAGTTACACTATACACTTCTATATACACATCAATTACACTATACAAGAAAAGCAAACACAAAACGCGACAAGCAAAACACAATATGAATATGGAACCACCACATTCTTCAGTAAAAAGGCCCCCTAAACATCCGCCTGAATTGCACTAGAGACACCAACTCCACCAACTTGTACTTTTGGAGATCATTTCACAAACTAAAAACAGATTTACCTAACTCATGTCTACTTTATGATACAAAATGCAATGATGTGTACTGAACCTATCACCTGTAATAAAGTGCTATGATAAACTGTGTCCAATGGCTTCAATAGTGTCCAACTGTGGTCCATATTTTCAGCTGAGAACTCTAAGAGGAGGCTGTAAAGCCCCCTTGGTGTCTCGAGCTAATTTATTCCCAACATGACCATGCTATCCAGTCCCTGAACAGCAGGAACACTTATAGTAGACGAAAACCTAAATGTCCTTTGTCTGTCACGAATGTTGATAAAAATTCTATTTGAACTTACTCTACAAATTGTCTATGGGGTTGGTACGTTATAGGGTTGAACTTTAGACAACCTTTCCAAAGGAACATATTATTAAAGACTTTGTTGTAGACCCACTTCCTCTCTGCTTTCCTCATGTGAAAATAAAAGTACTCCACAAGTTATTGCTTGTTTGTGCATATATGGCACACGTACAGGACTTTTATTTCGACATGAGGTAAGCAGCGAGGAAGTGGGTCTACAATAGATCGATGTTTTGTCTCAAATTCCACCCTATATAGGGAAAGGGATGGGGCCGAAGACATGGATGTCGATTAAGGCAGCCCCCCCCCCCCCCCCCGTACTCTCTGATTCAGAGGGGTTGGGTTAAATGCGGAAGACACATTTCAGTTGAATGCATAAGAACCAACGCTATGGACATTTGCTAATGTAAGTTCAAATATAATTTTATTCAACACTCGTGATAGACAAGACGTTTAGGTTTTCGTCTATGTAGTAATGTGTGGCCATGCTGTCCAGGGATTGGATAGCATGGTCAAGTCGGGACTATGACTGGTGTATCAGGCTACTAGTAACCTACATTGGAAAGAAGTTGCTAACATAACATGAGCATCACAAATGGTATTGAACAGCCCACTGCCTTCATACAAGCCAGACAGTCATTTATCAACTGTATTGACTGTTTCAAATGTATCCCCTTGCTACAACTGCTACAATGTTTCCAAGCTACAATGTTAACTCAACAAAATTGCAGGTCTTCTGCTCCCTTGCCAGTCCTCTCTTGTGGACTGGGTGCGCTTTGCATCCAAGAAGGCAGGCGGTAGCAGCAAGAACCTCGGGGGAAAGAGTCCCGGTCGCAGATATGGCTTCAAGAAAACAGACGGTAGCTACGTGAATGCTCTTATTTGTCAGTATGCTATGCTTAGTTCTGACATCTCTGTGAGGTGCATGTTATGTATTTTGATCTTACACACGTCATGTTTGCATCATCTAACACTTCTGTTTTGTTGGCATCCACCTTCAGGGAACTATGTCCATGCTGGCAACATCCTAGCAACACAGAGGCTCATGCGGTGGCAACCAGGAGCACATGTAAGGTTTCCCACTTTCACTGTTAATATCCTGAGGTGTATTCATCACATGCACATCATAGCAAATAGTTTAGCACCGCAGCTAAATGTTTTGCAACAGAAACATTTTACTCCAACCAGAAAACTTTTTGGAAGTTTCTTTTAGACAAATTTAGGTAGGTCCCTCCTTGTTTCATTTGATTCCGTTTGGTTCCTAGTGAATACACCCCTGGAAGCCTTCAAATGTCTGCAGGTCGCCGGTTGATTGTCAACTAATCTCTCTCACACTCTATCACCCACCTCTCTCTCTCAGGTGGGGATTGGAACCAACAACACCCTTTATGCCCTGGAGGATGGCATTGTCAGGTTCACTAAGGAGGTGTATGTTCCAGCTCCACGCAGCACTGAGACATTCAAGGTCATCACCAAGCTGCCCACGGGAACTGTGCTCTACAAGACCTTTATCAACATAGTGCCCAACAAACAAGAGGGCAAGTTCAAACTGGTTGGCATGTTCTAAAGACTGATGACTCATTCATATTCCACCCTGTGAAAGCTCAAACCCTACTTTTTCTATGGACTTGGCGGATTGAAAGGTTCTGTTCAACCGCGGACTCCTTTGTCGTGAATGTTGTGGAACTGAGCTGCTGTGTGGTGAGGAGGATTCTGGAAGTTCTGAGGGAATTCCTCAAAGCTTCCTGTGTTGTTGTGGTGACCGTTGCCATATTGTCATTGATCCTGCACAATTTGACTATGGTCGAAAGTTTAATCAACAGGCACCTACCTGACTTATTGTGCTGTAAGAAAGAACTCCATCCAATAAAGTTTTTTATAAACTGGGTGGTTTGAGCCCTGAATGCTGATTGGTATTTTTACTGCTCTAATGATGTTGGTAACCAGTTTATAATAGCAATAAGGCACCTCGAAGGTTTGTGGTATATGGCCGCTCCGCTTTGCGTTGTGCCTAAGAACAGCCCTTAGCCGTGGTATATTGGCCATATACCACACCCCTTCGTGCCTTATTGCTTAAATATATAATCATGACATCAGCAGTCTGTTATGGGCATTGTAAGCTTAGTCAATGGAACAATTTCATGTGTATCCAAAAGTATTTAATTTTTGGGAATATTTTTGTATCATCTGGGGAAAAAACTCTGTATGGTTGACAAGGAAAACATGAAACCACCCCTTTATCAAGTGTGTGTGGTCTATAGTTCCTGAACTAACCACAGGGTGTTTCAAGGCTTAACATCAGAGTTTTTCCCCTCTGATTTCTCCAAACAGGCCACAGAGGGATAATGTGAAGCAAAAAAAATACTACAAAGCAGAGGGAAGTAATATATCACAGTTTTTAGCATCAGACTGTACTCTAAAGAACTCTCCTCAATAATTTACTCTCAGCCCCATGTGGTCTCTTAAAGCAACTAGCTCTTTCACATAATTTTGTGTTGATGACACCGGTTCAAGAGACGTTGGGTGTTGACTGGTAACCATTAACTAAAATTTGTATCAGGGGAATTTTGTGTAAACCCATTCACAATCACCAGGATTGACCCATTTTAGAGAAAAACAAGAAACTCCAAATAGACACCCATGGCAGGATGTGTGTAGTATTCCCCAAACATTTTACAGATCATTTTTTACTCTGAGTTTAAGTAATGTGCCATGTTTTTTGTGTGTTGTTTTTAGAGTATGAGTTACAGATAGCATGAATGGTATTTCAACTCCTCTCATAGTGGTATGCAGGGGAGTGTGGAGTACATTCAGAAACCCTTGGTGCTTTCACCATAAAACGACAGCTTGTCAAAACATGTATGATGGAGGCCCTCTCTAATAACTGATGAGTGCTGTAGTTGAGATACATCATGTACAAAAATATAGTATGTGTTATGAGAGTTAAGGGAGGATAATGTACAGTACACACGAGTTGGGGGGGGGGGGGGATAACTCTGCAAAGAGGGAGAGGTCAAATGAGGTTGCTACTCCCTCCACTGATTGACTCACTATCTAGGTTATGGACATATTTGTACCTGGTAGAGAGAAACAGATGAACAGAAGCAGGAGTGTATTCCCTTTTGATATCTTGACACTATATATTATATTAATCCTCATCAAATTGATATAGCTCAAGTTAATACAAATATTTTTTATTTAAGTGCATAGTTCAGCTATTTCATTTAAGCGCATAGGTAATTTAAGCGCATAGGTATTTTAAGTGCATAGTTTACTTTTACTTATTTTTTGGATTTGGGTAGGACATAATATGAATGTTTTGCATAGTTACGTATCTCAGTCTAAAAACGCATTGAGAAACCCCATTCCAGTTTAGTCCAGAAGGTAAAACGTCAGGGTCATGGTGAGTTTCTCTGCATAGTTAGTTTGACCTGGTTAACCGTCCCTGAGTGAACACACCCTGCATCCCAAATGGCACACTATTCCCTATGTAGTGCACTACTTTTGACAATTAGGATGCCATTTGGTACACAGACATTGTCTGTCTCAGTAGTGTTAATAATTTGTGATGCATTCAACCACAACAGCTCTCTGGTCTGGCCCTACACTCAAAGACATGTACTGATATTAGGTAGCTAAGTATTCATAGCTCAGTGTTCTTTTGTAACAAGGGGATTTTGATTTTTCATTAACACGTTCAACCCGAGACAATGTCATTGTTTTGTGGTTGTCTACGACTTTGAACATTGTGATGAAGCATCAGATGTCTGCTGCTGAGGTGCAGATGTCACCTTTCCACACACTGGAGCATGTCTAGAGTTTGAAATGTAGGCTTATTTGATTATCTCAGGGGTGTCAAACTCATTTTGCACCAGGGGCCGCATTCACCGAGGTCCAGAGGGGCGCATTTAAAATCCATTCTATTTCCTCACCGTCATAATGTGCAAAAAATAGTCCTATATCAATAACTTTTTGAATTTGTGATGCTCCCTGACTGTCAAGCTTTCACAAGCTGGACAGAGTGAAGAGACTATAAAAGTATGTCCATTATAATTTCTACACAGTTTAGATTTTGTTTTAGTCATTTCAATGTCAATTGAAAGTTTTTCCCCAGATATTTTCTTTTACTCAAACAACCAGTGGGCCGGATTGAATGGAGTTGCGGGCCGGATCCAACCCGCAGGTCGCATGTTTGACACCCCTGATATAACTGATGAATGATATCATTGCCAGTGGCAGGATATCAAGCCATTTACAGTGTACAGTCATGTTTAAACCACTCGCTACTCCAACTGATGACGGTCAGAGCCGAGAGTGGTCTCAGGATCACAAACTGAGTGAAACTGAGTCATGCATTATCATGACAATGTCTCTTTCTTTGTTGATATTTCTTCTTTCCTCTTGCCAATGGTGTGAAAGTGAGTCTGGTTAAATTGCTGAGTTGAAAACCAGTCGTGCTCCTGTCCTCAAGGAGCCCCTGATCTAGACAGAGAGGGATTCCCGAATGGGGTTCTAAATAGGCTAGTGAGGTGAGGGAGCTGCCTCTATTGTCACTGTGTGTTCAAGGCTAGAGGGGGAGAGAGGGAGGTCTGAGGGAAATGTCTCCACAGACTAGGTCTTCAGAGGAAATGACCATGGACTGGCGAACAGTCTCCTCATACGTCGGAGGAGGCTGTAGGTACAGAGACATTTTATGAGGAAATATTTACTGTAATAAATGTTCTGTATGAATACATCAACATCCTTCCACAGCTTCATTGATGTAAATGAGAATGTGTTCTTAGTCAACTAATTTATACAGTGATTAATTGGACCAGAACATAGGAGTGACTTACCGCCGTTTCAAACTGTGTGGGGCTGAGCCCAAAGCGGTCGGCTATCATGGAGTGGATCTGTCTCTGGCGGTCCTTCTTACAGACGCTCTAATAGGATGGCAGGCGGGGCAGGGGCCCATCCAGGTGGTAGCTGCTCGGCTTACCGATGATAAACAGCCTTCCTGGAAGCTGCAGACACACAAGCAAACATGTTTATATTATATCACATTATCTATTTTTCAAAATGGTTGATCTGATTGGTCAAAAGACCAATAAGTGGAAAAAGATCCGAATTGGGCTGCCTGTGTAAATTACAGTGATGAGGTACATCAAAGTCAATATTTTCTCCTCAGTATAAGGACAACTGAAATCAAATGGTGCTGGGCATCAATAACACTGTGAAAGCAGCTCAGATGGTTATTCAATAGAGATGATAATAGGGAAAAATGAATGAATGGATAATATCTCTGTGGGTAATACTATGTAAATAGAGAGGCTTTTTTTCACCTGGGACCCCACATTTCCGTGGGTCATGGCAACAGTCTGTTCATCATAGGGATACCCTACTAGAGACTGTCTGATGTTGTACTGGGGTGGAGCGTCCTGGGTAGAGAGAGAAGATAGGCAAGAGTGGTTAGTCTGTCTACACTACAGTGGAGAATTGTCCTACATTTTACCTAAGTTCTGTCTGTGTAAAATAAAGTTATTCTGTTCTATTCTATCTTTACAAGTAGTAAGGCTGCAGCAAAAACAAAGACATGAACAGTTCAATGCAAATGTCCAATTAACCTCAAGTTAAGTTACTAGGTGATGATTGAGCAACTTTTTAAATATATATTTTTTATTTCACCTTTATTTAACCAGGTAGGCTAGTTGAGAACAAGTTCTCATTTACAACTGCAACCTGGCCAAGATGAAGCAAAGCAGTGCGACACAAAAAACAACACCGAGTTACACATGGAATAACAAACATACAGTCAATAATACAATAGAAAAAGTCTATATATAGTATGTGCAAACGAGGTAGGATAAGGGAGGTAAGGCAATGAATAGGCCATAGTGGCTAAATAATTACAATTTAGCAATTAAACACTGGAGTGATAAATGTGCAGAAGATGAGTGTGCAAGTAGAGATACGTGGGTGCAAAGGAGCAAAATAAATCAAATAAATAACAGTATGGGGATGAGGTAGTTTGATGGGCTATTTACAGATGGGCTATGTACAGGTGCAGTGATCTGTGAGCTGCTCTGACAGCTGGTGCTTAAAGCTAGTGAGGGAGATATGAGTCTCCAGCTTCAGTGGTTTTTGCAGTTCGTTCCAGTCATTGGCAGCAGAGAACTGGAAGGAAAGGCGGCCGAAGGAGGAATTGGCTTTGGGGGTGACCAGTGAAATATACCTGCTGGAGCGTGTGCTACGGGTGGGTGCTGCTATGGTGACCAGTGAGCTGAGATAAGGCGGGGCTTTACCTAGCAAAGACTTATAGATGACCTGGAGCCAGTTGGTTTGGCAACGAATATGAAGCAAGGGCAAGCCAATGAGTGTAACGGCAGTCTAGCTCTTCCTCCTCCTCTGACGAGTAGAGGAGAGAAGGATCGGAGGACCAATGTGCAGCGTGGTAATTTTCCATGAATTTAATAAACACAAAGACAAGATACTGACAAACTAATACAAAACAACAAACGACTGTGAAGCTACAAACGAAAGTGCAATACACAAACTACTAACGTTAGACATAGACACTATACAAAATAACAAACAAACTAACCGTCACAGTCCTGTGTGGCACAAACACTGACACAGGAAACAACCACCCACAATCCCCAACACAAAACAAGCCACCTATATATGATTCTCAATCAGGGACAACGATTGACAGCTGTCTCTGATTGAGAACCATATTAGGCTGAACACAGAAACAGACGAACTAGACACACAACATAGAATTCCCACCCAGCTCACGTCCTGACCAACACTAAACAAGCAAAACACATACGAACTCTGGTCAGGACGTTACAGTACCCCCCCCCCCTGAGGTGCGGACTCCGAACGCACCCCTAAAACTCAAGGGGAGGGTCTGGGTGGGCATCTGTCCGCGGTGGCGGCTCCGGCGGTGGACGAGGACACCACTCCACCACTGTCTTTGTCCCCCTCCTTAGCGTCCTTTGAGTGGCGACCCTCGCCCACGACCTTGGCCTGAGAATCCTCCCCAAGGCCCCCACATGATTTAGGAGGTAGCTCAGGACAGAAAGGTAGCTCAGGACAGAGAGGTAGCTCAGGACAGAGAGGTAGCTCAGGACAGAGAGGTAGCTCAGGACAGAGAGGTAGCTCAGGACAGAGAGGTAGCTCCGGACTGAATGGCAGCTCCGGACTGAATGGCAGCTCCGGACTGAGTGGCAGCTCATGACTGGAGGGCAGCTCATGACTGGAGGGCAGCTCATGACTGTAGGGCAGCTCATGACTGGAGGGCAGCTCATGACTGGCGGGCAGCTCATGACTGGCGGGCAGCTCATGACTGGCGGGCAGCTCATGACTGGAAGGCAGCTCATGACTGGAAGGCAGCTCATGACTGGAGGGCAGCTCATGACTGGAAGGCAGCTCATGACTGGAGTGCAGCTCATGACTGGAGTGCAGCTCCTGACTGGCTGGCGGCTCTGGCAGCTCCTGACTGGCTGGCGGCTCTGGCAGCTCCTGACTGGCTGGCGGCTCTGGCAGCTCCTGACTGGCTGGCGGCTCTGGCAGCTCCTGACTGGCTGGCGGCTCTGGCGGCTCCTGACTGATGGACGGCTCTAGCGGCTCCTGACTGGCGGACGGCTCTAATGGCTCGGGACAGACGGGCGGCTCTGAAGGCTCGTGGCAGACGGGCGGCTCAGATGGCGCTGGGCAGACGGATGGCTCAGATGGCGCTGGGCAGACGGATGGCTCAAACGGCGCTGGGCAGACGGATGGCTCAAACGGCGCTGGGCAGACGGATGGCTCAGACGGCGCTGGGCAGACGGATGGCTCAGACGGCGCTGGGCAGACGGATGGCTCAGATGGCGCTGGGCAGACGGATGGCTCAGACGGCGCTGGGCAGGCAAGCATTGCAGGCGGCGTTGAGCAGACGAGCAGTACAGGCGACGTTGGACAGACGACCGACTCTGACCTGCTGAGGCGCACAGTAGGCCTGGTGCGTGGTGCCGGAACTGGTGGTACCGGACTGGAGACACGCAGCTCAAGGCTAGTGCGGGGAGCAGGAACAGGGCACACTGGACTCTCGAAGCGCACTATAGGCCTGGTGCGTGGTGCCGGAACTGGTGGTACCGGACTGAGGGCACGCACCCCAGGGCGAGTGCGGGGAGAAGGAACAGTGCGTACAGGGCTCTGGAGACGCACGGGAGGCTTGGTGCGTGGTGCCGGAACTGGTGGTACCGGGCTGGAGACACGCACCACAGGGCTAGTGCGTGGAGGAGGAACAGGGCTCTGGAGACACACAGGAAGCCTGGTGCGTGGTGTTGGCACTGGTGGTACTGGGCTGGGGCGGGAAGGTGGCGCCGGATATACCGGACCGTGCAGGCGTACTGGCTCCCTTGAGCACTGAGCCTGCCCAACCTTACCTGGTTGCATGCTCCCCGTAGCCCGTCCAGTGCGGGGAGGTGGAATAACCCGCACTGGGCTGTGTTGGCGAACCGGGGACACCATGCGTAAGGCTGGTGCCATGTACACCGGCCCGAGGAGACGTACTGGAGGCCAGATATGTAGAGCCGGCTTCATGGCACTTGGCTCAATGCTCAATGCTCAATCTAGCCCGCCCAGTGCGGGGAGGTGGAATAACCCGCACCGGGCAGGAGACACCGTGCGCTCTTCCGCATAACACGGTGTCTGCCCGTACTCCCGCTCTCCACGGTAAGCATGGGAAGTGGGCGCAGGTTTCCTACCTGCCCTCGCCACACTACCCTTTAGCCCCCCCCCCCCCCAAGAAATTTTTGGGGTTTCTTCACGGGCTTCCAGCCACGCTTCCGTGCTGCCTCCTCATACCACCGATCCTGGGCTTTCGCTGCCTCCATCTCCTCCCGAGATCGGCGATTCTCTCCAACCTTAGCCCAGGGTCCTTCTCCGTTCAATATTTGCTCCCATGACCATTCCTCCTGGTACCGCTGCTGCTGTCCGTTGCCACGCTGCTTGATCCTTGTTTGGTGGGTGGTTCTGTAACGGCAGTCTAGCTCTTCCTCCTCCTCTGACGAGGAGAGGAGAGAAGGATCGGAGGACCAATGTGCAGCGTGGTAATTTTCCATGAATTTAATAAACACAAAGACAAGATACTGACAAACTAATACAAAACAACAAACGACTGTGAAGCTACAAACGAAAGTGCAATACACAAACTACTAACGTTAGACATAGACACTATACAAAATAACAAACAAACTAACCGTCACAGTCCTGTGTGGCACAAACACTGACACAGGAAACAACCACCCACAATCCCCAACACAAAACAAGCCACCTATATATGATTCTCAATCAGGGACAACGATTGACAGCTGTCTCTGATTGAGAACCATATTAGGCTGAACACAGAAACAGACGAACTAGACACACAACATAGAATTCCCACCCAGCTCACGTCCTGACCAACACTAAACAAGCAAAACACATACGAACTCTGGTCAGGACGTTACAACGAGAGCATACAGGTCGCAGTGGTGGCTAGTATATGGGGCTTTGGTGACAAAATGGATGGCACTGTGATAGACTGCTGAGTAGAGTGTTGGAGGCTATTTTGTAAATGACATAGCGAAAGTCATGGATCGGTAGGATAGTCAGTTTTACGAGGGTATGTTTGGCAGCATGAGTGAAGGATGCTTTGTTGCGAAATAGGAAGCCGATTCTAGATTTAATTTTGGATTGGAGATGCTTAATGTGAGTCTGGAAGGAGAGTTTACAGTCTAACCACACACCTAGGTATTTGTAGTTGTCCACATATTCTAAGTCAGAACCATCCAGAGTAGTGATGCTGGACGGGCGGGCAGGTGTGGGCAGCGATCGGTTGAAGAGCATGCATTTCGTTTTACTTGCATTTAAGAGCAGTTGGAGGCCACGGAAGGAGAGTTGTATGGCATTGAAGCTCATCTGGAGGTTAGTTAACACAGTGTCCAAAGAAGGGCCAGAAGTATACAGAATGGTGTCGTCTGCGTAGAGGTGGATCAGAGAATCACCAGCAGCAAGAGCGACATCATTGATGTATACAGAGAAAAGAGTCGGCCCGAGAATTGAACCCTGTGGCACCCCCATAGAGACTGCCAGAGGTCCAGACAACAGGCCCTCCGATTTGACACACTGAACTCTGTCTGAGAAGTAGTTGGTGAACCAGGCAAGGCAGTCATTTGAGAAACCAAGGCTGTTGAGTCTGCCGATAAGAATGTGGTGATTGACAGAGCCTTGGCCAGGTCGATGAATACAGCTGCACACTATTGTCTCTTATTGATGGCGGTTATGATATCGTTTAGGACCTTGAGCGTGGCTGAGGTGCACCCATGACCAGCTCGGAAACCAGATTGCATAGCGGAGAAGGTACGGTTGGATTCGAAATGGTTGGTGATCTGTTTATTAACTTGGCTTTCGAAGACCTTAGAAGGGCAGGGTAGGATAGATATAGGTCTGTAGCAGTTTGGGTCTAGAGTGTCTCCCCCTTTGAAGACGGGGATGTCCGCGGCAGCTTTTCAATCTTTGGGGATCTCAGACTATATGAAAGAGAGGTTGAACAGGCTTGGCTATAGAGCTATGATTGAATTCTTCAAGCCAAATAATATACTCCACTAAATTAAAAAGCAGTATTGATCCTTGTCTGATGCATATTATGCAACATAAAAGTGATCTACTACACAATGGAAAATGCCCTGTGCCAAATTCTAAAGTTTTATCCAAAAATCTATTTTCCAAAAATCTAATTTCTTATTCATTCTTTATCCCTGTTGCGGTCTCACAGATACCTTTCTACTACTGATTACAGTGTATGTATTTTAACATGAGACATCATTGTGTACATAATAACACAGCACAATTTCTCATAATCAACATATACTGGTTCAACAAGGAAACAGTGTTGATGTTTTCAATGTAAAATATTGAAATGAATGGAAGGAAGGCAGTGGGAGGAAAATGGGGCTGGAGTATGGCCTTCAATGTAACTGACTAGCATGTGATGCAAAGGAAAAACAGGAATAAAAGCTTTTCTCAGATGAGTAGCCTACGGTTGAATAGCAAGTTATTGTATAGTAACAGAATAATAACAATTTTGTTGATACAACCAGGAAAAAGGTCAAAGGAGAGTTTAGCTGTGGTTGCATTCTCGATAGGGGAGAAAAATATGGATGCAAAAAGCAGAGGGTATTGATATTAACCTTTAATTTAATGAGCTGTCACTGCTTGCGCTCTCAGGTCTGTATCGTAAGAGATACAGAGAAATCTTATTCACGTAAACATTTTAAAAGAGCCATACATTAGATCCCTTTGTTGATAAGATTGGCCCCCCCATTGCCTTAGATTAGACGATGGTCTCATAATACCACCATACCAGTTACATGGTCAAATCAAATCAAATTTTATTGGTCACATACACATGTTTAGCAAATGTTATTGCGAGTGTAGCGAAATGCTTGTGCTTCTAGTTCCGACAGTGCAGCAATATCTAACACGTAATCTATCAATTACACAACAACTACCTAATAAACACAAATCTAAGTAAAGGGATGGAATAAGAATATATACCTATAAATATATGGATGAGCAATGACCGAGCGGCATAGGCAAGATGCAATAGATGGTATAAAATACAGTATATACACTATCGTTCAAAAGTTTGGGGCCACTTAGAAATGTCCTTTTTTTTTTCCCATTAAAATAACATCAAATTGATCAGAAATACAGTGTAGACATTGTTAATGTTGTAAAGGACTATTGTAGCTGGAAACGGCAGATTTTTTATGGAATATCTCCATAGGAGTACAGAGGCCATTATCAGCAACCTTCACTCCTGTGTTCCAATGGCACGTTGTGTTAGCTAATCCAAGTTTATCATTTTAAAAGGCTAATTGATCATTAGAAAACCCTTTTGCAATTATGTTAGCACAGCTGAAAACTGTAGTTCTGATTAAAGAAGCAATAAAACTGGCCTTCTTTAGACTAGTTGAGTATCTGGAGCATCAGCATTTGTGGGTTCGATTACAGGCTCAAAATGGCCAGAAACAAAGGACTATCTTCTGAAACTCATCAGTCAATTCTTGTTCTGAGAAATGACGGCTATTCCATGAGAGAAATTGCCAAGAAACTGAAGATCTCGTACAGGGCTGTGTACTACTCCCTTCACAGAACAGCTCAAACTGGCTGTAACCAGAATAGAAAGAGGAGTGGGAGGCCCCAGCGCACAAATGAACAAGAGGACAAATACATTAGAGTGTGTAGTTGGAGAAACTTACGCCTCACAGGTCCTCAACTGGCAGCTTCATTAAATAGTACCCGCAAAACACCAGTCTCAACGTCAACAGTGAAGAGGCGACTCTGGGATACTAGCCTTCTACGCAGAGTTGCAAAGAAAAAGCCATATCTCGGACTTGCCAATAAAAATAAAAGATTAAGATGGGCAAAAGAACACAGACACTGGACAGAGGAACTCTGCCTAGAAGGCCAGCATCCCGGAGTCACCTCTTCACTGTTGATTTCCTTGCCGGAGGGAATAACTACACTGTTTGTATTCTGACATATTCCCAGTCACCTTTCCATGGTTAAATGCGGTGGTTCGCGCTTTCAGTTTTGCGCGAATGCCGCCATCTATCAGAGGTTTTTGGTTAGGGTAGGTTTGAATAGTCACAGTGGGTACATCATCTCCTATGCACTTCCTTATAAACACACTCACCGAATCAGAGTATAAATCAATATTATTTTCTGAGGCTACCCGGATCATGTCCCAGTCCGCGTGATCAAAACAATCTTGAAGCGTGGATTGCGATTGGTCAGACCAGCGTTGAATAGTTCTTGTCACGGGTACATCCTGTTTGAGTTTCTGCCTATAGGAAGGAGCAAAATGGCGTCGTGGTCAGATTTGGCGAAAGGAGGGCGGGGGAGAGCCTTGTATGCATCACGGAAGTTAGAGTAACAGTGGTCCAGTGTTTTGCCAGCGCGAGTGCTACAATCAATATGCTGATAGAATTTAGGTAGCCTTGTTCTCAAATTTGCTTTGTTAAAATCTCCAGCTACAATAAATGCAGCCTCAGGATATATGGTTTCCGGTTTGCATAGAGTCCAGTGAAGTTCCTTGAGGGCCGTCGTGGTATCGGCTTGAGGGCGGATATACACGGCTGTGACAATAACCGACGAGAATTCTCCTTGGAGATAATACGGTCGGCATTTGATTGTGAGGAATTCTAGGTCAGGTGAACAAAAGGACTCGAGTTCGGTGTCCCAAATGACACCCTGTTCCCTACGTGTGTGTCTCTTTGTTAACGACAGCTGGTGCGCGATCTCTAATATTAAGGAAGTCTCGAGGTTCTGCTCGCCTGAGTTAGAATACCTCATGATAAGCTGTAGACCATACTATTTACCAAGAGAGTTTTCATCTATGTTTTTCATAGCTGTCTATTAACCACCACAAACTGATGAGGGCACTAAGACCTCACTCAACGAGCAGCATATGGACATAATAAAACAAGAAAATGCTCATCCAGAGACGACACGCCTAGTGGCCGTTGATTTTAACGCAGGAAAAATTATACCCTTCGTACCTAATTTCTACGAACATGTCAACCCTAGATCGATCACCTTTAGTCCACAAACAGAAACGCTTACAAAGCTCTCCCTCACCCTCCATTTGGCAAATCTGCCCATAACTTTAGCCTCCTTATCCCTGCTCACAATCAAAAACTTAAACAGGAAGGACCAATGACGCACTCAATACGGAAGTGGTCCGATGACGCGGATGCTAAGATACAGGACTGTTTCACTGGTGCAGACTGGATTATTTTTCGGGATTCATCCGATAGCATTGAAGAGTTTATCACATCAGTCACCGGTTTCATTAATAACTGCATCGACGACATTGTCCCCACAGTGACCGTACATACATATCCCAACCAGAAGCCATGGATTACAGGCAACATCCACACTGAGCTAAGGCTTGCGCAGCCACTTTCAAGGAGCCGGAAGCTCATAAGAAATCTGCTACGCACTTCGACAAATCATCAAATAGGCAAAGCGTCAATACAGGACTAACATCAAATCCTACTACACAAGCTCTGATGCTCATCGGATGTAGCAGGGCTTGCAAACTATTGCGGATTATAAAGGGAAACCCAGCCGCGAGCTGCCCAGTGACACAAGTCTACCAGACTAAATGCCTTCTATGCTCGCTTCGAAGCAGCAACACTGAACCTTGCTTGAGAGTGGCAAGTGTCTTCAGTCCCTGTGCAACCGAGGACAGATTATTTTTATGCGCTACGCACTTCAGCACTCGTCGGTACCGTTCTGTGAGCTTGTGTGGCATACCACTTTGCGGCTGAGCCGTTGTTGCTCCTAGACATTTCACGTTCACAATAACAGCACTTACAGTTGACCGGGGCAGCTCCAATAGGGCAGAAGTTTCACAAACTGACTTGTTGGAAAGGTGGCATCCTATGACAGTGCCACATTGAAAGTCACTCAGTAAGGCCATTCTACTACTAATGTTAGTTTATGGAGATTGCATGGCTGTGTGCTCAATTTTATACACCTGTGAGCAACGGGTGTGGCTGAAATAGCTGAATCCACTCATTTGAAGCGGTGTCCAGATACTTTCTTATATATAGTGTATGTGAGAATGCTGTTCATTGACTACAGCTCAGCATTCAACACCATAGTGCCCTCCAAGCTCATCACTAAGCTAAGGACCCTGGGACTGAACACCTCTCTCTACAACTGGACCCTGGACTTCCTGACGGGCCGTCCCCAGGTGGTGAGGCTAGGCAACAACACATCCGCCACGCTGAGCCTCAACACGGGGGCCCCTCAGGGGTGCGTGCTTAGTCCCCTCCTGCACTCACTGTTCACCCACAACTGTGTGGCCTGCATGACTCCAACACTATCATGAAGTTTGTCGACAATGGTGGTAGGCCTAATCACCAATGACTATGAGACAGCCTATAGGGAGAAGGTCAGAGACCTGGCAGTGTTGCTCCAGAACAACAACCATTCCCTCAACGTCAGCAAGACAAAGGAGATGATCAACTGGCAACTGCTTGGCATCCGACTGCAAGGCACTACAGAGGGTAGTGTGTATAGCCCAGTATATCACTGGAGCTGAGCTCCCTGCCATCCAGGACCTTTATACCCGGCGGTGTCAGAGGAAGGCCCTTAAAAATTGTCAAAGACTCCAGCCACCCAAGTCATAGATTGTTCTCTCTGCTACGGCACAGCAAGCGGTACTGATCAAGTCTGGAACCGACAGGACCCTGAACAGCTTCTATCTCCACACCAATTACCTCGTACCCCTGCACATCGACTCGATACTGGTACCCTGTGTATATAGCCAAGTTATCGTTACTCATTGTGCATTTATTACTTTTATTATTGTGTTATAAAATTATATTATTTCTCTATTTTCTTTCTCTGTGCATTTTTGGGAAGGGCCGTAAGTAAGCATTTCACTGTTCGTCTACACCTGTTGTTTACGAAGCATGTGATGAATAAAATTGGATTTTGATTAGATTGAATGATTTATGGATGTTTCCCTAGCCTCAAGTACCACACTCCTATCAGAGAGGGTCTTAATATACATTAGGCATTTATAACATGTTTTCCCTGTTTATAACACATTCATAACATATTATATAATTATAATATATGTAATTTTGCTTTAATCCAAAGCAATTTACAGTCATGCATGCATAAATCTTTGGTATGGGTGGTCCCGGGAATCAAACCCACTATCCTGGCGTTGCAAGTGACATGCCCTAACAACTGAGCTATGTATAGTCTTACTGTATAGTGTTGGGTGGCCTGGTAGCTCCACACACAGCGGCAGAGAAGGTCTTTCCTGTACAGGACCACCAGGAGCATGAGAATCACTACGAAGAACGCCAGGCAGGACACTACAGAAAAGAAGACAACAAGAAGACAGGCATGAAGAGACTTTATACAACATATGTGACATTAAAGTAAACATATAAGTTATGCACGATTGCTTTTACATATTTATTTATAAAAATTCAAAAAGCATTCGCACATATGAGCAATCTTTTTTGCAGGTGCATGGTAACAGTTGAAGAAGATGAAGGAAAAAGTAAACCGCACACTGCTCTTGATAGTATCACTGATCTTTAATAAGCTTACGTATCCGCCTAACACATGCAAAATATACATAACCTAAACAACCAACAGGTAGGCAGTCCTGTATAAGAGCAAAAGGTTTATGTAGCCTGAATGCTGTATGATATGTTTATAGGTTAGCAGCCTGCCTAGGTTATGTGACTGCCACCACTCACCCGAGGCCACGATGACCGTTATCTGATCCGCTGTCAGGTCGAATAGTTGTAGTTGCAGACGAAGACATCTTAAACTAAAGTAAGTCAGTATAAGTAGCCTTGTAAACCTGGTCCTGCTATGTAGACAGTTCTAAATAAAAACGTTGGCTTTCATTCGCTCCATTAGGCTTCTACTGTCCAAACCGCGAAGATTAAACCAATTGAACGTGTATCGTATGTGTCCAGTTGGCTGCGCCTCATTCAAAACCTTGCAAAGTTGTTTTCTCCAGTTCAATTTTTTTCACCTAAACAGACGTGAAAGATCTGTATCTTAGCCAAATAAGTAAATGGACCATTGAAGGGCGGGTACACGTGATGCGAGGCCCCTTCTCTCCAACTCGTGCGTTCCAAATTCGGATAGACAGTAGGCGATACACTCCTGCAGCATAACTGGATTTAACAGTGTGGGGCTCTGTCCTCGAATGAAGGGGAAGATAATATCGATTTTCTTTTTCAATTGGTTTAATACACGTATCAAAGTATTGTTTCAGTTGCAAACGGGTAGGCTACAGACCAGAAAGATCTTTGGAACCAGAATTATAGAAAGCTTCATTAATTCATAGCCGACGGATCTATGCATCTTAATTCATTCAGTAAACATGCGATGGGATTCTATGACTTCCCCTCCCTGAAACCACCGACTCTGAGTTGACAGGCTCATTAAAATGTGCAATTATCACATCAGAAAGATGATATATCTTCTCATAATAAAGATATGTAATCTATCTACAAATTAAGGAGATACTGAATTATCTAGCTCAGCTCCATGATGCGCTCAGGAGGAATCCCCCAATTGGGATCCTACCCCATTGAAGTTGAAATGTGAAATGGTTAAGGTAAGGGTTATGGTTATGGTTATGGTTAAGGTTAGGGTTATAGTAAGGGTAGGAGTTAGGGTTTAGGGTAGGGACGTCCCAAGGATCCCTGTTAGCACTGACCATTCCCCAACCCCCTCCTCGCACTCCCCGCCTCCTCCTTCAGAACTATCCATGGTGCTGAACACGATTCGCTCTGACGTTGATACACTGTCACGTTGTGCGTTGTGCTGGCTGTAGCTGTATGGTACAGTCAGCCTCCTACATGTCTTACATGTAAGTCATTACAGAGAAAAGCTGTGGGCAACATGCCTGGTATTCGTGTTGGGGGTTTCGTGGTTTCACACAAAGAAAAGTAGGAAGAGGGAGAGAGACAAGGGGAGAGAGAAATAGATAGTTGTCAGGAAATTTCTGCCTAATTTTCTAAGGGGGCATCATTGATTTTGGCATTGTATCCTGGTCTGTCTTAAGCGCTTCGAGAGGATGGAGACGATGGCGTCCATGGAGCCGATATCTGCGCACTACACCACGGCATACCCGGAGATCCACCCCGATAGCGCCTATGGATCTACGGAAGGGGAGGAGAACCATTCACCGTCTGCCCCCCCAGCGCTTTCATACGACGAAGAATTAATGCACAAGGTAGGAGGATGATTGGATTATTGTCTAGATAATATCAAACTATGTTACTTGTTGATTTTCTCATAAGACGACGCTATACACTCAGTTATCTCTAATTGATTTCAGTCACGTTAATAAGATAGAACTCGTAATGGTTCAGCTCTTTGGTGCCACATCTAAATAACAGTTGTCTTGACCTGGCGGAATAGCACTTTGAATCGTCATTGGGCTTTCCATGGTACTGAAACGCTGTTCATTGGGCTTTCCATGGTACTGACCATCGCAGCAGGAGAGAGTGGATGACGATGTTTCCAAACCAAAGCAAACACCTGTACTGTGCCCTCCCCGTCCCCGCAGTGTTTCGGTTCGCTGCCAGTACCAGCTCATACCCTGTCCAAATAACCTCACATTAACTAATCAGCCTTCGTGCTGAGTCCACAGCTTCAGCCTGGTCTCATAGACTAGACGTAACATAGTAAATGTAAATCCGGGACACTCAAATGAGTATGATATGTGTAATTACATAAGACAGAAGGTTACTTAAGGCAAAAACTAAAGTAGGGTGGTATAACGCGAATGTCTAAGAACCCAAAGGTAGGGTGACATCATTTAAAATACCCAAATGTGGGACAACAGGACATTGATTCAGTGTTGATCTAACTTTACTTAACAAGCACCATTGTAAGAAGTGAAGTGGCGTAGTGAAGCTCTGTGCAGAGAATTTTGGTGATGCAGAAAGGATAGACCACATGTGTGGCAGCTTTATGAAAATCTGGGAATATTTGTCCAAAGAAACATTTCTGGTTGGTCTCAGGAAATGTTAAAACAGGGAGACTTTTAAAACAGGATTGAATGAAGTAGCAGCAAATATGTTGAATAAGCAACTAATGAGCACAGAGACCTCCCAAGTTTGACGAAATTACTTTAAATTTTTCAGTCTAATACGGATATTT
This sequence comes from Salvelinus namaycush, assembly GCF_016432855.1. Classification (NCBI taxonomy): domain Eukaryota; kingdom Metazoa; phylum Chordata; class Actinopteri; order Salmoniformes; family Salmonidae; genus Salvelinus; species Salvelinus namaycush. Next base: position 58,772,960 of record NC_052310.1, read on the forward strand.
ACCTGCTTTTGTAGCTCTTCATCAGAACAACACGTTTCACTGCACTAATCTGATCTGTTATGTGCCAATATTTTGTATATTTTTTAAACACAATTTTTTGTAAGTAGTTAGGCCTACTGTCCTCTTCAAGTATAGCTGGAACAACTGTTATGGATATACTGACAAGTTACATGTCTCTCCGCCCTAAAAATGGGAGTCGTTGTCCACAAAGTGGCACTGTGGGCTGTCTAGTCATCTAAACCTCACGTAGCAAATAAGTCATACATTTTTTTGTTCTCCAAATTCAACACTCTCTCATTGACTGCCATTAAAAAACTCCTTGCTTCGTGGGCAAAACAACGAAAAAACACCACCTGCTTAAGGGAAGCATATTTTCTTCCGAGTTGGGCCTCTCTCTTCCTCTCTGGCTGAAATTGAGTACCACAGTATGAGTCATAAAACCTATAAAACCTAGCAGTTAAACAAGGAAATGGTTCCAATAGTTTTTCCACCGTTCATTTTTCCATGGGGGATTTTTTAATGACTTCATATAAGGTCTGTGTTTCGTGTAGGCTTACCCTGTCTTGATGTTTTGATAACCACGTAAATCTCTCTCGGACAAGGTAACTTTTATCAATATATTTGCCTGTAATTACCCCCCCAAAAATGAAATGCTAATTAGCCTCTAATGTGGCTATCATACAGAACTACAGATCTTGTCGCAAGCTTTGAAGTCATCACTCAAGGCAGTGTTGCAGGGCGGGAAAAACCTCAACATTTCTGCACGCTAAATCTCAGGATCAAGTAGCAAGGAACCTACAAGTAAAGTCAAATATAATAACTGGTAGATATTATAGTTTTTTGTAGTTTCTCGTTTAATTAATTGATATTGTGTATTTATCATGTGCAGTGCTGTTTAGCATCTTTCAAATAACCTACCTTAGCATGTTTTATTACTAGAATAGTTTAAATTACCCTGGCCTTTGTAGCTAACTAGCTAACCTTAGGTAGGTCTCTCCGTCGATCAGAAGCAAGGGTGGTTCTGTGCTATGTAACCACGACTCCGGATTGTAACCACTACTCCGATAAGCATGCATGTGTATTTTATCATTTTCCGACCTCTGTAAGCGAGAGGCATCGCTGGAGCTGTGTGATAAGGTAAGCCCTGTTTGCTAGCTGCTAATAAACTATTTTGGTTAGGTCAAAGATCTGTAGTTAGCTAGGTGCTTATGAAAATTTGCTAGATACCCACCGACTGTAGTTACGTGTACAATGCACATTACCTTCATTACAAGTAAAAATAAAACCAGCATTAGCTAGCATAATGACTGTGTTGACCTTTTTATTGACAAGTATTTAGTGAGCTAGCCAGCTAGTTAATGTTGGCTAACAGTTTGTGTAGTCATACTTTTTCACATTAGCCCACCAAGGACGGGATATTTAGCTAGCTAGTTAACGTTAACTCATCGCTTGTGTAGTCAGACTTGCCAGCTAATGTTAGGCCATCACCATGGCAAGGATAGTTGATTAACTAGCATGTCACCACTTAGAAAAGTCTGACTACACGAACAGTGAGCTAATGTTAACTAGCTAGCTAGCTAAATATCACCTGGTGGGCCAGCTAGTTAGGCACCTTGGTTGGCTAGTTAGCGACATTAGCTAAAGTTAGTTAGCTGGCTAGCTACCTTACATAGGACTTGTGGGCTCAATGTTTTCCCATACAAAACACAGAAACGGTTTTGTTCCACCAGTGCATCTGTTGTTCATGACTAATCAAATATCCCTGTGAAGTCAGTTAAACATGTCAACAGGGATGTAAATTAAGCTATCCCGAGGCTAGTACTTTTCAAACTGGCCTAGTAGACAATGTGCCAAACTAGCCTGACACAGAAGTGAAATGGATAGTAGAAAATGTGCCAAACTAGCCTGACACAGCAGGGAAATTTTGCCTTTACAAACATCGCATGCCACAGATTTTGGACCTAAATGTTACACGGGCTAGTAAAAATTGTGGTCTGCTGGCCAATGCCCAAAATCCTTATATTCCATCCCTGCATGTCAGTCCCTTTCACACGATCCCCCTGCCAATCCCTGTTGGTCCTCCTCAGTGACCTCACAGCTGAAGGTTTAAACTTTCTTTTGAGAAGTCTGTTGGTTATGGTACTTAAATATAAATGTTACCATTTTAGAAATCAACCTATCTAGCTAGTAAAAGTAACTTTTGTTTGTCTTTCAGACTGGCAGACTGGAAACCCAGTGACAACACTTGGGTCTGCAGCTGCCATTTTCAGTTGGGAAAGAGAAATGGCCCTGTATTTTGCAGAAAAGGTAGCTCATCCACCGTGCCAGAAGAGGTACATCCAGACACATCCACCATGGCAGACAATGAAGTTCCAGGCCCCTCGGCCGCTGAAGAATGTAGGAGACTGCTGTCTGCACAGTTGCAGAATGTTCTCACTGAGGTACATCTCGAGGAAACATTAGCACAGTTGAAGGTTCTACAGGAGAATCAGCTGTATACCTGCAACTGGTATTCAGCATCACAGCTGTCTGATAAAATACTTAGGGTGGAAACAGAACTTCCAGATAAAGGCATGTTCAACATCGTAGTTGAATACTTTGAACGTTGCAAGGACTGCGTTGTCTACTTTGCCAAGTGGAGGGTTAAGGTGGTGTCATTTGAGGATCAAGTGTTTATGGCGCTTATGAAGTTGTGTCACAGCTACACCAAATTGCACCTGGCTCAATTATTCCGTTGTAGTGCAAGCACTGTCAGCAATGTTACCATCACTTTAATTCACGTGACTCACAAGCTTTTTTTCATTATCACCATGAAGACTGTTCCAAGTCGGGAGAAGAACCAAACGTGCTTGCCTGCGTCTTTTCAGGGGTCCAGCAGAAACTGCAGAATGGTCCTTTACTGTACTGATAAAATATAACTTATTCTGGGAGGAGCCTAGTGTGTGTGTGTCTGAACAATATGGAATATTTTTGGAATAAAACCTCAAGGTAAGACAAAAACGTATTTGTGTGCAAAAACTATTTACAAGATATTTACAAATGTTCACTGTTGCAGTGCCAACTTTGGATGCATGTGGCCCTTGAAAAACTCCGCTAGTCCAGCAATACTTGTCTGCCAGAGGTCGTCACGCTGGTTGGGGATGGTGATGGAAGCTTTGGTGGTCCACAAAACGAAGAAGCAAGTGTCCCTTCCAGTGATGTGGAGCTTCCCTTCGACCTGGTGCCAGTAAGGATGGTCTCCATGTAGGCGGTAAGACCCTCCCTCCTCCTGGATATAGAAATCCTTCGACTTCACTGCCTTTTCAATGGTAAGGTCCCTTGCACCATAGGGACACTTGACCTCCACTACTGCTGTGGTGCCCACCAAACCATCTGGTGAGACACCCAGGATCCCAGACCCTGTGACCAAAAACCCTGACTCCTGCACATCCATCCCTGTATCCATTTTGAATGCCTTGATGCCCTCCTCTTCATTATCTGTACCCCACTTTACAGACAACACCCCATCCAATGACTGTGATCTGAGGACCCTTTTTAGCAGCGATGGAGTAACTGGCAGCCAACCTCCCTCTCCTTATGGTGTACTAGTTTGGTTTGTTGCGCTGTCCTACAGTTGCCTGCTGTAGAGCCTCCTGCAGTTCCACCGACAGTGCCATGCCAGCCAGGATGCCTGCATGCCCCAGGTGCCCTTTTTTTAAACAATATCCAGTACAGACAAGGGTGACAGGGAGGGTAGCGGTTGTTCTGGCTCAGTTTCAAGGAGACATGCCATTCCAATAAACCTGCCCCAGAGACCGTTCCTTAGCTTGTACTTTTCGGCCGGCTGCAGGTCCTCAACTGACTGCACCTGGTTGGGCACGGCTGGCTTCCTCCGCTCGCATTCCACATCCGTACAGCCGATATTGTGAACCGCAAAAATAGCCAATGCATCTGTATAGCTACACTTATGAGCTCCACGGGGGCATTTGCATTTGGTAGAGAGAATCCCCTGGTCACCTATAGAGACCTGCCAAGAGGAAGGATGTTAAGTGCCACATGCCTTTCAATACATGACTTTGAACACCTCGAAATACATTTGTTGTAAGAAATGTGCTATATAAGTTTCATTTGATTGATGACATTACAGCTGTAGAATATTTCATTAACTGTAATTTTCATATGAGGACAAGTGCAGTTTTTCCATAAACTTTTAATTGATAACTTGGGATTTTATCACTTGACATATCACTCATACAGTGGGAAGGATCCTATAAATCAAGACAGTGTGAATGCATGTACCACTCTGAATAAATAAATACTGTGCCTTTGAAGATTTGTCTCTGGTCATGTGACTACAATACAGGCTGGATGTCTTAATGCAACCGCTGTGTCAGATTTCAAAAAAGCTTTACGGAAAAAACAAAAACCATGCAATAATCTGAGGTTGGCGCTCAGAGCCCAATCAAGCCATACAGGTACCCGCCATATTGTGGAGTCAACAGAAGTCAGAAATAACATTATAAATATTCACTTACCTTTGATGATCTTCATCAGAATGCACTCCCAGGAATCCCAGTTCCACAATAAATGTTTGATTTGTTCGGTAATGTCCATCATTTATGTCCAAATAGCTACTTTTGTTAGCGCGTTTGGTAAACAAATCCAAAGTCACGGAGCGCGTTCACTAAAAGCAGACGAAATCAAAAAGTTCCGTAACAGTCGGTAGAAACATGTCAAACGATGTATTGAATCAATCTTTAGGATGTTTTTAACATAAATCTTCAATAATGTTCCAACCGTAGAATTCCTTTGTCTTCAGAAATGCGATAGAACAGAGCTCGCTCTCACATGAACGCGCATGGTCAGATTTCAAAAAAGCTTTACGGAAAAAGCAAAAACCATGCAATAATCTGAGGTTGGCGCTCAGAGCCCAATCAAGCCATACAGGTACCCGCCATATTGTGGAGTCAACAGAAGTCAGAAATAACATTATAAATATTCACTTACCTTTGATGATCTTCATCAGAATGCACTCCCAGGAATCCCAGTTCCACAATAAATGTTTGATTTGTTCGGTAATGTCCATCATTTATGTCCAAATAGCTACTTTTGTTAGCGCGTTTGGTAAACAAATCCAAAGTCACGGAACGCGTTCACTAAAAGCAGACGAAATCAAAAAGTTCCGTAACAGTCGGTAGAAACATGTCAAACGATGTATTGAATCAATCTTTAGGATGTTTTTAACATAAATCTTCAATAATGTTCCAACCGTAGAATTCCTTTGTCTTCAGAAATGCGATAGAACAGAGCTCGCTCTCACATGAACGCGCATGGTCAGCGCATGTTCAGCTCATGATAGACCTTACTCAATCCCCTCTTCTTCGGCCCCACCTCACAGTAGAAGCATCAGACAAGGTTCTAAAGACTGTTGACATCTAGTGGAAGCCGTAGGAAGTGCAAAATGACCCATATCCCACTAGGCGTTGAGTTGAAAACCTATAAACCTCAGATTTCCCACTTCCGGGTTGGATTTTTTCTCAGGTTTTTGCCTGCCATATGAGTTCTGTTATACTCACAGACATCATTCAAACAGTTTTAGAAACTTCAGAGTGTTTTCTATCCAAATAGACTAATAATATGCATATATTAGCAACTGGGACTGAGGAGCAGGCAGTTTACTCTGGGCACCTCTGGGCACCTTTTCATCCAAGCTACTCAATACTGCTCCTGCAGCCATAAGAAGTTATGTTAGGTCACCACCAACTCAAAGAAGAATTCAGCCATTTTTCCAGCCAAAGAGAGGAGTCACAAATAGCACAAATAGAAATAAAATGAATCACTAACCTTTGATGATCTTCATCAGATGACACTCATAGGACTTCATATTACACAATACATATATGTCTTGTTCGATTAAGTTCATATTTATATCCAAAAACCTCCGTTTACATTGGCGCCATGTTCAGAAATGCCTCCAAAATATCCGGAGAAATTGCAGAGAGCCACGTAAAATAACAGAAATACTCATCATAAACTTTGATGAAAGATACATGTTTTACATAGAATTAAATATACACTTGTTCTTAATACAACCGCTGTGTCAGATTTCAAAAAGCTTTACGGCAAAACACAATATTCAATAATCTGAAAACAGCGTTCAGCCACAAAAGCAAGCCATACAGTTACCTGCCCAAATTGTGCAGTCAACAAAACTCATAAAAAGCATTATAAATCTTCACTTACCTTTGCTGATCTTCATCAGAATGCACTCCCAGGACTCCCACTTCCACAATAATTATTTTTTTTTTTTCGGTAATGTCCATCATTTATGTCCAAATAGCTATTTTTGTCGCGTGTTTGGTATACAAATCCAACGTCAGGGAAGCGCGTTCACTAAAACCTGACGAAATGTCCAAAAGTTCCGTAACAGTCCGTAGAAACATGTCAAACGATGTATTGAATCAATCTTTAGAATGTTTTTAACATAAATCTTGAATAACGTTCCAACCGGAGAATTACATTGACTTCAGATGAGCGATGGAACGGAGTGTGAACGCGCATGGTCAAAGAATGGTCACCTCATGGCAGACCTGACTAATTCTCCTCTCATCCGGCCCCCCTTCACAGTAGAGTCATCAGACAAAGTTCTACAGACTGTTGACATCTAGTGGAAGCCGTAGGAAGTGAAAACTCATCCATATCTCGCTGTGATTTCAATGGGAGCTTGGTTGAAAATCTACCAGCCTCAGAGTTTCCACTTACTGTTTGGATTTTTCTCAGGTTTTGCCTGCCATATGAGTTATGGTACACTCACAGACATAATTCAAACAGTTTTAGAAACTTCAGAGTGTTTTCTATCCAATACTAATAATAATATGCATATATTAGCAACTATGACTGAGGAGCAGGCCGTTTACTCTGGGCACCTCTGTGCACCTTTCATCCAAGCTACTCAATACTGCCCCTGCAGCCATAAGAAGTTTTAAGGAGAAGTGGATCTAAAATTCCATGTATAACACTTGATCTTTGATCAACGTTTATTATGAGTATTTCTGGAAATTGATGTGGCTCTCTGCAAAATCACTGGATGTTTTTGGAACTACTGAACATAACACTCCAATGTATACTGAGATTTTTTGATATAAATACGAACTTTACCGAACAAAACATACATGTATTGTGTAACATGAAGTCCTATGAGTGTCATCTGATGAAGATCATCAAAGGTTAGTGATTAATCTTATCTCTATTTCTGCTTTTTGTGACTCCTGTCTTTGGCTGAAAAAATGGCTGTGTTTTTCTGTGATTTGGCGGTGACCTAACATAATCGTTTGTGGTGCTTTCGCTGTAAAGCCTTTTTGAAATCGGACACTGTGGTGCGATTAACAACAAGATTACCTTTAAATGGTATAAGATAGTTGTATGTTTGAGGAATTTTAATTATGAGATTTCTGTCGTTTGAATTTGGCGCCCTGCACTTTCACTGGCTGTTGTCATATCGATCCCGTTAACGGGATTGCAGCCCTAAGAATGAACAAAGTCAATCATTCTGAATGTCAATAGATTTTTAGATTCATTCTCATGAATGACAACATTCTAGAACTGAGTTATCACTCATCTGAGTCTGGTATCTGGGGTAATTTAGTAAATGATTATATCATTGATTAAGTATCTCTTTCCTTGTGGACACAGGATAAACTTTATCACTCATGCTGGTCCTGACCAAACCGATAAGTTTCCCCTCACTATAGCTGCACTTCTCCACATGGTCATACTTATAGTGGTCTTCTCCCCTTTTAATGCTCTTATGTTCATTCTTGAAAAATGCCACATGGTCTGAACTTGACACTAAAGTCGACATACTGAACAAACAATTATGTTGGCTAAGTAAAACAAAATAATTTTTTTATCTATTGCTTTGCTAACTTGCTAGCTAAAGTGTAGTCTGTGACTAGCTAAGACAGAGAAACCAGATGGAAGAAGTTCAACACTTTATTCAATTAATTTCAATACAGCACATGGATTCATCATGGATTGGGCACAGGACTCTGATCGTGCTGGTGAATGGTAGCTGACGATGTCAGCTAGAGATGAAGTGCAGGAGCTTCCTGCAGGAATTTGTAGTTTTGCTGAGGTCTTCTCGGTTGCTAAACTCAGCAAAAAAAGAAATGTCCCTTTTTCAGGACCCTCTCATTCAAAGATAATTCCTAAAAATCCAAACAACTTCATAGATCTTCATTGTAAAGGGTTTAAACACTGTTTCCCATTGTCACGTTCCTGACCTGTTTTCTCTTGTTTTGTATGTGTTTATTGGTCAGGGCGTGAGTTTTGGGTGGGCAGTCTATGTTTTCTGTTTCTATGTTGGTTTTGGGTTGCCTGGTATGGCTCTCAATCAGAGGCAGGTGTTTGACGTTTCCTCTGATTGAGAGTCATATTAAGGTAGGTTGTTCTCACTGTTTGTTTGTGGGTGGATGTCTCCTGTGTCTGTATGTATGTTCGTGCCACACGGGACTGTAGCGTTGGTTTGTAGTCTGTACCTGTTTCGTGCGTTCTTCGTGTATTAGTAGTTCTCATGTTTTAGGTCAGTCTACGTCGTTTTGTTGTTTTGTAATTTTTCAAGTGTTCTTCGTGTGTTTAGTTTCGTTTTGTAAATAAATTCATTATGTCATCCTACCTCGCTGCAAATTGGTCTTCCGATCCCTCTCTCCTCTCCTCGTCCGAGGAGGAGGAGGAATTAGAGTTCCGTTACAGAACCACCCACCAAATTACCAGAACCAAGCAGCGGGGAAAAGGGCAGCGACAGCAACCGCAGAAATCCCAGGATTCATGGACATGGGAGGAGATCCTGGACGGTAAAGGACCCTGGGCTCAGCCAGGGGAATATCGCCGTCCCAAGGCGGAGCTGGAGGCAGCGAAGGCAGAGAGGCGCTGGTATGAGGAGGCAGCGCGGCGACGTGGTTGGGAGCCCGAGAGTCAGACCCAAAAATTTCTTGGGGGGGGGGCACACGAGGAGTGTGGCAAAGCCGGGTAGGATACCTGAGCCAACTCCCCGTGCTTACCGTGGAGTGAGAGGGCGTTGTACTGGTCAGACACCGTGTTATGCGGTAAAGCGCACGGTGTCCCCAGTACGCGTGCTTAGCCCAGTGCGGGCTATTCGACCTTGCCGCACTGGGAGGGCTAGGTTGGGCATCGAGCCGGATGTCATGAAGCCGGCCCAACGTATCTGGCCTCCAGTACGTCTCCTCGGGCCGGCGTACATGGCACCAGCCTTACAGGTGGTGTCCCCGGTTCGCCTGCATAGCCCAGTGCGGGTTATTCCACCTCGCCGCACTGGCAGGGCTACGGGGACCATTCAACCGGGTAAGGTTGGGGAGGCTTGGTGCTCAAGAGCACGTGTCCTCCTTCACGGTCCGGTATACCCGGTGCCACCTCCAAGTACCAGTCCACCGGTGGCAGCCCCCCGCACCAGGCTGTCTCTCCGGGTTCTCTCTCCAGCTGCTCCCACCTGTCCAGCGCTGTCAGAGCTTTCCTCCTCTCCAGCGCAGCCAGTGCCTATACCACGCACCAGGCTGTCTCTCCGTCTCCTCCCTACAGGTCTGCCAGTCTGCCCAGCGGCGCCTGAACTGCCCGTCTGCCCAACGCCGCATGAACTGCTCGTCTGGACTGAGCCGTCGTCCAGCCAGGACCAGCCAGAGCCGTCCAGCCAGGACCAGCCAGAGCCGTCCAGCCAGGACCAGCCAGAGCCGTCCAGCCAGGACCAGCCAGAGCCGTCCAGCCAGGACCAACCAGAGCCGTCCAGCCAGGACCAGCCAGAGCCGTCCAGCCAGGACCAGCCAGAGCCGTCCAGCCAGGACCAGCCAGAGCCGTCCAGCGAGGACCTGCCAGAGCCGTCCAGCGAGGACCTGCCAGAGCCGTCCAGCGAGGACCTGCCAGAGCCGTCCAGCGAGGACCTGCCAGAGCCGTCCAGCGAGGACCTGCCAGAGCCGTCCAGCCAGGACCTGCCAGAGCCGTCCAGCGAGGACCTGCCAGAGCCGTCCAGCGAGGACCTGCCAGAGCCGTCCAGCCAGGACCTGCCAGAGCCGTCCAGCGAGGACCTGCCAGAGCCGTCCAGCGAGGACCTGCCAGAGCCGTCCAGCGAGGACCTGCCAGAGCCGTCCAGCCAGGACCTGCCAGAGCCGTCCAGCCAGGACCTGCCAGAGCCGTCCAGCCAGGACCTGCCAGAGCCGTCCAGCCAGGACCTGCCAGAGCCGTCCAGCCAGGACCTGCCGTCCCTCAGCCCGGAGCTGCCGTCCCTCAGCCCGGAGCTGCCGTCCCTCAGCCCGGAGCTACCGTCCCTCAGCCCGGAGCTGCCCCTTATCCCGGTGCTGCCCCTTATCCCGATGCTGCCCCTTCATTTAGGTGGGTTTAGTTGGAGGGTGGTCATTGGGAGGGGGATACAGAAGCGGGGAGTGACTATGGTGGTGTGGGGACAGCGTCCGGAGCCTGAGCCACCACCGTGGTCAGATGCCCACCCAGACCCTCCCCTAGACTTTGTGCTGGTGCGCCCGGAGTTCGCACCTTAAGGGGGGGGTTATGTCACGTTCCTGACCTGTTTTCTCTTGTTTTGTATGTGTTTATTGGTCAGGGCGTGAGTTTTGGGTGGGCAGTCTATGTTTTCTGTTTCTATGTTGGTTTTGGGTTGCCTGGTATGGCTCTCAATCAGAGGCAGGTGTTTGACGTTTCCTCTGATTGAGAGTCATATTAAGGTAGGTTGTTCTCACTGTTTGTTTGTGGGTGGATGTCTCCTGTGTCTGTATGTATGTTCGTGCCACACGGGACTGTAGCGTTGGTTTGTAGTCTGTACCTGTTTCGTGCGTTCTTCGTGTATTAGTAGTTCTCATGTTTTAGGTCAGTCTACGTCGTTTTGTTGTTTTGTAATTTTTCAAGTGTTCTTCGTGTGTTTAGTTTCGTTTTGTAAATAAATTCATTATGTCATCCTACCTCGCTGCAAATTGGTCTTCCGATCCCTCTCTCCTCTCCTCGTCCGAGGAGGAGGAGGAATTAGAGTTCCGTTACACCCATGCTTGTTCAATGAACCATAAACAATTAATGAACATGCACCTGTGGAACGGTCGTTAAGACACTAACAGCTTAAAGATGGTAGGCAATTAAGGTCACAGTTATGAAAACTTAAGACACTAAAGAGGCCTTTCTACTGACTCGGAAAAACACCAAAAGAAAAGATGCCCAGGGTCCTTGCTCATCTGTGTGAATGTGCCTTAGGCATGCTGCAAGGAGGCATGAGGACTGCAGATGTGGCCAGGGCAATAAATTGCAATGTCCGTACTGTGAGACGCCTAAGACAGCGCTACAGGGAGACAGGATGGACAGCTGATCATCCTCGCAGTGGCAGACCACGTGTAACACCTGCACAGGATCGGTACATCCGAACATCACACCTGCGGGACAAGTACAGCATGGCAACAACTGCCTGAGTTACACCAGGAACGCACAATCCCTCCATCAGTGCTCAGACTGTCCGCAATAGGCTGAGAGAGGCTGGACTGAGAGCTTGTAGGCCTGTTGTAAGGCAGGTCCTCACCAGACATCACCGGCAACTAGGTTGCCTATGGGCACAAACCCACCGACACTGGACCGGGCAGGACTGGAAAAAAGTGCTCTTCACTGACGAGTAGCGGTTTTGTCTCACCAGGTGTGATGGTCAGATTCGCGTTTATCGTCGAAGGAATGAGCGTTACACCGAGGCCTGCACTCTGGAGCGGGATCAATTTGGAGGTGGAGGGTCCGTCATGGTCTGGGGCGGTGTGTCACAGCATCATCGGACTGAGCTTGTTGTCATTGCAGGCAATCTCAAAGCTGTGCGTTACAGGGAAGACCTCCTCCTCCCTCATGTGGTACCCTTCCCGCAGGCTCATCCTGACATGACCCTCCAGCATGACAATGCCAACAGCTATACTGCTCGTTCTGTGCGTGATTCCCTGCAAGACAGGAATGTCAGTGTTCTGCCATGGCCAGCGAAGAGCCCGGATCTCAATCCCATTGAGCACGTCTGGGACCTGTTGGATAGGAGGCTGAGGGCTAGGACCATTCCCCCCAGAAATGTCCAGGAACTTGCAGGTGCCTTGGGGGGGAAGTTGGGTAACACCTCACAGCAGCAACTGGCAAATCTGGAGTATTTAATGCAGCTGGTGGCCACACCAGATACTGACTGTTACTTTTGATTTTGACCCCTTTGTTCAGGGACACATTTTTCAATTTCTGTTAGTCACATGTCTGTGGAACTTGTTCAGTTTATGTCTCAGTTGTTGAATCTTATGTTCATACAAATATTTACACATGTTAAGTTTGCTGAAAATAAACGCAGTTGACAGTGAGAGGACGTTTCTTTTTTTGCTCAGTTTATTTAGGATTTAGCATTTGTTTTAGGTAATTGAGGCGAATATATTGATATATCTCCCCTTGTCCGAGAAAGAATTACTCGGTTATCAAAATGTCACGCCACGGTAAGCCTACACCAAATATACACTTAATTTGAAGTGTTTGTAAAATTACCTATGTGAGAAATGAATGGTGAAAAGACAATTGGAACCATTTCCGTGTTTGACCACTAGGTTTTGTGGGTATTATGACGTGTCCACTCTGGGGGACTATTTAGGCTGAAAGGATTTCAGAAATATGATTGGTTGACGATAGGCCTATGACATTGACCTACGTCTCGTCTTGTGCAGAATATCAGATCTCAATAACAATTGGAGAAGTGTTTAACATCACCATGGCTACCACATCTTTATGATATAGGATTGTTTAGTTGCGGGACAAAGGACCAAAATGCGTGACTGTCCCGCACAATCCGGGACATGTGGTCACCCTGTCCAAAGGTTTCATGTTCGAATCTCATCACAGACAACTTTAGCATTTTAGCAAATTAGGAACTTTGTAACTACTTACAACTTTTTAACAACTTTGCAACTACTTAGCATGTTAATTAACCCTTTCCCTAACCCAGGGCCTTGGCACCCCACAGGGTGCACGTTTTGGTTTTTGCCCTAGCACTACACACCTGATTAAAATAATCAACTAATCATCAAGCTTTGTAGTGTTAAGGCAAATACCAAAACATGCACCATTTTGGGTCCCGAGGACCAAGTTTGGGAAACACTGCCCTAACCTTAACGTTTACCCTTTGACCTAACTCCTAACCTTAACCCCTAACCCCTAGCCTAGTTAACGTTAGCTAGGTGGCTAACGTTAGCCACCTAGCTAACTTTAGCTACAACAAATTGGAATTCGTAGCATATCATACGTTTTGCAAATGTATAACATGTACAAATTTCAGACTACAGTTCAATCCAGTTTAATTGGCTGCTGCAGTTGCATCAATTAAGTTTTGTTCTAGGTAGGCCTGGCTACGTTTCATTATATTTTATCAGTCGTCTGGACTGGCCTAGTTCTTTTCACTGTTGTGCCGCTCTGTTAGTACTGTATATAGGTCAGAGTAGGGCAGCATTGCACTGCTTTCAGAGCCCATTGATAAAAAGGTTTGTATTACAAGCCAATGGCTGAATGACCGTAGACGTGGAGTCATCAGTGGGTTTTAGATCTCTCTACACAATGCTAAAGAAGGATTGTAGTGGTCAGTCCCTTCTGTAGTAATGGTCCTATAGCTTTCTAATTAGTCTGAATGACCTTATTGACAGCACTCTCTACAAGCCCCATAGGACACACACACACACACACACACACACACACACACACACACACACACACACACACACACACACACACACACACACACACACACACACAGGTCTGAACTGTCTGTTTTACTTATGATCTTGGAGGCAGAAGTAATACGTTACAACATCCTGCTCCATAATGACATCTGTGTTTTAACCCTCTCTGTGACTCAGCCTTCACATTGACTCATCACCTACTTCCTGATCTCCGCCTACATTAAAGGTCCACTGCATATTTGACAGGATTGCCCAATTCCCAACCAACCTTACAGCCCTTACCCCCTATGTACTTGTGGTGATCTGACTGGGTTGGTATTGGCCATATAGAGAATATTCCACCTAGCCTATCAGTGCAGAAGGAATCATGCTCTCTGATGTAAGACAACAGGGTGTGTGATGACAACTCAGGCCACAGATAGGACACTTAGGGAATGTGTGTGTGTGTTTGTGTGTATGTATGTATACAGTGCATTCGGAAACTATTTAGACCCCTTGACTTTTTCCACATTTTGTTACGTTACAGCCTTATTCTAAAATTGATTAAATATATTTTTTTCTCATCAATCTACACACAATACCACATAATGACAAAGCAAAAACAGGTTTTTAGAAATGTTTGGAAAAAATACAAATATCAAATATCAAATTTACTTAAGTATTCAGACCCTTTATTCAGTACTTTGTTGAAACATCTTTGGTTGCGATTACAGCCTCGAGTCTTCTTGGGTGTGACGCTACAATCTTGGCAGACCTGTATTTGGGGAGTTTTTCCCATTCTTCTCTGCAGATCCTCTCAAGCTCTGTCAGGTTGGATGGGGAGGTTCGCTGCACAGCTATGTTCAGGACTCTCCAGAGATATTTAGATCGGGTTCAAGTCCGGGCTCTGGCTGGGCCACTCAAGGACATTCAGAGACTTGTCCCAAAGCCACTCCTGCGTTGTATTGGCTCTGTGCTTAGGGTCATGGTGTCCTGTTGGAAGCTGAATCTTCGCACCCCCAGTCTGAGTGCTCTGGAGCAGGTTTTCATCAAGAATCTCTCTATACTTTGCTCCATTCATCTTTCCCTCGATCCTGACTGGTCTCCCAGTCCCTGCTTCTGAAAAACATCCCCACAGCATGATGCTGCCACCACCATGCTTCACCGTAGGGATGGTGCCAGGTTTCCTCTCGACGTGATGCTTGGCATTCAGGCCAAAGAGTTCAATCTTGGTTTCATCAGACCAGTGAATCTTGTTTCTGATGGTCTGACAGTCCTTCAGGTGCCTTTTGGCAAACTCCAAGCAGGCTGTCATGTGCCTTTTACTGAGGAGTGGCTTCCATCTGGCCGCTCTACCATAAAGGCCTGATTGGTAGAGTGCTGCAGAGATGGTTGTCCTTCTAGAAGGTTCTCCCATCTCCACAGAGGAACTCTGGAGCTCTGTCAGAGTGACCATCGGGTTCGTGGTCACCTCCCCGACCAAGGCCTTTCTCCCCAGATTGCTCAGTTTGGATGGGCGGCCAGGTCTAGGAAGATTCTTGGTGGTTCCAAACTTCTTCCATTTAAGAATGATGGAGGCCATTGTGTTCTTGGGGACCTTCAATGCTGCAGAATTGTTTTGGTATCATTCCCCAGATCTGTGCCTCGACACAATTCTGTCTCTGAGCTTTATGGACAATTCCTTCGACCTCATGGCTTGGTTTGTGCTCTGACATGCACTGTCAACTATGGGACCTTATATGGACAGGTCTGTGCCTTTTGAAATCATATCCAATCAATTGAATTTACCATAGGTGGACTCCAATCAAGTTGTAGAAACATCTCAAGGATGAGCAATGGAAACAGGATGTACCTGACATCAATTTTGAGTCTCATAGCAAAGGGTCTGAAAACTTATGTAAATAAGGTATTTCTGTTTTTTATGGGGTATTATGGGGTATTGTGTGTAGATTGATGCGAATAAAATATAATGTAATCAATTTTAGAATAAGGCTGTAACATAACAAAATGTGGAAAAAGGGAAGGGGTCTGAATACTTTCAGAATGCAATGTATGTGTGTGAGTTAATGGCGGACACTCACAGTCTCCTAACAAGCTCCTCATTAACCACAGAGATAAATGAACCATAAGTGCTTGGAGAGTGGATATATCCTCGTGTTGGTCACACACACACACACACACACACACACACACACACACACACACACACACACACACACACACACACACACACACACACTCTTCCTGTTTCTTCCACTGGTCCGTGACGAATTTCCCAAACATTTGCATCTGTTCCAGCTAATTGCATCTGAGTCTCCGGGGGGATATAATGCTCCATTTCCAGCAAACCCCATGTTACCACAGAAAAGCTTTGCTCATAATCCCCAACAGACTTATTGCGTCCTCTTCCCCTCACCATACTCCCCCTTCCCTCCTTTCCTGTCGGCTTCCCCTCAATGATGTAACATGACTAGAGGTGGGTATATTATTTAAAACTTTTGAAGTTTACCACTAAATCACGAGAATTTTGGTATCTTTCAAGGATTTATGTAATCTTTCACAAGACATCTAGTGGCCCTTTTGGGTACTTCAGATGATCATAGGTGTCTGTACTATAAGTATCTCTGGTCCTCTGTGTGGCCTTATCACATGTAAAATATATGAAATAATTAAACAAGATGATTTAAAAATAAAAACTATTAAATTACGAAGCTGTAAAACATGATCCTAACCATCAACTTAGTGAATATCATTGGTGTTTAATATGAAGGTTTCAGCATTAAATATACAGTACCAGTCAAAAGTTTGGACATACCTACTCATTCAATGGTAGAATAATAGTGAAGACATCAAAACTATGAAATAACACATATGGAATCATGTAGTAACCAAAAAAGTGTTAAACAAATGTTATTTCATATTTGAGATTCTTCAAAGTAGCCACCCTTTGCCTTGATGACAGCTTTGCACACTCTTGACATTCTGTCAACCAGCTTCATGATGTAGTCACCTGGAATGCATTTCAATTAACAGGTGTGCCTTGTTAAAAGTTCATTTGTGGAATTTCTTTCCTTCTTAATGCATTTGCGCCAATCAGTTGTGTTGTGACAAGGCAGGGTTGATGTACAGAAGATAGCCCTATTTGGTAAAATACCAAGTCCATATTATGGCAAGAACAGCTCAAATAAGCAAAGGGAAAAGACAGTCCATCATTACTTTAAGACATGAAGGTCAGTCAATGCGGAACATTTCAAGAACTTTTAAAGTTTCTTCAAGTGCAGTTGCAAAACCATCAAGCATATGACTGTCTTGGTGTGTTTGGACCATTCTAGTTTGTTGGTGATGTGGACACCAAGGAGCTTGAAGCTCTCAACCTGCTCCACTACTGCCCTCAACCTACTTCAGTAAAAGTATAGATACCTTAATAGAAAGTTACTCAAACTTTCTATTAAATTTGTGTTTAGTGAGTCTGCCAGATCAGAGGCATCAGGGTTGTTCTCTTGATAAGTGCGTGAATTGGACCATTTTCCTGACCTGCTGGGCATTCAACATGTAATGAGTACTTTTGGGTGTCAGGGAAAATGTATGGAGTAAAAAGTACATTATTTTCTTTAGGAATGTAGTGAAGTAAAAGTAAAAGTTGTCAAAAATATAAATAGTAAAGTAAAGTACAGATACCCCAATACTTTACAGCACTGCCAAAGTTACAATAGATTGCAATAGATTTTCTGTTAATTACCAAAATTATTATACATTCCAGCAACTTTGGTAATTACCGGTAGCTTTGCAACCCTAAACATGATTAACCCCATATTACCCAGCGGAGGCTGCTGAGGGGAGAACGGCTCATAATAAAGTCCGGAGCGGAGCAAATGTAATTGTCATAAGAAACTAGCTCCCTGGTATACAGACAATACCCGAGCTCTGAAGCAAGCGTCCAGAAAATGGAAATGAACGGAAATGGCACCACACCAAACTGGAAGTCTTCCGACTAGCTTGGAAAGACAGTACCGTGAGTACCGTCAGTATCGAAGAGCCCTCACTGCTGCTCGATCATCCTATTTTTCCAACTTAATTGAGGAAAATAAGAACAATCCTAAATTTATTTTTGATACTGTCGCAAAGCTAACTAAAAAGCAGCATTCCCCAAGTGACGATGGCTTTTACTTCAGCAGTGATAAATTCATGAACTTTTTTGAGGAAAAGATCATGATCATTAGAAAGCAAATTACGGACTACTCTTTAAATCTGCGTATTCCTCCAAAGCTCAGTTGTCCTGAGTCTGCACAACTCTGCCAGGACCTAGGATCAAGAGAGACACTCAAGTGTTTTAGTACTATATCTCTTGACACAATGCTGAAAATAATCATGGCCTCTAAACCTTCAAGCTGCATACTGGACCCTATTCCAACTAAACTACTGAAAGAGCTGCTTCCTGTACTCGGCCCTCCTATGTTGAACATAATAAACGGCTCTCTATCCACCGGATGTGTACCAAACTCACTAAAAGTGGCAGTAATAAAGCCTCTCTTGAAAAAGCCAAACCTTGACCCAGAAAATATAAAAAACTATCGGCCTATATCGAATCTTCCATTCCTCTCAAAAATGTTAGAAAAAGCTGTTGCGCAGCAACTCACTGCCGTCCTGAAGACAAACAATGTATACGAAATGCTTCAGTCTGGTTTTAGACCCCATCATAGCACTGAGACTGCACTTGTGAAGGTGGTAAATGACCTTTTAATGGCATCAGACCGAGGCTCTGCATCTGTCCTCGTGCTCCTAGACCTTAGTGCTGCCTTTGATACTATCGATCACCACATTCTTTTGGAGAGATTGGAAACCCAGATTGGTCTACATGGACAAGTTCTGGCCTGGTTTAGATCTTATCTGTCGGAAAGATATCAGTTTGTCTCTGTGAATGGTTTGTCCTCTGACAAATCAACTGTACATTTCGGTGTTCCTCAAGGTTCCGTTTTGGGACCATTATTGTTTTCACTATATATTTTACCTCTTGGGGATGTCATTCGAAAACATAATGTTAACTTTCACTGCTATGCGGATGACACACAGCTGTACATTTCAATGAAACATGGTGAAGCCCCCAAATTGCCCTCGCTAGAAGCCTGTGTTTCAGACATAAGGAAGTGGATGGCTGCAAACTTTCTACTTTTAAACTCGGACAAAACAGAGATGCTTGTTCTAGGTCCCAAGAAACAAAGAGATCTTCTGTTGAATCTGACAATTAATCTTGATGGTTGTACAGTCGTCTCAAATAAAACTTACTCTGGACCCTGATCTCTCTTTTGACGAACATATCAAGACTGTTTCAAGGACAGCTTTTTTCCATCTACGTAACATTGCAAAAATCAGAACATTTCTGTCCAAAAATGATGCAGAAAAATTAATCCATGCTTTTGTTACTTCTAGGTTAGACTACTGCAATGCTCTACTTTCCGGCTACCCGGATAAAGCACTAAATAAACTTCATTTAGTGCTAAATACGGCTGCTAGAAAAATTTTGATCATATTACTTCAGTGCTAGCCTCCCTACACTGGCTTCCTGTTAAGGCAAGGGCTGATTTCAAGGTTTTACTGCTAACCTACAAAGCATTACATGGGCTTGCTCCTACCTATCTTTCCGATTTGGTCCTGCCGTACATACCTACACGTACGCTACGGTCACAAGACGCAGGCCTCCTAATTGTCCCTAGAATTTCTAAGCAAACAGCTGGAGGCAGGGCTTTCTCCTATAGAGCTCCATTTTTATGGAATGGTCTGCCTACCCATGTGAGAGACGCAGACTTGGTCTCAACTTTTAAGTCTTTACTGAAGACTCATCTCTTCAGTGGGTCATATGATTGAGTGTAGTCTGGCCCAGGAGTGTGAAGGTGAACGGAAAGGCTCTGGAGCAACGAACCGCCCTTGCTGTCTCTGCCTGGCCGGTTGCCCTCTCTCCACTGGGATTCTCTGCCTCTAACCCTATTACAGGGGCTGAGTCACTGGCTTACTGGTGTCACTGAGTGATCTTCCTGTCTGAGTTGGCGCCCCCCCCTTGGGTTGTGCCGTGGCGGAGATCTTTGTGGGCTATACTCGGCCTTGTCTCAGGATGGTAAGTTGGTGGTTGAAGATATCTCTCTAGTGGTGTGGGGGCTGTGCTTTGGCAAAGTGGGTGGGGTTATATCCTTCCTGTTTGGCCCTGTCCGGGGGTATCATCGGATGGGGCCACAGTGTCTCCTGACCCCTCCTGTCTGAGCCTACAGTATTTATGCTGCAGTAGTTTATGTGTCGGGGGGCTAGGGTCAGTTTGTTATATCTGGAGTACTTCTCCTGTCTTATCCTGTG
The DNA here is from genome assembly GCF_016432855.1 of Salvelinus namaycush. Lineage (NCBI taxonomy): Eukaryota > Metazoa > Chordata > Actinopteri > Salmoniformes > Salmonidae > Salvelinus > Salvelinus namaycush. The sequence continues at coordinate 58,792,993 of NC_052310.1, forward strand.
TCCTGTGTGAATGTAAGTATGCTCTCTAATTCTCTCTTTCTCTTTCTTTCTTTCTCTCTCTCGGGAGGACCTGAGCCCTAGGACCATGCCTCAGGACTACCTGGCATGATGACTCCTTGCTGTCCCCAGTCCACCTGGCCGTGCTGCTGCTCCAGTTTCAACTGTTCTGCCTGCGGCTATGGAACCCTGACCTGTTTACCGGACGTGCTACCTGTCCCAGACCTGCTGTTTTCAACCCTCTAGATACTGCAGGAGCGGTAGAGATACTCTTAATGATCGGCTATGAAAAGCCAACTGACATTTACTCCTGAGGTGCTGACTTGCTGCACCCTCGACAACTACTGTGATTATTATTATTTGACCATGCTGGTAATTTATGAACATTTGAACATCTTGGCCATGTTCTGTTATAATCTCCACCCGGCACAGCCAGAAGAGGACTGGCCACCCCTCATAGCCTGGTTCCTCTCTAGGTTTCTTCCTAGGTTTTGGCCTTTCTAGGGAGTTTTTCCTAGCCACCGTGCTTCTACACCTGCATTGCTTGCTGTTTGGGGTTTTAGGCTGGGTTTCTGTACAGCACTTTGAGATATCAGTTGATGTAAGAAGGGCTATATAAATACATTTGATTTGATTTGATTTGAATGGCATCAAACACCTGGAAACCATACTTTTGATGTATATGATTCTACTGATTCCACCCCAGTCATTACCACGAGCCCGTCCTCTCCAATTAAGGTGCCACCAACCTCCTGTGATGTTACCACATAAACGCTATCACACTTATTGCACCCTCCTCTCCCATACTCCTCCATCCATCCATCCTTCCATCCTTCCCCATTCTCCCCACTTCCCTCCCCAAACTCCCCTCCTCCCTCCCCATATTCCCTCCATCCCTCCTTCCCTTGCTGCTTCCCGTAGTGATGTAACATGGTCTGTGTGATATCAGTGGAGATGTAGGAGAGGAGACAGATGCATTAAAGTTGGATGAGGTTTAGATTAAATAGTAATTTAGCTGTCAGTCTGTTGGCAGGGGATCTGTGGTACAGCTTTATCCATAGGGCTGTGTGTGTCAATGACAGCTTGTAAGTAAGCATTTCGCTGGACTATTTTACACCTGTTGTATCCTGTGCATGCAACAAATATACTTTTATTTGATTTGAACCCTGGTGTGCTACCAAAATGGGTGGGCATATTACGCAAATGTCTACCAACCCAAAAGCTGTGAGTTCAAATCTCATCATGGACAAATTTAGCTAATTAGCAACTTTTCAACTACTTACTACTTTTTAGCTACTTTGTAACTAAACTCAGCAAAAAAAGAAATGTCCTCTCACTGTCAACTGCATTTATTTTTGCATAAGTATTTGTATGAACATAACAAGATTCAACAACTGAGACAAACTGAACAAGTTCCACAGACATGTGACTAACAGAAATGGAATAATGTGTCCCTGAACAAAGGGGGGGGGGGGGTCAAAATTCAAAGTAACAGTCAGTATCGGAAGTGTGCCTCCAGCTGCATTAGCTGCAGTGCATCTCTTCCTCATGGACTGCACCTGATTTGCCAGTTCTTGCTGTGAGATGTTACCCCACTCTTCCACCAAGGCACCTGCAAGTTCTCTGACATTTCTGGGGGGAATTTTTATTTAAAAAAATGTATTTCACCTTTATTTAACCAGGTAGGCCAGTTGAGAACAAGTTCTCAATTACAACTGCGACCTGGCCAAGATAAAGCAAAACAGTGTGACAAAAACAACAACACAGAGTTACAGATGGGAATAAACAAACGTACAGTCAATAACACAATAGAAAAATCTATATACAGTGTGTGCAAATGTAGTAAGATTAGGGAGGAATGGTCCTAGCCCTCACCCTCCGATCCAACAGGTCCCAGACATGCTCATTGGGATTGAGATCTGGGCTCTTCGCTGGCCATGGCAGAACACTGACATTCCTGTCTTGCAGGAAATCACGCACAGAATGAGCAGTATGGCTGGTGGCATTGTCAGGATGAGCCTGCAGGAAGGGTACCACATGAGGGAGGAGGATGTCTTCCCTGTAACACACAGCGTTGAGATTGCCTGCAATGACAACAAGCTCAGTCCGATGACACACCGCCCCAGACCATGACGGACCCTCCACCTCCAAATCGATCCCGCTCCAGAGTACAGGCCTCGGCGTAACGCTCATTCCTTCGACGATAAACGCGAATCCGACCATCACACCTGGTGAGACAAAACCGCGACTCGTCAGTGAAGAGCACTTTTTGCCAATCCTGTCCAGTCCAGCGCGGTGGGTTTGTGCCCATAGGCTATGTCGTTGCCGGTGATGTCTGGTGAGGACCTGCCTTACAACAGGCCTACAAGCCCTCAGTCCAGCCTCTCTCAGCCTATTGCGGACAGTCTGAGCACTGATGGAGGGATTGTGCGTTCCTGGTGTAACTCGGGCAGTTGTTGTTGCCATCCTGTACCTGTCCTGCAGGTGTGATGTTTGGATGTACCGATCCTGTGCAGGTGTTGTTACACGTGGTCTGCCACTGCGAGGACGATCAGCTGTCCGTCTTGTCTCCATGTAGCGCTGTCTTAGGCGTCTCACAGTACGGACATTGCAATTTATTTCCCTGGCCACATCTGCAGTCCTCATGCCTCCTTGCAGCATGCCTAAGGCACATTCACGCAGATGAACAGGGACCCTGGGCATCTTTCTTTTGGTGTTTTTCTGAGTCAGTAGAAAGGCCTCTTTAGTGTCCTAAGTTTTCATAACTGTGACATTAATTGCCTTAATCTTTTTTTGCTGAGTTTACGTAGCATGTTAGTTAACCATTACCCAAACCCTAACCTTAACCCTTTTAGCTAACTCTTCCCCTAACCCTAACCTTAACCCTTTAACCTAACTCCTAAACTTAACCCTAATCTTCACCCCAACCCCTCGCGTAGCTAACGTTAGCCACCTAGCTAGAATTTGTAACATATCATACGTTTTTCAAATTTGTAACATATTGTACATTTGTAAATTCGTAACATATTGTACGTTTTACAAATTCGCAACATACCTATAATAGGAATTGTAATTTGGAACATATCATGCAAATTGGGTGATGGAAATCCACAAATTAATACATACCTTACGAAACATAACATATCTTACTAAAGACCTAAAGAGCTAAAACATTTTTTTTTGTAGCAAAACAAACTGGTCTCAGAGCATTTCGTATTATTCTGTGCGTAAATCCATGACAGTCCATTTAATGGGCTGTCTTGGATTTACGCACAGAATAATACGAAATTGTCACGTTCCTGACCGGTTTTCTGTTATTTTGTATGTGTTTGACGGTCAGGGCGTGAGTTTGGGTGGGTAGTCTATGTTATGTGTTTCTATGTTTGTTAAAGGGTGACCTGATATGGTTCTCAATTAGAGGCAGGTGGTTTTCATTTCCTCTGATTGAGAGCCATATTAAGGTAGGTGTTTTCACATTGATTGTGGTGGGTGGTTGTCTCCTGTGTCTGTGTTTGTCGCACCATACGGGACTGTTTCGGTTTGTTTGTCCGTTCGTTCGTTTTGTGTAGTCATTTTTCCTGTTCGTGCGTTCTTCACGTTATATGTAAGTTCGTTAGTTCAGGTCTGTCTACATCGTTTATTTGTTATTTTGTTTAGTATCAAGTATAGTTCGTTTTTTGTCTTGTTTAAATAAATATCATGTCATTTCACAACGCTGCGTTTTGGTCGAATCCCTGCTCCTCCTCTTCGGATGAAGAGGAGGAGGAAATCCGTTACAGAAATGCTCTGAGACCAGTTAGTTAGAAGAAAAAAAATGTTTTAGCTCTTTAGGTCTTAAGATTTGAACGGTTTGGGCCAGAGACGAGTTGTTTTCTGCATTGTAAAGGTGCAAACACGGACACAAAGCCATGCTCTGTTTGTTCCTATGGCAGAGGCTGTGGTACAAGCCTTATCAGACTTGCCTATGCTAATGGTTTGTACAGGCAAAGTAAAATTATACAAATTACTTTGCTGGTGATGTGCACCCCTCAAATTATGCAAATGTAACAACAGCCTTAGCGCACTGGACTTGAAACAATGATACCGATGTAATGTATTCCATTGCTTTCCACAGGGCACGTTTATAAGTGATTGTTCAATAAAATAATAAAGATTAGGGAAAGTTTTGCGACACACCTGAGAGTTCCTCAAGGCACACCGGTTGAAAACCACTATCAGATAGATGATACAGATATACCATTCACCTATAATTGTGAATGAGTGTGTTAGACTTCTAATCTGGCTAGTGACCATTTTAGTTTATCCAGAATAGTGATCAATGTTGAGTTTAATCCAGTTGTTTTTTAATTGAACCTTTATTTAACTAGGCAAATTAAAACAAATTATTATTTACAATGACGGCCTACCCCGGCCAAACCCAGACGACGCTGTGCCAATTGTGCACCACCCTATGGGACTCCCAATCCCAGCCAGATGTGATACAGCCTGGATTCAAACCAGGGACTGTAGTGACACCTCTTGCACTGAGATGCAGTGCCTTAGACCCCTGCACCACTCGGGAGCCCGATGAGTATACTTAATTTAAAGTCCTCATAATGGTATTTATCATTTATCCACTGTATTAGTTTTACATACTGCATGCAGTTTTATTACATATATAGATGTTACCAGAATACATTCACTGTACTACCCGGAGCTTAATAATAATTTCATTTTTTAATAGCCAAGCTGAAATAACCCAAAGAACCCATTTGAAATTGCAGCTCAAATAGCCAATCCCAGTATTGTTATATTTCTATTCGCATCTCCCGTCCCAATTTCCTTATCTCATAGAGCCGTCTGTCAAAATACATTTTAAAAAGCCTCATTTTCCTCACAGCTTTACATTTAATTTCTACATGTCTGTCTGTGTGTCAGTCTGTCTGTGTGTCAGTCTGTCTGTGTGCGTCTTAAATCCCATGGAAGCCGAGTTCAAAGACACTCTCTCAAAGTTGAGTCAGAGCTTTCTGAATCTACTTCAATGCTTCTACACTCAGTTACGGTCTATAATCCTGTGTGTGTGTGTTGAGTAAGATACTTAGCCGTGTCTGTAGGAAGAGATCATTGATTCACCTAAGCCCATTCAGTTTGTGAGTCATCAAAAATCTATTGATCTCAGTTTTCCAAGGTAATCTTCTCACCCCTGTAGGAAGATAGGAGAGAATCTGTGCTGTGTAAACATATCCACATGCTGCACATACATACAGTCATGCACAGGCTGACACACACACAAAAATGATATGAATGGGCACTGTTGCACTCATTGATGCACATATAGATTCATGCACACACGTTCTCACGCATGTTTGCACACACAAATACACACACACACGCGGATTATTGTCTTGTTGTGTGTGTTGTTGGCAGACTATCCTGGTGGGGGATAGTGGAGTGGGTAAGACGTCTCTTCTGGTCCAGTTTGACCAGGGCAAGTTCATCCCTGGATCCTTCTCTGCTACCGTTGGCATCTGCTTCACGGTGAGTGAGTGAGTGAGGGAATGTGTGAGAGAGTGAGTGTGTGAGTGAGAGAGTGAGTGAATGTAATCAATCAATCGCCCCTCTTGTCTCATCTCCTCAGAACAAGGTGGTGACTGTAGACAACGTGAAGGTAAAACTACAGGTAAGTCAATCTGAATGAATCCCTGTTCAAATATTTTTTGTTGCACAGAAAGGGGGATTTATTTTAATATTGTGTATTCTTTTCTCTTCATGTCAGATGTGGGACACTGCAGGCCAGGAGCGGTTCAGGAGCGTGACACATGCCTATTACAGGGACGCCCATGGTAAAACAGTCTTGACACATGCCTACACTCTTAGAAAAAAAGGTGCTATCTAGAGGATTCTTACAGGATTCTTCGTCTGTCCCCATAGGAGAACCCTTTGAAGAACCTTTTTTGGTTGCAGGTAGAACCCTTTTCGGTTCCATGTAGAATCCTTTCTACAGAGGCTTCTACATGTAACCAAAAGGGTTATCCTATGGGGACAGCCGAAGAACCCTTTTGGAACACTTTTTTCTAAGAGTGAACTACAGGAAGGCGCAATAAAACAGTCTTGACAGATGCCTACTACAGGAAGACCAAGTAAAACAGTCTTGACACATGCCTACCACAGGAAGACCCAGTAAAACAGTCTTGACACATGCCTACTACAGGAAGACCCAGTAAAACAGTCTTGACACATGCCTACTACAGGAAGACCCAGTAAAACAGTCTTGACACATGCCTACTACAGGAAGACCAAGTAAAACAGTATTGACACATGCCTACTACAGGAAGACCCAGTAAAACAGTCTTGACACATGCCTACTACAGGAAGACCCAGTAAAACAGTCTTGACAGATGCCTACTACAGGAAGACTCAGTAAAACAGTCTTGACACATGCCTACTACAGGAAGACCCAGTAAAACAGTCTTGACACATGCTTACGTAACAGATGTGATCATACTGTACTTCTTAACTCTCTTGCGTTGTGTTTTTGAAGAAAGGACTGCCCAGCCAGTGGTCCCAGTTGGTGTTTATTCTGACGATAGACAGAAGGAAGCACATTAGATGTGTAGGACAACAGTATGTTGATGGCTGTAGATTTGTGATTTGTGTGTTAGCATGGAAATAACTGTGAATTAGCATGGAGTTAATGTGACCATTACAATTAAATCATGCGAGCGAACTTGCTCTTACAGCAATAACATAAAAAGCACATCCCAGGATGCCCCCAATATCTAACAAGTACCGTACACATCACAGGAGGTTGGTGGCACCTTAATTGGGGAGGACGGGTTCGTGTTAATGCCTGTAGCGGAATAAGTGGAATGGTATCAAATACATCAAACACATGGTTTCCACGTGTTTGATGCCTTTCCCTCCATTTGATTCCATTCGCTCCATTCCAGCCATTATCATGAGCCATCCTTCCCCTCAGTAGCCTCCTGTGGTACACATACAGTACCAATCAAAAGTTTGGACACGCCTACTCATTCAAGGGTTTCCTTTTTTTTAAACAATTTTCGACATTGTAGAATAATAGTGAAGACATCAAAACTATGAAATAACACTTATAGAATCATGTAGTAACCAAATGCCAAGAGTGTGCAAAGCTGTCATCAATGCAAAGGGTGGCTACTTTGAAAAATATATTTTGATTGGTTTAACACTTTTTTGGTTACTACATGATTCCAAATGTGCTATTTCATAGTTTTGATGTCTTCACCATTTTTCTACGATGTAGAAAATAGTAAAAATAAAGAAAAGCCCTTGAATGAGTAGATGTTTGCAAACTTTTGACTGGTACTGTATATATAAAGTATATATACACATAATAAACTCGTACACATTGTAAACACATAAATAGAATGCACTATTTCAGAACGTGATTTATCACTTGCATGTCAATATCAGACTGAGAAGAATTTACGATCTCCCCCTATCTGCAAGCATGACCAATGGCAATATACCTTATTGATATGTAAATTCAACCAACCAATAGGAATACACAAACATTGAATACATATTTCTGCAGTGTCAAGTGGATATCACAACGAACCCTGTTACACCTTCTACAGGGACACCTACAGTAAAACAGTCTTGTCAAGCCATCAATCTGGTTCTGGCCAGACTGGCCAGGGATCTCAGCCATAAGGAGATACTTGATTATAACTTTAGTTATTTATATCATATACATTCATCTATTATTCATAGAGCTACATTTCATGTTTTTTCTTTCTTTCTCACAGCCTTACTCCTTTTATATGACATCACCAGCAAATCCTCCTTCGACAACATACGGGTGAGTCTTGGTCTCTGCCTGACACCTCTGCCATTATAATGTCTTTAACTGGTGATGCCCTGCAGAATTGTAATATTATAAAGACAAATGACTAATCATACCAATTATGAGGAGGATATTGCCTGAAATGTAAACTGACACCATAAAGTGTTGACATGAACAATAATGTGTGTGTTTGTGCATGTGAAAACTAAATGGCCGAGTTCCTGCCCGACTACATTGCATTGTATCAACCAAAAGTTGTATTCCACGTCATTGACTGCGCAGTTGGGCACTAGATTACTGTATCATATGATGTTATTAGCTGAAATGTTAAATACAGTGCGTTTGGAAGGTATTCACATTTTGTTACGTTAAAGCCTTATTCTAAGATTTATTAAATAATTCCCACCCCCCCATCAACCTACACACAATAGCCCATAATGACAAAGCAAAAACAGGTTTTTAGAAATGTTTGCAATAAAAAAAAAAAAACGTAACTATCAAATTTACATAAGTATTCAGAACCTTTACTCAGTACTTTGTTGAAGCACCTTTGGCAGCGATTACAGCGTAGAGTATTTTTGGGTATGACGGTACAAGCTTGGTACACCTGTATTTGGGGAGTTTCTCCCATTCTTCTCTGCAGATCCTCTCAAGCTCTGTCAGGTTGCATGGGGAGCGTCGCTGCACAGCTATTTTTAGGTCTCTCCAATCCGATCAAGTCTGTGCTCAGGCTGGGCTGTTCAAGGACATTCAGAGACTTGTCCCGAAGCCACTCCTGCGTTGTCTTGTCTGTGTGCTTAGGGTCGTTGTCCTGTTGGAAGGTGAAGCTTTTCCCCAGTCTGAGGTCCTGAGTGCTCTGGAGCAGGTTTTCATCAAGGATCTCTCTGTACTTTGCTCCATTCATCTTTCCCTCAATCCTGACTAGTCTCACAGTCCCTGCCACTGAAAAACATCCCCACAGCATGATGCTGCCACCACCATACCACCCTGCATACCACTGCTGGCTTGCTTCTGAAGCTAAGCAAGGTTGGTCCTGGTCAGTCCTTGGATGGGAGACCAGATGCTGCTGGGAGTGGTGTTGGAGGGCCAGTAGGAGGCACTCTTTCCTCTGGTCTAAAAAGTATCCCAATGCACCAGGGCAGTGACACCTTCGACCTCATGGCTTGGTTTTTGCTCTGACATGCGCTGTCAACTGTGGGACCTTATATAGACAGGTGTGTGCCTCTCCAAATCATGTCCAATCAATTGAATTTACCACGGGTGGACTCCAATCAAGTTGTAGAAACATCTCAAGGATTATCATTGGAAACAGGATGCACCTGAGGTCAATTTCGAGTCTCATAGCAAAGGGTCTGAATAATTATGTAAATAAGGTATTTCTGTTTTGTTTTTTTAATACATGAGCAAATATTTCAAAAAACATGTTTTCGCTTTGTCATTATGTGGTATTGTGTGTAGATTGATGAGGACAAACGTTTATTTAATCCATTTTAGAATAAGGCTGTAACGTAACAAAATGTTGAAAAGGTCAAGGGATCTGAATACACTGTACCTATCCATGCGTGGTAAGATCTGGCATGCGTCTGCAATGTAGTTGGCCACGAACTCAACCCTAAAGCAATACTCGTTGCTCCCAGTTTACAGGTACTGTAGTATTGTTCGGGTTTCCCACTTGTTACGAACTCAGCATTAGCTGTGTTCCCGCAACCTCCCTTCTTGTCCTCTGATTGGCTGTTTCTCCCTCTGTAGGCGTGGCTTACAGAGATTCATGAGTATGCACAGAGGGATGTAGTCATCATGTTGCTGGGCAACAAGGTGAGAGGAATGGACGAAATGGATAGGCCTGAAAAGCTTTTTGTAGTGGAAGAAACGGAGAAGTGTGCTGTTCGCCCTACCTCACATAACACCACACACAAATGATTGGACACACTCTCTGACTCACTCAAGCTGGTTATTCTTTCCAGTTATTCAACAGAAATGAGACGTTCAGATAATGAAAGTGCATTGTGTTTTACTCTGTTGACACTAAGATATTTTGCCTATTTGGATATTTTGGCCTTTCTCTTCTCCAATGGTGTGAATCTCTTTTCCCCCTACAGGCAGACATGGCCAGTGAAAGAGTGATCAGGAGAGACGAAGGAGAGAAGCTTGCCAGGGTGAGCAGCATGGTCCCCTGTGAAGTAAATCATGCATTGATGCCAAGAACAGATATGTGCAACATTTACAGTTACGCCAATATGTAGATCCTAATTTCAATTTAGGATTAAGCACACAGTATTCTAAATTGACAATCCAATCCTTACCCAAGTTGAATGTAATAGATCTGTTTTCCTCTCCAAGGAGTATTCTGTTCCTTTCATGGAGACAAGTGCCAAGACTGGGGTGAACGTTGATCTGGCTTTCATTGCAGTGGCAAAGTAAGTGACAACACAGATACTCTCTTACTACACCCACACTGGCGTCATGGAATTACTCTATGTGAACAATAAAAAAAATGTCTCCCTCACTTTTTTTGTGCTCATCCTGCCATCCCTTCCTCCATCCATCCATCTTTCTTTCCCTTCTGCAGGGAGCTGAAGCACAGGGCAGTACATGGCCAGCAGCCCAACGAGCCCACGTTCCAGATTCATGAGTACATTGAGTCTCAGAAGGAAAAGTCTGGTTGCTGTAGCTACTTCTGATGCAGATACCTCTTTCTCTCCCCTCTGACTCTATACTCCCCCGATCTGCATCAGCTCTGCCAGGTACAACCAAGGGGAGTGAAGAGGTGCCACCTAAGCAGTACACAGCAAGGAACTTACAGGGAGGGAAGTACATCAACTAATCAGCTTCGGATGAGTATGGGAGAATTGGCTTTGAGGTTTTTGCATTTATCTTTTACACAAGTACAGAAATGCCATAGAAACATTTCCCCCCTTTTACAAGGGAGAGCTGTCTCAAGATTAACACATTTCCCCTAGGACCCATGACATTGTGTTATCATTAAAATGCAGTGACATGCATGTGTCACAAGGTGGAAAGTGTTGGGTTCTAAGTCTGGGTTGAGCAGGCAGAGTGAAGCAGAGGCAGACAACAAATTATGTTTTCAAACACTTATTTTCTATGGCATGGTTTTCTCCACATAAATTGCGATCAAAGTTTAAGCATGTTCTCAGTTAAAATTCTTACTTCAATTCCATAATTATTTTCCATACTTCGTAGCATGCTCTTTAACTTTTAACTTTAAAACCCATGCTAGTTACAACCACAGATATACAAACCAAACAAAACAAAAAGGGTCCCAGGAAGTGATAGAGCCCAGGAGGCAGGCGTCCATTTTTACAAGAGCTCAATTTCAGCTTGACCAAACTCAATTAGCAATGTGCTCTCACCAAACAAAGCCATAACACGTTCCGGCACAACCTGGGACCCACCATGCTTCCAGACAACATTCACTTCCTGTGAGAAGCTGCCTGGAACACAAAAACAAATGGGTTTAAATACAGCGTTCAAAAGCATATGATGTGTTAATCAAACAACACAATGCTTCCATGCAAATAACTCACACCTGCTTTCAGATATATAATAATACAATTTCATAATATTATGCTGCTGAAGTTATTTCAGGTTGCCAATTTGAATATGAACTTGAGTATTTTACTCAGAATATTACAATATGTTATTTACCTGGTCAGTAGTTTCTTGTGAGAATGCCAAATGTTGTATTTGATGTATGCTGCATAAAAATGATATTTTCTAAAATGTTGTATTTGTCTCTCACTTCACTGAGAATATTGAGAGAGAGAGAGAGAGAGAGAGAGAGAGAGAGAGAGAGAGAGAGAGAGAGAGAGAGAGAGAGAGAGAGAGAGAGAGAGAGAGAGAGAGAGAGAGAGAGAGAGAGAGAGAGAGAGAGAGAGAGAGAGAGAGAGAGAGAGAGAGAGAGAGAGAGAGAGAGAGAGAGAGAGAGAGAGAGAGAGAGAGAGAGAGAGAGAGAGAGAGAGAGAGAGAGAGAGAGAGAGAGAGAGAGAGAGAGAGAGAGAGAGAGAGAGAGAGAGAGAGAGAGAGAGAGAGAGAGAGAGAGAGAGAGAGAGAGAGAGAGAGAGAGAGAGAGAGAGAGAGAGAGAGAGAGAGAGAGAGAGAGAGAGATCAACATCAACGTTGGTACACACCGCCAGAGGGCATTGTCTTTTAATTTATGTTCTGTTATTCCCTGAGGGGCTGAAGGCATCATGGTCAAATGTAAAACAATGAATGTAATGTTCTTATATTCACAATTGTGTGCTACATTTAACTTAGAAGGGTTTTATAGTTGACCTACTTTCATGAGATTAGTTTTTATTCTTTCAGGAACAAAGAAAGTGTTATCAGTCTGGATTACGTCTATGGATGAGGAATCATGAAGAAGCTTTGCATTCACATAAATAGCCATAGCCTATCGATGACAGTGTCTATATCATAGAGATCCTACTAAATGAATTATAACAAAGCAACAGTAAACATGTCGTCCCACACGAATGATACAGCACCCCCTTGGGCCAATCAGTGTAATTTTGTAAATTACGGATCTCTATGGCAAGATGCATTATTCACCTAAGTTTCATCAAAATCGAGCCAGTGGTGTCTGAGATATCGCGTGTGACTAATGTACGTACAGTGGATTACTATGACCCCCCCTTGGGCCCATCAGTGTAATTTTGTAGATGATGGAATTTTATGGCAAGATGCATCATTCACCCAATCTTCGTCTGAGATATTGTGTGGGTTAGCTAGACTTATATGCCTGACCATGTATGCCAAATTTCATCACTCTAAGTCAAACAGATCAAGAGGTATAAACATGCCCGTTATAATGCCACCGTGAAGTCGATAATAATGTTCTTGCATATGTTGTCTTGACAGGGTTTGCAACATGTGTACCACATTTTGGGACAATACAAATAACCTTGACTGATTTACAGTGCCTTCGGAAAGTATTCAGACCCCTTCACTTTTTCCACATTTTGTTATGTTACAGCCTTATTCTAAAATGGATTAAATAAAACAAATTCCTCAGCAATCTACACACAATACCACATAATGACAATGCAAAAACAGTTTTTTTTAAATGTTTGCAAATGTATTAAAAATAAAAAACAGAAATACTTTATTTACATAAGTATTCAGACCCTTTGCTATGAGACTCAAAATTGAGCTGGAGTCCACCTGTGGTACATTCAATTGATTGGACATGATTTGGAAAGGCACACACCTGTCTATATAAGGTCCCACAGTTGACATTGCATGTCAGCACAAAAACCAAGCCATGAGGTCGAAGGAATTGTCTGTAGAGTGCCGAGACAGGATTGTGTCAAGACACAGATCTGGGTAAAGGTACCAAAACATGTCTGCAAGCCCATAATCTACTTGATAAGTAATAGCCTAGGCGACAACTTTTGTTCATAGAGGAATTTAAAGGCAGCCCATTGGCTGTCTGATAAACTCAACGACAGTGTTAGCCTCCCCAACATGATGTTCCGGTTTTGAGGGGAAATGGAAAGAGAGCCACTTTTTGAATGTTAACAAGGGTTTTCACTAATTACCTCAGCCACAAAGTCAAAATTGGCTATATCGGAAAAATTTGCTTTTTGGTCTTAATTTTAAGGTTAGGGTTTAGGCATAAGTTCAGCAGTGTGGATAAGGTAGGGTTAGGTTTAAAATCTTAAGAACATTTTTTAAGAAGATAAATAGTTGACATAGGTGGGTTTCTGCTAAAGCCACTTTCTATCATTCTAAATTTCATCAGTTTGGATGAAACTCTTCCACCTTCTCCTCCATCCACTTTGAAAAGAAGGTTGACGACATCCGCTCCTCATTCACTCAGCCTATTGGGTCTACTGGTCACACTCTCACAAAACTACCCTACGCCTTGACCTCTTTCTCCCCTCTCTCTCCAGATGAAATCCTGCAATTAGTGAGGTCCAGCCGCCCGACAACCTGCCCACTCTACCCCATCACCACCTCCCTTCTCCAGACCATCTCTGAAGACCTCACTTCCCTCATCTCTGACCACTGGCTGAGTCCCCTCTGACTTCAAAATGGCCAGAGTAGCTCCCCTCCACAAGAAACCAACAACTCTACAGACGAGTATCCCTTCTTTTCTTTCCAAAACACTTGAGCGTGCTGTCTCTGACCAACTCTCTCGCTATCTCTCTCAGAACGATCTTCTTGACCCTAACAGGTCAGGCTTCAAGACGAGTCACTCAAGCGAGACTGCTCTTCTCTGTGTCATGGAGGCTCTCTGCACTGCCAAAGCTGACTCTCTCCTCTGTTTTCATCCTCCTAGATCTATCTGCTGACTTTGACACTGTGAGCCATCAGATCCTTCTCTCCACCCTCTCAGGGCTGGGCATCTCAGGCTCTGCACACTTTGGATTGCATCCTACCTGGCAGGCCGCTCCGATCTGGTACTGGTGACAACTCCACGGTGTCCCCCTCCCAGAGTGCAAAGAACCTTGGCATGACCCTGTCGTTCTCTGCAAACATGAAAGCAATGACTCGCTCCTGTAGGTTCATGAGCCACAACATCCGTAGAGTACGACCCTACCTCACACAGGAAGCTGCTCAAGTCCTAATCCAGGCTCTTGCCATCTCCTGTCTGGACTACTGCAACTCGCTGTTGGCTGGGCTCCCCGCTTGTGCCATCAAACCCCTGCAACTTATCCAGAATGCTGCAGCCCGCCTTGTCTTCAACCTTTCCAAGTTCTCCCATGTCACCCCGCTCCTCCGCACACTCCACTGGCTTCCATGGTACTTCCCTACAGAGCGGCAAGAGGAACTGCCCCTCACTTTCTTCAGGCTATGCTCAAACCCTACACTCCAACCTGAGCACTCCGTTCTGCCACCTCTGGTTTCTTGGCGAGGGCCTACCTCTTCAAAGAGTATCTTAAATAATCCCACCTGCTAAATGACTAAAATTGAAATGTTTGACTTTGTGGCTGTGGTAACTAGTGATGACCGTTAACAAGGCAACACTCCATTTTAACTTCTCCACATTTACTGGATTGGTTGAACAGTGCAGAAGAGAACCTCCCCGGACAGTTTTTTTTCCATTCTCGTCAAGACCGGTATGTAGGGCAGGGATCATCAACTAGAGTCAGCCATGGGATGATTTCTTATTATTTTTCTTGAGCGCAAGGTCAGGGGGCTAGAACAAATAAGAATTTGTTCTTAACTGACTTGCCTAGTTAAATAAAATAAATAAATTGCAAGTCATTTGAAGACTGCAAATTGACCATAAGAACCTTCAAACCTTACTTACATTTGTATACGATTACATATACACTGAGTATACCAAACATTAGGAACACCTTCCTAATATTGAGTTAACCCCCCCCTATAAGCTATAAGGGATCATAGCTTTCACCTAGTCAGTCTATGTCATGGAAAGAGCAGGTGCTCTTAATTGTTTTTTTTATACTCAGTGTGTATCTCTATAATGCGTGAGAATACTTTGGAACAGATTTCAAAAATTAAAATCACTTGGAGCTGATATGCTGATGTTTTTACAGTATTTTATGTCCATCAATAAAAATACAAATAAATAATACTTTTTTTTGCTCAGAAAACTTGGGGGGGCAAATAAAATCACTTGCGGGGCAAATTCTTTCATTACTATGCGTGGGAATACTTTGGAACATATTTTGCTAAATTAAATACATGTTTTGTTTTGCTCAGAAAATTTGGGGAACCCTTGCCAGTTGGGGAACCCTGGTTCTAGTTTCAGGCATTTATTTTTAAACCTACATTCGTATAAAACAGCGTTTTCCTAAAGGAGATTACTGATTGGTCTTGTCACCTGTCAGACCAGGACACGTCACCGTCAACTTTAAAAACTAAGCCCAGTTGATTTGAACACACATGCAAGACTTATTTTGTGGGTCTTGCAAGCCCTGACTGAGTGCAGTTCAAGCATAGTTACTTGATTTCAACGTTTCTATGAGGACCTTACCCGAATTGTCACAGTGACACGCCGTGCGAATGAGTTAATCCGTCTGTCTAATTTCTGTTCGCTTGTTTGTTGTTCACTTTTCATTTATTTGTTGTGACTATCTGTGGGAGTATTTGATCAGCGGCAATATTATGTCAACTCTCCGGCCTAGACTTTGTGTTTTAGGAAAGGGGTTGAATGGCTACGGCTTTCATCTGCACGGTGAGAAAGGGAAAACCGGACAGTTTATCCGACTCGTAGAACCAGACTCTCCCGCCGCTGCCACCGGTCTCTTCGCCGGGGACCTACTGACGTTCGTTAACGGGGACAGCGTGGAGGGCGAGAGCCACCAGCAGGTCGTTGCCCGGATACGAGCCACAGTGGGTAGCCTCGAGCTGATCGTGGTAGACGCTAAAACGGCGGAGGTACTAAATAAGCACAGCTTAAAGTGCCGTAAAGAGTATGTCACGGAGGGCATCCCGTTACCAGGGGAAGCAGCGAAAAGCAACGGGACCTCGAGAGAGACGACCCTTACACCGACAGAGAACGGAAACCTCTCCCTACAGAGGCTGAGTGTCAACACCAAGGTAAAAGGGACTTTAAGAAAAGTTTTTCTATCTCCCTTAGGTTAATTTCGCATAATTACATTTTATGTGGGACATTTTCATAGGCCTTGTCATGGGGTTGGAGAGCTGACCAGGGGGCTACCACTTGCTGTCAACACATTGAACTACAATAGAGATGTAGCCTACATCCTACCCTGTTTCATTGTGAACTACAATAGAGTTGTAGCCTACATCCTACCCTGTTTCATTGTGAACTACAATAGAGATGTAGCCTACATCCTACCCTGTTTCATTGTGAACTACAATAGAGATGTAGCCTACATCCTACCCTGTTTCATTTTGAACTACAATAGAGATGTAGCCTACATCCTACCATGTTTCATTTTGTACTACAATAGAGATGTAGCCTACATCCTACCCTGTTTCATTGTGAACTATATTTTACCTACAGTGTTATGAATTAAGTGTGGTTTCCACTGCACACATACCCTTTCTAAGGTCCAACAGGTGCCTATATTTTACTTACTCTCATTTTACTTACTCTTACTCTCCACCCGGCACAGCCAGAAGAGGACTGGCCACCCCTCATAGCCTGGTTCCTCTCTAGGTTTCTTCCTAGGTTTTGGCCTTTCTAGGGAGTTTTTCCTAGCCACCGTGCTTCTACACCTGCATTGCTTGCTGTTTGGGGTTTTAGGCTGGGTTTCTGTACAGCACTTTGATATATCAGCTGGTGTAAGAAGGGCTATATAAATACATTTGATTGTGTGACAAGGACAGACACGGGTAGAGAAATATGCATATTTCTCTATCTAATTTGATCTATCGAAACATTTACAAAAAAGCTTTTAATCTCTTATCAGAAGGCTATACAGACAGCATAACCACATACCTGATATTTCCTTATCTGAGCTGGAGTGTTTGGTTAAAAGGCATGCTTGAAAGGTCTTGTGAAAATTGTCAGAGACCTCAGTGGAATGCCACTGAACAGTTCTGTCTACCTGTTGAACAACAAGGGTAGTCATTGTGTTAAATGGGTCCCTATTCTCTTCTAAAGCCCATATTCAGGTTTGGCTTGTCAGACCAGATCTAGACCCATGGCCCTGATGTTCCAAGCACTCCTGATGTCATGTTCATGTCTTCTGTCGGGATTGTAACATGAGCTGTTATATTAGCCTTGGGCTAAACAGGCAACACTTGAGATGCGGGTACAGTAGACCTATATCCATTTTATGCAAATTATATTCCCTCTGATATGCTGTCTAAATCCAGGGTTTGTTGGTTCTGTGTCTGTCACTAGAAGCTAGGCCATATTTGTATGCTCCATATGTCGCGTTGAAGTCGGAAGTTTAAATACACTTAGGTTGGAGTCATTAGCTCATTTTTCAACCACTCCACAAATGTATTGTTAACAATCTATAGTTTTGGCAAGTCGGTTAGGATGTATGACACAATTTTTCCAACAATTGTTTACAGACAGATTATTTCACTTATAATTCACTGTATAACAATTCCAGTGGGTCAGAAGTTTACATACACTAAGTTGACTGTGCCTTTAAACAGCTTTGAAAATTATGTCAATGGCTTTAGAAGCTTCTGATAGACTAATTGACATCATTTGAGTCAATTGGAGGTGTACCTGTGGATGTATTTCAAGGCCTACCTTCAAACTCAGTGCGTCTTTGCTTGACATCATGGGAAAATCAAAATAAATCAGCAAAGACCTCAGAAAAAAATGGTATACCTCCACAAGTCTGGTTCATCCTTGGGAGCAATTTCCAAACGCCTGAAGGTACCACATTCATCTGCACAAACAATAGTACGCAAGTATAAACACCATGGAACCACGCAGCCATCATACCTCTCAGGAAGAAGACTTGTTCTGTCTCCTAGAGATGAATGTGCTTAGGTGCGAAAAGTGCAAATCAATCCCAGAACAACAGCAAAGGACCTTGTGAAGATGCTGGAGGAAACGCGTACAAAAGTATCTATATCCACAGTAAAACGAGTCCTATGTCGATATAACCTGAAAGGCCGCTCAGCAAGGAAGAAGCCACTGCTCCAAAACCGCCATTAAAAAAGCCAGATTACGGTTTGCAACTGCACATGGGGACAAAGATCGTACTTTTTGGAGAAATGTCCTCTGGTCTGAGGAAACAAAAATAGAAATGTTTGGCCATAATGACCATCGTCATGTTTGGAGGAAAAAGGGGGAGGCTTGCAAGCCGACGACCACCATCCCAACCGTGAAGCACGGGGGTGGCAGCATCATGTTGTGGGGGTGCATTGCTGCAGGAGGGACTGGTGCACTTCACAAAATAGATGGCATCAAGAGGAAGGAAAAGTATGTGGATATATTGAAGCAACATCAAGACAGTCAGGAAGTTAAAGCTTGGTCGCAAATGGGTCTTCCAAATGGACAATGACCCCAAGCATACTTCTAAAGTTGTGGCAAAATGGCTTAAGGACAACAAAGTCAAGGTATTGGAGTGGCCATCACAAAGCCCTGACCTCAATCCCATAGAAACTGTGTGGGCATAACTGAAAAAGTGTGTGTGAGCATGGAGGCCTACAAACCTGACTCAGTTACACCAGCTCTGTCAGGAGGAATGGGCCAAAATTCAGCCAACTTATTGTGGGAAGCTTGTGGAAGGCTACCCGAAACGTTAATAATTTAAAGGCAATGCTACCAAATACTAATTGAGTTTATGTAAACTTCTGACCCACTGGGAATGTGATGAAAGAAATAAAAGCTGAAATAAATCATTCTCTCTACTATTATTCTGACATTTCACATTCTTCAAATAAAGTGGTGATCCTAACTGATCTAAGACAGGGGATTTTTACTAGGATTAAATGTCAGGAATTGTGAAAAACTGAGTTTAAATGTATTTGGCTAAGGTGTATGTAAACTTTTGACTTAAACTGTATGTTTTTATTGCGTAGACTGTAGAGCATCAACAGACCGATATGCTTACAGGGCTGTTATTCTGTTAGAGAGAACTGAACCGACCACATAACCATCATGTTCTTAACAGTCCATAGAGCTAGAGACAACAGCTGTCTGCTTACTGTCCCAATAAGCAATGTGATCAGCATAACATAGGAAATAAGAGCCATATTCATAGTGTCTGAGTAGGAATGCTCATTTAGGATCAGGTTCCCCCCCGTCCATGTCGTCTTATTCAATTTAATCTAAAAGGCTAAATTGATCCCAGATCAGCACTAGTACTTTGAGATGGTTTATGAATATGGTCCCAGCACAAAATGGCTACCAATCCATCTTAATGATCAGATCAATTTGTAAGCCAGAAAGCTCCTCGTTTCCCCAAGGTCGGAATATCAGGAATTCCTCATTAATCAGGAAACTTTTATCTTTGAGAAAGTGACAGAAGAGCTCTAACATACTGACTCCTCCCTGGCTCCATCCCTCAACCTCTCCACCCCTCTGTACCTCACCAGCCTCATACAGTGGGTTATGAAATGCTTTTTTTATATGGTAATTCATCTGAGTGCGGAGGTCAGTCACATAGGCAGAACTTGTACAACGTATTTGTGTAGCCGTGTTAGGCAGTGCAAGGTCTGCCCTCCTGATTTTATAGTTATTGTGCAACAGCGGCACAAATGGGAAATAGAGAAATCAGATCACTCTCGGGCTTGCCTTGATGTGTAGCTAGTGTTTCCCCTGAATCATAGTTTGCATCCCAAATGGCACACTATTCATGTACTGTAGGGATTAATGTGCCATTTGGGATGAACACAAAAGGTCTTGTAAATAGTGGGTCCCGACAAGGGCCTTCAGTTTTTCCTTACCACATGACCTGAACAGAACAAACTCTGGCTTCTGTAAATAGGAGTGTTTCCTGGTCTGTTCATCCTGATCTGTCAGATTCCGTCTCTGTGTTCCGACCATAGAGATGTATAGAGATCTCTACTTGGAAATAACCTGTTTCTGCATGGACATTGCCATTGAGGGCTTCCACAATTTTAAAGTAGTCAACTGGGTGGAGTTTCCTATGGGTTGGTAGCGATCAGCCAATAATCAAAGCATTGTCTTCTTCAAATTGGTTTGTCTAGTTTGTAAATGGCTTTAAGCTATATTAATTACATCTGACATTTCAGTCATTTAGCAGATGCTCTTATTCAGAGGGACTTACAGTTAGTGCATTCATTTTAAGATCGCTAACTAGGTGTATGTCGCAAGTCACTACTTCACAGGAGAGGGATTTGAACATAAACAGTTTATTTTTGATCAAAAGGTGAGGTGTGTGTTCTATGGGATTATTTAGGATACTCTTTGAAGAGGTAGGGTTTCAATTTTTGGAAGATGTGCAGGGACCTGTCCTAGCTTCAGGGGGTAACTGGTTCCACCATTGAGGTGCCAGGACAGGAAAGAGCTTGGACTGGGCTGAGCAGGAGCTGCTGTCCTGTGGGAGGGCCTGGAGATCAGAGGTGACAGAACGGCATACTCCGATTGGGGTGTAGGGTTTGTGCAGAGCCTGAAGGTAGGGAGGGGCAGTTCCTCTTGCTTCTCTGTAGGCAAGTACCATGGTCTTGTTGTGGATGCGAGCTTCGACTGGAAGCCAGTGGAGTGTGTGGAGGAGAGAGATGACATGGTAGAACTTGGGAAGGTGTTACCAGGCGGGCTGCAGCATTCTGGAGAAGTTGCAAGGGTTAAATGGCACAAGTGGGCAGCCCAGCCAACATCGAATTGCTGTAGTTCAGACGAGAGATGACAAGTGCCTGGATTAGGACCTGCGCCGCTTCATGTGAGGTAGGGTCGTACTTTACGGATGTTGTAGTACATGAACCTGCAGGAGAGAGTCACTGCTTTGATGTTAGCAGAGAACGATAGGGTGTTGTCCAGGGTCACGCCAAGGTTCTTTGCACTCTGGGAGTGGGACACCGTGGAGTTGTCAACCATGATGGAAATGTCTTGGAGCGGGCAGGCCTTCCCCGGGAGGAGAAGCAGCTTCGTCTTGTTGAGCTTGAGGTGGTGGACCGACATCTGCCAGGCACGCAGAGATATGTGTGTATGGCCACCTGGGTATCTGAAGGAGGAAAGTAGAGTGTCATCCGCATAGCAATGATGGCAGAGACCGTGTGAGGATATGAGTGACTTGATGTATAGAGCGAAGAAGAGGGGGCCTAGAACCGAGCTCTGGGGGACACCAGTAGTGAGTTTGTGGTGCAGACACTGAGCCTCTCCTCGTCACCTGGTATGAGCGGCCTGGCAGGTAGGATGCAATCCAAGAGTGTGCAGAGCTTGAGACCCAGCCCTGGGGAGAGAGAGCTCTCAAGTGTTTTGGAAAGAAAATAAAGGAGACTGCTCATCTCTGTATCACAGAGGCTCTCCGCACTGACAAAGCGGACTCTCCTCTTTTCTCATCTTCCTAGGTTTGTAGTTTTTCATGTCAGAGGAGTCGAGTGTTGGTTTCTTGAGGAGGGGAGTGACCTGGGCCATTTTAAAGTCCGAGGGTAGCCTCTGGTCAGGGATGAGGGAAGTGAGGAATGGGATAAGGTCTCTGGAACAGGGGATGGGGTCAAGCGGGCAGGTTGCCGGGTGGCCTGACCTCACTAGTTGCAGAATTTCATCTGGAGAAAGAGGTCAAGTGTGAATGGAACCAGTGGACTCAATAGGCTGAGTAAATGAGGAGTGGATGTTGTCAACCTTCTTTTCAAAGTGGTTGACAAAGTTGTCCTCAGAGGTAGGGGGTGGAGGATTAAGGCGGGAGGAGAAGGTGGAAAAGAGTTTCCAAGGGTTAGAGGCAGAACCCTTGACATTTAGGGTGATTTTAAAAAGTGGCTTTAGCAGCTGATCCAGAGGAAGAGAAGGTAGGGTGATGGGTCCTCCGGATGTCTTGTTTCGCTCAGCTGCCCGCAGCCCTGTTCTGTAAGTTTGCACTGAGTCACTCAGCCACAGAGCAGGAGTGCCGAGTCGGCCGGGAGGAGAGTAGGGTCGAAGGGGCAGAATCAGAAGCCTGGGAGGAAAAGGGTTTAGCAGAAGGGAGAGATGATGGGAGAGAGAGAATGAAGATTGCGACGGCGCATTACCATCTGGGTAGGGGCTGAGTGGCTAGGGTTGGAGGAGACGGAAAAGGAAACAAAGTACTGACCAGAGACCTAGAGGAGGTTGCAGTGAGATGGCGTACAGCCTCTAGTAAAGATGAGGTCAAGCATATTGCCTGCCATGGGAGGGGACTGGGAAAGGGTTAAGTCAAGAGGCAAGGAAGGGAAAGAGTTTGAAAGAAATGAATCAAAGGCAGACGTCTAGAGGTTGACGTCGCCAAGTACAAAGAGTGGTGATCCATGTCTTCGTTAGGGCGAAAAAGTCAAGAGACTGAAGGGCAGCATAGTCTGAAATGAACTCTCCAAACGCTGCCAGTGACCAGGAATTCCACATGGGTTATGTGCAGGGTTATGTGCAGGGTACACTAAATATCACCATCTAATGGCCACTAAGTAAATGACACAAGATTTGGTTCAAGACCCCAATGCTGCAATATCAAAAGAAGAAGAAAATTAACTACTTTAAAATGGAGATAGCCTCAATGGCACTGCCCATTCTCTTACAGATGCCATAATGGCACAGATACAAAGTTGAGACCTATATCCATATCTATGATTCTGACCGTACGTCGATCCATGGCTCTGTACTAAATGGCTACCCTAATTTTAAAAAAAACATTTGAATTAATTTATTTAACCTTAACTGACTTGCCTAGTTAAATAACAACATTCTTATTTACAATGACTGCCTAGAAAAAGTGGGTTAACTGCATTGTTCAGGGGCAGAACGACAGATTTTTACCTTGTCAGCTCAGTGATTCGATCTAGCAACCTTTTGGTTACTGGCCCAACGCTCTAACCACTAACCACCAGTGTAACTAATGCACTGCTACCTTTCACTAATCTTCTGGGATCAAGTGAACGGAGGCCCAGAAAGGCCTTGGCTCTCTAAAGGTGCTGCATTCCTTCCTGATGGGACACTTGGTAGGACCTGGCTGATACTGGTCTAATATGGGCTAACCCAAATGGTACCCTATTCCCTACAATGGTGTACTACTTTTGACCAGCTCCCATTGGTCGCTAGTCAGAAGTAGTACATTCAATTGGGAATAGGGTGCAATTTGGGACAAAGCCTGATTTGTGTTTATCAATGGTGTCAAGTTTACTGCATGGAAATGATTAATAATAACTGCCACCTTGGACTGTCTCTTGGTTTCTCTGTAGAACCCCAGGGAGCAGAATAAGGCATTATCTGTGTGTTTGGGGATAAAAGGAGGGAAAGAGGGGGACTGGGCCAGAGAGGAAAGAGGAGAGGACTCTCATGTCTTTCTAAGGACCTAAGGCTGACACTGAAATACCTTACCCCTTTCTCACCACACACACTCAATATGGTCTCGTACTCAACCGTGTGTGTGCGAGCCTGAGGGATTAAACCGCATTTAGTCTTTGAAAGAAAAAACGTCAAAGACCGACGCTCATTAGTTAGAGTAAGATGAAGGCAGAAGAGAGCTGTTGAGATGGAATGACCATTACATAATCAAACGAAGGGATGCCCATGACACGGCCTTTCTCCTCTTTAAATACATAATACAAATTATTTCCTGAAATGTCTTTCTTCCTTCATCCTGAGTATACTACCTCCTCCCAGTGTGTGTCCCAAATGGCACCCTATTTGACCAGGGCCCTCGTAGTGCACTATATAGGGGCCCATTTGAGACGCAGACCCAGTCTCTACTGGAAATGGTGGCTCTGGAGGACCTTAGACTTTAGACTGAGGTAGACACTGAGGTAGACACGGAGGGTGCACTATCTAACCGCATTGTTGGTCAATCTGAGGTGGCATCCCAAATGGCACCCTATTTCCTATTTAGCACACTACTTTTGACCAGGGATTATAGGGCTCTGGTAAATAGTAGTACACTATGGGAATAGGGTGCCAGTTGGGGTTGGGTGACATCAACCTTTGTCCTATTGTGATTATGTACTCATAAAACATTGGGATATACGATGGCATTGCCCCCTATTGGCCACCCCCTAATTTTTTATTAAAATAAAATAAAACTCTTAAGTTAAAACCACTGTTGGTTTGTAGTGCGAAATCGCATGCTACAACTGGATGAATCATGACGATATAATGTTGTTGAAAGGCTGGGCAGCAGCTTGGTGCAGGCAAATCTTTTCTAATATTCCTTTCTGCACCCTTTAGGAAAAAAAGGTGCTATGTAGAATGATATAGGGTTCTTCGATTTTTTTCCCCCTTTTGTATAGAGTTTTACCTAGGACAATTTGTCAGAGGAGGCTGGTGGGAGAAGCTATAGGAGGACAGGCTCATTGCAATGGCTGGATATTAGCCTTTAACTTAATAGGGGGCGCTGTTTTCACTTTGGGAAAAAATCGTGCCCAAATTAAACGGCCTCGTACTCTGTTCTAGATCATACGATATGCATATTATTATTACTATTGGATAGAAAACACTCTGAAGTTTCTAAAACTGTTTGAATTATATCTGTGAGTAAAAATAACTCATTTGGCAGCAAACTTTCAAACAAAGTGAAAATTCTGAAAATGGGTGTCTGTGTAAGGCCTTGCCTATTCAATTGCCTTATATTTATGGATCTGTATCCACTTCATACGCCTTCCACTAGATGTCAACAGGCAGTAGAATGTTGAATGGGGTGTCTAGCTTGATGTAAGACCGAATGAGAGCTTTTGGAGTGACAGGTCCGCCATATTGGCAGTATTTTGCTGCGCACCAGAGAGCACCATATTATTTTCTGAAATGCGTTAGGTAGACAACGAAATGCTCCGTCTTGGACATTATTGGATACATATGAGAAAAACATCATAAAGATGGATTTTCAACTGAGTTTGACCAGTTTATTCGACGTTTATTATGACTTTTGGAATTTTTCGTTCCATGCGCCAAGAGTTCATGGACATGTGCGCTCCACCATGCTAGCCAAAGTTGCTAATTCGACAGAAGAAATGGACATTCTAAAACAAAACAATGATTTATTGTGGAACTAGGACTCCTTGCACTGCATTCTGATGGAAGATCATCAAAGGTAAGAGAATATTTATGATATTTCGTATTTTTGTGGAATATGTTGGCTCCAACATGGCGGAGAATGGCTGGGCGCTGTCTCAGATTATTGCATGCTGTACTTTGTACTAAAGTTATTTAAAAAAAAAAAAATCTAACACAGCAGTTGCATTAAGAACCAGTGTATCTTTCATTTGCTGTACAACATGTATTTTTTAGCAAAGTTTATGATGAGTTTTTTGGTTAGATTACGTGACTGTCCAAAATTTCTCCGGACAATTTGGTGCATTTTGGCGCCATATTCACAATGTAAAACCAGGATTTGTAGCTATAAATATGCACATTTTCGAACAAAACATAAATGTATTGTATAACATGATGTTATAAGACTGTCATCTGATGAAGTTGTTCAAAGGTTAGTGATTAATTTGATCTCTATTTGTGGGTTTTGTGAAAGCTATGTTTGCGGTGAAAAAATGGCGTTGTGTGTTTGGCTATTGTGGTGAGCTAACATAAATATATATATTGTGTTTTCGCTGTAAAACATTTTAAAAATCGGAAATGTTGGGTGGATTCACAAGATGTTTCTTTCATTTGCTGTATTGGACTTGTGATTTCATGAAATTATATGATATCCCTGTGGCGCTAGGCTATGCTAGTCAGCTTTTTTGATGAGGATGATCCCGGATCCGGGAGGGGGGTTTTAAGATGAGGTTTTAAGATGAAACTCTTTATGAATATACATTACTTATCATAAGGCCTTTCTTTGATGGCCTAGTTATTCCCTAACAGTGGTGTTAGGAAACTCTTGGTTTACAGGTCTGGAAGTCACATTTATGATGGCTTGCAAAGTGATGTGTAATTTCCAGGGTGAGGATATCCAACAATTTGAACTTTTAATCATCCACAACCTGCATTCAGAATGACTGCCAGTGTAGGGCAGATTGATTAGTGGGACTACCTAAATCATTTAAATTGGAACAAACATCTCAGTAACAGGTGCAAAAAAAGTCCAACTATCTTTGCGTAGCCTAAGATTAATCAACCAATCAGTGTACATGCAAACAGATGTTGAAACAAACAATTCTGAAAATCAACCTTCAATAGAGCATGCTGGGAAATATGATAACGGGCGTGGTTTTGTGTTTTACTCTACACAGAGTAAAAATCACACCATCACATGACTTTGGTTATTAACACCAACACTGGGGTTATTGTACACCACTGAGTGTTAAATTAACTTAAACTCCTGAAATAATGCTAGCAATGTCACACAGAACAATCAACAGTAGGCAAAACTAGTTGCTGTGTACCATACAATATACCGCTGGTTCACTCATACTCCCTTTTCTCCTACTCCATGCTCAATAAAATCACAAAATATACATTTGAAAGACCGAAATCATGGCAAACATATCAAATGTCCAGTACTGTATGTAAAATGATTCCTAGAGTACCAGATGCATGCAAATATTTCCATATAGGTACAGTTTAAAACATTGGCGCCTATATTTTTAAGCTTATCAGAGTACTCAAACTCCTGATGTTAAAGTTTAAACACTGAGGTAAACACTGATACTCAGGCACTATTTAAAATATACAAATATAACCCATCTAAATAGGCATTTTTATGTAGAGACCTTCTTGCCTTCCAAACAATCATCAAAGAACCCTTTCTTCCAAAAAGTCAGCTTGCCTTAGCCGTTTCAAAAGAGAGGTCAGTTAAGGCAAGCTAGGATGCAGTGTTGCAGTGAGATCATCTCAAGCAAATTTGCTGATGCACAAAGCAACTCGAACAACATTTGAAGTTCCATAAATGATGTATACAAATAAATTTGACATCTCCTGTTTTCGCATGTCTCTTCTGTTGCAGTTCGTAGCAGCACTGATCGATGTGTTGACATGACAACTGCGTCAGTTTTGAACAACCCACCACCCTGTTTGTTCCATGCTGGCTGAAGACCTAGCTAGCCAGTAACTAGCGAACACCAGACACAGAAGAAATGGGAAACCTACAGTACATGACCAAAAATATATATGGACACCTGCTCGTCAAACAACTCATTACAAAATCATGGAGTTGGTCCCCCTTTTGCTTCTATAAAAGCATCCACTCTTCTGGGAAGACTTTCCACTAGATTAGGATTGGCTTGTAGTCTGCGTTCCAGTTCATCCCAAAGGTGTTTGATGGGGTTGAGGTCAGGGTTCTGTGCAGGCCAGTCAAGTTCTTCCACACCGATCTCGGCAAACCATTTCTCCATGGACCTCGCTTTGTGCACGGGGGCAATGTCATGCTGAAACCGGAAAGGGCCTTCCCCAAAATATTGCCACAAAGTTGGAAGCACAGAATCGTCTAGAATGTAATTATATGCTGCAGCGTTACTGGAACTAAGGGGCCTAGCCCGGACCATGGAAAAACAGCCCAAGACCGTTATTCCTCCTCCACCAAACTTTACAGTTGGCATACATTTGCGCAGGTAGCGTTCTCCTGGCATCCTCCAAACCCATATTCATCTGTCGGACTGCCAGCTAGTGACACGAACTGACTTGTTGGAAAGGTGGCATCCTATGACAGTGCCATGTTGAAAGTCACTGAGCTCTTCTTTTTTAAATGGGGGAGGGGCCCAGTAAGTTAATGATCAAACTTTATCGATATACAGGATTTTGTCATGTTCTGTTTTCATCAAAATATCATCCAATTTGTTAAACTTGATTTTGACTGTTCAGGACCTTTTTAAGTTGCCCTTTTACCTATGTACCTACACAGTTATAACTGTATTAACATGCAGTTACCTAATAATACAACAGTGGGTCTTTGAGTGGTACCCATGAATTTTAATGTGTAGAAATCAACTTCAACTTGATTGACCCCTGTCTTGTCTCTTATAGCCAAGGTGGCAAAGAGTTGACATGCTGTGTAACCTGTTACCATGGGAATCTTTGTCACCATAACAACTAGTACCCACAAGCCCCTGGACAATGTTGACATCATACTCAGTGACACACAACACACACACACACGCGCACACTGGGTTGAGTGCCAGGAGATCACTACCAAAGAGGGTTCAGACTGTTCTGTTACTCATAACAACCTCATGTCATTGTATTACTCATTCATTTGTGTAATGGTAAGGTTTTTGTTTTGATTTTCAACTTTGAGGCCCTCCATTTGAGATGGCATCAACACTTGCCGCACCACACACTCTACGGCCCTTCAATTAACCCAGCCTTTGGTTGTCTGACTGGTCGTCTACTAGAGATGGAGAATTACTACATACAGTTTAATGGTGATTTCACTTGGCTCAGATTAGGCTGTACGTTCTTAATGAGAGTGGGGCCTTGGTTCTCTGTTTTTCTGTGAGGTTTCAGGCTCTGTACACGGCTCCTCTCTAATCATTCAGAAGTAACACTGCTAAATTGAGCGTCTACAAAATGTCACTGTCAACATCACTAAGCAGGCATTGTTTGCCACTTTGTGTGTACAGTTGCAATATTGTAAGTGTGTGTGACTGTGTTTGGCGAGAGGCATGTGGTTTGCTGGCATAGCTCTGTGGAGATTCCAGGGCCAGTAGGGAGTACAGTAGGTTAGGCAATGGTGCTGTACATGCTGCTTGCTAGAGATTCTGGGCCAATAAACTATTTGGTTCATAGTTGATGCCATTCCTTTGTATCTGACTGTCCAGACTACTGTTTGAATTGTCAGCTTTCATTATGTTCTCTACAGGTATTAACCTTGTTTGAAGCCAACTCAGAATGTATAAAGACAGTCAGTTGATAATGAGCCATCTAGCTTCCGGTGTTTGAGGTTTAGGGTGGAGCTGCATCAGTCTGAGAGCAAAATAAACACTTCCTGTGTGTTCTGAGCTGGTTGCCATGGTGCCAGAACAGGAAAGAAAAGACTGAGTGAGAGCCAATGTTTGTTCTGCTGGTTGATTGATAGACAGGAGATGGTAGTCATAATGTATATTGTGTCAGAACACAAAGCTCTCTGTGTGGGTAAGCAGATTGTCTGATATGAGTCACAACAAAGGAAGATAAAGTTCATGGTAGTTCATATTGTGTTTATCATATAGTATAACATGTACAGTACATTTGGAAAGTATTTAGACCCCTTTTTCCATTTTTTTTTAACATTACAGCTGTATTCTAAAATTGATTAAATCATTTTTCCTCGTCAAGCTTCACACAATACCCCATAATGACAAAGTGAAAATATTTGCAAATGTGTTACACATACTTATGTTAATATTTTTATCCTGTTTCCATTGATCATCCTTGATGTTTCTACAACTTGATTGGTGTCCACCTTGGGTAAATTCAATTGATTAGACATGATTTGGAAAGGCACACACCTGTCTAAATAAGGTCCCACAATTGACAGTGCATGTCAGAGCAAAAATCAAGCCATGAGGTTGAAGGAATTGTCCGTAGAGCTCAGAGACAGGATTGTCGAGGCACAGATCTGGGGAAGGATACCAGAAAATGTCTGCAGCATTGAAGGTCTCCATCATTCTTAAATGGAAGCAATTTGGAACCACCAAGACTCTACTTAGAGCTGGCCGCCTAGCCAAACTGTGCAATCGGGGGAGAAGGGCCTTGGTTAGGGAGGTGACCAAGAACCCGATGGTCACTCTTACAGAGCTCCGGAGTTCCTCTGTGGAGATGGGACAACCTTCCAGAACAACAAACCTTCTCTGCAGCACACTACCAATCAGGCCTTTATGATAAAGGCCAAACGGAAGCCAGTCTTCAGTAAGCGGAACATGACAGCCCACTTGGAGTTTGCCAAAAGGCACCTAAAGGACTCTCAGACCATGAAAAACAAGATTCTCTGGTCTGATGAAACCAGGCTTGAACTCTTTGGCCTGAATGCCAAGCGTCATGTCGGGAGGAAACCTGGCACCGTCCCTACGGTGAAGCATGGTGGTGGCAGCAGCATCATGCCGTGGGGATGTTTTTCAGCAGCAGGGACTGCGAGACTAGTCAGGATCGAGGGAAAGATGAATGGAGCAAAGTACAGGGAGATCCTTGATGAAAACCTGCTCCAGAGCACTCAGGTGAAGGTTCACCTTCCAACCTGACAACGACCCTTAGCACACAGCCAATACAATGCAGGGGTGGCTTCTGGACAAGTCTCTGAATGTCCTTGAGTGGTCCAGCCAGGGCCCGGACTTGAACCCGATCGAACATCTCTGGAGAGACCTGAAAATAGCTGTGCAGTGACAATCCCGATCCAACCCGACAGCTTGAGAGGATCTGCAGAGAAGAATGGGAGAAACTCTCCAAATACAGGTGTACCAAGCTTGTAGCGTCATACCCAAGAAGACTCGAGGCTGTAATTTCTGCCAAAGGTGCTTCAACAAAGTACTGAGTAAAGGTTCTGAATACTTATGTACTTTTACACATATATATATATATATATATATATATATATTTTTTTTTAACACATTGTCAAAATATCTATAAACCAGTTATTGCTTTGTGATTATGGGGCATTGTGTGTAGATTGATGGAGGGAAAACAATTTAATCAATTTTAGAATAAGGCTGTAATGTGGAAAAAGTCAAGGGGTCTAAATACTTTCCGAATGCACTGTATATATGGGTTTAGTTCTGAAAGCCTGCTTCTCTTGTGAACTTCAGACTTGTTTTCAGAGAGTGAGACTAATGTTATGTGATGTAAGAGGCATGGTAATGTTGTGGTCATGACATGTAGCTCCAACAGGCTGTTCCTGTTTACTGCATTTTCTCTTTGACTGGAGCACAGGTGAAAGGCCTCGCTATAGCTAGCAGCACAGTGTTGCTCTGTTCAGATTCATTCAACCATGAGGCCATGCCCAGTTAGATGGACTGCTCTAGGTAGGATCTAAAAGGATGGGAGAGGCCCACCCCCAGTCCTCCTGTCTGTCTCTGTCCCCCTGTCTGCCTGCCTGTGTGTGATGCATTGATACTGACACTCATATTCATTTTCAAACACAAGCCTAATCAGTGATCTATCCTCAGATGTTATCAGGTGTTAGATAAGAGGTGTTTTTGGATGACTGACTGTGTTGAATTATTGTTGAAGAAGCGTCTTCCTATGGATGCCTCCCAAATGGCACCCTTTTCCTTACACAGTGCCCTATGGGCCCTGGTCAAAAGTAGTACATTATATAGGGAATAGGATACCATTTGGGGACAACCTGTGTCTTTACTTAGCAGTAAACTAGTTACAGTGTCATCAGCACATATCTCTTCAAAGAAGGTCCTCTCTAGTGTGGACTAGACTGTCAGGCTGATTTGATTTGGATTTGCATCTTTCTGTAGTTAGTTGATTTCTATCTGGGTGGTTGTGCAGATCTAAGTTCAAAGGTTTCACACAAACTCTTAATACACAACACCAATAAAACACCCTACATTAGCATGGGCTAAATGTTTGTTTGCCCTCTATTGCCACTGTAGATATCCATCTCTTTATTCACAATGATGGTTATAAAGACTCATTAAAACAACAGGACTTTAGAATTCCCCCAATGAGAACCCTAAGACATAGCCACGAGAGATGTGGCGTAGTTAAGTTTGGTGTGTGTGTGTGTGGTCTCCAGTCCTGTGTCCCCAATATCATGAGTTTTCAAACTTTTCTTGCCCATGTACCCCTGCCCTGGCAAACTGGCAACTAATGGAACCACATCACATGTTAGCAAAAAAAAAAGCAATTGCAAGTAAAAGTAATCAACATTTATTTAAAATTAATAGATTTGGTAGGCCGTTTCTTTATTTTGACTTCACCAAAGTTCATTGGTAGAGAAAGTGTAAACTAACAGTCTATTAGCTAGAAAGGTATCTTGGCGGTGTAGAGAAAATATTGCTTTTGTAAAGCTATTTTTCTGCATTTCTACACTTTCCTTTTGAGGTGAGAGAATGTTGAAGCTAATTTCCAGCAATTCTACACAGTTTGGCATGGCTAATGCTGTGTTCTGGTCAAACATGACAATCAATGGGCCTAAATGCAAGCTTTTTTAAATTGACTGTCTAGCTTTTATTCAATTGTTAGTTCTCAAAGATGGTGTTAAAATGTATTTATTTATTTGTTCAATGTCTTTTCTGCATGCTTTCTATCTGGTTTTGGTCATTTAAGTTGACAGTGAAAGTTTTTCCAACCCGAAAATTACCACTTAGATGGCCTGCCTAAATCTTCTATACAGAGAGAACTCTGTAATTAAATCCAATGACTGTCATTTCCTCCATATTAATGGGATAGTTTGAGATTTTGGCATTGGGGAAGTAGATAAAGGGCTTCAGAGTCGGATGAACAAGAACAGCTAGCATGCTAACTGTTCCTGTAGACTTTGTCATTGCGCTAACGCTAGTTAGCTTTGGCTCATGAAACTACTTCTAACTTCCTTCATACTGGTTACAGAGACATAAATGATATCCACAATGGTATTCTGTTGCAGATAGCGATATTCATTTTTCAATTTTTTAATAAAAAAAAAAATATCCCAGTTTGAAGACGCCATCCTGTGCAGAGCGATAGTTAGGAAGGTAGGGATATAGATCTCTAGTGAGTCAGTGTTAACATTAACCTTTGAGATGCAGGACAAAGGAATGTTTGACATCCGCTCCAGCTTTTACAGCCTTTCTACAGGTGACACACACTAGTATTATGAAGACACTCTGCCACAATAAGGGAAGTGAAGTCAGTCATTTTGACACCAAAGCTTCCTGTTAGCAGTAGGCCTACTACTGTACCTGACTCAAGTGCTCTGTTCTGTGGTTTTACGCCCTGATGCTCAGCGCCTATGAGCAGACAGAGAATGAGAGAAGTAGATGAGTGAAAGAGATGTGTTGCGACGTTACACCCCTGTTACTGGCCACAGGGTGGAAGTGATAGAAAGCGTGAGAGAGTGATGTAGGCCCATGTGTACTAGTGCTTCCCCTATATTACCTATGTGTGGCACAAAGACTGCAAACAGCATAATTTTCAGTTGAAAGAAACCAATTAAGCCTACAAAATGTATGGTAAACACAAGGCAGCCTAGAAGCTAAGTGGGGGAGCCTGCATAATGGTAGGGGAAAGACAATCTTTATCTTCACTCCGTACATCACAAGTACTTGTCTTTTGTCTTCCTCTCACCCTATTCTGATATCTCATCGTATTTAAAGGCTGTTTTGAAAGTGTGGGATTCTCCTTAGAGCATTACAGCAATGTAACACACACTTCCTGACGTGGTTGGATGGTAGTTATTTTCTCCTTTTCAATAAAGCCTGTAGAGGAATAGAGGGCTTTCTGGGTTTACTTTACTCAGCTTCAGCAAACACTACTACAGTGTTTTCAGGACCAGGACAAATAATACGGATTAATTTTTCCTGAAAATCTACCAAGTTTCAATACCGGGATTAATTCATATTTATCCTCAGAGTCCTGGGAAATACAGCAAAAATTGGAATTGCCCTTTAAAGCGTTTTAAAACCAAGATATGTACACTATGCCAGGGTTCTCCCCAAAACAGAGGGGCGCTGCGTCACCTTGTAAGCTTAGCTGTGCCACTATTTTAAAGATTTCAGAGCAAATTAAACTGATAGTTACTCTATCATTACTAAACATCTTTGATTGCCAATAACATTGTTATGAACAGCCTGTTCTGCAATTCACAAATTCAGAGCGTTATGTTCCTCAATTAATTCCGTGCATTTCAAGTAGTAGGCTATCGACACAGCGTGCACTCAGGACGCACAGAGTGCACTCCGTGTATAGCGTTGTCTAATCATACGAACTTTGTAACGGCAGTCAAACAAAAGTCAAATGGACCAAATTTGCTAAGCTTGCTAGATATTCTGTTATTATTTGGAGGAGGTTATCTCCTATTTGTAAAAATGTAGTTAATGATACCAGATCAGCTCTTGAAAAAACAGGGGTATTAAGAGAACTTGATATTTACATAATTTAATCTTAACGGGGGACGAACTCTGTTTAAAAAAATATACATACAGTATCTACACTCATACTGTTTGTCGATCTCATATGGGCAGCAACTATGCGAGTCAGGATTTTGGATTTGTCGGATTAGGACTGGATAGGAACATAGCCTAGGTTCTAGGACAGGAGAAGATAACCATTCAGAGACATGAGAAATTATATTTAAGACTTCATGTCTGTGACAGAGATGCCGATCACATTTGTGACTGTCTGAAGAGTCACAATGACAGCTCAGATGTTATTTTATAGGATATACTGTAGGGGTTTCCTGTAGGGTTTATTAATTGCATTCAGGTCGCGTGTGCATTCTGGTAGTGTGAAGTATGCATGCGTTTTAATTTATGGCGACTTTGTGTGAAATAAATATGCTAGGCTAAAGGCTTCCATGTGACTACATGTTTGGAATATGTGCCATTTAATTTTTTGCTAATCTGCTGCTGCGCATGTGTATTTTGTGGAATTGAGTTAGTGCGACACTTTGGGGCAAAATGTTGTAATTTCCAGGGTCTTGTCATTTTTTTTGTGTGGGGGGGCATGTTAATGTGTTCCCAGGACAGTCCTGGGATCCCAGTTACCCATGTTAATCCCTATAGTGGACTACTTTTGACCAGAGCCCTATGGCAGTATATAGGGAATAGGGTGCAATTTGGGACACTGTGAGACAACCAACCAGCAGCAGTATTTGACTGACTGCATATGAGCTCAGTGCTCTGTTACTCTGCTATAAAGTGCATTTGAAATTGAATGTGATCTTTAATAGACCAGCAGTTGTTTTTGGATGATTTTATATTTGTTTGAGCATTGTCATTTAAATCTGCACTTTTAGCATTATGAAATCTCAAAGCAAACCGCTCAAATCATCCCCAAAACATCAATCCATTTACAACCGCTTGCCTATCAAAGGGGCTCAGGCTCCTTCGTCTCCCCAGGACAAAGCATCTTATTGTCAGCCTGCCTTACCTCCCAGACCCCCTGAGGACCGGCTGAAGCTGGGCGTGGTGACGGACACTAGCAGGATGTGTGGGGGGTGTAAAGTCCTTGTGCTGTGTAATTCTAAGACCCAGTGTTATTCTACCTTTCCTTGGGCAGAATTCTTCTCTAAGCCAACATCAATGGCTGAGAGTCCCAGCAAGGACCTAGACAGGTTAAGGTTGGTATATCTGCCAAACATGGTCATACCAAACATGGTCATGACATAGTGAAGAGAATGATGAAAGAATGAGCGAGATATGGAATGAGAGAGATGGAGTGAGAGATGCACTATCTATACAAAAGTATGTGGACACCCCTTCAAATTAGTGGATTTTACTATTTCAGGCACACCCGTTGCTGACAGGTGTATAAAATGTCCATGCAATCTCCATAGACACATTGGCAGTAGAATGGCCTCAGTGATTTTCAACATGGCACTGTCATAGGATGCCACCTTTCGGGGTTGGGTTAATTGCGGAAGACACATTTCAGTTAAAGGCATTCAGTTGTTCAACTGACTAGGTATCCCTGTTTTCCCTTTCCAACAAGTCAGTTTGTCAAATTTCTGTCCAGCAAGAGCTGTCCCAGACAACTGTAATGGCTGTTATTGTGATGTGGAAACGTCTAGGAGCAACAACGGCTCAGCGGTAGGCCACCCAATATCACAGAACGGGACCACAGTGCTGAAGCGCGTAGTTTGTAAAAATCATATGTCCTCTGTTACAACACTCACTACCGAGTTTCAAACTGCCTCTGGAAGCAACGTCAGCACAATAACTGTTCATCGGGAGATTCATGAAATGGGTTTCTGTGGCCGAGCAGCCGCACACAAGCCTAAGATCACCATGTGCAATGCCAAGCGTCGGCTGGGGTGGTGTAAAGCTCGCCGCCATTGGACTCTGGAGCAGTGGAAACGCCTTCTCTGGAGTGATGAATCACTCTTCACCATCTGGCAGTCTGATGGACGAATCTGGGTTTGGCGGATGCCAGGAGAACGCTACCTGCCCTAATGCATAGTGCCAACTGGAAAGTTGGAGGAATAATGGTCTGGGGCTGTTTTTCATGGTTCGGGCTAGACCCCTTAGTTCCAGTGAAGGGAAATCTTAACCCCACAAGCATACATTGACATTCTAGATGATTTTGTGCTTCCAACTTTGTGGCAAAAGTTGAGGAAGGCCCATTCCTGTCTCAGCATGACAATGCACCCGTGCACAAAGCAAGTTCCATACAGAAATGGTTTGTCAAGATCGTGTGGAAGAACTACACAGCATATACACAACATATATCCATCAAATACCTTTGGGATGAATTGGAAAGCCGACTGCGAGCCAGGCCTAATCGTCCAACATCAGTGCCCGACCTCACTAATGCACTTGTGACTGCTGCAGGGACTTGCTTCCATTCAATGTTCCAACATCTAGTGGAAAGCCTTCCCAGAAGAGTGGAGGCTGTTATAGCAGGAAAGGGGTGACCAAGTCTATATTAATGCCCATGATTTTAGAATGAGATTATTGACGAGCAGGTGTCTACATACTTGTCTACAACAGTTTTCAGTTCTCCCAGGGTCAGCTCGATGAGATGAAACAGGAGAACGGCAAGATTACAGCAATTGGTAAGTCATTGAGAGAGGACATCAGTTCTGTGTGTGTGAATCCATGATAACAATGACGGATAAATCATACTCGAGGGACAATCAAGGCGAAACAACATGGTTCTGGACGGAAATGCAGATTCCACGGAGCCTGAGGACAGAGTGAGGGAAATTACCTCTGATAACTTGAAGATTGACCACAGGAAGATTTGAGGTGCAACGCGCCCACATGACTGGAAAACCCACCACCGGCCCAGGTGATGGGCCCAGGCCAACAGTGGTCTAGTTCCTGAGACAGAAATGCTTATGGGGGAGGTGTTGCTGTATATATTCAAATAAAAATGTATTGGTCACATACGTGATTAGCAGATGTTATTGCGGGTGTAGTGAAATGCTTGTGCTTCTAGCTCCGACAGTGCAGTAATATCTAACTAATTACACCACATATACACACATCTCAGTAGGAATGAATTAAAACTTTATACATATGGACGAGCGATCTCAGAGCGGAACAGACTAAGATACAGTGTATATACATGAGATGAGTAATGCAAGATATGTAAACATTAAGTGAATGAGATACCATAGTATAGAAAACACTATATACATATGAGATGAGTAATGCCAGATATGTATTCAGAGCCATATTCCTGTAATTCTGAGAGAATATACTATGTCAAGTGCTATTGAAGTGTTGTGGTTGCAGGTTCACTTGGCACATCTAAAGCCTCTTCTTTTGGGGTGTTGCTATATGCCACCAAGTGCTTGATAGTGTATGTTATGTAAACGGAGGTCTGCTTTCTTGGGGACCTGAATATTGACTGGTTTTCATCAAGCTGTCCGCTCGAGGAAGCGTCTCACTGTAACCAGTGCTTGTAATCTGGTTCAGGTTATTCATCAACCTACCAGGGTGTTTACAAACACTACAGGAACAAGATCATCCACATGTATTGGTCACATTTTTACTAATACTGTAGAACTTTCTTCTAAAGCTGTATCCGTACCCATTGGATGCAGTGATCACAATATACTGCAGTGGCTATATCCAGGAAAGCCACAGTTCTGAAAGCTGGGCCTAAAATGGTCTATAAGATATCATACCAAGGATTTTGCTGTGACTCATGTGGATGATAATAAAAATACTTGTTGGTCTGATGTGATTTAATAAGGAGCATCCAGATGCTGCACTTGATGAATTTATGAAATTGCTTATTCCAATTATTAATAAACTTGCACCTGTTAAGAAGCTGTTAAGGCTCCATGGATTGATGAGGAATTGAAGAACTGTATAGTTGAAAGAGATTGGCCTAAAGGAGTGGCTAATAAGTCTGGCTGCACATGACTTCCTGACTTCCTGCAAATTGAGAAATTATGTGACTAAACTCAACAAAAAGAAGAAGAAACTATTATGAAGCCAAGATCAATGATGGAAAGAATAATGGAACAAAAACTTGAGTATTTTTTTAAATGAAATTATGGGAAGAAAGACATTCAACTTCGTCTTTCATTGAATCAGATGGCTTATTCATCACAACCATTTGTTGCCAATTATTTTAATGATTACTTCATTGGCAAACTTAGGCAGGAAATGCCAACAACGAACAGTGAGCTGTCGAATTCATGCATTTAAAGAAAACAAATAATGAAAAAAGCCTTGCAAGTTTGAATTTTGTAAAGTTAGTGTGGGAGAGATTGGGAAAATGATCGATCAATAATGACAAACCTCCTGGCATTGAACTTAGATGGAAAGCTACTGAGGATGGTAGCTGACTCTATAGCCACTCATATCTGTCATATCTAATTAATCTGAATTAGAAGCAGATGTTAAGCTACAGGACTGTTTTGCTAGCACAGTCTGGAATATGTTCTGGGATTCTTCCAATGGCAGTGAGGCGTACACCACATCAGTCACTGGCTTCATCAATAAGTGCATAGATGACGTTCTCCCCACAGTGACCGTATGTGCATACCCCAACCAGAAGCCATGGATTAAAGGCAACATCCGCACTGAGCTAAAGGGTAGAGCTACCACTTTCAAGGAGCGGGTCTCTAATCCGGAAGCTTATAAGAAATCCCGCTATACCCTCCGACGAACCATCAAACAGGCAAGGCGTCAATACAGGACTAAGATTGAATCGTACTACACCGGCTCCGACACTCGTCGGATGTGGCAGGGCGTGCAAACTATTACAGACTACAAAGGGAAGCACAGCCGAGCGCTGCCCAGTGACACGAGCCTACCAGGCGAGCTAAATTACTTCTCTGCTCACTTCGGGGCAAGTAACACTGAAGCATGCATGAGAGCATCAGCTGTTCTGGACGACTGTGTGATCACGCTCTCCGTAGCCAACATAAGACCTATTAAACAGGTCAACATTCACAAGGCCGCAGGGCCAGACAGATTACCAGGACGTGTACTCTGAGCATGCGCTGACCAACTAGCAAGTGTCTTCACTGACATTTTCAAACTGTCCCTGACTGAGTCTGTAATACCAACATGTTTCACACAGATCACCATAGTCCCTGTGCCCAAGAACATGAAGGTAACCTGCCTAAATATCCACAGATGATGCAATCTCGATTGCACTTCACACTGCCCTTTCCCACCTGGACAAAAGGAGCACCTATGTGAGAATGCTATTCATTGACTACAGCTCAGCGTTCAACACCATAGTGCCCTCAAAGCTCATCAGTTAGCTAAGGACCCTGGGACTTAACACCTCCCTCTGCAACTGGATCCTGGACTTCCTGATGGGCCACCCCCAGGTGGTAAGGTTAGGTAACAACACATCTGCCACGCTGATCCTCAACATGGGGGCCCCTTAGGGGTGCGTGCGCAGTCCCCTCCTGTACTCCCTGTTCACTCATGACTGAATGGCCAAGCATGACTCCAACACCATCATCAAATTTGCTGATGACATAACAGTGGTAGGCCTGATCACCAACAACGATGAGACAGCCTATAGGGAGGAGGTCAGAGACCTGGTCGTGTGGTGCCAGGACAACAACCTCTCCCTCAACGTGATCAAGACAAAGGAGATTGTGGACTACAGGAGAAAGGGGACCGAGCACGCCCCCATTCTCATCGACATGGCTGCAATGGAGACGGTTGAGAGCTTCAAGTTCCTTGGTGTCCACGTCACCAACAAACTATCATGGTCCAAACACACTAAGACAGTTGTGAAGAGGGCACTACAAAGCCTATTCCCCCTCAGGAAACTAAAAAGGTTTGGCATGGGTCCTCAGAAGGTTCTACAGCTGCACCATCGAGTGTATCCTGACTGGTTGTATCACCTGGTATGGCAACTGCTCGGCATTCGACTGCTACAGAGGGTAGTGCGTACGGCCCAGTACATCACTGGGGCCAAGCTTCCCGCCATCCAGGACCTCTATACCAGGCGGTGTCAGGAAGGCCCTAACAATTGTCAGACTACAGCCACCCTAGTCATAGACTGTTCTCTCTACTACCGCATGGACCACCAAGTCTCGGTCCAAAAGATTTCTTAACGGCTTCTACACCCAAGCCATCTTTTACGCTGCTGCTACTCTGTTTATTATCTATGCATGGTCACTAACTCTACCTACATGTACATATTACTTCGAATAACCGGTGCCCCCACACTTTGACTGTACTGGTACCCCCTGTATATAGCCTCGCTATTGCTATTTTACTGCTGCTGTTTAATTATTTGTTACTTAACATATTTTTAAGTTTACAAAAAAGTAACTTTAAAGCGTTGTTGGTTAAGTAAGCATTTCACTAAGGTCTACACCTGTTGTATTCGGTACATGTGACAAATAAAATTGTATTTGATTTATTTTTAGTCTGAGTCTAGAGGAAAGTCTTTGTCCTCAGGCCTAGAGGGAAACCAAAGTAATTCCATTACCCAAGAGTGGTAAAGCGGCCTTTACTGGTTCTAACAGCAGACGTATAAGCTTGCTGCCAGCTCTTAGCAAACTGTTGAAAAAAAACTTGTTTGACGAAATACAATGCTATTTCTCTGTAAACAAATTAACAACAGACTTTAAACATGATTATAGAGAAGTGCACTCAACATGTACTGCACTGACACAAATAACCGATTGGTTGAAAGAAATGGAAAATTGTGGGAACTGTACTGTTAGATTTCAGTGCAGCCTTTGTTGTTATTGACCATAACCTGTTGGAAAAACATGAGTTTTGGCTTTTCAACCTCAGCTCTGAATCCACAATATGGCAATCTATCTAATAGAACTCAAAGGGTTTTCTATAATGTAAAGTGTGGTGTACTGCAGGGCAGCTCTCTAGGCCCTCTACTATTTTCTATTTTTACCAATGACCTGCCTCTGGCATTAAACAAAGCATCTGTGTCCGTATATGCTGATGATTCAGCCATATAGTTGCAGTCCGTTTTGGAATGGGTGGCCAGTAATAAACTGGTCTTCAACATCTCTAAAACTAAGTGTTGTATTATGTAGAAATTATTCCCTAAGTTCTAGACCTCAGCTGAACCTGGTAATGAATGGTGTGGCTGTTGAACAAGTTTAGAAGACTAAATGACTTGGTCGTTACCTTAGATTGTAAGCTGGTTCAATTGTTGTAAAGATGGGGAGAGGTCTGTCCGTAATAAAGAGATGCTCTGCTTTTTTTGAAGCCACACTCCAAAAAGCAAGTTCTGCAGGCTCTAGTTTTGTCTTATCTTGATTATTGTCCTGTCGAGTGCTGCAAGGAAAGACCTAGTTAAGCTGCAGCTGGCCCAGAACAAAGCATAATGTCTTGCTCTTCATTGTAATCAGAGGGCTGATATGCATGCCAGTCTCTCTTGGCTAAGAGTTGAGGAGACACTGACTGCATCACTACTTATTTTTATAAGAAACAATGTGTTGAATCCCAAATTGTTTGCATAGTCAAATTACACACTTACCCCAATAGACATGGCACCAGGTGTCTTTTCACAGTCCCCAAATCCAGAACAAATTCAAGAAAGCGTACGTTATTATATAGAGCCATTATTGCATGGAACTCTGTTCCATCTCATATTGCTCAAATAAACAGCAAAATCAAAAGTAACAGTCAGTATCTGGTGTGGCCACCAGCTGCATTAAGTACTGCAGTTTCTCCTCCTCATGGACTGCATGAGATATGCCAGTTGTTGTTGTGAGACCAATTATGATTTTTCAACGCCGATACGGATTTATTGGAGCACCAAAAAAAAGCCGATACCGATCAATCGGCCGATTTGTATTTTATTTAAATATTTTTTATTTATTTTTAAATTAAAAAATATATATTTATTTGTAATAATGACAATTACAACAATACTGAATGAACACTTATTTTAACTTAATATAATACATCAATAAAATCAATTTAGCCTCAAATAATGAAACATGTTCAATTTGGTTTAAATAATGCAAAAACAAAGTGTTGGAGAAGAAAGTAAAAGTGCAATATGTGCCATGTAAGAAAGCTAACGTTTAAGTTCCTTGCTCAGAACATGAGAACATATGAAAGCTGGTGGTTCCTTTTTAACATGAGTCTTCAATATTCCCAGGTAGGAAGTTTTAGGTTGTAGTTATTATAGGAATTATGGGACTATTTCTCTCTATACCATTTGTATTTCATTAACCTTTGACTTTTGGATGTTCTTATAGGCACTTTAGTATTGCCAGTGTAACAGTATAGCTTCCATCCCTCTCCTCGCCTCTACCTGGGCTCGAACCAGGAACACAACGACAACAGCCACCCTCGAAGCAGCGTTACCCATGCAGAGCAAGAGGAATAACTACTCCAATTCTCAGAGCGAGTGACATTTGAAACGCTATTAGCGTGCACCCCGCTAACTAGCTAGCCATTTCACATCGGTTACACCAGCCTAATCTCAGGAGTTGATAGGCTTGAAGCACAGCGAAGAGCTTCTGGCAAAACGCACGAAAGTGCTGTTTGAATGAATGCTTACGAGCCTGCTGGTGCCTACCACCGCTCAGTCAGACTGCTCTATCAAATCATAGACTTAGTTATAACATAATAACACACAGAAATACGAGCCTTAGGTCATTAATATGGTCGCATCCGGAAACTATCATCTCGATAACAAGACGTTTATTCTTTCAGTGAAATACGGAACCGTTCTGTATTTTATCTAACGGGTGGCATCCATAAGTCGAAAAATTCTTGTTACTTTGCACAACCTTCAATGTTATGTCATAATTACGTAAAATTCTGGCAAATTAGGCGGCCCAAACTGTTGCATATACATTGACTCTGCGTGCAATGAACGCAAGAGAAGTGACACAATTTTACCTGGTTAATATTGCCTGCTAACCTGGATTTCTTTTAGCTAAATATGCAGGTTTAAACATACTTATGTGTATTGATTTTAAGAAAGGCATTGATGTTTATGGTTAGGTACACATTGGAGCAACGATACGCACCGCATCGATTATATGCAAAGAAGGACACACTAGATAAACTAGTAATATCATCAACCATGTGTTATAACTAGTGATTTATGATTGATTGTTTTTTATAAGATAAGTTTAATGCTAGCTAGGAACTTACCTTGGCTTCTACTGCATTCGCGTAACAGGCAGGCTCCTCATGTAGTGCAATGTAATCAGGTGGTTAGAGCGTTGGACTAGTTAACTGTAAGGTTGCCAGATTGAATCCCCCGAGCTGACAAGGTAAAAATATGTCGTTCTGCCCCTGAACGAGGCAGTTAACCCACCGTTCCCAGGCCGTCATTGAAAATAAGAATTTGTTCTTAACTGACTTGCCTAGTTAAATAAAGGTGTAAAAAACAAATTGGCCAAATCGGTGTCCAAAAATACCGATTTCCGATTGTTATGAAAACTTGAAATCGGCCCTAATTAATCGGACATTCCGATTTTAATCGGTCGACCTCTAGAATGGTCCTAGCCCTCAACCTCCGATCCAACAGGTCCCAGACGTGCTAAATGGGATTGAGATCAGGGCTCTTCGCTGGCTATGGCAGAACACTGACATTCCTGTCTTGCAGG
The DNA here is from genome assembly GCF_016432855.1 of Salvelinus namaycush. NCBI lineage: Eukaryota > Metazoa > Chordata > Actinopteri > Salmoniformes > Salmonidae > Salvelinus > Salvelinus namaycush. The sequence goes on from NC_052310.1 coordinate 58,836,877, forward strand.
AAATCACACACAGAACAAGCAGTATGGCTGGTGGCATTGTCAACCTGGAGGGTCATGTCATGATGAGCCTGCAGGAAGGGTACCACATGAGGGAGGAGGTCTTCCCTGTAACGCACAGCTTTGAGATTGCCTGCAATGACAACAAGCTCAGTCCGATGATGCTGTGACACACTGCCCCAGACCATGACGGACCCTTCACCTCAATCCTGCTCCAGAGTACAGGCCTCGGTGTAACGCTCATTCCTTCGTAGGCCTCTCTCAGCCTATTGTGGACAGTCTGAGTACTGATGGAGGGATTGTGCGTTCCTGGTGTAACTCGGGCAGTTGTTGCCATCCTGTACCTGTCCCGCAGGTGTGATGTTCGGATGTACCGATCCTGTGCAGGTGTTACACGTGGTCTGCCACTGCGAGGATGATCAGCTGTCCATCCTGTAGCGCTGTCTTAGGCGTCTCACAGTACGGACATTGCAATTTATTGCCCTGGCCACATCTGCAGTCCTCATGCCTCCTTGCAGCATGCCTAAGGCACATTCACGCTGATGAGCAGGGACCCTGGGCATTTTTCTTTTGGTGTTTTTCAGAGTCCGTAGAAAGGCCTCTAGTGTCCTAAGTTTTCATAACTGTGACCTTAATTGCCTACCGTCTGTAAGCTGTTAGTGTCTTAACGACCGTTCCACAGGTGCATGTTCATTAATTGTTTATGGTACATTGAACAAGCATGGGTGTAACGATTGTTCTCCTCCTCGTCTGAGGAGCATGGATCGGACCAAAACGCAGCTTGTGTGGAATACATGATGAATTTATTTAAACAAGACGAATACGAAGCACACTTGAGAAATTACAAAACAATAAACGACGTAGACCGACCTGAACATGAGAACTTACAGAACACAAAGAACGCACGAACAGGAACAGACTAGACAAACGAAACAGTCCCGTGTGGTACATACACTGACACGGAAGACAATCACCCACAAACAAACGGTGTGAACAGCCTACCTTAATATGGTTCTCAATCAGAGGAAACGTCAAACACCTGCCCCTGATTGAGAACCATATATGGCTAATTAACAATGAACCTAAACATAGAAACAAATAACATAGACTGCCCACCCAGCTCACGTCTTGACCAACTAAACAAAGCTAAACAAAGGAAAATAAGGTCAGGAACGTGACAATGGGAAACAGTGTTTAAACCCTTTACAATGAAGATCTGTGAAGTTATTTGGATTTTTACGAATTTTCTTTGAACGACAGGGTCCTGAAAAAGGGACGTTTTCATTTTTTGCTGAATTTATAAAAATGACGTTTCTTTGCAGGATCCATGTCCTGACTTTCAAGAATGGCTGAATTGTTTAGCCTTTTCTGGTTGGCTGGATGCAAGTTTCACCATCTAATTATTTCAGATCTACAGGAGTGCAAATTTCACCATGGCCCGTGGCATTATGTTGGTACATGAGAATTATTCAAATCTGGCAAATATTTGTTAATTCTTGCATTCTATCCATGTTGGCTTTCACGGACTACCTGAGACATGAAACAGATGGGTGGGAGGGCATACAGGCTATCGCCAATGTACTAATGCGCAATTGGCCAAAAATGGGTAATGTAAACACTTCAACTTCATTTTTATTAGACACTGTAGGTTTTTGTGAAGAAGTAACATTCTTTAGGTGTGACGTCATTACCTCCATCTGTTTTTATCGACAGAAGTTTCTAAAATGGAAATGCACCGCAACAGGCAATTGTCACATCTGTTTTCTATGCAAACTGTCTAAATGTCTACAAAAAGTTAATAAAAACATGGCTACTGTTTCACTTTTGAAATTTGATCACGCCCCTGTAAAGAGAATGTTGTGAACATTGTAAACAAACTTTTCTGATATAGGTGAAATCAAGCAACAATATTATTTTCATGGATATATCCAATTACATTTCTATAGAAAAGCTATGAAAACAGAGGAACACTGCCCTTCCAGCTGTATAGTTTGTTGCTTTAGTTGGCTAAGTGAGACTAGTTACTCAGCCTGCATAGGAACCATTTTTTTAAGCATAGCAACCAATGTTTTTGCACAGATTAAAGTGTTTTGGTTTTTGTCTCCTCATGGAAGGATTGAAGCTGCTATTTAACTTTTTGGGCTACTTGACGAAATTCACATAGAAATGTGAGTTGTTATAGCTCTGTCATTCTCAATGAAAGCAATTCTAAGAAGCGGTATATCTGTTAAATGTGTGGTATTTCTATGCTTCCCGTTTAAATTTAGTTTTTGTGTCTGACTTTCAGTTTTGTACACCAGCTGAAAATAAATGTTTTGGTTATTGAATAGGTACTGTACAACACAGCGGTTTAGATGATACAATGATTCTCTACACTATACATTGCATGTTTTGTCAAACTGAAATTAGGCAAACTAGGAAATGGAGGAGCGATTTCTGCATATTGCACTTAAGTAAATTCATACCATAATTTATTTATTTTTTATCAAACATGCAGAAAGCATTACAGGCATCACGAGCAAATGTAAATGAAGTGAAAGTGCCGCTTTTGATTGGACAGTGAGTTTGAGATGTTATTCTTGATCTGTTTCACATTGAGGATGCTCTTAGCCCAGGGCTAAGGTGCAGTGTGTACATGCCTGTTGTGTCTTTGCTCTCCTGCTGTGTGTCTTGGGCTGATTCTCTCTATAGTGGTTGTGGTAGTAGTAACTGGATTAAAGAGCTCACATTGCCTTCAGGTGTCCATTTCAAACACCTTTCCAGAAACCATACTGCGAAGAGATTTTAGATGGCTCTCGGTGCTTTCTTCTGCCTTTTGTGTACTGTGTGTACACCAGCAAACTGTCTCACCCACATTCAAAATCTTGTTTGTTTGATGCCATTGCTGTTGAAATGACAGTCTGGGATATGAGATTTTCCGGGCCTCCACCCATTCTATTGTGAGTTCTAATAATTTATCATTCAGTACTGAAGCTGTCATTCTGCCCATGTTGATTTTCCTCAACAGTCAATGATTATGAAGCCATGTGTGTGTCAAAAACATTAAATAATGACCTTCCATATTCATCCCAGGCAAACTGTCTCCATTTCATATATACTGAGTTTATTTTCTACAAGTGTACAAGTATTCTACAGCAGGGAGACACCCAACATGGGTGGCTGATCAGGATGCAAAGGTTGCTCTTAAGTGTTGGTAACAGAGAATCATTAACAGGTGACTAACAATAACACAGCTGTAATCTCTGGAACAACCCTCTTTATCAGTAAATGGGAGGAGGGACACTTCATTTTTTATTAGGGCTCATGATGTTCTCCACTATTGCTTATATATCCTCAGGTCATAAAATGTTTCCAACTTTCCATTATCTGTTCTTTTAGGTAAGACTGAAATGGGATTTATCATTATTACAGGATCCTCTAAGATATCGCTAATAACCAGGGTGTTTTTGTTTCTCAACGTTTTGTCCTCTATCTGACTACCTGTCTTCCCTTGCTATTCCCATTTAATGTTTAGCTGTATATATTTAAAGAATTTGGCAATCTTTGTTTGAGATTTAGAAATCTAATGGATGCCATATTGGCACCAAAAGGTCAAAGATGAACTCTATTGTAGTCTGGTTCTAAATGAGAATGTTTGCATTAGAGAGGGTTTGGTTGGTGCCAACATGGAGGTTAGGTTTCCAACCTCTCTGGCCCTGGTATTGATGACCTCATTCCCCTTTCTGCTGCTACACAGTAGAATCTCCTATGTAGCTGTTAGCCTGTCTCTAGTTGGTTTAAATGCTTAACCCAGCGTATGGCCACTCCTGGATTAGCCCGTTATACTAAACATCAGTCAGTGTCCAGTGCTCAGCTAGACACTCCTAGAAGCCTTGTCACTCACGTGAGACCGAGTTTAACGTACATGCTGTACTGTATGTACACATGCACCCACACAGCTCTCACACAACAACAAGTCACACACTGTTCAGGTTTTAATTCTTTAAAAAAGTAACCTTTTATTTCAGATGAATTAAAAAACAAATTCTTATTTACAATGACGGCCAGGAGTCCGTGAACTCCTCCTAGATACAATACTATCCTACTGTGCATACATATAGAAGTACAGTGCTAATCAAATGGCTACCTGGACTATTTGCATTGACCCCCCCCCCCCCCCCCCCCCACTTTACACTGCTGCTACTTGCAGTTTATTATCTATGCATGGTAACTTTAACCCCATCTACAGTTGAAGTCGGAAGTTTACATACACTTAGGTTGGAGTCATTAAAACTCGTTTTTCAACCACTCCACACATTTCTTGTTAACAAACTATAGTTTTGGAAAGTCGGTTAGGACATTTACGTTGTGCATGACACGTAATTTTTCCAACAATTGTTTACAGACATTATTTCACTTATAATTCACTATCACAATTCCAGTGGGTCAGAAGTTTACATACACTAAGTTGACTGTGCCTTTAAACAGCTTGGAAAATTCCAGAAAATGATGTCATGGCTTTAGAAGCTTCTGATAGGCTAATTGAGATTTTTTTTTGAAAACTCTGTTTATTAAGTTTTACACACACAGACAAGACAAAGCAATATAAATAATATACTCAACTAGAAAAAATACAAATAATACATAAAAAAAAAAAAAAAAAAAAAGCTTTAAAGATACCATACTTTAAACAAGTTAAACACACCAGGCAGAAGGCTACAAAGGTTAAAGGGCAATCTATAGTATAGGGACAGAGCAAACACCTCACCATTGTTCCTGTAAACAGTCAAGGGATGGGGTGGAGAAATGCAACCACTCACAGACAGTCCAGGCCACAGACCAACCATCCACTGGACCAACAATAAAAAGTTTACAATGCTTTAAAATAAAAAATGAATAATAATAATTTTATGTAGACGTGAACAAAATTTAAAAATAAAAATAACTGGGAAAACCAAGCTCACACCTTAGTCTCTGCCCGGGCAAGATGAACAAGGCATCCGCAGGTCACAATCAATAAGCACATCAACCTTAATGCCCCCCACCACCACCCCAGAAAAAACACAGAGAAATGCTCATCCAACCCCCAAGTCACAGGGGGGTCAAATACAGACTTATTTTGGTTTTAATAGGAATGCCATCAGAGGATGGACTGTTTAAAGTAAGACCGGAATGGAGCCCAAGCCTCATTAAACAGTTTGGGGTTCCCACGTGAATTGAATTGAATTTTTTCTAGTTTCAGAGAGCACAACACATCTCTCACCCAATATTTATAGGATGGGGGAGCTGCCATCTTCCAGTTCTGTAGTATTAGCCGTCTAGCTAAAAGAGTTGTATAAGCAACAGTGTCCGACTGGATTCTTGACAGGGGAGTACCTATGGGCAGTACTCCAAAAAGGGCTGTAAGGGGAGAGGGATCTATAACAGTGTTATATATATATATCAGAGAAACATTTAAATATTAATTCCCAGAAACCTGACAGTTTATGACAGCCCCAGAACATATGCAACAGTGTGGCTGGTTCAATTTTACATCTGACACAGGTAGGATCAAAATCAGAGAATATTCTTCCAAGTCTGGCCCCAGACCAGTGGATACGGTGAACCACCTTGAATTGAATGAGGCTGTGTCTAGTGCTAAAAGAGGACGAATGCACCCTGCGCAGCACAGATTCCCAGGTGTCTTCCCCAAGTTCCTCCCCCAAATCCTTTTCCCATCGAGTCTTTAAAGGCACCAAAGAAGGGTTCTGTAAGTCATGAATGATTGCATATACATCTGAAATTGCGCCCCTAGGAAGCTTGTTCAGCTCCAGGATGCTCTCTATGGCTGTATTCGCAGGCCTATGGGGAAATTCAGGTGTGTTAGCTCTGACAAAGTTCCTAGTCTGGAGATAGCGGAAAAAGTGGGATTGGAGGAGGTTGAACCCTTCCTGTAGCTGAGCAAAAGAGGCAAATGTTTCATCAAAGAATAATTGGGCTAGTGAGGAGAGGCCTAGTGAGTGCCAGATGCCAAAAGCCCCATCATTCAAAGATGGAGGAAATAAAATGTTCTGATTGATTGGGCCTGATAGAGAAAAGCCTCGGAGGCCAAAGGCTAAACGGAACTGATTCCAAATTAAGAGACTGCTTTACAATTGGGTTGACACACCTTTTGCCTAGGGACACTGGGAGAGACGAGCACAACACAGAAGAAAGTGCAGCAGGTTTACACGATTCAGACTCCATCTGGACCCAGAGTGGTCTAGGGCCAGTAGGATCGGTCTGCAGCCAGTACAGAAGGGCTCTGAAATTTGCAGCCCAATAGTATGTCTGACAATTTGGTAGAGCTAAACCCCCCAATGACTTAGGCTTCTGTAAATGTTTTCTACCAATCCGTGGTACCTTGCCATCCCAAATAAAATGCATGAATGTTTGATCCAGTGAAATAAAAAAAGATTTTGGAATAAAAATGGGTAAACATTGAAATAAATATAGAAATTTGGGCAACACACTCATTTTAATGACATTAATCCTTCCGATAAGAGAAAGAGGTAGCGAATTCCAAAAAGTAAAAGATTGTTTCAAACTGTCTGCTAGAGCAACCAAGTTTTCCTGAAACAGATTTGAATATTTCCTTGTCACTTTAACTCCCAAGTAGGTGAATTGATCCCGGACAATCCTAAACTGAGAACTTGTAAAAGAGCACTTTAAAGCAGCCTTGTTTACAGGAAAAAGCTCACTCTTGCCTAGGTTCAGCTTGTACCCTGAGATTGATCCAAACCTTTTAAGAACAGATAAGGCGCGTAGCATTGAGGTATCAGGGTTAGAGATAAACAAAAGGAGGTCATCCGCATATAGCGAGACTTTCTGCTCTGAGCCCGTCCTGATTATTCCTTGAATGGCATCATTAGAGCGTAGTGCAATGGCGAGAGGTTCGATTGCCAAAGCAAACAACAAGGGGGAGAGTGGACAGCCCTGTCTGGATCCGCGGTGCAAGGGAAAATAGTCAGAGGACAAGTTGTTAGTCCGTATCGAAGCCATGGGGGAAAAATAAAGAATCTTTATCCACGCAATGAATTTGGGGCCAAAGCCAAATCTATAAAGGGTAGCTGTTAGGTAATCCCACTCAACGTGGTCAAACGCTTTTTCTGCATCAAGTGAGACCACCACCTCTGGGTCCTCCGACGCTGGGGAGTACAGTATATTCATAAGGCGCCTAATATTGAAAAACAAATGCCTATTTCTCACAAAGCCAGTCTGGTCAGAGTGTATTACTTGATGCAGCAAGCCTTCCATACGGATGGCTAAAAGCTTGGCTAGGATTTTGTAATCACAGTTTAAAAGCGAGATTGGGCGATAGGATCCACATTCCAGGGGGTCTTTGTTTTTCTTTAATAGTAATGAAATTGAAGCCTGATAAAGACTAGGCGGTAGCTTTGAGGTATTAAGGCACTCTGCAAATAGTCGAGACAAGAATGGGCAAAGCAGACCAGAAAACGTCCTGTAAAATTCGGTTGGAAAACCATCCGGACCCGGTGATTTACCACTTTTCATTGCGGACACTGCTGTTGCAATCTCCTCAGGTGTAAATTCTTCTTCTAGACAGTCATGGGTGTCTGTATCAATTGAAGGCATATTCAGGCCATTAAAGAAGGAATCAATCAGCAAAGGGTCTTGAGGGGATTCAGAGGTGTATAGCGCAGAGTAAAATTGTTTGAATTGATCATTGATCTCTTTATGTATAACTGTGGTGGCACCAGACGGGGTCCTTATTTGTGGGATTAAACGTGAGGCCTCAGATTTACGGATCTGATGTGCAAGGAGTTTACTGGCCTTGTCGCCTTGTTCATACACTCTGTACCGAGCTCGCAAGAGTAACTGTTCAGCTTGCCTGGTAGAAAGCTCATCAAATTCAGTTTGGAGTAGTTGGCGCTCTTTATGCAGATCAGAGGAAGGAACCGTAGCATACTTCTCATCCAATGTGGCTATGGATTCGCTCAGGTCCCGAAGTCGCTGAGAGCGAACTCTGTTTTGGTTGGCTGTATAAGAAATAATTTGGCCACGTAGGTATGCTTTGAGAGACTCCCATATGGTAGAGCAGGACATACCTGGTGTTGAATTAGTTTCTAGGAATAAGGTGATTTCAGAAGAAATGAAATTGACAAACTCCTTATCTGAGAGTAAAATGGGGTTAAGACGCCATTGATAACACATAGGAGGTCGCTGGGGAAACTCTAGTTCAAGCACTAATGGTGAATGGTCAGAAATAACAATACTCTTGTAAGTACACTGCCGAAGGTTAGGCAGAAGTTTTTTGTCCAAAAAGAAGTAATCAATCCGGGAGTATGTTTTATGAACATGAGAATAAAAGGAATACTGTCTATCTGTAGGATGTAGGAAACGCCAGGCCTCAAACATGGCATATTTCTGAAGAAAGGCTTGAATAAGTAGGGCACATTTAGATGGGCCTGTAGCTGTTCGTGAGGACTTGTCAAGAACTGGGGACATTTTGCAGTTGAAATCCCCCCCTAAAATCAACAAATGAGAATCTAAATTGGGTATAGCAGACAAAAAGGAAGAAATGAAACTTGTGTCATCCCAATTGGGAGCATAAACACTAGCCAAAACAAGAGGGGTAGAAAACAGTTTACCGGTTACTATGACGTATCGTCCCTTAGGATCAGCGATAACCTCAGAAGCTACAAAGGGAGTAGCTTTATCAACCAAAATGGCAGCCCCTCTTGATTTACTATGAAAGTTAGAGTGGAACACTTGACCAACCCAGTCCCTACGCATCCTAAAGTGCTCACCAGTCCTCAAGTGAGTCTCTTGTAGAAATGCAACATTTGCATTCAAACCCTTTAAGTGTGTCAACACCCTCTTACGCTTCACTGGGTTATTAACCCCTTTGATGTTCCACGAAATGTACTTGATCGCATTGTTTCGGCCCCTCTGGGCATTCCCGTTATACAACCCTGTCATTAGAGCATAGAATGGAAAAGCAATGAGCGCCCAAAAACCCCAGAATAACTTGTCTCAGAGTAATAATGTACGGTGGTAGATGTTTGGAAAAAGTACCAAAAAAAAAGACAATGACAACATTAGAACTGAACAATTCAACCCCTCCCCCCTCCCCCTCCCCCCATCCCAGACAATACCTCCCCAAACGAGGTACAAGCCTAAATAGAACATGTTCTCTTCGCACAGTATGTCTGTGAGAGTGCGGTCTTAAACCTAAACCCACAGTCCCGCTCTTTAAAGTCGCGTTTTGTTAGTGGATCAAACAGCAAAAAGAGATAATTTTTTCAATAAAAAAAATAAAAGTGAATCCCTTGTGCAGACGAAATTACAAAAGCACCACTTGTAGATGTATATAATTATATTCCCAGTCTTATAACAGGCATTTGGGAGAGAAAATAAATAAAATAAATAAAATGTATAAAGGCTCTCAGCCGAAAACCTAATTTGAAGTAAGGAAATCGTAGTAAGACAATCAATAATAATAATTATTATTATAATAGTTGTCTAGTTGAATGCTGAGACAGCTTACAACCAAGACCAAAAAACTACGTGTGCGCAACGTTGAACGCTTGCTGGGCATAAATGACACTCAGAACTTTTAAAATTTAAGTGAAGACCCCAAAAAACGTGTCGCCTCGGGAAGCATTTAGTGTTTACTGGGTCAATGCAAACGGATGCAGTAAACAAATAACCAAGAATATTTTGAGTCACTGAGACACTATGTAAACAAACTGAATAGGTGAGCAAGACAGCCTAGAAACACAGGAGTAAAGTAAAACCTCAATACAATGAAATTAAAATGACTGAATGCTTGTAAGGCAAGCACACTAGATGATCAAAACATTAGATCACATCAAATAAGCCTGAATGGGTTCGCCAACTCCCCAACTATACAAAATTAGCATGTTGTAGCTAAACATAATTGTACCACAGGTGGGTTACTTACTATCCACAGTTCGCAAGCAACAGTTGCTGAACTATGAGCAAGTTCAAGACTTCTTGATGTGACGTTGAATGTGAGAGAGAGCCTCATCCGGAGATTCAAATGTGTAGTCTTTACCATCATGAGAGAGCCATGAACGGGCCGGGAATCGCAGTCCGTACTTCACACCTGGATGGTCCCGAAGTAGTCGTTTGGCCTGTCCGAAAGCTGCGCGCTGCCTGGAAACAGTGGGGGAGTAGTCCTGGTAGATGGAGAAGCTCTGTCCTTGAAAGCTCAGAGTGGTATTGCGGGCTCGTCGGAGAATCTCCATCTTCTCATGGAAAAAGTGCACTCGAAGAATTATGTCACGGAGCCTCTCCCCATCCCGGGGCTTTGGGCGCAGCGACCAGTGGGCACGATCAATCAGGGGCTTTTCATCTAAGGCAAGAACATCCTTCAGCAGCCCAGAAACGAAATCCGTGGCGCGAGGCATTTCCGCTGACTCTGGGACTGATACAAGTCTCAGGTTATTGCGGCGAGAAAATCCCTCTAAACTTACACAGCTCTCCTTCACCTTTTTCAAATCCGCAGCTAGGCGTTTCACGTCAGCCTCCAGGGATGTAGTTAAGTCGGAGACATTTGTAGCGAAGGTCTCCAGTGCTGCAATCGTTGTAGTGTGCGACGCCATTGTTGTTTTGAGTGATGTGATTGCTGGCACCGTCTCGTTCCGCAGGATGGTTAGATCTGCTTTTAAAGTATCAGAAACCTCCTTTATTCGGGCTTCAATCGTAGCAACCACCTCCGTTTTCATTTCAACTATCTCAGAGCGTAGTAGTTTGATGGCCTCGAATGTTCATTTCAGCGCCGCCAGGCCAAGCCGCCCTCCCGGGTAAAGTGTCAGTCCCCGGGCCGTCAGGCTCAGGAGAGGGCGGTGATGAGAGTGTGTCTTGTAGGCCGGGTTTTCTCAAAGTCATGCTTTTGGCCTTATGTTTCGTCGACATGCTGACATTTGGAAGTAAAGTAGTCTTGGTTTTTACGGGAAGGGATCACCAAAATAATATATGAAACTAAATACGGTTCTGCTGCAAAATTCACAAACTTTAAAAATACCACGGGAGCAAACGGAAAACACGTCAGTCGCACATGGCGTCCCTCCAATCCCTAATTGAGATAATTTGAGTCAATTGGCAGTGTACCTGTGGATGCATTTCAAGGCCTACCTTCAAACTCAGTGCCTCTTTGCTTGACATCATGGGAAAATCAAAAGAAATCAGCCACGACCTCAGAAAAAAATGATAGATCTCCACAAGTCTGGTTCATCCTAGAGATAAACATACTTTGGTGCGAAAAGTGCAAATCAATTCCAGAACAACGGCAAAGGACCTTGTGAAGATGCTGGGGGAAACGGGTACAAAAGTACCTATATCCACAGTAAAAAGAGTCCTATATTGACATAACCTGAAAGGCCGCTCAGCAAGGAAGAAGCCACTGCTCCAAAACCGCCATAAAATAGCCAGACTACGGTTTGCAACTGCACATGGGGACAAAGATCGTACTTTTTGGAGAAATGTCCTCTGGTCTAATGAAACAAATTAGACCTGTTTGGCCATAATGACCATTGTTATGTTTGGAGGAAAAAGGGGGAGGCTTGCAAGCCGAAGACCACCATCCCAACCGTGAAGCACGGGGGTGGCAGCGTCATGCTGTGGGGGTGCTTTGCTGCAGGAGGAACTGGTGTACTTTACAAAATAGATGGCATCATTAGGAAGGAAAATTATGTGGATATATTGAAGCAACATCTCAAGGCATCAGTCAGGAAGTTAAAGCTTGGTCGCAAATGGGTCTTGAAAAATGGACAATGAACCCAAGCATACTTCCAAAGTTGTGGCAAAATGGCTTAAGGACAACAAAGTCAAGGTATATTGGAGTGGCCATCACAAAGCCCTGACCTCAATCCTGTAGAAAATTTGTGGGCAGAACAGAAAGCGTGTGCAAGCAAGGAGCCCTACAAACCTGACTCAGTTACACCAGCTCTGTCAGGAGGAATGGGCCAAAATTCACCCAACATATTGTGGGAAGCTTGTGGAAGGCTACCTGACACGTTTGACTCAAGTGAAAAGGCAATGCTACCAAATACTAATTGAGTGTATGTAAACTTCTGACCCACTGGGAATATGATGAAAGAAATAAAAGCTGAAATAAATCATTCTCTACTATTATTCTGACATTTTCAAATTTTTCAAATAAAGTGGTTATCCTAACTGACCTAAAACATGGCATTTTTACTAGGATTAAATGTCAGTAAGGTCTACACCTGTTGTATTGGGCGTATGTGACAAATTACATTTAGATTTGATAGTATGTAGAAGCAAGTATATAGCTTGGAACAACTATAGTATTCTTAGAGTAAAACTGCACTATGCTTGCTTGGTCAGTGACTACTAACAGCAGTTGGTCCAATATTGTTAATGTCTATTTTCCTTGCTAGCTGTCTCTGTTCCACATTTCCACTAATAAAACACAGGGTGACGTTTTCCTTTTCCCAGATTTCCCTCTGTGGCGTAAACCTGTCATGGAATGTTCCCTCCTGTTCTTTAATACATTGAGAACACAAACTTAGCTTCTTGGTGTTTGGATGGTTGCTGAATGCTACAACCCTCTGGATATTTGTCATACTAATGGTGTTCTAACCTGATTTTAATATCTCCATTTTCATCTCAACTGTTGCTTTATCATTTGGAGTTGTTGGGTGCTTATTTTTTAAAATCTTTGCTAATCACAATCTTCTATTTGTAGAGGAATATGTCTGAGTGACAAGATGGGATATGTCTCTGAGTGGCGAGATCAGCACATCTACGCTGTTACATGGAGAGAGCAGAACTAGACATTCTCTCTCATCGATCTGTGTGCTTAACTAGATCTGTTTTCTCCGTCTGTCCGCAGGAATCGAAGGCAGAGCTGCGTCCTCGTCTGTGCTCGCTGAAGAAGGGTGCGACGGGCTATGGCTTCAACCTGCACAGTGAGAAGTCTAAACCAGGCCAGTACATCAGGGCTGTGGACGAGGACTCTCCTGCTGACAAGGCTGGCCTCAAACCCCAGGACAAGATATTACAGGTACGTCTTTACTGTACATTTTCCTTTACACACACACACACACACGCAAGCGTGTGGACTCCAACACAGACACAAACAGCGAATCTGTAGATGACGTTTTTATAAACCCAACTACTTAGCAGCAGTCCTCTTATCCCCATCTCTAGGCCAGATTAGGAATGCAGGGCAATATTCTTCTGGTACGGTCTGTCCACCCTGATGAACTTTACAAACATGATGTCTTTGTCTGATCTGTTGTACAGACAGTAGGCATTGCCGTGATCATCAGACAGTTTAGGGGTGTGTTTTGCCTGACCGGTGGGAACCTGGCATGTGCTGGAGGAGGAATGTGTGTTGTAATCCCATTACATCAGTGGCAGAGTGGTCAAATCAAAATCTAATTTTATCGGTCACATATTTTGCAGATGTTATAACAGGTGCAGCGAAATGCTTATGTTTCTAGCTCCAACAGTGCAGTAATACCACACAATACACAGAATACCCCTCCCCCAAAATGAAGAAATATCAGAATGAGCAATGTCATAGTCCGGAATATAAATATCTATTTAATGTTGTGTATGGACCGTATATCAATAGAAAGGTGTGTGTACAGCAGTAGTTATCTAGGATGAGCGTTTGAGTAGAATACAGTATGTATACATATGAAGTGGGTGAAACACTATGTGAACGTAATTAAAGTGACCAGTGTTCTATGTCTATAGGGCAGCAGTCTCTAAGGTGCAGGTTTGAGTAACCGGAGGGTAGCCGGCTAGTGACAGTAACTAAAGTTCAGGGCAGGGTACTGGGCAGAGGCCGGCTAGTGGTGACTATTTAACAGTCTGATGGCCTTGAAATGGAAGCTGTTTTTTTTCCTGTCTCTCAGTAATAGCGATCAGTACTGGGATTAGGCAATGCACTACTGGGAAGTGTGTGTGAGTGAGGTAGAAATGGAGGGAAAGTAAGGGAGAGAGGGTTATACAAGGCCTGTGGTGTTAGTGTGTGTGAAGGGGAAACAGTCTTTTGTCCTTGATCTTTTTATTCTGTTTTTCGGGCTCTTGGTCCTCATGTTGTAATACTACCAGTTAATCCACTAACCGTGTCTTTGACCTGCATTACACTCCAGTTACACTGACTTCAAACGGTGTGTAACAAAGGTCAAGGCTTTACGTCTAATGCTTTATACTAACCAGGGACATGTTTGTGAGCTACCATTCTTAGGTATGGTAACACACACACACACACACACACACACACACACACACACACGGAGGGATCAGGGAGAGGGTGTATAATGGCTCTGTTGTTTGCTCAAAGTGTGGGAGTCTGGGAGATTCCAGAATGGTATTTCCACCTCTTTTCTCCCGCTGGAGTTGGACAGGCAGTCCTCCGTCTGGTGGCAGAGCTTAGTTCCTACAGCGCCCCGAACCGTTTAGTTCAGTTTAAACCTCCGTGGGAGGACTGGACTGTGTGTGTTATAGTCCCTAACCACTACACCACCCACAGTATGGCTGCATTCACATCAAGTCTATTGTCTCAGTGTTCTCTCTGTTATTGTTGTGGATGTACTGGACAGCTGTACTGTACTTTGATAACATCATCACTCTTCTCTCCCCCACCCCCAGGTTAACAGTATGTCAGTAGTAGGGATGCAGCACAGTGAGGTGGTAGCAGCCATTAAGGCCGGGGGAGATGAGACCAGTCTACTGGTGGTGGATCGTGAGGCAGAGGCTTTCTTCAACAGCTGCGACATCATTCCTACTGAGGCCCACCTCACAGGTACACATGCATACACACTATTTAATTGAAAAACAAGACAGACACACGCAGGCAGGCACACAGACGGACACGCAGGCGGACAGGCGGGCGGACAGACGGACATAAGCAAGCAGGCACACAGACGGACACGCAGGCGGACGGACGGACATACGCAGGCAGGCACACAGACGGACATACGCAGGCAGGCACACAGACGGACATACGCAGGCAGGCACACAGACGGACACGCAGGCAGGC
The DNA here is from genome assembly GCF_016432855.1 of Salvelinus namaycush. Lineage (NCBI taxonomy): Eukaryota > Metazoa > Chordata > Actinopteri > Salmoniformes > Salmonidae > Salvelinus > Salvelinus namaycush. The sequence goes on from NC_052310.1 coordinate 58,851,881, forward strand.
ACACAGACGGACACGCAGGCAGGCACACAGACGGACACGCAGGCAGACTGGCGGATGGACAGGCAGGCAGACTGGCGGATGGACAGGCAGGCAGACTGGCGGATGGACAGGCAGGCAGACTGGCGGATGGACAGGCAGACTGGCGGATGGACAGGCAGACTGGCGGATGGACAGGCAGACTGGCGGATGGACAGGCAGACTGGCGGATGGACAGGCAGACGGACACGCATGCAGGCGGACGGACAGGAAGACGGACAGGCAGATGGACACGCGGGCGGACGGACATACGCAGGCAGGCACACAGACGGACACGCAGCCTGACGGACAGGCAGGCAGACTGGCAGACGGACAGGCAGGCAGACTGGCAGACGGACACGCAGGCAGACACGCGGACAGGCAGACGGACACGCGGACGGACGGACAGGCAGACGGACACGCAGTCGGACGGAGGGACAGGCAGGCGGACAGGCAGGCAGGCGGACAGGCAGGCAGGCGGACACGCAGGCAGGTGGACGGACACGCAGGCGGGCGGGCAGGCAAACTGACATGCGGACGGACAGACACACGGACATGCGGGCGGGCAGGCGGGCAGACAGACAGGCACGCACGCACGCAGGCAGGCAGACGGACACGCAGGCAGGCAGACGGACACGCAGGCAGGCAGACGGACACGCAGGCAGGCAGACGGACACGCAGGCAGGCAGACGGACACGCACGCAGGTGGATGGCCGGACAGGCGGGCGGACACGCAGGCGGGCACACGGACGGACACGCAGGCAGACGGACAGGCAGGCGGACCGGCAGATGGACGGACAGGCGGGCGGACCGGCAGACGGACGGACAGGCGGGCGGACCGGCAGACGGACGGACAGGCGGGCGGACCGGCAGACGGACGGACAGGCGGACAGGCGGACGGACGGACGGACAGGCGGACGGACAGGCGGACAGGCGGACGGACGGACGGACAGGCGGACGGACGGACGGACGGACAGGCGGGCGGACCGGCAGACGGACGGACAGGCGGGCGGACCGGCAGACGGACGGACAGGCGGGCGGACCGGCAGACGGACGGACAGGCGGGCGGACCGGCAGACGGACGGACAGGCGGGCGGACCGGCAGACGGACGGACAGGCGGGCGGACCGGCAGACGGACGGACAGGCGGACAGGCGGACGGACGGACGGGCGGGCGGACGGGCGGACGGGCGGACGGGCGGGCGGGCGGACGGACGGGCGGGCGGGCGGACGGACACACAGACATGCATGCAGACGGACACGCACGCAGGCGGACACGTAGGCGAATGGACGGACAGGCGGACGGACACGCAGGCAGACGGACACGCGGGTGGGCACACAGGCGGACGGACACGCGGGCGGACAGGTAGGCGGATGGACACGCGGGCGGGCGGACGGACGGACGGGCGGGCGGGCGGACGGACGGGCAGGCGGACACACAGACATGCATGCAGACGGACACGCACGCAGGCGGACACGTAGGCGAATGGACGGACAGGCGGACGGACACGCAGGCAGACGGACACGCGGGTGGGCACACAGGCGGACGGACACGCGGGCGGACAGGTAGGCGGATGGACACGCGGGCGGGCACACGGACGGACAGGCAGGCAGGTGGACATGCAGGCAAGCACGCACGCAGGCAGGCAGACGGACACGTACGCAGACAGGCGGACACGTACGCAGACAGGCGGACACGCACGCACCCAGGTGGGTACGCACGCAGGCAGGCGGACACACACGTACGCACGCAGGCAGACACAGACAGACAGACGGGCACGCAGACAGACGGACATGCAGGCGGACGCATATGTACGCACATACACAGAGGCATGCAGACAGACACGCGCACAGACATACATAGACACACAGATATATACATATATATATATATATGTATATATGTGTGTGTGTGTGTGTGTATATGTATATATATGTATATATATATATATATATATATATATATATATACACACACACACACACAGACACACAGATATTCACAGACAGAGCAGCGTTGTTGAAGTTAATGATTAAACTGAAGTTTGGGTGGAGGACTAGCTGGCTGGCATCAGAACTAGAACAAGCCAATAAGCCTTCTCTTTAAAGATGAAGTCATTGCAACCGTATCCACAGTGACAGCTGTGGTGTGGAGGAAGCAAAGGGCTCTAAAGATCCGGGACAGAGGAGTCAAACCCTTTATTCTGATATCTAATTTCTACTATTTATTAGTCTGATTTAGTTAATACCACTGACCTCATACAGCACAGGAGTGAAGGGAGGACTGTGGTTCCAAATAAGGCGTTTATCTGCCGTTTGTGTCCCCATTCCTTATTAACAATGTCAATAAAACAAAATATTGTCCTGCTGTTTCCTCTAGGACCTCTTCCTGAACCTGTGTCGGATGGAGGAGCAGAAGAGGAGGTGAGGAGGACTGTGTGGTGTGGGGGAAAATCCACTCGCCTTGTCTGGCTCGCTCGCTCACTCTCTCACTCTATCTCTCTTTCCCGAACACTCACATATTTCAGAGCTTTAATTATTTATTTGGTAAATCAGAAACCTAAATAAGTCTTTGGCTAGATAAGATGGTTGTGTGATGTCAGTAGGATCATTCACTATAATCATACCTCATTGAGAGCAGACGGGCTGAATGTAGGGACACTAAGTCTGTGTCCCAAATGGTACTCTATCCCCTTAAAAGGGCACTACTTTTGACCAGAGTCCATTTTGTCTCTGATTAAAAGCACACTATTACTTTATAGGGAACAAGCGTAGGGGATTGGTAGCGATGACATCGTGGCTGGCCCTGTCGCCATGGTAACTGTCAATCAGAGTGGTGGATATAGTGAGCCAGTGTGCTCTCTCTGCCCAGCCCTGAGGGAGCCTCTATAATTCCTGAAGCCTACTGGTAATTCTGTTAATGAGAAGAGATGGACGAGAGCTAGTCTGGACCCTTTCTAAAATGATCTGCCGCAATTGTTGCAACCCCTATTCAACTGTTCAACCACTTTTGTGTCGTCTGAGATTCTCAAAGATTGGAAAGCAGCTGCGATCATCCCTCTCTTCAAAGGGGGGGACACTCTTGACCCAAACTGCTACAGACCTATATCTATCCTACCCTGCCTTTTTTATTTTTTTTTATTTAATTTTACCCCCTTTTCTTCCCAATTTTCATGGTATACAATTGTTAGTAATTACTCTTGTCTCATCTCTACAACTCCCGTACGGGCTCGGGAGAGACTAAGGTCGAAAGCCATGCGTCCTCCGAAACACAACCCAACCAAGCCGCACTGCTTCTTAACACAGCGTGCCTCCAACCCGGAAGCCGCACCAATGTGTCGGAGGAAACACCGTGCACCTAGCTGCCTTGGTTAGCGTACACTGCGCCCGGCCCGCCACAGGAGTCGCTGGTGCGCGATGAGACAAGGATATCCCTACCGGCCAAACCCTCCCTAACCCGGACGACGCTAGGCCAATTGTGCGTCACCCCATGGACCTCCCGGTCGCGGCCGGCTACGACAGAGCCTGGGCGTGAACCCAGAGTCTCTGGTGGCACAGCTAGCGCTGCGATGCAGTGCCCTAGACCACTGCGCCACCCGGAAGGCCTCTACCCTGCCTTTCTAAAGTCTTCGAAAGCCAAGTTAACAAACAGATCACCAACCATTTCGAATCCCACCGTACCTTCTCTGCTCTGCAATCTGGTTTCAGAGCTGGTCATGGGTGCACCTGAGCCACGCTCAAGGTTCTAAACGATATCTTGACCGCCATCGATAAGAAACAATAGTGTGCAGCCGTATTCATTGATCTGGCCAAGGCTTTCGACTCTGTCAATCACCACATCCTCATCGGCAGACTCAACAGCCTTGGTTTCTCAAATGAGTGCCTCGCCTGGTTCACCAACTACTTCTCTGATAGAGTTCAGTGTGTCAAATCGGAGGGCCTGTTGTCCGGGCCTCTGACAGTCTCTATGGGGGTGCCACAGGGTTCAATTCTTGGGCCAACTCTCTTCTCTGTATATATCAATGTCACTCTTGCTGCTGGTGAGTCTCTGATGCACCTCTACGCAGATGACACCATTCAGTATACTTCTGGCCCTTCTTTGGACACTGTAAACAACCCTCCAGACGAGCTTCAATGCCATACAACTCTCCTTCTGTGGCCTCCAACTGCTCTTAAATACAAGTAAAACTAAATGCATGCTCTTCAACCGATCGCTGCCTGCACCTGCCCGCCCGTCCAGCATCACTACTCTGGACTGTTCTGACTTAGAATATGTGGACAACTACAAATACCTAGGTGTCTGGTTAGACTGTAAACTCTCCTTCCAGACTCACATAAAACATCTCCAATCCAAAGTTAAATCTAGAATTGGCTTCCTATTTCGCAAACAAAGCATCCTTCACTCATGCTGCCAAACATACCCTTGTAAAACTGACCATCTTACCGCTCCTCGACTTTGGCGATGTCATTTACAAAATAGCCTCCAACACCCTACTCAACAAATTGGATGCAGTCTATCACAGTGCCATCTGTTTTGTCACCAAAGCCCCATATACTACCCACCACTGCGACCTGTATGCTCTCGTTGGCTGGCCCTCGCTTCATACTCGTTGCCAAACCCACTGGCTCCAGGTCATCTACAAGACCCTGCTAGGTAAAGTCCCGCCTTATCTCTGCTCGCTGGTCACCATAGCTGCACCCACCCGTAGCACGCGTTCCAGCAGGTATATCTCACTGATCACCCCCAAAGCCAATTCCTCCTTTGGCCGCCTCTCCTTCCAGTTCTCTGCTGCCAATGACTGGAATGAACTACAAAAATCTCTGAAACTGGAAACACTTATCTCCCTCACTAGCTTTAAGCACCAGCTGTCAGAGCAGCTCACAGATCACTGCACCTGTACATAGCCCATCTATAAATAGCCCAAACAACTACCTCTTCCCCTACTGTATTTATTTTGCTCCTTTGCACCCTGGGTATTTCTACTTTGCACACTCATCTACTGTCAAATCTACCATTCCAGTGTTGTAATTGCTATATTGTATTTACTTCGCCACTATGGCCTATTTATTGCCTTTACCTCCCTTATCTTACCTCATTTGCTCACATTGTATATAGACTTATTTTTCTACTGTATTATTGACTGTATGTTTGTTTTACTCCATGTGTTATATGTGTCGAACTGCTTTATCTTGGCCAGGTCGCAGTTGTAAATGAGAATTTGTTCTCAACTTGCCAACCTGGTTAAATAAAGGTGAAATAAATAAAGTAGGGCACTGCATGGTGAATCCTGACCCCTTGTAGCCGCTGGTGATTGGTGTGATTTCAATGTACTGGAATGTGTGTTTATCTGGTGTGTGTGGGATGCAGGTGAACGATAATGTGTTTGTCTGTACAGGTGAACGATAAGGTGTGTTTCTAATGTGTGTGTCCCCCTATCTCTACAGGTGGGGGTAAAGCCTAAGGTGTCCGTCAGTTCGTCTACATCCAGCGCTTCCTCCACTGGCTCTCTACCAACAGCCACTGCCAGCACCCCTCCACCAGAGGTGTGTGTGTGTGTGGACGTGTTTGTGTGTGTGGACGTGTTTAACTATACTTGTAAGGGACCAGAAGTATCCACAGCAATAGTAAACAAACATTTAGCCAACTGGGGACATTTTGTTAGTCCCTACAAGGTAAAATTATATTTCTAGGGGGTTTATGGTAAAGGTTAGAATTAGTGTTAAGTTTTTAGGGTTACAGTTAAGGAAAATAGGATTTTGAATGGGACTGAATCGTGTACCCACAAGGGTAGTTATACAAGACTGTGTGTAATTTATTTGTATTTATATTTAACCTTTATTTAACTAGGCAAGTCAGTTAAGAACAAATTCTTATTTACAATGGAACAGTGGGTTAACTGCCTTGTTCAGGGGCAGAACGACAGATGTTTACCTTGTCAGCTCTGGGATTCGATCTAGCAACCTTTCGGTTACTGGCCCAACGCTGTAACCACTAGGCTACCACTAGGCTACCACTAGGCCCCCAGTGGTGAACATTTTTGTCAGTGGAATATCTAATGAGTAACTCTGTCTCTCTCTGTGTCTGTCTCTCTCTCTGTGTCTCTTTCTCGCTCTCTCGCTCTCTCTCTGTGTGTGTGTGTGTGTGTGTGTGTGTGTTGGCTTGCAGGTACAATTCCAGGTGGTTCCGGCTAAGGAGTCTGATGCAGGCCTAGCCCTCAGCATGTCTCTAGCCCAGGCCAAGGAGAGGGCTCACCAGAAACGTTCAGCCAAGAAAGTCCCTGCCATGGACTGGCGCAAGAGGAATGAACTCTTCAGTAACCTATAAACCACTTATTTCCTTCCTCCTTTTTGTCGACCTTTTGCTCTCTCCAAACGTGCGCATACACACACACACGTCAAAGTGTTATTGGTTGTGATTTCATGATTTTCATCATGTGTTAATTTAGGGGTTTTCCACTCCTGAATAAGAAACAATGTAATTAACAATTAGAAGTTGGAAAAACAATGTACATTTGACCTCTAGTAGAGTAAGATGATGACAAAATAAGAGATTATGGGATGCAGGGAAAATGATAAAGGAATAAACATTGCTAGAAAGTGTCAAGGTGTGTTGTCAGTCTTTTAATCTGCAATCTGGTTGGTTGGTGGTCGCAATACTTCCTTATAAAATCATGAGCTAGCCAATAGCAAGCTGGAACTGATGGAGCTTTGTGGATGACTGATTCATCTTCAATATTATTTCCAGAGACTTTCATGCTTTAGTACTTCCGACTAGATGAACGACAGATGATCTGTTGAATTCTTAGCAATACAATACCATTGTCTAAGCATTTATCACCTATGTGGTCTACACGTCTGTTTGGCAAATATTACTGAATTTGTTCAGGAATTGTATCGTTCTAATGCTGACCACTGGTTTACTTTGGTGTGATGTTTACTACCCTGTCTATTTGAAGATTTTGTCATGTCAATTCTTAGATGGGGAATTTAAAATACATTCAATTCTGTTCTAAATGTGACATGGTCATATATGTGGTTCTAGATTTTTGAATCCAAAGTTAACCATTCTATCTTAATGTAAAGTTGAAACATTCCTGGGTTAACAACCTGTCCAAACCGGTGTTCAATCACACCTATTGTAAAATCTTAAATAGTTTATATTTGTATCATTTTTTCCCCCCTGCCATTCTCAACGAATGACATGAAAATATAATTTTATGTTTCTTTCATTAGATTTGTACATAGTGAATTGTCTTAAAGAAAGAAATCCTCAGTTTGTTTGTTTCTGAATAGACTCTCTTGGTTGAATGGAATGTTAGCCAACTGTACAGTGTATCAGTCATTTCCTACTTTATGTGTCAGTTAGCTCTGGTCCAGGGCGCCACTAGGCGCTATAGTATAGACCAGGGATCAACTCCAACTCTGGTCCTGGAGAGCTACTGGGTGTGAAGGCTTTTGTACACTGGTAGAAGGGCTGAGTTGTATTGATGAGGATGACAGTTATAAATTTGGGATCAAACATGTTGTCTTTTTGTCTATCTTCTTTAACCCTTTTTGTGTGTGTCTCACCATGCGTTCTCTGTGGGATCTCAGAAAGGAAAACAACTGTTTTAGATTCTCCCTTTTTTAATGGTTTAAACAGTAAACTGATGAGTAAGCAGGTGGGCGTGCATCACAAACAACACAGACCAATCAGCAAGTCAATAGCTAGTGCTCTAGAACAATGTTCTGACATTAGAATGAAGCCTAAAATAAAAAACGTCACACTTTACAGTTCTTACAATTCCTGTTAGTAAAGTGTCATTTTTTGTTGTTCTTTAACACTGTAGTTAAGGTTAATGTTAATAAGGTTATTTACAGTAAGAGGTTTTAGGGCTCTATTTCTGTATCGCGGAAGTTCAGCAGTACAGCGTGATTGAAATGTAACGGCAATATTTCCAAGTTAGTGCAGACTGCATTCACGGTAAACACAGCATAGATCAGCTCAATCAGAAAGTTACTTTTAACATTTTTATCGCTTCGGCCCTAAGAATGAGTAATCATTCACCCAAATTACATAAATTAGCATTTATAGACAGTGGCCAGGTGAAGACAACTTTAATCATGGATTGTTGTCTTACCTTGTCCATAGACTGTTTTACAGTATAAGGAAACCAATATGTCATTTGTGTGTGTGTGCACACCTACACACAGCTCTGGAAAAAATTAAGAGACCACTGCAAAAGGATTGGTTTTTCCAGCAGGACAATGTTCCATGCCACACAGCCAGGTCAATCAAGGTGTGGATGGAGGACCACCAGATCAAGACCCTTGTCATGGCTAGCCCAATCTCCAGACCTGAACCACATTGAAAACCTATGGAATGTGATCAAGAGGAAGATGGATGGTCACAAGCCATCAAAAAAAGCCGAGCTGCTTGAATTTTTGCGCCTAGAGTGGCATAAAGTCACCCAACATCAACGTGAAAGACTGGTGGAGAGCATGCCAAGACGCATGAAAGCTGCGGTTGAAAATCAGGGTTATGCCACCAAATCTTGATTTCTGAACTCTTCCCAAGTTAAAACATTAGTATTGTGTTTAAAAATGAATATGAACATATTTTCTTTGCATTATTCGAGGTCTGACAACACTGCATATTTTTTGTTATTTTGACCAGTTGTCATTTTCTGCAAATAAATGCTCTAAATGACAATATTTTTTATTTGGGAAAACGTCAAGTTTATAGAATAAAACAAAAATTAATTTTACCCAAACACATACCTATAAATAGTAAAATCAGAGAAATGGATAATTTTGCAGTGGTCTCCTAATTTTTTCCAGAGCTCATATATAACTGAACAAAAATATAAACGCAACATACGATTTCAAAGATTTACTGAGTTACAGTTAATGAGGAAATCAGTCAATTTATTATGCCCTAATCTATTGTCTGTAGCTTATGCCTGTCCATACTATAACCCCACCGCCACCATGGGGCACTCTGTTTACAATGTTGATATCAGCAAACTGCTCACCCACACGACGCCATACACGTGGTCTGCGGTTGTGAGGCCGATTGGTCGTACTACCGAATTCTTGACAATGACGGAGGGGGCTTATGGTAGAGAAATTAACATTCAATTATCTGGCAACAGCGCTGGTGGACATTCCTGCAGTCAGCATGCCAATTGCACGCTCCCTCAACTTGAGACATCTGTGGCGTTGTGTGACAAAACTGCACATTTTTGAGTGGCCTTTTATTGTGCCCAGCACAATGTGCACCTGTGTAATGATCATGTGGCTTAATCAGCTTATTGATATGCCACACCTGTCAGGTGGATGGATTATCTTGGCAAAGGAGAAATGCTCACTAACAGGAATGTATACAAATGTGTGCACCAAATTTAGTGCGTATGGAACATTTCTGGTATCTTTTAATTCAGCTGATGAAACATAGGACCAATACTTTACATGTTGCGTTTTATATTTTTGTGAAGTGTATAATTGCAGTATTGATGGGGACTGTACTGTAGAACCTGAGTATACTGGCTATTTAATGCTTGAGTAAAAGTAACTATGTCTGCATCCCAATTCCAAAATGCCACCCTATTTCCAATGAAGTGCACTACTTTTGACCAGGGTCCTGGTCAAAAGTAGTGCACTAAATACGAAATATGGTGGCATTTGGGAGGCCCCCTATCTGATGAAAGTAGTAAACACTGCATGAAGCAGAAGCAGCTACATTTGAAGTCGGAACTCCTCCTAGATACAATACTATCCTACTGTGCATACATATAGAAGTACAGTGCTAATCAAATCGCTACCCGGACTATTTGCATTGAACCCCCCAGCTTTACACTGCTGTTACTTGCGGTTTATTATCTATGCATGGTCACTTTGCCCCCATCTACAGTTGAAGTCGGAAGTTTACATACACTTAGGTTGGAGTCATTAAAACTCGTTTTTCAACCACTCCACACATTTCTTGTTAACAAACTTTAGTTTTGGCAAGTCGGTTAGGACATCTACTTTGTGCATGACACAAGTCCTTTTTCAAACAATTGTTTACAGACATTATTTCACTTATAATTCACTGTATCACAATTCCAGTGGGTCAGAAGTTTACATACACTAAGTTGACTGTGCCTTTAAACAGCTTGGAAAATTCCAGAAAATGATGTCATGGCTTTAGAAGCTTCTGATAGGCTAATTGACATAATTTGAGTCAATTGGAGGTGTACCTGTGGATGTATTTCAAGGCCTACCTTCAAACTCAGTGCATCTTTGCTTGACATCATGGGAAAATTAAAAGAAATCAGCCAAGAAAAACATTGTAGACTTCCACAAGTCTGGTTCATCCTTGGAAGCAATTTCCAAATGCCTGAAGGTACCACGTTCATCTGTACAAACAATAGTACGCAAGTATAAACACCACGCAGCCGTCATACTGCTCAGGAAGGATACGCGTTCTGTCTCCTAGAGATGAATGTACTTTGGTGCGAAAAGTGCAAATGAATCCCAGAACAACAGCAAATAACCTTGTGAAGATGCTGGAGGAAACAGGTACAAAAGTATCTATATCCACAGTACAACGAGTCCTATATCGACATAACCTGAAAGGCCACTCAGCAAGGAAGAAGCCACTGCTCCAAAACCGCCATAAAAAAGCCAGACTACGGTTTGCAACTGCACATGGGGACAAAGATCGTACTTTTTGGAGAAATGTCCTCTGGTCTGATGAAACAAAAATAGAACTGTTTGGCCATAATGACCATCGTTATGTTTGGAGGAAAAAGGGGGAGGCTTGCAAGCCGAAGACCACGATCCCAACCGTGAAGCACGGGGGTGGCAGCATCATGTTGTGGGGGTGCTTTGCTGCAGGAGGGACTGGTGCACTTCACAAAATAGATGGAGGATGGAAAATTATGTGGATATATTGAAGCAACATTTCAAGACATCAGTCAGGAAGTTAAAGCTTGGTCGCAAATGGGTCTTCCAAATGGACAATGACCCCAAGCATACTTCCAAAGTTGTGGCAAAATGGTTTAAGGACAACAAAGTCAAGGTATTGGAGTGGCCATCACAAAGCCCTGACCTCAATCACATAGAACATTTGTTGGCAGAACTGAAAAAGTGTGTGTGAGCAAGGAGGCCTACAAACCTGACTCAGTTACACCAGCTCTGTCAGGATGAATGGGCCAAAATTCAGCCAACTTATTGTGGGAAGCTTGTGGAAGGCTACCCGAAACGTTAATAATTTAAAGGCAATGCTACCAAATACTAATTGAGTGTATGTAAACTTCTGACCCACTGGGAATATGATGAAAGAAATAAAAGCTGAAATAAATCATTCTCTCTACTATTATTCTGACATTTCACATTCTTAAAATAAAGTGGTGATCCTAACTGACCTAAAACAGGGAATTTTTACTAGGATTAAATGTCAGGAATTGCGAAAAACTGAGTTTAAATGTATTTGGCTAAGGTGTATGTAAACTTCCGACTTCAACTGTATACACATAATACTAAGCGCAGTACAATATCACAGCTATATGACTACAAAACTATTATGGAATTTTATAATCATGGACTTTTGTTATATGAATGCTAATATAAATAATACAATGTTGTTGACATGACATATGACAGAGAAGGTGCATATAAATAAATAAGTAAATGTTTTTTTTACAAAATAAAAAGTCAGTCGATGTAGTCATTGTAACAAGAACACTTTTTCAGAAACATTCATGAAAGTTAAATACATTCGAAAGCGGCTTTCTCTCTTGAAGAAACATCACTGAAATGGGCCCAAATCCGCCCCCTTGTCTTTGGTTTTGGGGTGGCACTGGTTACCACAGAATTCAAGTGGCAGTTACATTTGCCAAGACCCACCCCAGTTTCTGATAACAATTGCTGGAACAGCATTGGAGAAACAAAGTTAGATTTGTTTTCTGCAGTGGCTACATACAATTTTGGCCTTATAAATTCATGATACAGTATGTACCCATTGATTGTGGAATATAACTTATAAATGCCTCATGAGCTTTGAACAACTATCTTCAGAATCCAAAATATAAGCTTGTTTTACTCAAATGTTTGTAAACAAAGTAAATGTAAACAAACACTATATAGCCTCAAAACATGGTTAAAACAACACTGAGTACACCAAACAGGAACCCCCTCCCCTGTCCTCAGAACAGCCTCAATTCGTTGGGGCATGGACTCTACAAAGTGTCAAGCGTTCCACAGAGATGCTGGCCCATGTTGACTCCAATGCTTCCTACAGTTGTGTCAAGTTGGCTGGATGTCTTTTGGGTGGTGGACCATTCTTGATACACATGGGAAACTGTTGAGCATGAAAAACCCAGCAGCGTTGCAGTTGTTGACACACTGAAACCGGTGCACCTGGCACCTACTACCATACCCTGTTGAAAGACACTTCAATCAACGGCACACATACACAAGCCATGTCTCAATTTTCCTTCTTTAACGTGTCTCCTCCCATTCATCTACACTGCTTGAAGTGAATTTAACAAGTGACATTGATAAAGAGATCATAGCTTTCACCTGATTAGTCTATGTCATGGAAAGAGCAGGTGTTCTTAATGTTTTGTATACTCAGTGTATAATGTTGATATCATGGATGGTCAGTGCTTGCCATCCATAGCTCTGTCTATACATTTGAGTGGTTAGATTTATCAAGCCCCATCCCTCATCTTTTTACCAAAACAGGGGCGCTTTGTTATTGTTTCAACTAGGTCAGGGTTTACTGTAGGTTACATTACTACAGTCCAGTTCAATGTACAGTACTCTGAGGCTATGCAGTAGACTTCCGTGCAGGGGTGGGCAATTCCAGTCCTTGAATGCCAGATTGGTGTCACACTTTTTCTCCATCTCTAGCAAACACAGCTGATTAATCAAATTGCATTCTAAACTGAAGATCATGATCAGGTGATTATTGGAGTCAGGTGTGTTAGCTGGAGCTGGGGCAAAACTGTGACGCCAATCAGGCCCTCGAGGACTGGAATTGCCCACCCCTGCGAGAGCCATCCAAGCCTGTTATAATGTTAAGGTGTGTATCAGTGGAGGCTACTGAGGGGAGGACGGCTCCTAATAATGGCTGGAATGGAGCTTTTGCTGTATTTGATACCATTCCACTGATTCTGCTTCAACTATTACCACGATCCTCCCCAATTAAGGTGCCACCAACCTCGTGGTGTGTATACTACCCACCTCACAGCCTATACAGTGGCAAGAAAAAGTATGTGAACCCTTTGGAATTACTGGGATTTCTGCATAAATTGGTCATCAAATTTGATCTGATCTTCATCTAAAAAACAACAATAGAAAATATAGTGTGCTAATAACACACAAATGATTATATTTTTCTTGTCTATATTGAATACATAATTTAAACATTCACTGTGTAGGTTGGAAAAAGTATGTGAACCCCTAGGCTAATGACTTCTCCAAAAGCTAATTGGAGTCAGGAGTCAACTAACCTGGAGTCCAATCAATGAGACGAGATTGGAGATGTTGGTTAGAGCTGCCTTGCCCTATAAAAAAACACTCACAAATTTTGATTTTGGTATTCACAAGAAGCATTGCCTGATGTGAACAATGCCTCGAACAAAAGAGATCTCAGAAGACCTAAGATTAAGAACAGTTGACTTGCATAAAGCTGGGAAGGGTTACAAAAGTATCTCTAAAAGCTTTGATGTTGATCAGTTCACGGTAAGACAAATTGTCTATAAAATGAGAAAGTTCAGTACTGTTGCTACTTTCCTTAGGAGTGGCCATCCTGCAAAGATGACTGCAAGAGCACCGTGCAGAATGGTCAATGAGGTTAAGAAGAATCCTAGTGTCAGCTAAAGACTTACAGAAATCTCTGGAACACGCTAACATCTCTGTTGACGAGTCTACGATACGTAAAACACTAAACAAGAATGGTGTTTATGGGAGGACACCACGGAAGAAGCCACTGCGGTCCAAAAAAAACATTGCTGCGCGTCTGAAGTTTGCAAAAATGCACCTGGATGTTCCAGCGCTACTGGCAAAATATTCTGTGGACAGATGAAACTACAGTTGAGTTGTTTGGAAGGAACACACAACACTATGTGTGGAGGAAAAAGGCACACCAACATCAAAACCTCATCCCTTCTGTAAAGTTTGGTGGAGGGAGCGTCAGGGTTTGGGGCTGCTTTGATGCCTCAGGGCCTGGACAGCTTGCTATCATCGGCGGAAAAATGAATTCCCAAGTTTATCAAGATATTTTGCAGGAGAATGTTAGGCTGACTGCCAATTGAAGCTCAACAGAAGTTGGGTGATGCAACAGGACAACAACCCAAAATACAGAAGTAAATCAACAACAGAATGGATTCAACAGAAGAAAATACAATTTCTGGAGTAGCCCAGTCAGAGTCCTGACCTCAACCCGATTGAGATGATGTGGCATGACCTCAAGAAAGCGGTTCACACCAGACATCCCAAGAATATTGCTGAACTGAAACAGTTTTGTAAAGAGGAATGGTCCAGAATTCCTCCTGACTGTTGTGCAGGTCTGATCCGCAACTACAGAAAACATTTGGTTGAGGTTATTGCTGCCAAAGGAGGGTCAACCAGTTATTAAATCCAAGGGTTCACATACTTTTTCCACCCTGCGCTGTGAATGTTTACACGGTGTGTTCAATAAAGACGTGAAAAAGTATTGTTTGTGTTATTAGTTTAAGCAGACTGTTTGTCTATTGTTGTGACCTAGATGAAGTTCAGATCAAATTTTATGACCAATTTATGCAGAAATCCAGGTATTTCTAAAGGGTTCACATACTTTTTCTTGCCACTGTACTTGTCAGTAGTATAAACACCTGTACAGTTGATTACTGCTATTTGGGTTGTTAATCAGATTCATCCCGCCATTCTTGATTTTCTTTTCCCCCTCCTTACATTTTAATTGTCTAACATTTGTCTGCATTGTTAGGTGCTAGAAACATAAGTATTTCGCTGCACCCGCTAAACTGTGTATGCGACCAAAACTTAGATAACATACTGCAACACCCCCCCCACCCCCAAATGTTGTTTTGAAGCCTTTGGAGAGCTAACACTGGATTTCCACTTTGGTAAACCATAAAAAGAAAAAATGTGCATGGAATTTAATTCAGATATGTCATCTTATAGATACTTACCCAACTCAAACAATAATCAATCAAACTATAGTATATTACATGTTAAATAACATAAGATGAAACAAATTAAAGTACTTTTGAAATGCCATAGTTACACTTAACATTGAAGTAAATAGGTGCTCCCTTTGTTAAAACAAATGCAAAGTAAACTAAATTCTCAGTTTTCAGGAACGTTAAAGATTTATCTCACGCTAAAAATATTGACACTTTTTAACGTAACATTGGGTAAAGTTTAAGACGAGAATACAATACAACTTACAATACATACATGTTAAAAATGGCCCCTTATTCCCGTTGGTAAAATCTAGTTGGCTCAGCGCAAAGCTGTAGCAAAGCAACGCATGCTCTGTCATAAACCAGTGCTCGATGTCATAAATCACAGTACACTTTTCTGTGTTATTGTGCTGTCTGCCTAGCAAAACCATTGGTCCAGGGTTATGTGCTTCAGTTTAGATAAGTCCTGGTGTTTGTGCCTCTCACTGATGCTATTCCAACAACACAACCCACATGTGTATCCCTCAGTAAGGTGTATCCCTCAGTAAGGTGTTTCCCTCAGTAAGGTGTATCCCTCAGTAAGTTGTATCCCTCAGTAAGGTGTATCCCTCAGTAAGGTGTTTCCCTCAGTAAGGTGTATTCCTCAGTAAGGTGTATCCCTCAGTAAGATGTATCCCTCAGTAAGGTGTTTGCCTCAGTAAGGTGTATCCCTCAGTAAGGTGTATCCCTCAGTAAGGTGTATCCCTCAGTAAGCTGTATCCCTCAGTAAGGTGTTTCCCTCAGTAAGGTGTATCCCTCAGTAAGGTGTTTCCCTCAGTAAGGTGTATCCCTCAGTAAGGTGTATCCCTCAGTAAGGTGTATCCCTCAGTAAGGTGTATCCCTCAGTAAGATGTATCCCTCAGTAAGGTGTTTCCCTCAGTAAGGTGTATCCCTCAGTAAGTTGTATCCCTCAGTAAGGTGTTTCCCTCAGTAAGGTGTATCCCTCAGTAAGGTGTATCCCTCAGTAAGGTGTATCCCTCAGTAAGTTGTATCCCTCAGTAAGGTGTTTCCCTCAGTAAGGTGTATCCCTCAGTAAGGTGTATCCCTCAGTAAGGTGTTTCCCTCAGTAAGGTGTATCCCTCAGTAAGGTGTATCCCTCAGTAAGGTGTATCCCTCAGTAAGGTGTATCCCTCAGTAAGGTGTATCCCTCAGTAAGGTGTATCCCTCAGTAAGGTGTATCCCTCAGTAAGGTGTATCCCTCAGTAAGGTGTATCCCTCAGTAAGGTGTATCCCTCAGTAAGGTGTATCCCTCAGTAAGGTGTATCCCTCAGTAAGGTGTATCCCTCAGTAAGATGTATCCCTCAGTAAGATGTATCCCTCAGTAAGGTGTATCCCTCAGTAAGGTGTATCCCTCAGTAAGTTGTATCCCTCAGTAAGGTGTATCCCTCAGTAAGATGTATCCCTCAGTAAGGTGTATCCCTCAGTAAGGTGTATCCCTCAGTAAGATGTTTCCCTCAGTAAGATGTATCCCTCAGTAAGGTGTATCCCTCAGTAAGGTGTTTCCTTCAGTAAGGTGTATCCCTCAGTAAGGTGTATCCCTCAGTAAGATGTATCCCTCAGTAAGATGTATCCCTCAGCAAGCGCTTGCGTAAAAGATTCTGATGACAAAGTGTTTGTGTAAGATATCTGCTCTCCACATTGTGCCTCCCTGCTCTCCTCAACCCTACGGCTCCCATCTCCCTTCTCTCACCTTTTCACATTCCCTCACCCTTCCTTTCCCCTCTCTCTTCACCTCCCTCGTACTTTATGTCATCCACCCTATGAGAGTGGATGTTGGAAACATGCAGATCAGTCTAAGCAAGTTTAGGGCACCGTTCTGCATGGCTCGCTAATTCCCTATATAGTGCAATACTTTTGACCAGGGCACATAGGGCTCTGGTCCAAAGTAGTGCACTATATAGTGAATAGGGTGCCATTTGGGTCAAAGCCTAGGTATCTAGGCAACCCAACCCAATCCATTGAACCCAGCTGATCCTATTCAGTTTGCCTTGAGTGAAATGAAGAGGATTTAATCCAACATGGCATCCAGCTGGTCAGCGAGGTCACCAAACATGTTGCCGATTTCATCCAGAATATTCCCTGCTGCTTTCACTGTGCCGCTGCCACTGGAATAGAGAGAGGAGAGTGTTAACACAGTGAGTGTGTGTGTGTGTATATGTGTCTGCCGCATGTGTGTGTGTGTGTCTTACCCGTTAGTGTCGTCCTGAGCCAGTTTCCTCTCTACATCTTTCAACGCTTCCTCGAGTGACGTGCTGGTCTCATCCAGCCTCCTCTGAACCAGTACCTCCGAGCAGGCCTTACCAGCCTGGGCCTTTACTGCTCGCCCTGCCTGGCCTGGAGGCCCTGAGGTGTGGTAGGATGAAACGGGGGCTGCCTGGGCTGGGGAAGTGAAAACCACACTCTGGACCACATTGAGAGTCACACCAGGGGAACGGGCTGTAGGGGCTGATGTTATGGATGTGCTGCGCTGGGGAAGTCTAGAGACAGTAGCAGGCGTCTGGTGATTTACTGGCTTGGATGTTATTGTTTTCTGTGGACTGGCTGGTTTGGTTGCTGTTACTAGTTTCTGTGGATTGATTGGTATAGAGTTGGTTGTGTGTGTATTTTGTGGGCTGGCTGGTATATGGATAGTTGCCCGTGTCTGTTGACTGGCTGGTCTTGATGAAGTTGTGTGTATTTGTTGATTGGCTGGTATAGGAGTGGTTAATTTGGACGTTGTTGCTGTCTTCTGTTGACTGCCTGGTTTAGATGTAGTTGTGTGTATCTGTTGACTGCCTGGTTTAGATGTAGTTGTGTGTATCTGTTGACTGCCTGGTTTAGATGTAGTTGTGTGTATCTGTTGACTGCCTGGTTTAGATGTAGTTGTGTGTATCTGTTGACCGCCTGGTTTAGATGTAGTTGTGTGTATCTGTTGACCAGCTGGTTTGAGTGGAGGGCTAGTTGGTTTGGAGGACAGAGGTGGTTTCTGGCCTTTCCCTGTCGATCCTACTCTCTGTAAACTGCGCTCTGACCCCACACCTGCTTCCTCCTCACTCTTTATGTCTCTGTTTGTGTGTGTGTGGAAGCCGTTGGACCGGCTGTGTGTGTGGGGCTGTGTGTGTGCGTCATCTTCGCTGGGGGTGAAGATCTCGTCCAGTGTGTGTGTGTCCCGGTCTTTGGGCTGACGCCGCCGTTTGACCGTGTCCGACTCTTTGAGGTTGAACTCTGGGACCTCCAGGGACTTTGGGGGCTGCATCTTTGGGTCTTCTAGAGAAGCCTGGGGTTGGATTTCAGGCTCTGCCTGGCAACCTGCTCCCAACCTGGGCCGCTGTTTGATGGTGAGGTTGCCCTCCTCTGCGAAGGGGAGATTCTCACTGGAGCTCCTCTGAAGCGACGTAGAGCTTTCCAATACTGAACCACTCTTCCTCCCTCTCTCCCCCTCCTCTTCTTGGATTCTCTCTATCCCTCCATCTCTATCCCTCCGCTCGCTCCCCATCCTCCTCAGGCCTTCCAGCCCCAGAGCGGGTACAGGTTTGTGGGAGGCGAGGGTGGGGGTGCGTGGGGAGGGTAACTCTACCCCCTTAGAGGGACTGCCCCTGGGCCCGGACCCCTGTAGCCTGGCTGCGATGCTCCTCACACTGCCTGCACTCTCAGTCTCCACCCCTGGCACCTCCACCTCCACTGACACTACTGCCGCTCCTCCTGATTCGTTGGCCTGGCTGCCACTCACCGAGCTCAACCTCCTAGGTGGCGGTGGGGGCGGGCCTTTGCGGCGAGAGCGCACAGCGAATGTGTGGCTCCGGCTGATGTGGCGTTGGACTGCGGAGGATTGACCGCGGCCTGGTTTGCGCCCTAGTGTGGCATACGAGGGCATGGTCACCGGGGGAACGGATTCCTGCGCCGATAACTCGTCGTCTTCCGGTTCTCCATCTGACAGGGAATAGTGGGTCAGACTCTGGGTGCGTTTCTTAGGGCCCTTAAGGGCCTCTAGTCCTGGGAGGGGGACAGCTCCAGCATGGGGCTTGGGTAGACCACGCTGGCCCAGATCGGTACCTCCTCCCTGGGTGTGGAGGTAACTGAAGGTCCTCTGTGTGGGGGAGGCCTGGGGAGAGAAGGAGGGGCGGTGGGCGTGGGCAGGGGACTGGCAGGGTTTGGGTTTACTGGGCCCGGCTGGGTAGGCGAAGCGGGGCATCTTGCTGGGGGTGAGAGGAGGGGTGATGGGGGGCTGGCGCAGCTGGTCTGACCACAACTCTGTGGGTCTCTGCCTGTCTCTCTCTGGACTCCCTCCTCCCTCCTGTCTCGCCCATCTTCCTCCCACTCCCCCCAGGCTCTCGTCCGAGCGACTGTACGCTCCAGCCGATGCCAGAGTCTGTTGGTGATGCTCTTGGGAATATCCCGAAAAATTCCCAGAATTCCCAGATCCGCGGGAGCGCGTTCCAATGCTCTCCTGGCTGAGTGACATCGGCGACACCACACCCCTCACCACACCTCTCACACCCATCCCAAACCCCCCTATCCCCACCCCTCCTCCTCCTGCCCTGCCCATCATGGCGTTTTGAAGCTCTGTGCTCAGCTCGCTGTCCTGAAAGGAAAGGAGGGGTGTCCTGGGAGTGTGGGGGGATGGGGGGCAGCAGTCGGCAGGGGGCTCGGGGGGCTCGATAGCCACCAGCTCCAGAGCCGCGAGGGGTTTACTACACCGTAGCGTGCCGGAGCCATTGGCATGGTGACGAGAACGATGCAGGTCGCATAAACGCTTCACGGCTAACATCAGCTTCTTCTGATGACCTGGGAGAGAGAGAGAGAGAGAGAGAGAAAATAAATTCAACACAAATTGTAGAAAAAGAACAATGAAAAATAATGATGATAAAAAGTGGTTAAAAGGGTAAATCATTGGTTGTCGACACCAAGGCTGTTATATTGGTGAGGGGGAATGTGTCCAAGAGCTCTCACACACCCTTCTGACAGACAGATGACCTTGCTTAGTGTCAGTGCATCTGTGCATCTGCAGTGTGTGTCCCCGTGCGTGTGAAAATCCCTTACCCAGTTTAGTGATTCCTATCTCTGATAAGTCTTCCCATGTGATATCCTTGACGATGCTGATGGTGTCATAACCGTTCTCACATAGTCTTTTCTGGTAGTGAGGGAGACCAATTGCACTCAACCACTCTGACAGCTCAGACTGACAGAGGGAATGAGAGAGAGATGGAGAGGGAAATAAAGAAACAGCATTTATTCAATAGAGTGAGAGTGAGACAGAGAGAGAGTGAGACAGAGAGAGAAAGACAGAGGGACAGAGAGAGAGAAAGAGAGGGACAGAGGGTGTGCTTCTTGTCCAATGGTTGTACGACAAAACACAGTTACTGCTGATTGTAAAGCTGTACATGAAACACAAAGAACTAATTATTATTAATGACATAGAGAGAGAGAGAAATGTGCAGTCTATCAAAGGCCTGTTGCTATCAGCCATAACTGTGTGCAGAGTGCAAAGGTAATGTGAAAGTCTCTTACAGGGATGTAGTCAGGTAGCCATTCTGGGATGTTTAGGTTACCTATCTCCATGGAGATTTTCTTACGGTGGCCTGGCTTGGTCACACCGATAGCTGTCAGGTCCTGGAGAGACACACACCAGGTTAGAAAGCCCCACGACTAGGCTGTCAATGATAAAACTGACTACAGAACACATTAATCCATGCTCGTTAATTTTGTTGACCTAAAAAGAGGTAAATGTGTTATTAATCAATAAATGTGTGAATGGGGTAATACAATCCAGTGTCTGACCTCTGGGGTCATCCTACTGATAGTAGGCACATCGTATCCTGTTGTAAGGAAGTTAGCAGTGTAGCTCTCCAGCTGGAACTCACACAGCCATTGGTAGATGGCCTCAGAGTCCTATAGATAGAGATCAGAAGGTTATCACACATGCACAACCAAACCATATGAGGTTGGTGGCACCTTAATTGGGGAGGACGGGCTCTTAGTATTGGCTGGAACGGAATAAATGGAATGGTAATTGCACTCAAATCAAATCAAATGGTTTCCATGTGTTTGATACCATTCCATACCACTCCCCTCAGCAGCCTCCTGTGACACACGCGCACACACACACACACACACACACACACACACACACACACACACACACACACACACACACACACACACACACACACACACACACACACACACACACACACACACACCATATTCAACTCACCCTGCCCTCCAGGAGCTGATCTGGACGCATGAAGCCACCCTGCTCCCCTGACCGAGTACCACCGCTGACCTGATGACGCGGACCACCTGGGAAAGAGAGAGATAGACAGAGAGATAGGGAAAGATTCAAAAATCACCAAAATCAGGACACCTACACCACCCGATGTCACAGGAAGGCCATAAAGATCATCAAGGACAACAACCACCCGAGCCACTGCCTGTTCACCCCGCTATCATCCAGAAGGCGAGGTCAGTACAGGTGCATCAAAGCAGGGACCGAGAGACTGAAAAACAGCTTCTATCTCAAGGCCATCAGACTGTTAAACAGCCACCACTAACATTGAGTGGCTGCTGCCAACATACTGACTCAACTCCAGCCACTTTAACAATGGAAAATTTATGCAAAAATGTATCACTAGTCACTTTAAACAATGGCACTTCATATAATGTTTACATACCCTACATTACTCATATCATATGTATATACTGTACTCTATACCATCTACTGCATCTTGCCATCTTGAGGTAATACATGTATCACTAGCCACTTTAAACAATGCCACTTTTATATGTTTACATACCCTACATTACTCATCTCATATGTATATACTGTACTCGATACCATCTACTGCATCTTGCCTATGCCGTTCTGTACCATCATTCATATATTTTTATGTACATATTCTTCATTCCTTTACACTTGTGTGTATAAGGTAGTTGTTGTGAAATTGATAGGTTAAATTACTCGTTGGTTATTACTGCATTGTCGGAACTAGAAGCACAAGCATTTCGCTACACTCGCATTAACATCTGCTAACCATGTGTATGTGACAAATAACATTTGATTTGATTTTAAATCAATGCACAGAGGTCACAGATAAGTTGGTAGAGCATGGCAACACCTGGATAGTGGGTTTGATACCTGGGACCACTCATATGTAAAAAAATTATGCACGCATTACTTTGTCCCTTTGGATAAAAGTGTCTGCTAAAATGGCATATACATTGAGTACACCAAACATTAGGAACACTTTCCTAATATTGAGTTACAGAACAGCCTCAAGTCGTCTGAATGGCACACATACACAATCCATGTCTCAATTGTCTCAAGGCTTAAAAATCCTTCTTTAACCTGTCTCCTCCCCTTCATCTGCACTGATTGAAGTGAATTTAACAAGTGACATCAATAAGGGATCATAGCTTTCACCTGGATTCACCTGGTCAGTCTATGTCAAGGAAAAAGCAGATGTTCTTAATGTTTTGTATACTCAGCGGTGTATCACTAACAGCCTACTGTAACAGCAAGCTGAATGAAGGACTGAGGTAAAGCTGTATTATCTTGTAGATCTGTAGGGTCAGTCAACAGATTACTGCAGCTCACTGAAGAATGCATCTCCACCATTCCTCTCTGTCTCTCTCTGTCTCTCTCTCTTTCACCTGGGGCAATGGTTTTGATCCCAACCTCTCTCCTCCCTCCCTCCCTTCTCTCTCTCCTTCATTCCAAACATGTCAGGGCCCCATCCCCCCTCCAGAGGTGAAGAAAGCACCTGAGTGAGAGGTATTTGGCCCAGAGGGTATAGAGGGAGAGAGAGGCCCATGTGTTTGTGTCTGTACACACCTCATCAACCATCAACACCTACATCCAAAACACACTCATGCTTCTACTCACAAGGCTGACAAAAACAGAGACATAGAGAGAGCGCAACAGTGAGAGAGCGAGAGAGACTGAAAAAGCTGGAAACAGGGAGAGCTAGAATACAGGGCATACATTCAGCACACACAGCTTGTATGGACATATCAATACCATAGGTATACACTGTATCTGGAAGCTAGGCCTAAGCTGAGTAGTGTAGCAGTGAAGTGGAACACAGCGATCACACAGAGTACAGTGTATCACACCTTTATCGGTTTATAAGAATGCTGCCTGAACAGCACACACCCCTCATGTATCACATCTACCGGTTCTGAAAACAGAACATGACGCTTGACTGAAAGGACTACAGTGCAGAGCTGACTGAATAGGACCCTGTCTGTGCCAGTCTTACACATAGTCATGACCATACCCACACTACAAATGTTGCTGTAAACTTACATCAATGTTACACAGTTAGCTACTGGATTTATATATTACAGTACTGTAAAGAGAAATGCATTATGGGGCTCAATGGCACAACAACACTGCTGATCAGAAATGTGTATCCTAATTATCCAGCACTGTCTCACTACAAAAACCCGGAATAAATACATATTCACCGCAGAACAGCAGACAAAAATGCTCAGGTGAAGAAGTAAACAAACAAAACACACTTTAGTAAACAAAACTCTATGGGTCCATACTTAAGAACATTAGAAAAAAGTTTCAGATCAAACTTTTTCTCCGTTTAATATGCATCTAACAAATCAAATCGTCGACGTAGTTGCACGTGATAAAACCCTACATAGCTGTTCCCATTACATAACCTGTCACATTTAGCACAATGCTAACCTGGCCAGGTGGCAGTGATTATGTCCGGTAACAAATTCTGCATCAGCCAATTACAAATGTTGACGTAGATGGACACGATAGAAGACTTGTCAAATGGCACCAACACACACATTTCTACTGGACCAATAACTCTGGCGCATGGTATTTGTTGCCGTAAATTTGAATCCCCGGTGAGATATAGCTTTATCCTTTGAAATGTAGAATTACATTTATTTTCATAGTTTGTTGAGAAGGGAAGTGCAGCCAAAACCTTGTATATAATTATATTTAATGAGGAGCTTCTTGGAGTCCCTCTTGTAGACCGATACCTACAGAGGTGTAACGTTAGAACTGCCGGAGAGCACCAGAGCGATACTCTGTCACTTCTCAGAATGCTGGTCTTTAATAAAGTTTAGATCAAAGCTGAATAAATGTCTCGCAATAACTTAATGATTAATTTGTATTCTACCAAGGCCGAACATACCGTATATAATAACATAGTGTAACGTTATTGTTAGACTAAAAACACCACTTAATTTCTTATGTAGGCTACACTTACATGTAAAACGTTTTATATGCATATTAAATTAATTCACTTCGTCACATATGCGTTATTTGAATCGAGCATCAAGGACCAGCAGTGAACAGTTGTTTCCTTAATAAACAAGCTTGACGCGAAGGGGCCTCGAACCCACATCTGGTGTGGATGGACAAAATCAATATGCCTTCGATGGCGCGTTCCCGGTCTCCTCAGCATGTTACTGTACCCCGAAGATACAGTCAATCACCTTAGCGGCATACGCCATCCAGTAGCGATGGTATTAGTGGTACATGACAGTTATTTGAGTAACTTAAATGTTGTGTAGACCTCCGATATGTTTTTCCAGTAAAAGCACATGGATGTGTGTTAAGCAAAAAGGTGCGACTTTTGTCATATATGCAAGAACATGCCTTTCGAATTGTGTCTAACGCTAGTAGCCTAGTCAAGAATGCATCTGGCAATATTGGGACTAAACTTTTTAGACCAAGTAAACCTTGAATGTGGAGGTTTAAAATATCCCTCTGGTGACCAAATTGACCTATTTTAAGAAATGCCATTGGTTGGTGGATATAAAGTCTAAGATCTTTGATAGGCTGATGAGGAATTTGTTACAGCATAGGGCTAAATGAGCCAGACAGGCTAACATGTAGCGTTGTATCACGTGCATCTCAAACTTTGAATAATATTTGCAAGTATGGACCCCATATTTAGCTACAATAATGAAAGTTAGCATTTTTCGTCATTTCATCTTTTGGAGGCAGCTCTGCAGAGTTGTCACGAGCTGGCACAGCCACAAAATCTAATTAGAAAACTAACCCTAACCACACTGCTAACCCTAATGCTTAACCCTAACCTTAAATTAAGACCAAAAATCGATTTTTGTTTTCATACAATATAGCCAATTTTTACTTTAAAAGCTGTCCCATCTAGCGGATATTGCTCGGTTCTGCCTCCAGGACAAGACTCATCCCAATAAACGTCAACCTGCCAAAATAACCTTATCTTCTAACTTGCTACATTTAGCCTGAAAATAGAGATGAAACCTTTTCACCCTGGCTCTCTGACAGACTACATTTGAGGTTGTTTTTTCCTGTTTCTCCAGGTTGTTTAGGTCAAACAACACACAATGGTAAACGTCTCCAGTAAAATTATAATCACACTAAAATAAGAGTAATTAATAGCTGAAGAGATTGCAGATAATAACAAGGAATAGCCAGGAGTAGTAAGTCTTACCCCTCTGGAACAAGGAAAGTGGTGGAGCTCCTGTCTTTTTGCACCTCATCTCTCTGCCTCTGTGAAACTGAGTCATAAACATCTCTCTCTCATCTGGCTTCTGTTATTCTCTTTCTTCTCTTTCAACCCATCTCCAATGTCTCCCTCTACTCTGACTCTCTACTCTGACTCTCTACTCTGACTCTCTACTCTGACTCTCTCTCACACACAGACTATGTTTTGTTATTGTCTTTCTCTGTCTGTCTCCTCCCCTTTCTCTCTTAACCACTCCCTCTCTCTGTCCTGTTGAAGTCTTTCTGTTGTGGTCTCTCTCCCCATCCCTTCCTCCTCCCTTCCATGTCAGGAGCAGCTGATAGCGGTTTGTTCAGGCCTTACTCAGCAGAACACCATAAGCTGACAGAATACCTGTCTCTCTCTTTCCTCTTGTCCTATCGCGAACCCACAGATGCGAGACCAAAGACTCACTGTGTCTCTTTTTATTGCTTCTGTAGAGAGCTGAGCTTCTGTCTGTGTCCCAAATGGTAACCTATTTCCTATATAGTGCACTACTTTTGACCAGAGACCTATGGGCAATGCCATTTGGGACTCAACCTCTGTCTTTTATGTTTTGCAGTGAGGTGAGCTGGAGCTGAAATCTCCTCATGTATTTTATTGGTTTATGATGAGGAGATCCGTTGTCTATATTGGTTTGTGGAGAGGTAAGTTTCTGTGTTTATTGGCTGTGTAGAAAGCTGGTTTATGAATTGTTGATGTAGAGGGGTAAGCACTGTATTTCTTTCTCATTTCCCCACTGCCCTGTGGCTATAGCTAGCTACTATAGGCCTGGTCTGGGCTAGAAGGTGGATCGTCTGACCTCGTAGACTGAATACAGCTAGTTTAACAGACAAAAAGGCATACAGAATATACTGTATCTACTGAAAATTACAGACAAAATGTCTGTGGGGTTGGCATGGGCAAATGCTGAGTATAAATAGAGAAAGAGTTGAAGGGAAAGGGAAGAGATGAGAGGAGGGTAGAGCAGAAGGGTAAGTAGTGTAAAGTAGGGTTGTGGTCAATTCCATTTCAATTCAGAAAGTAAATCAAATGCCAATTCTAATTCCAAATGTTGCTAATTGAAAAGTATTCAAGAGATTTGGAATTTCAGTGTACTTCCGGAATTGAAATGGAATTGACCCTAACCCTGGTGCACAGTAGTGTAACTAACCTGTAGATCCATCAGGTTGTTTGTTGTGGACTGGTCCTACTGAGCGAAACTGCTGTTCTGATTCACCAGCAGAGGGAGCCAGCTACACACAGAAAGAGGAAGAACTTGTTCAGCTCTTTGTGGTCCATATGACTGTTAATAATATGTTTTTTCTGCAACCAAGTGTAACCTTTACTTCAGCTAGTGATATCTATAACATTTAAAAAATAATTGCCAGGTCACTGTGCTCACCTTGGCCATGTAGGAACCCAATGTGGCTGCGGTTTGGCGAGTGTGTGACCCGTTCTGTCCAAAGCTGTTCTCGGAGCTCTGCCCGCTGCCAGCACTACGACTGCTGCCCACACTACCTGCACTGCTGCCTGCACTGCCAACACTGTTCCTGTCTCCTGCTAGAGGGAGAATGAGGAGGGGGGGATGAGAGAGGGAGGGAGTATAACATTGTGGCAAAGTTTGCTTCCATGGGCACTGTCACCCCTCGTCAGGGAGGGAGAGAAAGGAAGACAGAAAGAGAGGATCAGTGGAGAAGTGTACAGTACAAGATTGGGTCAAGATCAGGGAATCAGCTGGGAATGGACACTTGGACAGGACACTTGGAGGGAAACAGGTCAGCAGCATGGGTCTTTAGGTGGGGATGGAGGCATTAATTTGGACTTTATGAGGGGGAGAGGGTGGTACATCTAGCAGAGTGGGTAAACAGAGGGGCACGGGGTAGTCTGGGTAATTGGGTAGCTGGGTACACACACTCTTACCAGTGTGAGAGTTCCTGAGGACCCATATGTCCTCACTGGGGCTAGCTGGACTAGCTGGGGCTGAAAGGAGACTGCCAGGTGTACAGGTACCTAACAAAAACACATACTGTAAGCCAGGGCTGGTGGAGGTGTGCTGGGGAGTGGGGGCCATGGGGGAGAGCAGGGTCAGAGGACTCCAGGGTGACTCTCAGCGGGGCTAAGGCGGGTATGGAGTAGGGGGTGGGGGTTTTGGGGGTGGGGGTATTGGGCGGTTGTCAGGGCCCCAATGGAAACAATAGGCCACTTTGTTTCCACAAAATTGACTTAGTGGATGGAGAGAAGTAGTAGAGGTCGAGAACATCTGTAAATAACTGTCACCTATTTTAGATTTAGTTTTAGTCTTTATGATTAAAATACCTTTTAGTCTTAGTCCCATTTCACCCTTCTTAGTTTTAGTTATTATCAGTTGACTAAAACTCTGGACAATTTTAGTCTAGTTTTAGTCAGTAATTTCTGTCTTATTTTAAGCATTGTAGATTTCACACAAACCTCTAACTTAACTTCCAACATGCACATAATAGCTTCCACTCCCTTAGTCACAGCCAATTTAGTAAATTCATGGTCAGTGATTTTTTTTCGATTAAATAATTAACATTTAGGCTATGTCTAACTTCCATGATGTGCACATTCAGATAGCCTTGTCCAACTAGGCCTCCTATCCCCTTGTATACCTTAGCTGGCAACATTGGTATTGTGGCAGATTGTAACCAATGCCAGCCATAATTAACCATATACTATAAAGCCTTGGCTACAGGTTAAACAATTTACAGCTCAGATTTGATCCCCCATCATAACTGTCATGGGGGTAAATAACAGTGGTTTCCTTGAAAAGGGGATAATTTGATCTTTCAAGAAAT
Organism: Salvelinus namaycush; assembly: GCF_016432855.1. Taxonomy (NCBI): domain Eukaryota; kingdom Metazoa; phylum Chordata; class Actinopteri; order Salmoniformes; family Salmonidae; genus Salvelinus; species Salvelinus namaycush. The sequence continues at coordinate 58,880,368 of NC_052310.1, forward strand.
GCCAGAAGTATTACTGTACTCCTAATATCCAACAAATAGCATTTGTTTTTCCCATAGAAAAAAAGCAACCGCAACTCGCGTTTGTGGACGGCGAGAAACCGCATCTGAATGAATAACAGTGCTCGTAGGAAAGTAGAGCTTCTGAAGTGATCAAAGCAAAAATGTCCTACATGAAAGTAAGAGAGAGTAAACATGATTGTTTATAGTTGAGGTTAGTTACAAGTCAAGTGTCCTGGCTTTGCATCAGTTCAAAAGATTTAGGGGTGACTGAAGAGAACGCCTGGGAGCTGTGTGGGAGAGCCGCGCCTATCAGCTCAATCAAATTAGATGTAAATTCTGCCAATGAGAGGATTGCATTCAATGATTGGGCAAAACAGATGAAAAGGAGCTTCATGTCAAATTAAATGCCCATTAGTCTCACGTGTAATTATTGTCTCGTCACATTTTCGGTGACTAAAATTAAAAGTAATTTGTAATAGTTAGTGGTTTTCCCAGGGCATCTCTTCTCATGATCATCATAGATTTACTCAGGAAAAATTGGTCGTTGAATAGCATTTTTTGTCATAGTTATTGTTGATGGAATTAACACTGGCGTGTGGGTGTGTGCGTGCTTGTGTGTACCTGCGTGGTCGTAGTACAAGGTGTAGGAGTCATCAGTCTGGGGGGTGGAGCCAATACTGGTGGGAGGAGCTCTGGACAGGAAGTGCTGCTGCCGTTGGCTTGGCAACGAGACCTGACGTGAGAGAGTACCCCCTGCAGACCAGAAGCAAAACACAACCACAGAGCTTAAAGCGGTGGTATTCAAATTGTTTCTGTGGGGATGCCATTTTATCCACCAGAATTTCTGGTGACCCCAACACACCCCAAATCTAATGACAACCTTAAAATCGGCATGTTTACATTTTTACAAGTCATTACATTTTCATCTCTCTTATCAACATGAAAATAAAACAGTAAGTACATTTACTCAATAAAATAGTATTTTTCAAATTATCTTTAAAAAAAAGTTTGTATATTGTCTCGTACAATAATTTTGTCGAACGCACAGCAATTCCCCCGCGACCTCACTAAGGATACCACTAGTTTGGATACCACTAGGGGTACCCCGACTTTGAATAACACTGGCTAAATTAAAGGATGGAGGAGGTGTGTGTGTTTGCAACTAGTACACACCGAGGATATGTATCCTGCATTCTATCCTTACAGATTCATAAAACCGCCAAGGCAGCTAAATATATGTATGAATCTCCAAGCTCCTTATGTAATAGCTAGTGAATGAATGTGACAAAATGGTGGTAGCAAAGTGGTTCAGCAGGACCTTTCATTCCCATAGAGCCATAGAGAGGGCTTTCATATCAGCACTAATGCTGAAGGAGGCTTACTAGGCTCTCAGTGTGTGTGTGTCCACGAAAGCAGTGGGATGCTGACATATCAGACACACACACACACACACACACACACACACACACACACACACACACACACACACACACACACACACACACACACACACACACACACACACTCAAAGGCGAACACCCGCACATTTCTGACTTCGCCTCTGATAAGTTTGCTCTCATAGCAAGGACCTGTCAACGACTCAACTGAGCTTTCAACTGGGATTTCCCTTCACACACACACAAACTTGTGCACTCACACTTCTAACGCAGTCTCGGGGGTTTAGAACTGAGCTGACACTTCCCAATCTGGCCCTGCTAATCTGATTAAACGGTGTGTGTGAGTTTGTGTGTCTGCCTCCGTGAGTGTGTGTGTATGTACTGTGTGTGTGTGTGCCTCCGTGTGTGTGTGTGTATGTTATTTGAGAGTTTATTTCAGGACCTCTAGCTCAGTTAGGGCTGCTGTTTGGTATACCGATGGGTATTTACAGCTGTATAGTTGGTGTGGTATTCTATTGTTGAACCAAGCTACAGTGGCAAGAAAAAGTATGTGAACCCTTTGGAAATACCTGGATTTCTGCATAAATTGGTCATAAAATGTTATCTGATCTTCATCTAGGTCAAAACAATAGACAAACACAGTCTGCTTAAACTAATAACACACAATAATTATACGTTTTCAGGTCTTTGTTGAACACACCGGGTAAACATTCACAGCGCAGGGTGGAAAAAGTATGTGAACACTTGGATGTAATAACTGGTTGACCCTCCTTTGGCAGCAATAACATCAACCAAATGTTTTCTGTAGTTGTGGATCAGACCTGCACAACAGTCAGGAGGAATTCTGGACCATTCCTCTTTACAAAACTTTCAGTTCAGCAATATTCTTGGGATGTCTGGTGTGAACTGATCTCTTGAGGTCATGCCACATCATCTCAATCGGGTTGAGGTCAGGACTCTGACTGGGCCACTCCAGAAGGCGTATTTTCTTCTGTTGAATCCATTCTGTTGTTGATTTACTTCTGTATTTTGGGTTGTTGTCCTGTTGCATCACCCAACTTCTGTTGAGCTTCAATTGGTGGACAGATAGCCTAACATTCTCCTGCAAAATGTCTTGATAAACTTGGGAATTCATTTTTCCGTCGATGACAGCAAGCTGTCCAGGCCCTGAGGCAGCAAAGCAGCCCCAAACCATGATGCTCCCTCCACCTACTTTACAGTTGGGATGAGGTTCTGATGTTGGTGTGCTGTGCATTTTTTTCTCCACACATAGTATTGTGCGTTCCTTCCAAACAACTCAACTGTAGTTTCATCTGTCCACAGAATATTTTGCCAGTAGCGCTGTGGAACATCCAGGTGCACTTTTGCAAACTTCAGCTCTAACCAACATCTCTAATCTTGTGTCATTGATTGGACACCAGGTTAGCTGACTCCTGACTCCAATTAGCTTTTGGAGTCAGGCCTAGGGGTTCAAATACTTTTTCCAACCTATGAATGTTTAAATGATGTATTCAATATAGTCAAGAAAAATACAATAATTTAGTTTAAGCACACTTTGTTTGTCTATTGTTGTGACTTAGACGAAGATCAGATCAAATTTGATGACCAATTTATTCAGAAATCCAGATACTTCCAAAGGGTTCACATACTTTTCTTGCCACTGTAAATGTGAAGGTATGTGTTTGTGGCTGCATGCATGCACGTGAGTGTCTGGTGTGTACGCTTCGGCATGTGTGATTTATGTGTGTGTGTGTGTGTGTATACCTGCTCTCCTGCTGATGACCTCCACTACAGACGGAGGGAAGTATCCAACCCGGTCCGTTCCTCTCTGGTTGTCATGGATATAACCTTTCCACCTCCCGTCCATGTGCTGCTCCAACACCTGAAATCAACCATTCATCATTCAGCATTATAGCTGTGCTATTTGTGTGAATGTGTGTTGATTATAAGTGGTTATTGGTCAACTTCTACCCACAGAATGGTTGCACCACCAGATGTGAGAGCTGTTACATTGAAGTCTAGGTCGTAGTCATTAGTGCACACAGTAGCAAACAGTTTTAGAACGATAACAGGAGTTTCTTATTGACAAGTTCAGGTAGTCCCTCCCCGTTTCAGTCTGTTTTCTTCTGTTTGTTGAGTGAATACAACCCTGCTTGTGCTGTACACATGAAACCCAACATATATGCATAATATCTAGTATTCTACGCCAAATCTATCTCTATGAGTAACGGAAATGGGCTTATTAACATTCCAATGAGGGCAGGGTGTGTGTGCATGTGTGCAAGCTTTTGTGTGTGTGTACAGGGTTAGAGAGGGCTAGGGCAGACAGGGTTGGCACAGGACAGGGTACAGTACACAGCATCCTCACTGTGTATGTGTGCCAGGCCAGCTGAGTGGATCTATGGAAGACATGCCCCAGGGAACACTACAATGGAAGAGCTAACACACACAAACACACACACTTTCTGAGCGAACACATACACAAACAATTTCTGAGCGTGTCTTAACAAATGCCCAGAGGGGCCAAAAACAAATATCAGACAGTGTAGCTAGCACACTGAAGGTATGACACACACACATAGCTTGCAAATGGGAATATCTCAAGCTATGGAATGCACTAACTAATGACAGACTGACAGGAGTGTGTCTTTGCCTGCTAGGTACCTCAGAACAACCTCCAACTCTACTCTAACTTCTTACACGGTATAGTCAATTAACCCTAGACATACTGCCAACAGAGCAGCATACCTCACACCATAATTACAAACAACCCGTTGACAACTTAAGAGTACACCAAATTACCACAAAACTCCACACCTCACTCCAGAAACAAAACGTCCACAATGTACAGACTTACACGCTTAACAGTAGGGCACACCAAATTACCGTCAGACACTTTAAAATATCTCACACCATAACCACAAACCTCTAGAAAGAAACTCACAAGTACACAGATTTCCCCCTCACAATGCAGCTACCTCAAGACAGTAGTTCTCCTCATTCAATCTAGTTCTGAAAGCAGCTCAGCCTCCAGGGCAGGAACAAATGTGATTGTTTACTTTTAGGTACGAACACAGATGCACGCTAGTGTACCATAATGAGGTCTCCTGCTCGGAGGTTGAGGGCTGTAGGGTCATGAAGGTTCCAGTAGTCCTTCACCGCTCTCACCTGGAGAGACCCTAACGCTTCTAGAGAGAGAGAGAGAGAAAGAGAGAAAGAAAGAGAGATAGATGTTAGAGAGAGAGAGACGGAGACAGCGAGAGACAGAAAGAAAGACAGAGAGAGAGAGAGAGGAATTACATATTATAGACCAAATCAGAACAAAGCAATACTCCCAGGGGGAAAACGTCTAAAAGCATGAACTGGAGAATGCATAGGAAACAATCCACCACCCTGGGAAATATACAGTGGATTGGTAGGTCCAGATATCCAAGTGAGTAATATGTAGGAGAGGAGAGGAGGCCTATCTATCTCACCTCGTAATAGTATCTTGATGTCCTTGCTGGCTGATGAGGTGGTGAACTGGTTAACGTTGTCCAGAGCTGTCTGGTTGTACGTGTTACATAGGTTTACATCAATACCAGCCTGCATGGGCGGACACACACACACACACACACACACACACACACACACACACACACACACACACACACACACACACACACACACACACACACACACACACACACACACACACACACACACACATCGTTAGTCTCCAAGACACAGCATGCACACACTCCCTAAAAATGATGGGTAGCTGCAGCACAATATGGCGACTGGAGTATGGGTGAGTGGGTGTGTCGAAAGGAGTGGGTGTATGGAAAGCGAATCAGCTAATTGGGCAGATTTGTTGCCATTCAAGACCATGTTGCGTGGCTGATTGGGCTGCACTATGAGTGGATAGAGACGACCAATGCACCGGTGTTGTGCCTGCCTTCCTACTGGGTATCACGGTCATGTCGCCAGAGGTAGCTAACATGCCAATTTTTTTCTCTCATATGATTTTACACAAGAAATAACTAATATTGATAACCATCTAGATGCCACCTTGATACATACATACAGTCTATTAGTCAATGGGGAGGGCATGAACAGCAACTACACAGCAACAACACCGGGACACAGTGCCCTTTGCTCCCGCTTGACAAGCACTACTGTCTGGCAACGGTAAGCACACACATACAACGCATGAAGCAACAGTACACCCATCATCAATACTTAAATAAAAAAGAAACAATCGTCAGTTTTATGACTGAAAATAGCTCACATTATTCCTTAACTCCTTTGTCCGTGTCATGTTTGGATAAGACAGAAACCGCATCCAGTCTTATGCTTTTTCAGCAGATACCTCAGTGGATGGCACCCTATTCCCTATATACAGTGGGGAGAACAAGTATTTGATACACTGCCGATTTTGCAGGTTTTCCTACTTACAAAGCATGTAGAGGTCTGTAATTTTTTATCATAGGTACACTTCAACTGTGAGAGATGGAATCTAAAACAAAAATCCAGAAAATCACATTGTATGATTTTTAAGTAATTAATTTGCATTTTATTGCATGACATAAGTATTTGATCACCTACCAACCAGTAAGAATTCCGGCTCTCACAGACCTGTTCGTTTTTCTTTAAGAAGCCCTCCTGTTCTCCACTCATTACCTGTATTAACTGCACCTGTTTGAACTCGTTACCTGTATAAAAGACACATGTCCACACACTCAATCAAACAGACTCCAACCTCTCCACAATGGCCAAGACCAGAGAGCTGTGTAAAGACATCAGGGATAAAATTGTAGATCTGCACAAGGCTGGGATGGGCTACAGGACAATAGGCAAGCAGCTTGGTGAGAAGGCAACAACTGTTGGCGCAATTATTAGAAAATGGAAGAAGTTTAAGATGACGGTCAATCACCCTCGGTCTGGGGCTCCATGCAAGATCTCACCTCGTGGGGCATCAATGATCATGAGGAAGGTGAGGGATCAGCCCAGAACTACACGGCAGGACCTGGTCAATGACCTGAAGAGAGCTGGGACCACAGTTTCAAAGAAAACCATTAGTAACACACTACGCCGTCATGGATTAAAATCCTGCAGCGCACGCAAGGTCCCCCTGCTCAAGCCAGCGCATGTCCAGGCCCGTCTGAAGTTTGCCAATGACCATCTGGATGATCCAGAGGAGGAATGGGAGAAGGTCATGTGGTCTGATGAGACAAAAATAGAGCTTTTTGGTCTAAACTCCACTCGCCATGTTTGGAGGATGAAGAAGGATGAGTACAACCCCAAGAACACCATCCCAACCGTGAAGCATGGAGGTGGAAACATCATTCTTTGGGGATGTTTTTCTGCAAAGGGGACAGGACGACTGCACCGTATTGAGGGGAGGATGGATGGGGCCATGTATCGCGAGATCTTGGCCAACAACCTCCTTCCCTCAGTAAGAGCTTTGAAGATGGGTCGTGGCTGGGTCTTCCAGCATGACAACGACCTGAAACACACAGCCAGGGCAACTAAGGAGTGGCTCCGTAAGAAGCATCTCAAGGTCCTGGAGTGGCCTAGCCAGTCTCCAGACCTGAACCCTATAGAAAATCTTTGGAGGGAGCTGAAAGTCCGTATTGCCCAGCGACAGCCCCGAAACCTGAAGGATCTGGAGAAGGTCTGTATGGAGGAGTGGGCCAAAATCCCTGCTGCAGTGTGTGCAAACCTGGTGAAGAACTACAGGAAACGTATGATCTCTGTAATTGCAAACAAAGGTTTCTGTACCAAATATTAAGTTCTGCTTTTCTGATGTATCAAATACTTATGTCATGCAATAAAATGCAAATTAATTACTTAAAAATCATACAATGTGATTTTCTGGATTTTTGTTTTAGATTCCGTCTCTCACAGTTGAAGTGTACCTATGATAAAAATTACAGACCTCTACATGCTTTGTAAGTAGGAAAACCTGCAAAATCGGCAGTGTATCAAATACTTCTTCTGCCCACTGTATATATATTTTACTAGGCAAGTCAGTTAAGAACAAATTCTTATTTTCAATGACAGCCTAGGAACAGTGGGTTAACTGCCTTGTTCAGGGGCAGAAAGACAGATTTTTACCTTGTTAGCTCGGGGATTCAATCTTGCAACTTCCGTTTACTAATCCAACGCTGTAACCACTAGGCTACCTGCCGCCCCATATACAGTAGTGCACTTATTTTTTGTCCAGAGCCTGTTGAAAGTAGTGCACTAAATAAGGAATAGGGTGCCATTTGGGATGCAGCCAGTAAGGAGATTCAGATGGTAGTGTTAAGTCTTACGTCCAGCAGCAGGTGCACTACTTCTGTCTTGCCATAGAGGGCAGCCTCGTGCAGAGAGGTCCCAGCCTTAGTGGCTCTGTTGATGTCTATACCAGCCTTCAGTAGCAACCTGAAAACGAAATACACACAGACAGGAGGTTTTACACACAACATACATTACTAACAACACACAGACACACACACACACACGAGCCCAGCTGTAGGAATGCTTAAGGTATCAGATCCAGACAGTTGTGGATGTGGTGGAGGAAATCTGGGGTTACGTCCTAAATGGCAATCTATTCTCTACATAATGCACTACTTTTGACCAGGGCCCATTGCTCTGCACTATGTGGAGAATTTGGGACACAGACTGGGAATCTGGGTGTTCCTCTGGGAATGCCTGGCATGGGGAGGGAATGTCAAAGAGATGATCCACAGACTCCCACACCATTGGGAAAATAAGGGAGGGGAGGAGAGGGTAGAGGAGAAAAGAGGATAAGAGGAGGGTATAGGAGGAGAGGGTAGAGGAGGAGGGGAGAGGAGGAGAGGAGAGGAGGGTAGAGGAGGAGACGGTAGAGGAGGAGGAGAGAGGAGGGTAGAGGATATTAGGGTAGATGAGGAGAGGAGGGTAGAGGAGGAGAGGGTAGAGGAGAGGAGGATAGAGGAGATTAGGGTAGATGAGGAGGGGAGGGTAGAGGAGAGGAGGGTAGAGGAGGGTAGAGGAGGAGAGGAGGGTAGAGGAGAAGAGGGTAGAGGAGAGGAGCAGAGGAGAGGAGGATAGAGGAGAGGAGGGAAAAATAAGAGAGGAAGGATAGAAGAAGAGGAGAGAGAAAGAGGTGGAGAGGGAAGAGCGGAGGTGAGAAGTAGGAAGCAGTGGGGAAAAATAGTGGAGGAGAAGAGGAGTGAGGAGATGGAAGAAGAGGAGGAATGAAGAAAGGAGTAAAGAGGAGGAGAGCTGGTTACTCAACATCTTTATAAGAGTATAATAATCAGTATAATAATCACATTGGGCTGAAGTAAAAGGGAAGCTGAAAACAGACTGCAAACGGACTCTTTTCTAAGACCTTCCATCCCCCCCATCCCTCCATTCACAAAAATAAGCAACCCACACAGCTTAAAGTGGGAGGAATCTGTATGAGGAACCAAAGTCTCACAAACGTAGTAGAAAAGGTGCAAAAGTGTGCATCCCAAATGGCACCCTAGTCCCTATATAATGAACTACTTTTGACCAGCGCCTAAAGGGAATACAGTGACAGGTTTTACAAACATGAACCTTTTGACCAAGCTCAAGTCAATAGTGGAAAAGAGACACCCCACTGGGCACAGATGTCAGTTCACCATTAAGTTGAGATTTACGTTTGGCTGAGTTGTCAACTAATGTGAAATTAACCAACAATTTCACCCTATCATTGGATTGAGGTTAAAATATGGTAGAAATAAAAGCGAAATTCCCTTAAGTTGATGACTTTTTGCAAATCAAATCAATTTTCTAAGTTGATTTAACATCATCAAATTAAATTTTTTGGTTGAAATTACATGGAAACAACATTGATTCAACCAGTTTTTGCCCGGCGGGACTCCTTTGGGTTGGCCTGGGATTCCAGGGTCATTCTTTATTTCATTTCCTCCTACTATGTCTCTCTCTATATGTCTCTCTCTCTCTCTCTCTCTCTCTCTCTCTCTCTCTCTCTCTATATATATATATATATATATATATATATATATATATATATATATATATATATATATATATATATATATATATGTCTCTCTCTCTCTCTCTATATATATACCGTAATTGCTGGACTATTAAGCGCACCTGAATATAAGCCGTACCCACTGAATTTTTTACAAATATGTATTTTGTACATAAATAAACCGCACATGTCTATAAGCCGCAAGTGCCTACCGGTACATTGAAACAAATGAACTTTACACAGCCTTTAAACGAAACACGGCTTGTAACAAAAATAAATAGGCTTTTAAACGAAACACGGCTTGTAACAAAAATAAATAGGCTTTAACGAAACACGGCTTGTAACAAAAATAAAAAATAAATAGCAGTAAACAGTAGCCTACCAAGAAAGTCAAACTTCATTGCGGTGGCGATTGTTATGGCTTTCAGTCGGATCTGCACAGTTCCAACGTCTTATCATCGACTCATTAAGGCTCCCGTGCAGCAGCTCTATTTCCTTTTCCAACAGCCAGATCGATCGCCTTCAACTTGAAAGCTGCATCATATGCATTTCTCCGTGTTTTTGCCATGATGAGGGTGACAAAATGACTACCGTAATCAGAATGATGGCAAGTTTGAGCGCGCTCGATTTACATGTGACGGTGCTCAGTTTTTTGGCGGCATGAATCTTGTGGGAAAAAAACAAAACATAAATTAGCCGCGTCATTGTATAAAGCGCGAGGTTCATAGCGTGGGAAAAAAGTAGCGGCTTATAGTCCGGAAATTACGGTATGTCTCTCTCTCTCTCTATATATATATATATATTGTAACGACCCTGGGTTTATAAGCGCGGAAATCGACTCTGCCGCTCGAGCATGCTTTTGCGGCACAGTCGATAGCGCGCCGGACCTCGGGCTAGAAGGTCGAGGGTTCGAGACCTGCTCCCTGCTGTTTCATTACATTGGTGTCGGAAGTGATCGGACCTCGCATCCACGACAGTGCGTGTGCTTGGCCGGTGAGCGCGTTCCTGTAAGACGTAAAGTCGCAAGCTAGCGCGAGGACGCGCTCTTTGAAAGGAGGGAGTAGTGTAACGACCCTGGGTTTATAAGCGCGGAAATCGACTCTGCCGCTCGAGCATGCTTTTGCGGCACAGTCGATAGCGCGCCGGACCTCGGGCTAGAAGGTCGAGGGTTCGAGACCCGCTCCCTCCTGTTTCATTACAATATATATGTCTCTCTCTCTCTATATATACAGTGGGGCAAAAAAGTATTTAGTCAGCCACCAATTGTGCAAGTTCTCCCACTTAAAAAGATGAGAGAGTAAAGGAAATAATGAATGGGGCCATGTATCGTGAGATTTTTCATATAAGATCCAGTGTAATGGTCCAGCGCTTGCGGCAGGAATCCGGTGATGTAGTGGAAAGAAAAGCAGTCCGATATGCTCAGGGCTGATATCGCGCTGTGCAGACTGGCAGGTATTATCCGGGCTAAAGCCCGCTAGCAGTGGCTAACAATGACTAAATAGCTAGTAGCTAATTAGCAGGCTAGCCTGATGGCGGTTCCAGTTATAAGGTCTAAGAAATAGCAGATCCATACCACATTGGGTGAGGCGGGTTGCAGGAAGGTATATTTAATTCGAAAATGGAAAAAAGAGATTGAAATATAATGAAATGTATACAAAAAAACGAAAAAGACTGAATATGCCATCTTGGGGAAAATAAAGTCTCTCTCTCTTTCTCTCTTCTCTCTCTCTCTATTCTTCTCTCGCTCTCTTCTCTCTCTCTCTTCTCTCTCTCTCTCTCTCTCTAATATGGGAGTAAAATTCCACAGCAGCAGAATGTGTAACACGGATGGAGGGAACCCCATAACCTCCTGGGAATGTGGTGATTTAAGTAGGAAGGGAATCATTAACAGCATGTAAGAGACCCTGGAGGTTATGGGGTTCGAGGGTGGAGATCCCACTTACGCAATGTCAACACACACACGCACACGGTCAAGGACAGCTACTCCTCTCACCTGATGATGTCTTTGTGTCCATTGCGAGCGGCCAGGTGAAGGGGTGTGTTGGAGGAGGCAGAGTCTAGACTGTCTAGCTCCTCCCCCTCCAACAGAGCTACCACCATGTTACTGCTCAATAACAACTGAGCCACCTGAGAGAGAGAATGAGACAGACAGACAGACAGTGAGACAAAGAGAGGGAGAGAGAGACAGACAGTGAGACAAAGACAGACAGAGCAAGACAGAAAGACACACAGAGAGAGAAAGGGAGAGATAGAGAGACAAAGAGAGAGAGAGAAGGGTGTAGAGATATAGAAGAGGTGAAGCGTAAAGGAGCCAAAGAGAGAGATGGAAGGATGGAGAAAGAGAGAGAGATAAGCTTAGTATCAGTGAAAGTCAAAATGGATACCTTTCATTTGTGTATTCCAGTGGTGGAAAAAGTACCCAATTGCCATACAATAACTCAAGTAAAAGTGAAAGTCACCCAGTAATATAAGAGTACATATAACTGCTAATAAACTCAGCAAAAAAAATAAATGTCCCTTTTTCAAGACCCTGTCTTTCAAAGATAATTCGTAAAAATCCAAATAACTTCACAGATCTTCATTGTAAAGGGTTTAAACACTGTTTCCCATGCTTTTATAATGAACCATAAACCATTTCCCATGCCTTTCTACTGACTCTGAAAAACACCAAAAGAAAGATGCCCAGGGTCCCTGCTCATCGGCGTGAACGTGCCTTAGGCATGCTGCAAGGAGGCATGAAGACTGCAGATGTGGTCATGGCAATAAATTGCAATGTCCGTACCGTGAGACACCTAAGACAGCACTACATCTGAACATCACACCTGCGGGACAGGTACAGGATGGCAACAACAACTGCCCGAGTTACACCAGGAACGCACAATTCCTCCATCAGTGCTCAGACTGTCCGCAATAGGCTGAGAGAGGCTGGACTGAGGGCTTGTAGGCCTGTTGTAAGGCAGGTCCTCACCAGACATCACCGGCAACAGCGTTGCCTATGGGCACAAACCCACCGTCGCTGGACCAGACAGGACTGGCAAAAAGTGCTCTTCACTGACGAGTCGCGGGTTTGTCTCACCAGGGGTGATGGTCGGATTTGCGTTTATCGTCGATGGAATGAGCGTTACACCGAGGCCTGTACTCTGGAGAAGGGATCGATTTGGAGGTGGAGGGTCCGTCATGGTCTGGGGCGGTGTGTCACAGCATCATCGGACTGAGCTTGTTGTCATTGCAGGCAATCTCAACGCTGTGCGTTACAAGGAAGACATCCTCCTCCCTCATGTGGTACCCTTCCCGCAGGCTCATCCTGACATGACCCTCCAGCATGACAATGCAGAGCCCGGATCTCAATCCCATTGAGCACGTCTCGGGACCTGTTGGATCTGAGGGTAAGGGCTAGGGCCATTCCCCCCATAAATGTCTGGGAACTTGCAGGTGCCTTGGTGGAAGAGTGGGGTAGCATCTCACAGCAAGAATTGGCAAATCTGTTGCAGTCCATGAGGAGGAGATGCACTGCAGTACAGCTGGTGGCCACACCAGATACTGACTGTTACTTTTGATTTTGACCCCCCCTTTGATCAGGGACAAATTATTCAATTTCTGTTAGTCACATGTCTGTGGAACTTGTTCAGTTTATGTCTCAGTTGTTGAATCTTGTTATGTTCATACAAATATTTACACATGTTAAGTTTGCTAAAAAGAAACACAGTTGACAGTGAGAGGACGTTCCTTTTTTTGCTGAGTTTATATACTTAAGTATCAAAAGTAAAAGTATAAATCATTTCTCATTCTTTATATTAAGAAAAACAAACTGCACAAATTCCTTGTTATTTAAATTTACGGATAACGAGGGGCACATTCCAACATATCAGAGGCAGTAGGGATGACCAGGGATGTTCTCTTGATAAGTGTGTGAATTGGACCCTTTTCCTGTCCTGCTAAGCATTCGAAATGTAACGAGTACTTTTGGGTGTCAGGGAAAATGTATGGAGTAAAAAGTACATTGTTTTCTTAAGGAATGTTGTGAAGTAAAAGTTGTCAAAAATATAATTAGTAAAGTAAAGTACAGATACCCCCAAAAAACTACTTAAGTAGTACTTTAAAGTATTTTTACTTAAATACTTTACACCACTTGTGTATTCCATACATGTACATTTTATGGGGCCACCTAAGTGCACATAAAACCTGCCTAGCAACTGTCCATGCACTGGGTGTCTAAAGATACCCCTAGTACCGTAACAAAGACGCTTACTGGGGGAGGGAAAGGAGAGGGAAAGGGGAGATAGAGACTACAGTAATAAAGACCTTAACTGACTCAGCGTTACAGCCTAAAGCCTGTTGTTATGCTATTCACAGGGCCAGAAGATTACTGACGTGTCTGTCTGTCTTGCGTGCGTGCCTGTGTGTGTGAATTCAACTTTGGCTAAATCTACAAAACAGGGACAGCTATACATTTCATGACAACTGTGACAGAGAAACATACTGCACTGCAAAATCTCTCTCACTTGTGTGTGTGTGTATGCCTGTGTGCATGCATCGGTGTGTGTGTGTGTGTTTGTGCGAGAGAGTGTGTATGTGCGTGCGTGCGTGCCTGTATGCGCGTTTGTGTGTGCCTGTCCGGGGAGCAGAACTGAAACCCATTTCCCTTTAGCTGAAACAGGCTTATTTTAGCTGCTAGTTCATTTTAGCTGCTAGTTCATTTTAGCTGCTAGTTCATTTCATTTTGTGAGATGTTTGACATAGGCCTACCCCCTCTATCCATCACACACCCTCTGTGAGACATGGACAAATATACACACACACTATCACCACTTACACTGGCCTTTGATCATTGCAATGTCTATGGGATGTGCGTGTTAAGTGTGGGTTAAACAGGGAGGTATTGTGGCATGTATATCTACAGTTTATTACAGTTTTTCTCAATCGCGTACACACATTTTTTGGAACAATATTTTCAATTTTCAAAACTGAGTTCACAAGACTGTGGCTTTTTGCAAAACAAAATGCATTTTCAAAATGTAGTTGCCTTCTCAAATAAATACATTCATCAAAACTATATTATACCATCACAATACATTCATCAAAACTATATTATACTGTCATAATACATTCATCAAAACTATATTATATCGTCATAATACATTCATCAAAACTATATTATACCGTCATAATACATTCATCAAAACTATATTATACTGTCATAATACATTCAACAAAACTATATTATACCGTCATAATACATTCATCAAAACTATATTATACCGTCATAATACATTCATCAAAACTATATTATATCGTCATAATACATTCATCAAAACTATATTATACTGTCATAATGTCACGCCCTGGCCTTAGTATTCTTTGTTTTCTTAATTATTTTAGTTAGGTCAGGGTGTGACATGGGGAATGTATGTGGTTTTTGTAGTGTCTAGGGTGGTTGTAAGGTTTAGGGGGTTTATTAGAGTAGTTGGGTTTATGTTTAGTATAGAAGTCTAGCTGTGTCTATGGTTGAGTGTAGGTATCTAGGAAAGTCTATGGTTGCCTGAATTGGGTCTCAATTAGAGACAGCTGGTTATTGTTGTCTCTGATTGGGAGCCATATTTAAGGCAACCATAGGCTTTAGCTGTTTGTGGGGAATTGTCTATGTCGAAGTGTTTTGTGTCAGCACTTATGTTTGTATAGCTTCACGGTCGTCTGTTTTGTTGGTTTGTTTTGTTTTTTCCTTCTTTAAATAAAAAGAAGATGTACTTTCCACGCGCTGCGCCTTGGTCCTCTCTCAGTCCCTTTGACGATCGTGACACATAATACATTCATCAAAACTATATTATACTGTCATAATACATTCATCAAAACTATATTATATCGTCATAATACATTGATCAAAACTATATTATACTGTCATAATACATTCATCAAAACTATATTATACTGTCATAATACATTCATCAAAACTATATTATACTGTCATAATACATTCATCAAAACTATATTATACTGTCATAATACATTCATCAAAACTATATTATACCGTCATAATACATTCATCAAAACTATATTATACTGTCATAATACATTCATCAAAAGAATACGATACCGTCATAATAGATTCATCAAAACTATATTATACCGTCATAATAGATTCATCAAAACTATATTATACCGTCATAATAGATTCATCAAAAGAATACGATACCGTCATAATAGATTCATCAAAACTATATTATACCGTCATAATAGATTCATCAAAACTATACGATACCGTCATAATAGATTCATCAAAACTATATTATACCGTCATAATAGATTCATCAAAACTATATTATACCGTCATAATAGATTCATCAAAACTATATTATACCGTCATAATAGATTCATCAAAACTATACGATACCGTCATAATAGATTCATCAAAACTATATTATACCGTCATAATAGATTCATCAAAAGAATACGATACCGTCATAATAGATTCATCAAAACTATATTATACCGTCATAATAGATTCATCAAAACTATATTATACCGTCATAATAGATTCATCAAAAGAATACAACTGCCTGCCAAAAGATTAACGCAACTTTTTTTTTATTTTTTATCTACTTTTACCCAGTAGATCAATACATTTTCTTAGCGGTCACCAAATCATGATGATCAAAGTTGGAAGTACATCTTTCCAAAGCTGCAGAACTATGGAAAATTACTCTCCTTTTTTGCATATCTCACTAAACAAATTTCATACACATCCAATCAAATATTATTCCAATAAAAAAATAAGCACATTGTGTGCAGGGTTCATTTAGGATTCATTAATCACAATCCAATTCCATGTATTCAATACAAAGGCTGGTTTGCTCATCGTTTTGTAGACATTCCATTGGCACAAGGAAACACTATCTACAATAGAAATAAGGAAAGGTGAATACAATGGAGGAACACAACTGACATGAATGTATAGGCCTCAATCCACACCAAAGCAAAGCTCTGTAATGGAATGTTGAAGATGATGACTTAGGAGTAAACCAAAGGTACATAGAAGAAACCAATTTTATTCTCTGCATCTCTGCATGTCCGGACTATTGTAAAAAAATCTGATCAAATAGACGGTCCCCATTGCCTAGAGATCTTTCCTGGCTACCCCTACCCCGGGTCAACAGCTCAGCACCCCCAAATCAACTTGCCAAAGCCTCCCCCATTTCTCCTTCACCCAAATCCAGACAGCTGATGTTCTGAAAGAGCGGCAATATCTGGACCCCTACAAATCAGCTGGGCTAGACAATCTGGACCTTCTCTTTCTAAAATTATCCAACGCAATTGTTGCAACCCCTATTACTAGCCTGTTCAACCTCTCTTCCGTATCGTCTGAGATCCCCAAAGATTGGAAAGCTGCCGCGGTCATCCCCCTCTTCAAAGGGGGTGACACTCTAGACCCAAACTGTTACAGACCTATATCTATCCTACCCTGCCTTTCTAAAGTCTTCAAAAGCCAAGTTAACAAACAGATCACCGACCATTTCGAATCAGACCGTACCTTCTCCGCTATGCAATCTGGTTTCCGAGCTGGTCATGGGTGCACCTCAGCCACGCTCAAGGTCCTAAACGATTTCATAACCGCCATCGATAAAAGACAATACTGTGCAGCCGTCTTCATCGACCTGGCCAAGGCCTTCGACTCTGTCAATCACTGCATTCTTATCGGCAGACTCAACAGCCTTGGTTCCTCAAATGACTGCCTCGCCTGGTTCACCAACTACTTCTCAGATAGAGTTCAGTGTGTCAAATTGGAGGGCCTGTTGTCCGGACCTCTGGCAGTCTCTATGGGGGTGCCACAGGGTTCAATTCTCGGGCCGACTCTCTTCTCTGTATACATCAATGATGTTGGTGATTCTCTGCTCCACCTCTACGCAAACGACACCATTCTGTATACATCTGGCCCTTCTTTGGACACTGTGTTAACAAACCTCCAGACGAGCTTCAACGCCATACAACACTCCTTCCGTGGCCTCCAACTGCTCTTAAATGCAAGCAAAACTAAATACATGCTCTTCAACTGATCACTGCCCGTACCCGCCCGCCCGTCTAGCATCACTACTCTGGACGGTATTGACATAGAATATGTGGACAACTACAAATACCTAGATGTCTGGTTAGACTGTAAACTCTCCTTCCAGACTCACATTAAGCATCTCCAATCCAAAATTAAATCTAGAATCGGCTTCCTATTTCGCAACAAAGCATCCTTCACTCATGCTGCCAAACATACCCTCGTAAAACTGACTATCCTACCGATCCTTGACTTCGGCGATGTCATCTACAAAATAGCCTCCAACACTCTACTCAGCAAATTGGATGCAGTCTATCACAATGCCATCCGTTTTGTCCCCAAAGCCCCATGCACTACCTACCACCGTGACCTGTACGCTCTCGTTGGCTGGTCCTCACTTCATTTTCGTCGCCAAATTTAATGTTTTGCAAAATGTGGTCTAAGATATGCAAGTCAGATACAAGGGCAAGAAAAGGATCTGAAGTTCTGTAAATGTATTTGAACATTTGATCATTGCTGTTCTGCTATAGATACGTTTCAACAGATCCAAAACGTGCTTGTACGCGATTGAGAAAAACTGAAACTAGCATATATGAAAATATGCCCTTTAGAGGAGGCTGGTGGGTGGAGATAGATGGGTGGAGATGTAATAGCTGGAATGAAATGAATTGACCGGTATCAAACACATGGAAACCATGAGTTAGATGTGTTTGTAACCTTTTCATACTATCCATTCCATCCATTGCAATGAGCCCGTCCTCCTACATCTCTACCCACCAGCCTCCTCTGCCACACACACATATGCTTACCATAAAATACACAAACACACTCACACTCACTGACTCACCTTGAGTCTGCCAAACTCGCAAGCCAGGTCCAGAGGGGTCTTGTTGGCTTTGTTCAACAGACATGGATTAGACTGGTGCTGGAGTAACATCTCAGACTGATGGAGAGAGTGGGGAGGAGAGGGGGAGGAAGAAAGAGGAGGAGAGGGGGAGGGAGAGAGAGGAGAAAGGGGGGAAAGAGAGGAGAGAGGGGGGGACAGAGAGAGATAAAAAAAAAGAGAGAGAGAGAGAGAGAGAGAGAGAGAGAGAAAGGAGATAAATAAACATAACATTCTGACATTTCATCACCACAGCAAGCAGAGAGAGGCATCAGGATCTTAGCTCAGGGCTAAAGCAGTAGTCCTAACAGGGCTTCCATTACTAGGGTCAGTAAATTCCCTGGTTTTCACGAAATCCCGGTTGGATGATTCCCGGAATCAGGAGGGAATAAGCAGGAAATCCAGATTCCTCCAACCAGGACTATTATAGAAAATTCCTGTAATTTTGCGACCCTATCCATTACAGAGAAATACCTCTGGCTTTGTTAATGTTCCTGCTTTGTCCACACACAATACAATACAATACCTCAGTAGTCTCCATGACCAGTTATGCTGCTGCGTGTATGTTTGTGCGTTTCGTGTGTGTGTGCATGTGTGTGGGTGCGTGTTGGTGTGTGTGTGAACACACCTCTCAGGTAGACTCCCTAATTGTGTATTAAAGACACCCAATACACATATTCCTCCTTCCTCCCATTAGTCTCAATATGTCACCCAGGGAACCCACTGCTGACCTGATCATGTCATGTAGTTACTATAGAGCCCTCTCCTTTCACTCACCCTGACACCTAACGTACACAATCTGTGTCACGCTGTCACACCTGGAAACACTATATACACACTGATACTGAGTGAAGGTGTGTGTGGTGAGGCCTCTTACCAGTGTGTAATCCTTCCAAATATCGAACCATGTCTCTGAGTTGATAAGGGTCAATTGTGTGTGTGTGTGTGTGTGTGCGTGCATGTGTCTGTCTGCGTTTGTGTGTTCATGTGTGTGTACTCACCACCTGGTAGTGTCCATACTGTGCAGACAGGTGTAGAGGTATCTGTCCGTCCTGTGACGGTGTGTTAACTGATGCTCCAGCTCTTAGTAGCAGCAACACAGAGTCAGCTTTACCCTGCCACGCTGCATAGTGGAGCGGACGCATACCTAGAGAGAGAGAGAGAGAGAGAGAGAGAGACAGAGAGAGACAGAGAGAGAAGTAGGGAGGGAGGGAGAGAAGTAGGGAGGGAGGGAGAGAGGAGATGGAAGAAGAGAGAGAGATAAAAAGAGTAAAAATAGTACAAGAGAAGGTTAGTTAGGAAAAGACAGAGTTGAAAAGAGATAGACAGAGGGGAGTCCAACAAGAATCCCATGAAAGCTCATGAAGGAGCCAAACAATGTAAGGTGTAATCCAGGACTGGCTTTTGTTCTGTTTGCCAAAACAAGTGGCAGAGTGACCGCTTTAGAGTTTTTTCGAATCCCAGATTGCCCCTTTAATGACTTGTGCTGTTGTATTACCTGTTTATAACTGTTCATAAGTGTTTATACCGACTTATAAGAGCTTATAACTTCTCACCATTGGTGTCTTTGATGTCCACAGTGGCTTGAGCCTCCAGTAGTAGAGACAGCAGTTCAGTGGTGCCCGTTAGAGCTGCATGGTGTAACGCTGAAAACCTGGGGAAGAGAGAGGGAAGAGAGGTGGGGGGTAGAGAGAGAGAGACGGGGAGAGGGACACAGATAGAGAGAGAGAGAGAGAGAGAGAGATGGAGCATTAATATTATTCCATCCACTCTGTTGTTACTACTACAGTAATTGTCTAGGAATATTCTGGAAGCGTGTGCAGCCTCCATACTCCATACAGACTCTATATTTCCAGTACTGTCCAACAGTGCCTGGTGTAAGGAGTCTTTCCCCTCTTAGGTAGTTGTGGAGGTTTTCCAGGGTGAAATGAGTCTGCCATAGTCTGGACAGAGAGGCTATAAATCTACCTGATGACTTTACAGGAGGTGAGCCTTCATCAGAACACACTAGCAGACGATGGCAGGACGGTGTGTGTGCGTGTGTGTTTGTTTGTGTTTGTGTGTCAGGGGGCAGTATATCCCACGAGGGACAAATTAAATGCATAAATTTGGGCCCTTCATTCCTGGAGAGCAGGGTGTTCAAGACAACAGTCGACTGTTGAATTACTGCCAGACATGGAACACAGACACCTCCACTGTTCCAGCTCCAACCTTAAACCAAGGACCTAGGTCCAAACATAGCCATCTATACAGGGTACAAACTCTGACCAAGGTGCGTCCCAAATGGCAACCTATTCCCTATGTGGGCCCTGGTCAAAAGTAGTGCTCTATTCAGGTAATAGGGTGCCATTTAAGATGCAACCCAAGAACCACAACATCCCTATCAATTTAGTATCAATAAGCTGGGGGGAAAATGTATTTGGGATAATAGTATTTCAACTCAAGTATGGGAGAGTACTATGAAATGTGCTTGTGCATAGGTATGTGTGTGTGTGTGTGTCAGGGGACTGGGTTCAGTGCTGGTTCACTGAATACCTGGAGTATCAAGGACAGTAATACAGCACTCACTCAGAACTGTACTTCTAAAATACAAGCCATTAGAAGACGCTTTTATGCAAAGCGATTTACAGTCATACATTTTACGTACAGGTGGTCCTGGGAATCGAACCCACTATCCTGGCGTTGCAAGCGCCATGCTCTGCCAACTGAGCTACAGAAGACCACGCACAGAAGCTTTGATTATTTCATATCCACTTAAAAAACTATATTCTGTGAGACTGTGACGATGGTTGGGAATGGGATCCAGTCATGTAAGGTCTGAGTGTGTAAGGCTGCATGGTGAAAAATAGGACCCTACATAGGGAATAGGGTACCATTTAGGATGAAGCCTGAGTGTGTGTATCAGTATCTGACTGCTGATTTCCAGACTTGAAGGCTCAATGTTTTGACCTGCCTGGTACTTAGTCAGATACACATCCATCCATCTATCCAACTATGTCTCATCTGTCTGTTTTCACTCCTTTATTTATTTCTTTACAACCTTGTGTATCTCTCACTCCAACTTTCACTTTTACTTGAGTCCTTTTCTATTAAAGTATCTTTACTTTAACTCAAGTAGGACAATTGGGTACTTTTCCACCACTGGAATACACAAATTAAATGTATCCATTTTGACTTTCACTGATACTAAGCTTATCTCTGTCTCTGTTTTATGTCTCTCTTTCTCCATCCTTCCATCTCTCTCTTTGCCTCCTTTACACTTCTCTCTCTCTCTTCCTCTCTCTCTCCCTCTCTCTACCTCCCTCTCTCTCCCCCTCTGCTGACTGAGTGTTGACTCATGGTGACTGGTCACTGTTAGCTCACCTCTCATTTCTTCCTTTCAGTCCCTCAGCACCACTATCATATATCACATCCCCCTCTCTCTTAAACAAATACACACCCACACACAGTCTGGTCTGTCTGTGTACAGGTGTGACTGGGTGGTGAGTAAATCTACATTGACACAAGATACAGATTAAATAACTGACCACAGACCACATCAGGTATGTACTTTCAATAGTCACATTAGCGATAATGACCATGTCAATCAAACTAAATGTTATTGAGTGAGTCTTGCTCTACAAACATTGATTGCATTCCTCTGAGCAAACAAAGTGTTCACAGAGGAAAAACCACAAGTCCATCTAACTGACTCACGCACCTCAGTAAACAAAGACTAATGCTTGCTAGGCTTGAGTGGTATAACGTATACTGTGGTATTTTGAAATATACGCCAGGTCATTTTATCCCCAGCTCAGGGTTCCAGCTATACATTTGGTTTGTTAACTTGCTAGCTAAGTGGCTAACAAAAGAAAAATCAAGTGGCTAAAAAAAAGAGAAAATAGCGCCCTGTGTGCACTGTCGGTAATACTGAATACCCTGGTATGGTACAGGAACGGTATAAAGTTATGAAAATCTGGATACCACCCAACCCTAACGCATGCACACACTGATGTCTTACCCATCTGAGTCCTGATAGTTGATGTTCAGCCTCTTTGTGGAACTCAGCAACTCTGAAAAACAAAAGGATGGAGGGAGGGAAGGAAGGAAGGAGGGAGGGAGGGAAAAACAACATAAGGACATATTTGTCTTTTCAACAGAATGCCTTAGTGAGCTTCCATCATGGAAATGTCTCTGCTCACGTTTCTCTTTTTTTCGCTTTTTCTTCATCACTCGTTCCTGAAATAACAAGTCAGAATCATTGGAGGATGCTCCCCAAACTCATTCTCTCTCTCACTCTTCGATTTCGTATGGTATTATGACAAAAAATTGCCAGCTGACAAATGAAATGTCAGTAATTCCCTATGAAAATGAAACACATCAATTCAACCTTCTTACTTGGCTTTTAGTCTGGCTCCAGGTCTGTTGCTGAAGCAAACTCCTCTCTGGTGTTTTTATCCGCTACAATTGCAAACAAATATAAAGTAAAATCCAAAATTATTGGTGCCCTTGATAAAGATGAGCTATATTGTATGCACATAAAATGTGGATTATACAGTGACCTCCAAAAGTAGAGGGACAGTGACACATTTGTATTTGAAATTATACAATGACTATGAGGTTAAAGTGCAGACTGTCAGCTTTAATTTGAGGCTATTTTCATCCATTAACTGTTTGGGAATTACAGCACTTTTTGTACATAGTCCCCCCATTTTAGGGTACCGGAATTATTGGGACAAATTTACATACAGCATGTGTATTAAAGTAGTCAAAAGTTGAGTACTTGGTCCCATATTCCTAGCACGCAAGCTTGAATGCATTTGGATGCATTTGCAAATGGATGCATTTGCTGTTTGTTTTGGTTTTGTTTCAGATTATTTTGTGCCCAATAGAAATGAATGGTAAATCATGTAGTGTCATTTTGGAGTCACTTTTATTGTAAATAAGAATAGAGCATGTTTCTAAACACTCCTACATTAATGTGGACGCTACCATGATTACGGATAGTCCTGAATGACTCGTAAATAAGAGAAAGTTAAAGATGCCATTTTAATGTAATGGTGAGAGGTTAGCATGTCTTGGGGGTATACTATTTGTGCGTCTGTAACTTTCTCATTCAAGAAGGATGCATATGCTGAGTGTACAAAACATTAAGAACACCTTCCTAATATTGAATCACACCCCCCTTTTGCACTCTGAACAGCCTCAATTCGTTGTGGCATGGACTCGACAAGGTGTTGAAAACGTTCCACAGGGATGTTGGCCCATGTTGACTCCAATGCTTCCCACAGTTGTGTCCAATTGGCTGGATGTCATTTGGGTGGTGGACCATTCTTGATACACATGGGAAACTGTTGAGCGTGGGGGTGGGGCGGCTACGAAGCTAACATGTGGAATTGTTTTAAGATGGTCAGACCATGGAACATTTAGCTATTTGATTTTGAATTGTACGACCCCTTTAGGTATCAAAAAATATATTTACTACTATAGGCCATAGAAATGTATTGATTAACACATTCATAAATGGCAAAAAATACAGTAAAACATTTTATCATAAGGAATAAGGTTTTGAAGTGTCTGTCCTATATTTAGGAGATAAAATAATATATTTTTTCAGACGAGTTCTGTGACACTTGTGGGGGGTCGTAGAGCATAACAGAGAACAACGTGTCTCCCCTTCATAATAGTTTGTAGGCCAAACCGTTCAGACACTACAGACGTTTTGTGAGATGACCGATTTTCGGGATGATCTGACAAACACCGCTGTAGCTCCACATAGGCAGATGTGGATTGAGCCCATGCAAAAAAAAAGATTTCTCTAGCTTAAACTGAAGGATTTATATGGAGATTTTTTTATTATGTTACTTAGATTGACTCACGGGTGCGTCAATAGACTCTTAAGGATTAACCTGTCTCCTCCCCTTCATCTACATTGATTAAAGTGGATTTTACAAGTAACATCAATAAGGGATCATAGCTTTCAACTGGTGAGTCTATGTCATGGAAAGTGCAGGTGTTTTTAATATTTTGTACACTCAGTGTATAGCAGTGGTCACCAACCTTTTCTGAGTCAAGATCACTTTCTGAGTCAAAATGCAAGCTGAGATCTACAGCTCAGATTTTTTTTAAACATGACTTTAAAAAAGTAAGCATGTGCAACATTAACCGATTAAAAACAGTTCTGTATCAATGAGGTTTGTGCAGTAGGCTATGGGCCCAAGACATTGTAACTTGGCTATGCATGAATTGCACTGCCAATGTTGTTATTCTCAGACCATTTAGAAATTATATTATATACATGTTCATTAATTGTTTACAGTTCATTGAACAAGCATGGGAAACAGTGTATAAACCCAGTGTATAAACCCTATGAAGATCTTTGAATTTGTACGAATTATCTTTGAAAGACAGGGTCCTGAAAAAGGGCTGTTTCTTTTTTTGCTGAGTTAATTACTTGTGAGGCACAGCTGAGTGAGCATAATATTTTTTTATTACATTTTTCCTGGACTAATGGCCTGCAACTGATGGTCAGTCTGAGGGCAGGGAGGGAGCAGTTGTGAGGCTGCCTCTCACCAGACTCACCGTCCCTCCTCTCTCCCTCCCTCCGCTGAGAAAAGGGGGCACAGTCTTTCAGCTGATAGCGAACTCCAATGTCGCACAGCATTATTTCTGCCTCATGCACCAATTCAAGTTGTTACTTCTATGACCAGAGAAAGTGAAATATTTCTCGATATAAAAAAATACAGCTGCTACTAATAACAACGCTAGCTTATCGGAACACTGTACTCATTCATTGCAGCTGCAGTGCTGGTTGTAGCATGAGTGGAAGTAGGAAGAAAGTGCATTATATGGCTTATAAAAGTGTTGAAGTGTTGACAGTGCTGAATAACAAATTAAACATGAACTTACCCATAAAAACAGCAGCTCTTTGCTGTATTCATTGAGTCTCTCTAGTCATGGCTTTAAAGGTCTTGAAATCTCACAGTATCACCTTTGCTGTGCGTTCGAGGCTTCTTTTTACAGTCTATGGCTCAAGGAAACTGCAGACAGGGTGATCTGAGCTATCTTATTGGCCAGCGTTAGGCCTATAGGTGCTACGGCTGCTGAATCAAGTGCATTTACCACCAACAGCACGAAGCGAATAAAATAGGAAAGCGAGGCTTTACCGCCATTTTTTTTACAAAAATGTTTGGTGATCGACTAGAAATCGAGATTGACCGGTTGGTGACCATTGGTGTATAGTCTAGTGGTCTTTGACATTATGGGGCTGTTTTTTTCTGGAAAGATTCTGTTTGGAGGAATGGTTTAATATCCCTCCCAATGTGTTCTCCAATCTCATAAAACATTTTAGAAAAAGGCTCAGTGCAGGAGGAGAGTGCCCTAGTATTGAAAACAGGGTTTCCAATCATTTTGACACCTATCTTGTTGAGAAGTTTTGTTATTACTTGTTAAACAAAATCTCTTTAGCTGAGCAATTGTATTAGTATGAAATAATATAATGTAAAAAAAAAAATTGGAGCATACTATATATATATATATTTTATAAAGTCTTTTTCCCTCATCTTCATCAAGGGTGCCAATAATTTGGGATATGACTGTACATAGGAATAGTCAGAGGAACTGATTGGCTAAAGCCCATACAGATCTTTGACTAGGCTGAGTGTCCTAATAGTTGACTTACCCCACAGACACATTGCCACTTGCCCCATAACCTTGTCTACAGGTATTGGGTGCAAGTGTCTGGTGAACGACAGTACTTGCCCCATGCCTTCTCCTCTCAGTCTTCCTTTAGCCAATCATTTTAGTCACGTTATCCGTATGCCTCCATTCCAGTCCCACCTTCACTGTCCTACACCCAGTCCTACTTTCTACCCCCCAGCTCCAGTTCCAGGGTCGTTTGCAGGCTCTCCCACCTCGTCTAAAGCCTCTCTCTCTCTGGGCATAGACTTCTCTGCTAGCCCTGCTCTCAGACCCCAGCTCCAGCCTCACTGAGTCCAAACCCAGCCTTATGTTCGGCAGGGACCATTCTGCCTGGCCCACTGGCCTCTCTCTCTCCCTCACTGGACCATGCACAAGAATGTGCACACACACACATCACAGTGTGAATCTGTCCCCCAGTAGAGTGGGAGAAGTAGTGAACAGTAGAATAGATTGATTGTCAGAAAAACTCTGCTGGCATTGGTTTCAATCATTGAAACAGAGAACTTCTATTCTATTCCATCTGAATACTAACCAAATTCCTCCTCCATATGACTCACTCTGTCAATGTGGCTACTGTCTCACCAACTGCTATAGGACGACCCATAATATTAAACCCAACCAAAGGTTATCATATTTTCTTAACGGCAGTATGAATGAGGTGTGTCATATAAGCCAGCCATTCATGTATGATGATTTCATGCTTCTACAGCGACAGGATAGTTCAAATGTAGGGCAGTGTTCCACTCACACTTTATCTGGACCAAATCTAAAGGCCAGACAAGACAATGCATTAGCACATGCATGTACACGCACATGCACACACACACACACACACACACACACACACACACACACACACACACACACACACACACACACACACACACACACACACACACACACACACACACACACACACACACACAATTTAATTTGAATTGGCCACATCCCACAGGAAGCAGAATTTGAATTTAATTTGAATTAAAGGATGTTGAATTTATTTAAATGAAATTAAAAAGGCTAATTTATTTGACACATGCAGTGGTGTAAAGTACATAAGTAGTACTTTAAAGTATTTTTACTTAAGTCGTTTTTTGGGGGTATCTGTACTTTACTAATTATATTTTTGACAACTTTTACTTCACTACATTCCCAAAGAAAATAATGTACTTTTTACTCCTTACATTTCCCTGACAACGAAAAGTCCTTGTTACATTTTGAATGCTTAGCTGGACAGAAAATGGTCCAATTCACACACTTATCAACAGAACCTCCCAACAGTCATCCCTACTGCCTCTGATCTGGCTGACTCACTCAACATAAATGCATCGTTTGTAAATGATGTCTGACTGTTGGAGTGTGTCCCTGACTATCCGTAAATTTAAAAAAAAAAGAAAATTGGTTTAGAGGTCGACCAATTATGATTTTTCAACGCCGATACCGATACCGATTATTGGAGCACCAGAAAAAGCCGGTATCAGCGTTGATATATATATATATCTACAAAAATATAAATATATATATAAATATATATTAAAAAATATATATACACAGTTGAAGTCAGAAGTTTACATACACCTTAGCCAAATACATTTAAACTAATTTTTTCACAATTCCTGACATTTAATCCAAGTAAAAATTCCCTGTCTTAGGTCAGTTAGGATCACCACTTTATTTTAAGAATGTGAAATGTCAGAATAATAGTAGAGAATGACTTATTTCAGCTTTTATTTCTTTCACATTCCCAGTGGGTCAGAAGTTTAAATACACTCAATTAGTATTTGGTAGCATTGCCTTGAAATTGTTTAACTTGGGTCAAACGTTTCGGGTAGCTTTCCACAAGCTTCCCACAATAAGTTGGCCGAACTCTGGCCCATTCCTCCTGACAGAGCTGGTGTAACTGAGTCAGGCTTGTAGGCCTCCTTGCTCGCACACGCTTTTTAAGTTCTGCCCACAAATTTTCTATAGGATTGAGGTCAGGGAAGTATGCTTGGAGTCATTGTCCATTTGGAAGACCCATTTGCGACCAAGCTTTAACTTCCTGACTGATGTCTTGAGATGTTGTTTCAATATATCCACATAATTTTCCTCCCTTATGATGCCATCTATTTTGTGAAGTGCACCAGTCCCTCCTGCAGCAAAGCACCCCCACAACATGATGCTGCCACCCCCATGCTTCACGGTTGGGGTGGTGTTCTTTGGCTTGCAAGCCTCCCCCTTTTTCCTCCAAACATAACAATGGTCATTATGGCCAAACAGTTCTATTTTGGTTTCATCAGACCAGAGGACATTTCTCCAAAAAGTACGATCTTTGTCCCCATGTGCAGTTGCATACCGTAGTCTGGCTTTTTTAATGGCGGTTTTGGAGCAGTGGCTTCTTCCTTGCTGAGCGGCCTTTCAGGTTATGTCGATATAGCACTTGTTTTACTGTGGATATAGATACTTTTGTACCTGTTTCCTCCAGCATCTTCACAAGGTCCTTTGCTGTTGTTCTGGGATTGATTTGCACTTTTCACACCAAAGTACGTTCATCTCTAGGAGACAGAACGCGTCTCCTTCCTGAGCGGTATGACAGCTACGTGGTCCCATGGTGTTTATACTTGCGTACTATTGTTTGTACAGATGAACGTGGTTTCTTTAGGCATTTTGAAATTGCTCCCAAGGATGAACTAGACCAGAGGTCTACATTTTTTTAATTTTTAATTTATTTATTTTGATTTCCCATGATGTCAAGCAGAGGCACTGAGTTTGAAGGTAGGCCTTGAAATACATCCACAGGTACACCTCCAATTGACTCAAATTATGTCAATTAGCCAATCAGAAGCTTCTAAAGCCATGACATCATTTTCTGGAATTTTCCAAGCTGTTTAAAGGCACAGTCAACTTAGTGTATGTAAACTTCTGACACACTGGAATTGTGATACAGTGAAGTATAAGTGAAATAATCTGTCTGTAAACAATTGTTGGAAAAATGACTTGTGTCATAAACAAAGTAGATGTCCTAACCGACTGACCATAAACTATAGTTTGTTAACAAGAAGTTTGTGGAGTGGTTGAAAAACAAGTTTTAATGACTCCAACTCAAGTGTATGTAAACATCCGACTTCAACTGTATATATTTGTAATAATGACAATTACAACAATACTGAATGAACAATGAACACTTTTATTTTAACTTAATATAATGCATAAATAAAATCTATTTAGTCTCAAATAAATAATGAAATATGTTCAATTTGGTTTCAATAATGCAAAAACACAGTGTTAGAGAAAAAGTAAAAGTGCAATATGTGCCATGTAAAAAAGCTAACGTTTAAATTCCTTGCTCAGAACATGAGAACATATGAAAGCTGGTGGTTCAATATTCTCAGTTCTTCAATATTCCCAGTTAAGAAGTTTTAGGTTGTAGTTATTATAGGAATTATGACGCGTTGACTATTTCTCTCTATACCATTTGTATTTCATACACCTTTGACTATTGGATGTTCTAATAGGCACTTTAGTATTGCCAGCCTAATCTCAGGAGTTGATAGTCTTGAAGTCATAAACAGCACTGTGATCAAGCATTGCTAAGAGCTGCTGGCAAACTCAGTAAAGTGCTGTTTGAATGAATGCTTACGAGCCTGCTGCCGCCTACCACCGCTCAGTCAGACTGCTCTATCAAATCATAGACTTAATTATAATATAATAAACACAGAAAGACGAGCCGTTGGTCATTAATATGGTCAAATCCGGAAACGATCATTACGGAAAGAAAACGTTTATTCTTTCAGTGAAATACGGAACCGTTCCATATTTTATCGAACGGGCGGCAACCCTAAGTCTAAATATTGCTGTTACATTGCACAACATTCAATGTTATGTCCTAATTGTGTAAAATTCTGGCAAATTAGTTCGCAACGAGCCAGGCGGCCCAAACCGTTGCATATACCCTGACTCTGCGTGCAATGAAGGCAAGAGAAGTGACACAATTTCCCTAGTTAATATTGCCTGCTAACATGAATCTCTTTTAACTAAATATGCAGGTTTAAAAAATATATACTTCTGTGTATTGATTTTAAGAAAGGCATTGATGTTTATGGTTAGGTACATTCGTGCAACGATTGTGCTTTTTTCGCGAATGCGCTTTTGTTAAATCATCCCCCGTTTGGCGAAGTAGGGTGTGATTAGATGATAAATTAACAGGCACCGCATTGATTATATGCAACGCAGGACAAGCTAGTTAACCTAGTAATATCATCAGCCATGTGTAGTTAACTAGTGATTATGTGAAGATTGATTGTTTTTTATAAGATAAGTTTAATGCTAGCTAGCAACTTACCTTGGCTCCTTGCTGCACTCGCGTAACAGGTGGTCAGCCTGCCGCGCAGTGCAATGTAATCGGCCATAATAGGCGTCCAAAAATGATGATTACCCATTGTTATGAAAACTTGAAATCGGCCCTAATTAATCGGCCATGCCGATTAATCGGTCGACCTCTAGTCTGGTTTACTTAATAAGGAATTTTTTATTATTCATAATTTTACTTTTGATACTTAAGTATATTTAAAACCAAATACTTTTAGACTTTTACTCAAGTAGTAATTTACTGCCTGACTTTCACTTGAGTCATTTTCTATTAAGGTATCTTTACTTTTACTCAAGTATGACAATTGGGTACTTTTTCCCACCACTGTACACATGTAGCATATGGTTTAAAACTCATTCTCCTAAAACTATTTTAAATAATTACAAAGTGGTCTGGAAATATTCTAAAAACATGTTGTGGGTTGTGCATAATAATTCATAATTCATAAACAAATAGTTCACTATTTTGCAAAATGATGTTAGATGGTGGCTCACCCTTAAAGTAGTCTATGGGCCAGGAGAAACTGTAATCCATGGTTAATTTTTGTAAAACAGCCATTACAAACGTCAGCTAACTTTAGTCACCGCTAGCTAATAATCTATGGAACTGATGGGGTATGTGAGCATGTTTTGTTTTAAAATGGCCAAATCACCTTTAAGTAACATAAAACCAAAAATGGTGGATTTCTGGTGATTTAGACATGCTTAAAAAAAATCATGCTCACACGCCCCACTACAATAGATTTTTAGCTAGGGGCAGTTGAAGTTAGCTGGAGTTTGTAATGGCTGTTTAAAGAAAACTGAACCATCGGATACAGTTTTATCCGGCACATTGTCACGTCGTGTATGTAGATGGCAGGGAAGTCAAGCGCAGGAGAATTAAACTTGGTATAAATTGAGTATTTTAATAACTTAAAACATAAACTCCAAAACCAAAGACCAAAATAAAATAAATGTGGGTACAAGAACCCGTCACACACCAATCCATAAAACATGAACATAACAATAAACTATCTCTGACAAGGACATGAGGGGAAACAAAGGGTTAAATACACAACAATTAATGAATGGGATTGGAACCAGGTGTGTAAGAAGACCAGACAAAACCAATGGAAAATGAAACATAGATCAATGATTGATAGAAGACCGGTGACGTCGATCGCCGAGCACCGCCCGAACAAGGAGAGGCATTGACTTCGGCAGAAGTCGTGACACACATAGACTACTTTTAGGGCGAGGAAGCATCTAACATCAAGTTATTTAATAGTGAACTACTCCTTTAATGTTTTAATATCAGATTTCTTTCTCCCCAGTATGCATTAGATCAAACACTACAGTATGAAAGGGAACAATCTAACATCTCATGACAATAAAAAAAACTGTTTGACATCTGAGTTATAATCAAACTAATATTTGAAATGGTATGGGTATTCTATTCATTAATAAGTGGCGGATCTTTTTGATAAAAGTTTCATGTCTAAGTTGAATTGATTTGGATCGCTTTGAATAAATTTTATTTACTTCGATTCAAATTCTGCTTCCTGTGGGGTGTATAGTCAATTGAAATTCAATTCAAATGTATGGTTTGAATTGAATTAAATTCCGAAAGAACCTCAACCCTGACAGCCACAGACACACACACTGGGCAGCTTGCCAGGTGGGGCCTAAACTGCCCTAATGACAGTGAGAGGACAAACAGAGCCTTTAGAGTTCCAGCTCAAACATGAGCTAACATTCCAGACATAGTACACCCACCACCACCTCCTACTCTCTCTCTCTCTCCTGATCTCTCTCTCTCCACCACAATCTCCTTCTCTCTCCCTCTATTCGTCTCTCTCTCTCTCACACATTCCCTCCCTTTATCAATGACTATCTATCTTGTGTTCTGTCAACCCCTCTCTTTCTCGTCATCCCTCTATCCACTCCCTCTCTTCATTCTCTGAAAACAATTGCTTCCCTCTCAATAAACGTTGGTGGGCTGTGGTTGACATCACAGTACAGTAAATTACTGCATGTGGACAGACTGTGTGTGTCTGTCCGTCTCTCCCCCTATAGTGCCCCACATACAGATTATGATATTGGGTGTGTGGTAACGCAAAACCCTGCCAACAAAACCACTCTTTTACCATGGCCTGCAGGTGTGTTTAATACTAGGGGGTTCAGACAGACAGACACACACACACACACACACACACACACACACACACACACACACACACACACACACACACACACACACACACACACACACACACACACACACACACACACACACACAGAGATGCCCCCACATACTATCTATAGAAATCCAGCATCAAAAAGGTCTGTTGAATACATAACTTACTGGCTACAACAGGGCAACAGAAATGGCACCCAAAACAGTAGAGCATAACGAGACAGTGAAATGTAACCCAGTCAAGCGTCATTGGCCTTCAATCACCTCCCCTAAAAGGCTGAGTGCGTGTCAGGTTTGGGCGGTATAACGCATATACCGTATACCTGGAGATTTGGAAATAGCCACAGGATTATTTTTTTCAATACCGTTGAAAGTTTTTTTTTTTTAGCTACTTTTTAAATTCCTGCAGTCAACTTGTGCAATACGTTAGGAGATAAAGCAGATTGAGTTGTTCATTACACCTGTCATATTATTTTTCATTATGAAGCTTACCGGTAGTCCCCAGTCACATGGTGTTTGATTACAAGCACACAAAGACGAGAGACCCGGAGCCTTGTGACTCACTCACTGTTGTGCAGCACACGCCAGGTGATCTAGTTACAGTATGTTAGTCATAACTCAATGTTTGCCAGCTAGATATCTTATAACTATTAAGTTAACTGTCAAAAATGTGCTAAATGCTCCGCAATTGTGCATTTTGTTTGCTAATTTAGTAGCTAGTTATCTAGCTAAGTGGTTAGCTTCTTGCAAAAATAAAGCTTCTCTTGGTAACAGAAGAGAATCCCCTCCTGGATCTAATATGTGTGTTGTGCAAACTGTGAGTAGCTTTTTGAGTTTCTTGTATAACTTTGAGCTGAGATGTCTGTGCTGCAAATAGTTTATGTCAGAGACTGTATAAAATGTTTGCAATGCGCTCGTTAGCATTTAACTAGCATTTGCTATGGGATTACACAGGCTCAGTGGGGTTCGAAAATAGCACCCCCTTGTGTTCAGTGCCGGCATTACAGAATATCCCGGCATGGCACAATGTCGGTTTTAAGGTATGATACTCTGGATACCGCCCAAGCCTAGTGTGTGTGTATGTGTGTGTTGGTGCGTGCGTGCGTGCGTATGTGTGTGTATAACCCACAGTCTTTATGTTGGCGCAGCAGAACGATCACTGGTTTCCAGTGTCTCTCCATGCAAATGCATGGCTGTAAACACGGCATAGCACATTACTAACACCCACACACACACAAAAGCACTGGGCACCACAAACAGTCAGACCACTGGGGCCCCTGCAAGGAGTACTGTAGCCTAGAGACTAGCCATAGAGATGCTATTCATGTCTACAACCACACATTGAAAGAAATCATAGAAAATCATTTGCATTTCACATAGGGCTACAGTGACTGGGTGTTTCTCAACTAGGGAGTTTTTCCTTTGCCAGGATACGTGATCAGCAAAAACGATTGGCCCTAGTCAAAACACATGTTGCAGAAAATGTTAACAAGCATATTATGTCCCTACACTATTCTAGTAGGCTAGCCTATAATACATCATTGTCATCATCTTCCTTGTGGTTTTTAATACACAACGACAGGTGTAAATGTGTTCAGAGCTGGACAAAATATATGTCTGTACTTTGATCTTTAAACAGAACTCTTTAAAACACCGTGTCACATTGAAAGAGAGCAGAAAGAGAGTGGAAAAACCCATTGGAAAGAAACGGAAGTATCCCTCTCTTATCCATTCATCTCTCTATTCAGACCTATGGCATTCTCTGTCAGGTGGGTAGACAAAAAATAACCAAGGTTGCATCCCAAATGGCACCCTATTCCCTATATAGTGCACAACTTTTGACCAAAACTAGTGCACTATTGGGAATAGGGTGCCATTTGGGCACAGAAAAGGCTGAAAGATGGGAAACGATCTCTCGCATTATGAACAAACTGTATAGCCTAGCTACAGAAATGTGTTTTAGCACTGAAGCACCCAACTGTTGCTCTGCAGCTGAAGTAGACAGGCAGCCCTCAGACAGTTGACCTTTGCCCTTTTCTTTGCCTTAAGGGTATGTCTGAGCTGCCCTGTTAGGGTCAATAACAGTACACAACAGAAGGGCTGCCTGGATGTATGGCCTCGGTATGGTTTCTGTAGGTTCTCTCCAATTCCTTGTTTTGATGTCTAACGTCGTCTCCATTCACACTAAGCATCTGAGACTCTATTATGGCGGTTTTGCTAAAGAAACATATGCTCCAACACACACACACACACACACACACACACACACACACACACACACACACACACACACACACACACACACACACACACACACACACACACACACACACACACACACACACACACACACACACACACGGTTTGAGAAAATAGACTGGATGGCTTTCTTTGGCCACATAGTAAACCACACAGACATCCATTCCGGTTTCTACTGTTTTAAGGAAGAGAAACACCACAAAAGCAGAAACGACAGAGGCCTTTCTACACAGAGAATACCAAACATTAGGAACACCTTCCTAATATTTTCATGACTAACAGATCAATCGAACTTCACTAATTAGCCTACTAAAAGATGAAACACTCTCCAACCAGCCCTCAGGAATCTGTCCAGGTGCAGCTTCCTAAAGCTAGCTTGGTGGGCGTTCTCCGGTCCGCAAAACTGTTTCTGGATCTGCTCCAGTCTGCGATGCGGAAAAAGGTCAGGAACCCCTGTTCTATAAGAACCTTCTCCAAGAGCAGCTGTAGCTGAATATCAGCCTGATACAGACTCTAGGCCATACGCAGATCCAGATATGACTAAAGAGTCCATGTAAAAGATGATGTAGCACCTGTAAGGTCTCAGGGTCTAAGAAGTGTTCTGAGCCACTCTAACAACGTGGTCCGTCCTTCAGGCTAGCTGCATATCTCTTGCAGATTAAATTTCTTCAACCTTGATTGGATTATGAGGTAGCAAGAGGATACCTTCTCCTTTGAGTGAATTAATGAAGCACTTTCAGCCTAAACGAAACTGAAGGTCAGACACTGACAAGAAGATCAGAAAATTCAGAATTCAGCCAGGCAAAGCAGCTAGGACGACGTTGTCCTTACTTATGAGAATATGCTATGCACTTGCATGCACTGTAGCTAACCTAAAATGTTGCACGTAGCTAGCCTATATACAGTAGCATACAGCCTATATAAGGACACAGCCAGGCAGTGCCAGCCAAATGCCAAGGCAGGTGATAGCACTAAGTGGTGCTGGGCTGGCTGGCATGACTGTGGGCAGACTGAGTCTCAGACCTGGCTGGAAGCCTGGAGAAGTCACAAAATCCCTGTGGCTCTCTGGCAATGTGATTATACTGTAGCCTAAGCCTTGTACAAAAGTATGTGGACACCTTGCTCGTCGAACATCTCATTCCAAAATCATGGGCATTAATATAGAGTTGGTCCCCCCTTTGCTGCTATAACAGCCTCTACTCTTCTGGGAAGGCTTTCCACTAGATTTTGGAACATTGCTGCGAGGACTTGCTTCCATTCAGCCACAAGAGCGTTAGTGAGGTCGGGCACTGATGTTGGGCGATTATGCCTGACTCGCAGTCGGCCTTCCAATTCATCCCAAAGGTGTTGGAGTTGATGTCAGGGCTCTGTGCAGGCCAGTCAAGTTCTCCACACCGATCTCGACAAACCATTTCTATATGGACCTCGCTTTGTCCACGGGGGCATTGTCATGCTGAAACAGGAAAAGGGACTTCCCCAAACTGTTGCCACAAAGTTGGAAGCACAGAATTGTCTAGAATGTTATTGTATGCTGTGGCGTTAAGATTTCCCTTCACTGGAACTACAAGGGGCCTAGCCCGAACCATGAAAAACATCCCCAGACCATTATTCCACCGAACGTTACAGTTGGCACTATGCATTTGGTCATGTAGCATTCTCCTGGCATCTGCCAAACCCAGATTTGTCCGTTGGACTGCCAGATGGTGAAGCATGGTTCATCACTTCAGAGAACACATTTCCACTGCTCCAGAGTCCAATGGCGGTAAACTTTACACAACTCCAGCCAACGCTTGACATTGCGCATGGTGATCTTAGGCTTGTGTGCGGCTGTTCGGCCATGGAAACCCTTTGTGGCAACATTTCACGAAGCTCCCGATAAACAGTTATTGTGCTAACGTTGCTTCTAGATGCAGTTTGGAACTCGGAAGTGAGTGTTGCAACCGATGACAGAATATTTTTTACACGCTACGTGCTTCAGCACTCGGCGGTCCCGTTCTGTGAGCTTGTGTGGCCTACCACTTCATTGAAAGTCACTGAGTGTGTGTGTATGATGTGTTGAAAGTCACTGAGCTCTTCAGTAAGGACATTCTACTCCCAATGTTTCCTATGGAGATTGCATGGCTGTGTGCTCGATTTTATACACCCGTCAGCAACGGGTGTGGCTGAAATAGCCAAATCCACTCATTTGAAGGGGTGTATATATAGTGTAGCTACCAAAGCACTAGCTATGTCTCAACCAAGGGATAGGAGTTAGCCTAACACAATATACAGGCAGACATTCTATTGGGACAATACGTTGTCCTTTCCATAAGGATATTGAAGGACAGGAGCAGAGAGAGTGGGGGGAGGAGATGCAGAGAGAGAGAGAGACGCAGAGAGAGAGAGAGCGAGAGAGATACAGAGAGCGAGAGAGAGAGATACAGAGAGAGATACAGAGAGCGAGAGAGCGAGAGAGCGAGAGAGAGAGAGAGAGAGCGAGAGAGAGAGAGAGAGAGAGCGAGAGAGACAGAGACAGAGACAGAGACAGAGACAGAGACAGAGACAGAGACAGACAGACAGACAGACAGACAGACAGACAGACAGACAGACAGACGGGAAAGATAAACAAGGAGAAGGAGACAGATAGTAAATTGTCAAACTTGCATGGCCTAATTGCCATTCTGCCTCATTATCCTCCAATGGTTAGCTAGAGTCATTATTAGGATAGAGTCCTCCGTCTGTCTGGGACTGGTTGTTCTGAGTCTGATCGATCGCCATGATTGGCAGCCTGAGTGTCACCATGGTCAAGGGGGACCAATGAAAACATAGACCTCTAGTATCCCAAAAACCCTTTCAGTGCTACACAGGCGCTCCAAAACTGAGAACCAGACAAACCAGGATAAAATAGTTACGTCATGAATCAACTCTGTTAACTGGGAATCTGGAAACTAGATTATTCCAGAAGTAGGATATATCTGTGAGCCAAACAGAACTCCTACTGAATGGAACTGAATGAAACGATTAGAACAGTTGACTCACATATGCATTTCCTCTGTAGAAATAGAATCATTGATTCTATTACTGGCCGTGTCTGAATACCCGTACTTGCATTCTAAATAGTAGGCATTTTGGGTATGCGAAAACATTTTTTATATAGTTTGTGTCACGCCCTGACCTTAGTGTTCCTTTTTTATGTCTCATTTTTGGTTTGGTCAGGGCGTGAGTTGGGGTGGGCATTCTATGTTTTGTTTTCTATGTTTTCTATTTCTGTGTGTTTGGCCGGGTGTGGTTCTCAATCAGAGGCAGCTGTCTATCGTTGTCTCTGATTGAGAACCATACTTAGGTAGCCTTTTCCCACCTGTGTTTTGTGGGTAGTTGTTTTCTGTTTTGTGTTGCTGCACCTTACAGGACTGTTTCGTTTTCGACTGTTTCGTTTTTAAAATAACTGCGCTTTGGTCCGATGACTACTCTTCATCCGAAGACGAATTTCGTTACAGTTTGTGAAATTAAAAACAATTGAGTATGCTTTAAATGCCTGGATGTCATACTCATTTTGGCTTTTCATTTAGTAAATTTGCTGCACACTATTAAGGAAGAGAATCATATTTCGAGAGGTACATGTGTCTGATAACAGCTGTACCAAAATGAACAAACTGTGGGAATCAACATAATTGCGTGACACATTCTGAGTAGGATGAGCCTAAC
Organism: Salvelinus namaycush; assembly: GCF_016432855.1. Classification (NCBI taxonomy): domain Eukaryota; kingdom Metazoa; phylum Chordata; class Actinopteri; order Salmoniformes; family Salmonidae; genus Salvelinus; species Salvelinus namaycush. The sequence goes on from NC_052310.1 coordinate 58,918,810, forward strand.
ATGCTGTTATTTGTTTCTTACTACGTTCATTTTTACAAAACAGCACATTTTATTTACATTTGAGCAGATGCTCTTATCCAAAGCCATTTTCAATAGTGAGTGCATACATTTTCATACTGGTCCCCCATGGGAATCAAACCCACAACCTGGGCATTGCAAGCACCATGCTCTACCAACCAAGCTACACAGGACTAGTACAGTCTAAACAGTACAGTAAGCAGTTTAAGTAGTAGGCAAGCCAGATTTCAGACATAGCTACTGTGATTTCCTTACTTGTCTCTTTTATACACTGCTCCAAAAAATAAAGGGAACACTTAAACAACACAATGTAACTCCAAGTCAATCACACTTCTGTGAAATCAAATTGTCCACTTAGGAAGCAACACTGATTGACAATAAATTTCACATGCTGTTGTGCAAATGGAATAGACAAAAGGTGGAAATTATAGGCAATTAGCAAGACACCCCCAATAAAGGAGTGATTCTGCAGGTGGTGACCACAGACCACTTCTCAGTTCCTATGCTTCCTGGCTGATGTTTTGGTCACTTTTGAATGCTGGCGGTGCTCTCACTCTAGTGGTAGCATGAGACGGAGTCTACAACCCACACAAGTGGCTCAGGTAGTGCAGCTCATCCAGGATGGCACATCAATGCGAACTGTGGCAAGAAGGTTTGCTGTGTCTGTCAGCGTAGTGTCCAGAGCATGGAGGCGCTACCAGGAGACAGGCCAGTACATCAGGAGACGTGGAAGAGGCCGTAGGAGGGCAACAACCCAGCAGCAGGACCGCTACCTCCGCCTTTGAGCAGGAGGAGCACTGCCAGAGCCCTGCAAAATGACCTCCAGCAGGCCACAAATGTGCATGTGTCAGCATATGGTCTCACAAGGGCTCTGAGGATCTCATCTCGGTACCTAATGGCAGTCAGGCTACCTCTGGCGAGCACATGGAGGGCTGTGCGGCCCCACAAAGAAATGCCACCCCACACCATGACTGACCCACCGCCAAACCGGTCATGCTGGAGGATGTTGCAGGCAGCAGAACGTTCTCCACGGCGTCTCCAGACTCTGTCACGTCTGTCACATGTGCTCATGTGCTCAGTGTGAACCTGCTTTCATCTGTGAAGAGCACAGGGCGCCAGTGGCGAATTTGCCAATCTTGGTGTTCTCTGGCAAATGCCAAACGTCCTGCACGGTGTTGGGCTGTAAGCACAACCCCCACCTGTGGACGTCGGGCCCTTATACCACCCTCATGGAGTCTGTTTCTGACCGTTTGAGCAGACACATGCACATTTGTGGCCTGCTAGAGGTCATTTTGCAGGGCTCTGGAAGTGCTCCTCCTGCTCAAAGGCGGAGGTAGCGGTCCTGCTGCTGGGTTGTTGCCCTCCTACGGCCTCCTCCACGTCTCCTGATGTACTGGCCTGTCTCCTGGTAGCGCCTCCATGCTCTGGACACTATGCTGACAGACACAGCAAACCTTCTTGCCACAGTTCGCATTGATGTGCCATCCTGGATGAGCTGCACTACCTGAGCCACTTGTGTGGGTTGTAGACTCCGTCTCATGCTACCACTAGAGTGAGAGCACCGCCAGCATTCAAAAGTGACCAAAACATCAGCCAGGAAGCATAGGAACTGAGAAGTGGTCTGTGGTCACCACCTGCAGAATCACTCCTTTATTGGGGGTGTCTTGCTAATTGCCTATAATTTCCACCTTTTGTCTATTCCATTTGCACAACAGCATATGAAATTTATTGTCAATCAGTGTTGCTTCCTAAGTGGACAATTTGATTTCACAGAAGTGTGATTGACTTGGAGTTACATTGTGTTGTTTAAGTGTTCCCTTTATTTTTTTGAGCAGTGTATAACAAGATTATCTCAATCTGTCTCATTCTAGTCCAGAACAGATCGATGTAACACACTATAACAGGAGCGCCATTTAATGAACATTTAAGGTTTTGCCAAGTCTAGATCATCATTTAACTGCTCCTGTTTCAGCGCTACATGAGCTCAGGTAGCATCACAAATGGCACCCTATTACCTAGTGCACTACTTCTGACCGTGACCCATAGGGATATGGTGCCATTTGGGACGTAGATATTTCCCATAAAAACACACAACTGTTGACTGTTCTGGCAGTGGCTCTTAAACGCCGTAGTAAGGCGTGTCAGTGCCACTGAGGAAAGACATGTCCGATAAACTGGTGCAGATTCTGGAGCTAGTTCTTCGTCTACCTCGTCAGCGTCCCAAATTGCACCCTATTCCCTTTAAAGTGCACTACTTTTGACGAGGGACTCGGCTGTGCTCAAAGGCAGTGCACTAGGGAAAGGGTGCCATTTGAGGAGGAGCCCTTGTGTCTTTTACCTGTACATGGTGTAGCTCGGTTGGTAGAGCATGGTGCTTGCAATGCCAGGGTTGTGAGTTTGATTCCCACGGGGACCAGTATGACGATGCATGCACTCACTCCTGAAAGTTGCTCTGGATAAGAGCATCTGGTAAATGACTAAAATGTAAATATAAAAATGTGTGTGTATGGAAAAAGGGGCAGGCCAGTGAGTGTGCTTGTTATTGTTATGGTGTCAGTATAAACAGAGAGAGTCCTAGTAGGGGGAAGAGGATCTGTTGATGCAGCTGGACTTTACTGACAGAGACCTATTAACACCACAGAGACAGAGAGGAACACTTTGCAACGTTCAGACTTGTAAGCGCAAACACACACCAGAAAGCAACAGAGGCCTGCCACGGGAAGAACACTTGGAAGGCAGAAGAGATATTTCAAAATGCAGGAGCCTTTAATCAGAGAGACACACGTCTAATATCTGCTCCCAGAGACAATGAGCTTCTATTGAGAACATGTCCTTTATCAATTGTTTATCAAAGTCTTGATCATTCAGTAGCCTAAGACGGCACAATAACACATGTACACACACACACACACGCACACACACGGGCACACAATACATTGAAAACTTTGGTTTGCTGTACTACCCTTTTGCCGAAATCATAACGTGGCTCGAGCACCTTCACGAGGTGTTGAAATGCCCTATTCTCAACCCCAGAGAAAGTGAGAATGGGTGAATATCCGCAGCTATAAACCAAAGACAGTAAAAAACACAAACATAGCCTACAAATCGCTCTTGTAATTTGGCGCGGTCAGAATCAGCTGCCAAGGAGAGACGGTGTTGTGTTGTTGTTTATTTGTGTTTCAGTCTTGCTCCAGTTATACCGGGATGATGTCGGCGTAAATGTATCAACATATTTGAGGTGTTGGAAGCTGCATAGGCTATTCTCGTTGAGCGCGGAGACTTAATGTTAACGTTTTATCCACGACTCTCTGCCCATCGTCGTTGTAATCTACTGAGAAGCCAAAATGTTTCCAATCTAGAGATTTAAACAATAATGGAGGATCCTCCAGTCGACCGCACCACTCGCCATCGAACAGAACTATACTGAACAAAAATACAAACGCAACATGCAACAATTTCAATGGTTTTACTGAGTTACAGTTCATATAAGGAAATCAGTCAATGGAAATAAATTAATTAGGCCCTTTCAAAGGGAATGACGGATCTATAACTTACATTTATTTCTATGTTAATTTGGTCGGGTGCCCAAAAAGTTACATATTGCAGCTTTAAGAGTAATATGTATTGGTCCAGAGGGAGTAGTGATGTTTTTACTGGCTGTACTTAGGCCTGTAGAGATTAAACAGGTGATCGGCAATGATTTAAGGCTGCAATGAATAATACAATATATGATTTATAGGTGAAGTTAACTACTAGCCAATATTTATTATAGCGGGAGAGAGAGAGGGAGAAAGAGATAGAGGGAAATAAAAGAGAGAGATAGAGAGAAACTGAGAAGGGGAAGATAAACAAGGAGGAGACAGATAGTAAATTGTCAAACTTGCATGGCCTAATTGCCATTCTGCCTCATTATCCTCCATTGATTAGCTAGAGTCATTATTAGGATAGAGTCCTCCGTCTGTCTGGGACTGGTTGTTCTGAGTCTGACCGATCGCCATGATTGGCAGCCTGCGTGTCACAATCAGGTCAAGGGGGACTAATGGAAACATAGACCTCTAGTATCCCAAAAATAAGAATAGTTCAAGGAGAGTACATTGTGTTTTTTTTCCAGTGATCATCATGTTAGAACATGCTAGGACAAATGCAGATTATCGTGTTGACAAGGATACAGGATACACTCTTGTACACAAGCTACATCTTATAATGATTTTATTATTCTTTCCTTTTCATTGGATTCGTCCCAAATAGCACCTTATTCCCTATATAGTGTACTACTTTTAGTGTACCCTGGGCTCTGGTCAAAAGTCATGCACAACAGCGCATTAGGAGTATGCAGATTCCTTCAGTTTGTCCACATTTTTTACGTTACAGATCTAAAATGTTTTATTTTTTAAAATCCCCTCATTGACCTAAACATAATACCCAATAATCACAAAGCACGATTTTTAAAAATGTTTGCTAATTTATTTAACATTTTAAACAGAAATACAATTTTACAGTTGAAGTCGGAAGTTAACATACACTACGTTGGAGTCCTTAAAACTCGTTTTTCAACCACTCCACAAACTTCTTGTTAACAAACTATAGTTTATGGTAAGTCAGTTAGGACATCTACTTTTTTTTTTCAAAGGACCTTGTGAAGATGCTGGAAGAAACAGGTACAAAAGTATCTATATCCGGGCCTCCCGGGTGGGGCAGTGGTCTAGGGCACTGCATCGCAGTGCTAGCTGCGCCACCAGAGTCTCTGGGTTCGCGCCCAGGCTCTGTCGCAGCCGGCCGCGACCGGGGGGTCCGTGGGGCGACGCACAATTGGCCTAGCGTCGTCCTGGTTAGGGAGGGTTTGGCCGGTAGGGATATCCTTGTCTCATCGCGCTCCAGCGACTCCTGTGGCGGGCCGGGGGCAGTGCGGCCCCAAGGGGGCCAGGTGCACGGTGTTTCCTCCGACACATTGGTGCGGCTGGCTTCCGGGTTGGAGGCTCGCTGTGTTAAGAAGCAGTGCGGCTTGGTTGGGTTGTGCTTCGGAGGACGCGTGGCTTTCGACCTTCGTCTCTCCCGAGCCCGTACGGGAGTTGTAGCGATGAGACAAGATAGTAATTACTAGCGAATGGATACCACGAAAATTGGGGAGAAAAGGGGATAAAATGTATTTAAAAAAATAAAAAAATAAAAAAGTATCTATATCCACAGTACAACGAGTCCTATATCGACATAACCTGAAAGGCCGCTCAGCAAGGAAGAAGCCACTGCTCCAAAACCGCCATAAAAAAAGCCAGACTACGATTTGCAGCTGCACATGGGGACAAAGATCGTACTTTTTGGAGAAATGTCCCCTGGTCTGATGAAACAAAAATAGAACTGTTTGGCCATAATGACCATCGTTATGTTTGGAGGAAAAAGGAGGAGACTTGCAAGCCGAAGAACACCATCTCAACCGTGAAGCACAGGGGTGGCAGCATCATGTTGTGGGGGTGAAGTGCTGCAGGAGGGACTGGTACACTTCACAAAATAGATGGCATCACGAGGAAGGAAAATTATGTGGATATATTGAAGCAACATCTCAAGACATCAGTCAGGAAGTTAAAGCTTGGTCACGAATGGGTCTTCCAAACAACATCTCAAGACATCAGTCAGGAAGTTAAAGCTTGGTCACGAATGGGTCTTCCAAATGGACAATGACCCCAAGCATACTTCCAAAGTTGTGGCAAAATGGCTTAAGGACAACAAAGTCGAGGTTTTGGAGTGGCCATCACAAAGCCTTGACCTCAATCCTATAGAAAATATGTGGGCAGAACTGAAAAAGTGTGTGTGAGCAAGGAGGCCTACAAACCTGATTCAGTTACACCAGCTCTGTCAGGAGGAATTGGCCAAAATTCACCCAACTTATTGTGGGAAGCTTGTGGAAGGCTACCCAAAATGTTTGACCCAAGTTAAACAATTTAAAGGCAATGTTACCAAATACTGATTGAGTGTATGTAAACTTCTGACTCACTGGGAATGTGATGAAAGAAATAAAAGCTGAAATAAATCACTCTACTATTATTCTGACATGTCACATTCTTAAAATAAAGTGGTGTTCCTAACTGACCTAAGACAGGGAATTTTTACTTCGATTAAATGTCAGGAATTGTGAAAAACTGAGTTTAAATGTATTTGGCTAAGGTGTATGTAAACTTCCGACTTTAACTGTATATAAGTATTCAGAAACTTTGCTATGAGACTCAAAATTGAGCTCAGGTGCATTCTGTTTCCATTGATCATCCTTGAGATGTTTCTACAACTTGATTAGAGTCCACTTGTGGTAAATTCAATTGATTTGCCATGGTTTGGAAAGGCACACACCTGTCTAAATAAGGTCCCACAATTTCCAGTGCATGTCAGAGCAAAAACCAAGCCATGAGGTCGAAGGACTTGTCCGTAGAGCTCCGAGACAGGATTGTGTGAAGGCACTGATCAGGGGAAGGGTACCAAAACAATTCTGCAGCATCGAAGGTCCCCAAGAACACAGCGGCCTCCATTATCTTTAAATGGAAGAAGTTTGGAACCACCAAGACTCTTCATTGAGCTGGCCCCCCATACAAACTGAGCAATCGAGCGAGAAGGGCCTTGGTCAAGGAGGTGACCAAGAACACGATGGTCACTCTGACAGAGCTCCAGAGTTCCGCAGCACTCCACCAATCAGGCCTTTATGGTAGAGTGGCCAGACAGAAGCCACTCCTCAGTAAAAGGCACATGACAGCCTGCTTGGAGTTTGCCAAAAGGCACCTAAAGGACTCTCAGATCATGAGAAACAAGATTCTCTGGACTGATGAAACCAAGATTGAACTCTTTGGTCTGAATGCCAAGCATCACATCTGGAGGAAACCAGGCACTGCTCATCACCTGGCCAATATCATCCTTACAGTGAAGCATGGTGGTGGCAGCGTCATGCTGTGGGGATGTTTTTCAGCGGCAGGGATTATGAGACTAGACAGGATCAAGGGAAAGATGAACGGCACAAAGTGGAGAGAGATTCTTGATGAAAACCTGCTCCAGGCTTTGGGATAAGTCTCTGAATGTCCTTGAGTGGCCCAGGCAGAGCCCGGACTTGAACCCGATCGAACATCTCTGGAGAGACCTGTGCAGCAACGCTCCCCATCCAACCTGACAGAGCTTGAGAGGATCAGCAGAGGAGAATGGGAGAAACTCCCCAAATACAGGTGTGCCAAGCTTGTAGCGTCATACCCAAGAAGACTCAAGGCTGTAATCGCTGCCAAAGGTGCTTCAACAAAGTACTGAGTAAAGGGTCTGAATACTTATGCAAATGTGACATTTCCTGGGGGGGTTATACATTTGCAAAAATGTATAAAAACCTGTTTTTGCTTTGTCATTATGCAGTATTGTGTGTAGATTGATGAGGGGGGAAAACTATTTTAAGCAATTTTAGAATAAGGCGGTAACGTAATAAAATGTGGAAAAGGTGAAGGGGTCTGAATACTTTCCCAATGCACGGTATATAGGGAATCGGGTGCCATTTGGGACACAGACATTGTCCTCTCATTGTCCTCTGCATGTCTCTGTGTATGGTTGCAGGCAAGCAGCACAGGCTTTGTTCCAGCACAATAACTCCATCAGTACCAGAAAAGATAGAAAGAGAAATAGTGAAAGAAAGAAAGAAAGAGAACAAAGAGAACAAAGAGAGAGAGAGAGTTCAAGGAGAGTTCACCTGTCTACCAAACTCTTGTTTGGACTTGTCCTGGTTATTATAGTTTGTCTGTCTGTTGTAATACGGTTGCTTTTCCTAAGTGTATCTGTAAACAAGTCTGGTGAAACAGTGCTGTCTGGTTTTTATCTCACAGAAAGATCTCATGTCATAGTACTAGGGCTACTACCACCCAGACAAAACTGGGTTAAAACCAAGAGTTTGCTATAACATCTGCATGGGGACTTCAGATAAGAACTAATCTGACTTTAGGTTATACATTGATGTCAATTCTGAATATTGATTGTCCCTGTATCCCAGGATTTAACGAAACTCTGTCTTCGAGACCCCAAGCGGTGCACGTTTTGGTTTTTGCCCTAACACTTCACAGCTGATTCAAATGATCTAAACTTGATGATTAGTTGATTATTTGAATCGGCTGTGTAGTGCTAGGGCAAAAGCCAAAACGTGCACCCCTTGTGTCTCGAGGACAGAGTTTGGGAAACGCTGCTGTATCCTATCATAAGACGTATCTAGAATATCTATTTGGGGCAATTCCACGGTAGACTCAGATTTTTCCCTTAAAATGTATGCCAAACAAAAATCATTGATTTCAAAGTTCAACAAACCATACAACTCTATGCCACAAGCACTACTTTTAAGAATGTACAGTGACAATTTTACAAAAACACATTTACTGGAAGAACTGTGCAGATGCAAAGTTTGGTAACAGAATTTTGGTGAATCTCCCGCTGTTTTTTATGTGACCACGTTTTCCCAAAGCCCTGACCTCAATCCCATAGAAGATTTGTGGGCAGAACTGAAAAGAGTGTGCAAGCAAGGAGGCCTACAAGCCTGACTCAGTTACACCAGCTCTGTCAGGAGGAATGGGCCAAAATTCACCCAACTTATTGTGGGAAGCTTGTGGAAGGCTACCCGAAACGTTTGACCCTAGTTAAACAATGTAAAGGCAATGCTACCAAATACTAACTGAATGTATGTAAACTTCTGACCCACTGGGAATGTGATGAAATAAATAAAAGCTGAAATAAATCATTCTCTCTACTATTATTCTAACATTTCACATTCTTAAAATAAAGTGGTGATCCTAACTGACCTAAGACAGGGGATTTTTACAAGGATTAAATGTCAGGATTTGTGAAAAACTGAGTTTAAATGTATTTGGCTAAGGTGTATGTAAACTTCCAACTTCAACTGTATTTATTATTTTTAGTCACTTTAACTCTACCTACATGTACATATTACCTAAAATTACTTTGACTAACCTGTACCACCGCACATTGACTCGGTACCGGTACCCCCTGTATATTGCCTCGTTATTGTTATTTTATTGTGTTACTTTTTTTTCAACTTTAGTTTATGTCGTAAATATGTTCTTAACTCTTATTTTTCTTAAAACTGCATTGTTGGTTAAGGGCTTGTAAGTAAGCTTTTCTCGGTAAGGTCTCCTACACCTGTTGTATTCGGCGCATGTGACCATTAACATGTGACCATTTTATTTTATTTTGATGTGGTTTAAGCATTGTTGTGGACTTAGAACATCCAATTTCTTGGTTTTTCTATTTAAAAAAATGTGAACGAAAACTTTTAAAATAAGAAGACGGTGAAAACAGAAACCTGGAGAAAAAAAACCTGGAGAAAACAGAACTTGGGAAGGAAACGGAATCTTAGCCCCCCCTCCTTTACTAAGGTAAAGTAGCCTAATTATACAGTATGTCTAAGCTGAGAAGAGCCCTGAGTGGATTCCCATCAATGCCTGACTTCACTGTACCCTCCCCTTACACATGATGTGTGTACTGTACTAGGCCTACCACAGAGATAAAACCATCCATCACCCCCTTTGGAAATGACTGAGGGAATAAGCAAAAGTGTGTCGCCCCCGCAATATGTTACTCAACACAACTATGCAGAACGCCATTTTGTGTAGCTAATTGCACTCTCAAGTTACGTACTTGTGAAGGGTATAAATTTGGCTTCAGTCAGACTCCCAATGTTTCTCATCCTTTATCAGAACAAGACAAGAGATTTTAATAACCTCCGTCTCTATATCTAACATCAAGTCTGAGTAACAGAAGAATCAGAGGGCATAGCAGATCAAAGCAGCAGCTCTTCTACAACAACAAAAGCAGCATCCTGCTGATTCTCATTAAAATGACTGATACAGTCCTATTCCCTAAGGAGCACACATGCACACACAGATGTACGCACACACACGTATCAGTCTTATCAAAGCTATTTTGTCAGACAATAACATAAACCTAGTCCATCCATACATGCATAAACAATACCAAAATCACTGTATACCACGCTTACAGACAGGGTTTTGGCTTTGTCTTTCCCCAGCCGTATCGGGCAGACAAATCATGAAAACAGTTCTAGGGCAAGTACAGATAGGGGCTACAGAAATTGGTGACTTAGTTTTTGGCATACAATGTGACTGAGTGCTAGTCAGATACTGGAGAGAGAAAAAAGAGAAGAAGAGAGAGAGAGGCTAACCTAATGAAGAGAGAGAGAGAAAAGAGAGACTAACCTAATGAAGAGAGAGAGAGAGAAAAGAGAGACTAACCTAATGAAAAGAGAGAGAGAAAAGAGAGACTAACCTAATGAAGAGATAGAAAAGAGAGACTAACCTAATGAAGAGAGAGAGAGAGAAAAGAGAGACTAACCTAATGAAGAGAGAGAGAAAAGAGGGACTAACCTAATGAAGAGAGAGAGAGAAAAGAGGGACTAACCTAATGAAGAGAGAGAGAGAAAAGAGAGACTAACCTAATGAAGAGAGAGAGAGAGAAAAGAGAGACTAACCTAATGAAGAGAGAGAGAGAAAAGAGGGACTAACCTAATGAAGAGAGAGAGAGAAAAGAGAGACTAACCTAATGAAGAGAGAGAGAGAAAAGAGAGACTAACCTAATGAAGAGAGAGAGAGAGAAAAGAGAGACTAACCTAATGAAGAGAGAGAGAGAGAAAAGAGAGACTAACCTAATGAAGAGAGAGCGAGAAAAGAGAGACTAACCTAATGAAGAGAGAGAGAGAAAAGAGAGACTAACCTAATGAAGAGAGAGAGAGAAAAGAGAGACTAACCTAATGAAGAGAGAGAGAGAGAAAAGAGAGACTAACCTAATGAAGAGAGAGAGAGAGAAAAGAGAGACTAACCTAATAAAGAGAGAGAGAGAAGAGAGACTAACCTAATGAAGAGAGAGAGAGAGAAAAGAGAGACTAACCTAATGAAGAGAGAGAGAGAGAAAAGAGAGACTAACCTAATGAATAGAGAGAGAAAAGAGACTAACCTAATGAAGAGAGAGAGAGAAAAGAGAGACTAACCTAATGAAGAGAGAGAGAGAAAAGAGAGACTAACCTAATGAAGAGAGAGCGAGAAAAGAGACTAACCTAATGAAGAGAGAGAGAAAAGAGGGACTAACCTAATGAAGAGAGAGAGAGAAAAGAGGGACTAACCTAATGAAGAGAGAGAGAGAAAAGAGAGACTAACCTAATGAAGAGAGAGAGAGAAAAGAGAGACTAACCTAATGAAGAGAGAGAGAGAGAAAAGAGAGACTAACCTAATGAAGAGAGAGAGAGAGAAAAGAGAGACTAACCTAATGAAGAGAGAGAGAGAGAAAAGAGAGACTAACCTAATGAAGAGAGAGAGAGAAAAGAGGGACTAACCTAATGAAGAGAGAGAGAGAAAAGAGAGACTAACCTAATGAAGAGAGAGAGAGAAAAGAGAGACTAACCTAATGAAGAGAGAGAGAGAGAAAAGAGAGACTAACCTAATGAAGAGAGAGAGAGAAAAGAGAGACTAACCTAATGAAGAGAGAGAGAGAGAAAAGAGAGACTAACCTAATAAAGAGAGAGAGAGAAAAGAGAGACTAGCCTAATGAAGAGAGAGAGAGAAAAGAGAGACTAACCTAATGAAGAGAGAGAGAAAAGAGAGACTAACCTAATGAAGAGAGAGAAAAAAGAGAGACTAACCTAATGAAGAGAGAGAGAGAAAAGAGACTAACCTAATGAAGAGAGAGAGAGAAAAGAGAGACTAACCTAATGAAGAGAGAGCGAGAAAAGAGAGACTAACCTAATGAAGAGAGAGAGAGAAAAGAGAGACTAACCTAATGAAAAGAGAGAGAGAGAGAAAGAAGAGAGACTAACCTAATGAAGAGAGAGAGAGAAAAAAGAGACTAACCTAATGAAGAGAGAGAGAGAAAAGATAGACTAACCTAATGAAGAGAGAGAGAGAGAAAGAAAAGAGAGACTAACCTAATGAAGAGAGAGAGAGAAAGAAAAGAGAGACTAACCTAATGAAGAGAGAGAGAGAAAAGAGAGACTAACCTAATGAAGAGAGAGAGAGAGAAAAGAGAGACTAACCTAATGAAGAGAGAGAAAAGAGAGACTAACCTAATGAAGAGAGAGAAAAGAGAGACTAACCTAATGAAGAGAGAGAAAAGAGAGACTAACCTAATGAAGAGAGAGAAAGGAGACTAACCTAATAAAGAGAGAGAGAGAAAAGAGAGACTAACCTAATGAAGAGAGAGAGAGAAAAGAGAGACTAACCTAATGAAGAGAGAGAGAGAGAAAAGAGAGACTAACCTAATAAAGAGAGAGAGAGAAAAGAGAGACTAGCCTAATGAAGAGAGAGAGAAAATAGAGACTAACCTAATGAAGAGAGAGACTAACCTAATGAAGAGAGAGAAAAAAGAGAGACTAACCTAATGAAGAGAGAGAGAGAGAAAAGAGAGACTAACCTAATGAAGAGAGAGAGAGAGAAAGAAAAGAGAGACTAACCCAATGAAGAGAGAGAGAGAGAAAAGAGAGACTAACCTAATGAAGAGAGAGAAAAGAGAGACTAACCTAATGAAGAGAGAGAGAAAAGATAGACTAACCTAATGAAGAGAGAGAGAAAAGAGAGACTAACCTAATGAAGAGAGAGAGAGAGAAAGAAAAGAGAGACTAACCTAATGAAGAGAGAGAGAGAGAGAAAAGAGAGACTAACCTAATGAAGAGAGAGAAAAGAGAGACTAACCTAATGAAGAGAGAGAAAATAGAGACTAACCTAATGAAGAGAGAGAAAAGAGAGACTAACCTAATAAAGAGAGAGGGAGAAAAGAGAGACTAACCTAATGAAGAGAGAGCGGGAAAAGAGACTAACCTAATGAAGAGAGAGAGAGAGAAAAGAGAGACTAACCTAATGAAGAGAGAGAGAGAAAAGAGAGACTAACCTAATGAAAAGAGAGAGAGAAAGAAAAGAGAGACTAACCTAATGAAGAGAGAGAGAGAAAAAAGAGACTAACCTAATGAAGAGAGAGAGAAAAGATAGACTAACCTAATGAAGAGAGAGAGAGAGAAAAGAGAGACTAACCTAATGGAGAGAGAGAGAGAAAGAAAAGAGAGACTAACCTAATGAAGAGAGAGAGAGAGAAAAGATAGACTAACCTAATGAAGAGAGAGAAAAGAGAGACTAACCTAATGAAGAGAGAGAAAAGAGAGACTAACCTAATGAAGAGAGAGAAAAGAGAGACTAACCTAATAAAGAGAGAGGGAGAAAATAGAGACTAACCTAATGAAGAGAGAGAGAGAAAAGAGAGACTAACCTAATGAAGAGAGGAGAGAAAAGAGAAACTAACCTAATGAAAAGAGAGAGAGAGAGAAAGAAAAGCGAGACTAACCTAATGAAGAGAGAGAGAGAAAAGAGAGACTAACCTAATGAAGAGAGAGAGAGAAAAGAGAGACTAACCTAATGAAGAGAGAGAGAGAAAAGAGAGACTAACCTAATGAAGAGAGAGAGAGAGAAAAGAGAGACTAACCTAATGAAGAGAGAGAGAGAGAAAAGAGAGACTAACCTAATGGAGAGAGAGAAAAGAGAGACTAACCTAATGAAGAGAGAGAGAGAAAAGAGAGACTAACCTAATGGAGATAGAGAAAAGAGAGACTAGCCTAATGAAGAGAGAGAAAAGAGAGACTAAGTGTGTGTGAATGTGTGTGTGATAACGTCACTTAATCCAGCATAACTGTTATTTTATTACCTACAGTAGCTAGCATTCCAGTAGTGGATACATCCATTCAGTCTTCCCCTATTTTCTCTTAACCTTCTTTAGTCTCTCTCTCTCTCTCTCTCATATATAAGAGTCTTACCATTAATCAGACAGTAGAGATGTATCATTCAGAAAGTATATGTCGGGAAACTCAGGGCACCTTGCCTCCAGGCAGCGTATTCACCCTTCTAGTCTATTTTCTCTCTTCATTAGGTTAGTCTCTCTTTTCTCTCTCTCCATTAGGTTAGTCTCTCTTTTCTCTCTCTCTCGCTTCATTAGGTTAGTCTCTCTTTTCTCTCTCTCTCTTCATTAGGTTAGTCTCTCTTTTCTCTCTCTCTCTTCATTAGGTTAGTCTCTCTTTTCTCTCTCTCTCTTCATTAGGTTAGTCTCTCTTTTCTCTCTCTCTCTTCATTTTAACCCCTTCTGTTAAATTCCTCGGCAATCCCAGACAAGCTCCTCCATCTGTCCCGGGAAGAAAGGGGTCAGGATTAAAGTGTGTGTGTGTGTGTGTGTGTGTGTGTGTGTGTGTGTGTGTGTGTGTGTGTGTGTGTATGTGTGTGTGTGTGTGTGTGTGTGTGTGTGTGTGTGTGTATTTGCTGTACTAGCATGTTTGGCTGACATGTAGACAATGAGTCGACAACCTCAATTATATCTTTAGCCCAGTTAGCTAACAAGCTGACTACTGTTAGCTAATAATAAGATAACTACTGTCAGCTAATAACAAGCTGACTACTGTTAGCTAATAATAAGATAACTACTGTTAGCTAATAATAAGATAACTACTGTCAGCTAATAACAAGCTGACTACTGTTAGCTAATAATAAGATAACTACTGTTAGCTAATAATAAGATAACTACTGTCAGCTAATAATAAGATAACTACTGTTAGCTAATAATAAGATAACTACTGTTAGCTAATAATAAGATAACTACTGTTAGCTAATGATAAGATAACTACTGTTAGCTAATAACAACCTGACTAATGTTAGCTAATAATAAGATAACTACTGTCAGCTAATAACAACCTGACTACTGTTAGCTAATAATAAGATAACTACTGTTAGCTAATAATAAGATAACTACTGTCAGCTAATAACAAGCTGACTACTGTTAGCTAATAATAAGATAACTACTGTTAGCTAATAACAACCTGACTACTGTTAGCTAATAATAAGATAACTACTTTTAGCTAATAATAAGATAACTACTGTCAGCTAATAACAAGCTGACTACTGTTCGCTAATAATAAGATAACTACTGTTAGCTAATAACAACCTGACTACTGTTCGCTAATAATAAGATAACTACTGTTAGCTAATAACAAGCTGACTACTGTTTGCTAATAATAAGATAACTACTGTTAGCTAATAACAACCTGACTACTGTTCGCTAATAATAAGATAACTACTGTTAGCTAATAATAAGATAACTACTGTTAGCTAATAATAAGATAACTACTGTCAGCTAATAACAAGCTGACTACTGTTCGCTAATAATAAGATAACTACTGTTAGCTAATAACAAGCTGACTACTGTTCGCTAATAATAAGATAACTACTGTTAGCTAATAGGGTACTCTAGTTGGCGACCCATAGCTTCATACTGTAGGATCAATGGAACAGTGGTATTAGTGGAACACACACACACCACACACACCCCTCTGTCCAGTAATCTCACCCTGGGCCATCTGGGATATCCCTGATTTGAGCAGAGGAATGAGGGAGCGAAGGAGGGAGGAGGTAAAGATGAAGAGAGGGAGCTAGAGAACTAGCAGATGTTAAAAAGAACAGGATGGTTTGTAAAGGAGTGTGAGCTTTAACATGTGGGGTTATGTTGCATAAGAATGTGCAGGTGAAGGACTGTGTTGTGAAGTTTTGTTTTCAGATTTAAAATTCACCTCTGTTCTGCATGAAACTTCAGTCATTTGTATAGATGTAGTGACAGACTACTAGGGTTATATAGCACGGACACCAGCATGTGTCTAGAAGACAATAGAAATGGTAATATGAGGAGCTATACTAACAATAGTCTTCCTTTAAGGAGGCGTTTTAGGGCAATGGGCGAACAGCACCCATGAGGGGCAAGAACCTCCCACAGCCATATAATTCAAGCTGTCACTGGGGTCATGTAAATTCAAATCAAATTAAATTGTATTTGTCCATGCACTGAATACAACTGGTGTAGACTTTACTGTGAAATGCTTGCTTACGAGCCTTTCCCAACGATGCAGAGTTAAAACATATGAAATAGTAACACAAGAGGATAAAATAAAATGCACAAGAATGGAGCTACACTATATACACAAAAGTATGTGGACATCCCTTCAAATTAGTGGTTTCGGCTATTTCAGTCACACGTTGTTGAAAGGTACATAAAATCGAGCACACAGCCATGCAATCTCCATAGACAAACATTAACAGCAGAATGGCCTTACTGAAGAGCTCAGTGACTTTCAACGTGGCATCATCATAAGACCTTTCCAACAAGTCAGTTTGTAAAATGTCTGCCCTGCTAGAGCTGCCCCGGTCAACTGTAAGTGCTGTTATTGTGAAGTGAAAACGTCTAGGACAGGGATGATCAACTAGATTTATCCATGGGACAATTTTTTGTTGAGCGGATGTTCGGGGGGCCGGAACATAATTACAAATCATTTGTAGACTGCAAATTGACCGCAAGAAGCCCAAACAGATATAATGTTTGACAAAAACATTATCATTTCAAACCTTGATTACATTTGTATATGACCACTTGTCTCTCTATTATGCGTGGAAATACTTGGGAATAGATTTCTTAAATTAAAATTACTTGGAGCTGATTTCCTGGTGTTTTTACAATCTTTTATGTGCAACAATTAAAATGTATTAAAACATATTATTATAAAAAGATTTGCTCAGAAATCTTGGGGGGCCAAATAAAACCACCCATGGGCCAATAGTTCGGGAACCCTGGTCTAGGAGAAAAAACGGCTCAGCCGCGAAGTGGTAGGCCACACCAGCTCACAGAACGGGACCGCCGAGGAGTGCTGACCTCAACCCTATCGAACACCTTTGGGATGAATTGGAATACCGACAGTGAGTCAGGCCAATAACACTCATGGCTGAATGGAGGCAAGTCCCCACAGCAATGTTCCAACTTCTAGTGGAAAGCCTTCCCAGAAAAGTGGAGGCTGTTATAGTAGCAAAGGGGGGACCAACACCATATTAATGCCCATGATTTTGGAATGAGACGTTCGACGAGCAGATGTCCACATACTTTTGGTCATGTAGTGTATATACAGGGAGTACCAGATCAATGTGCAGAGGTTCAAGGTATTTGAGGTAGATAGACAACAGGATAGATAATAATAAGAGTAGAATTAAAAACAGTAGCAGCAGCAAATGATGAGTGTAATAGTGTGTGTAATGTGTATGTATGTCTGTTTGTGCTGTGTCAGTCTGCTTGTGTGTGGGTATGTGTGTGAATCTGTGTAGGTTTTGTGTGGGAGTGTCAATGTAGTGTATATGAGTGAGTGTGTATATACTGTATAGTCTAGTGAGTGTGTATATACTGTATAGTCTAGTGAGTGTGTATATACTGTATAGTCTAGTGAGTGTGTATGTACTGTATAGTCTAGTGAGTGTGTATATACTGTATAGTCTAGTGAGTGTGTATATACTGTATAGTCTAGTGAGTGTGTATATACTGTATAGTCTAGTGAGTGTGTATATACTGTATAGTCTAGTGAGTGTGTATATACTGTATAGTCTAGTGAGTGTGTATATACTGTATAGTCTAGTGAGTGTGTATATACTGTATAGTCTAGTGAGTGTGTATATACTGTATAGTCTAGTGAGTGTGCGTAGGGTCAGTGCAGATAGTTTGGGTTCCATAAATGGACTATTTAGCAGTCTTATGGCTTGGGGGTAGAAGCTGTCTTGGAGCCTGTTGGTCCGAGAGCCGATGCTCCAGTACAGTTTGCCGGACCCTAGTAGAGTAAACATTTTATGGCTTGGGTGGCTTTTTTCGGTTCTTCCTCTAACACCGCCTGATATAGAGGTCCTGGATGGCAGGGAGCTCGGCCCCAGTGATGTACTGGGCTGTCCGCACCACCCTCTGTAGCGCTTTGCGGTCAAGGGCGGTGCATTTACCATACCAAGCAGTGATGCAGCAAGTCAAGAAGCTCTCGGTGGTGCAGCTGTATAACTTTTTGAGAATCCGAGGGCCCATGCTAAATCTTTTCAGCCTCCTGATGGGGAATAGGCGCTGCCATGCCCTCTTCACGACTGTGTGGGCGTGTGTGGACCATCTTTGTTTTTACACTGCTGCTACTCACTGTTTATTATCTATGCACACTTTACCCCTACCTACATGTACAAATGACCTAGACTAACCTGTACCCCCGCACATTGACTCGGTACCAGTACCCCCTGTATATAGCCTCATTATTGTTATTTCATTGTGTTCATAATTTTTAATAAAAAAAACATGTATTTAGTAAATATTTTCATAGCTATTTTCTTAAAACTGCATTGTTGGTTAAGGGCTTAAGGGCTTGTAAGTAAGAATTTCACGGTAAGGTCTACACCTATTCAGCGCATGTGACAAATACAATTTGATTTTATGTTAAGTACTTAGTGATGTGGACGCCAAGGAACTTGAAGCGCTCGTCCTGCTCCACAACAGCTCTGTCGATGTGGTTGGGGGGGTGCTCTCCACTCTTTCTCCTATAGTCCACTATCAGCTTACTGAATAAAATAGTTCACCGTGAGTATGTCTATCGCCATGATGAATCGGCCACCTCCACAAAAATGTTGTGCCTGCATTTATTGGACCTTCTTTAGGTCAATAATAGCGGGTCTTAGTGGACGGCCAGACTAGAGTAGTGTACCAAATGACACCCTATCCCCTACATAGTACACTATCCTATGGGCCCTGGTCAAAAGTTGTGCCCTATGTAGGGAATAGGGTGTCATTTGGGATGTAGCCTGGGCTAGTCTAGGAGAGGACAGAGAGACAGGACCTGTCAGCAGATGGTCAGTCAGACTCAGGATAAAGCCAGACCTCAGCTCCCCATCTATCAGCTCTCTGACCACTGGGCTGCATCCAAAATGGCAACCTATTCCCTATTTAGTGCACAACTTTTTACTAGAGCCCTATGGGCTCTCAATAGGACACGGGTCAAAAGTAGTGCACTATATAGGAAATAAGGTGAAATTTGGGACGCAGTCCTGCTCTATGGCCCTATGGTGACCTACTACCTGTTCCCTTTCTTTCCATGCCTGTCTGATTGGCCCTCACACCTTGACTAACAGTTAAAAATGGGTTTGAACCCCAATCCATCAGACAGAGACAGACAGACAGACAGACAGACAGACAGACAGACAGACAGACAGACAGACAGACAGACAGGAGACACACACACACACACACACACACACACACACACACACACACACACACACACACACACACACACACACACACACACACACACACACACACACAGAGAGAGAGAGAGAGAGAGAGCTTTTACAGCTCCACATAATCAATAGGCATGCTATTCAACTTCATTGACAGCTAACCAGGGCTATACCAGCAAGTGTAGACCAGAGCATCTGGGATTCTGTCATTCTTACAGCTCTCCTGCGGTGATGAACGACTGTAGCATTGACCACATCCTTAACCCCTCCACTAGGGTCAATGGTGATGACATGGTGTATGTGTGTGTGCGTCAAATCAAATCAAATATTATTTGTCACATGCACCAAACACAATGGGTGTAGACTTTTCTGTGAAATGCTTGCTTATGAGCCCTTCCCAACAATGCAGTTAAAAAATATATAAAATAACTAGTAACACAAGAGGAATAATATACACAAGAATGGAGTTATATACCCGGCGTACCAGTATCAGATCACTGTGGAGCTATTTACAGGGAGTAACAGTACCAGATCACTGTGGAGCTATATACAGGGAGTACCAGTACCAGATCACTGTGGAGCTACTTACAGGGAGTAACCGTACCAGATCACTGTGGAGCTATTTACAGGGAGTAACAGTACCAGATCACTGTGGAGCTATATACAGGGAGTACCAGATCACTGTGGAGCTATATACAGGAAGTACCAGTATCAGATCACTGTGGAGCTATATACAGAGAGTACCAGTACCAGATCACTGCGGCGCTATACACAGGAAGTACCAGATCACTGTGGAGCTATATACAGGAAGTACTAGTACCAGATCACTGCAGAGCTATACACAGGAAGTACCAGATCACTGTGGAGCTATATACAGGAAGTACCAGTACGAGATCACTGCGGCGCTATATACAGGAAGTACCAGCACCAGATCACTGTGGAGCTATATACGCTGATAGGGATATTTAAGACCAACCAAAAGCTGGTTTTAGCGTCAGCAGTTGGTTATGGCATGAATTTTGACAGCTGAAACACAGCCTATCCAGCTGTGACACACACTGCCCATATGCGCATGGAACAAGAGCATTCTAATTAGCTTTTTATGCCTGTATACTTCGTATTTAGAAACATTTTATTACAACCAAACTTATTAGAATGGTTCACCTTCCTGGTTTTATGGTGCCAACTCTGTGGTGCGCATGCAATGCAACTCCTGGAGATGTGTGAATACGATCTGATCTGTAAGATCCGATTATGTTCATAAAATATATTTGGGAGCAGTATACAGACTTTCTCTTTATATTGGATCTATATTGGATCCAGCTACTGTGAAAAGTTTGGATGTCCTGTACATAAAACCCTCCATAGTCTGCTCTGTTTTAATGTTACATACCCACAGGGTGTAACGGCTGTCCTCCTCCTCATCTGAGGAGGAGAAGTTTGAAGGATCGGAGGACCAATGCGCAGCGTGGTAAGTGTCCATAACGTTTATTTTAAAACATAAACTGAACACTATGAAATACAAAACAATAATTGTGAACATGAACGAAACCGAAACAGTACCGTGTGGCAACAAACACTCACACGGAAACAAACACCCACAAAACCCAACAGAAAACAGGCTACCTAAATATGGTTCCCAATCAGAGACAATGACAAACACCTGCCTCTGATTGAGAACCATAACAGGCCAAACGAAAACCCCACATAGAAACACAACACATAGAACCCACCCAACTCACGCCCTGACCAACTAAAACAAAGAAAATACAAAAGAACTAGGGTCAGAACGTGACACAGGGAGAAACTATGGTGCCTGTAAGTGTATTTAGACATAGCCTATTTAAAACAAGTTGTTGTTTATTTTTGTTTAGAATTTGATTAGAATTATTCGTTCTCTTTTTAGGCCTTATCAATAATGAATAGAATCTTGCTTATTGACAATGTTTGGCATGTCCATAATCAGCCATAATGTAATTTACAGTAGGAGCCCCTATATCAGTGTGAACGCTATTGAAGCCATGCAATTACTTAGAACAATGTGGACTGCAAAATGGGTTCAAGTTAATGTATTTAGCAAAGATAGGATAGCACTACATTTGGTTATTTCATTTCGGTAAGCCATTTAAAAAACTATAAACGGACTAACATTGGAATTGGAGTTGATTCCAAGGGAATACATAAAAGACTGGAAATACACAACTTGAAGCAACCACATATTTAGCCATGGAGCACGTTCTGATTGGCCAGTCAGGGGCCAAGCCTTAACACACCCACAACTTGTTTGTTCATGAAAACCCAGCCCTTTCACGCTGATAATTGTAGTTGTGAAAATAGCAAAAATATTTCTGACACACCCCTGAACCTATAGCGCTAACGCCTGCGCTTAGATTTACCATTGCATTAGGTTTGTTAAAATAGAGCCCTTCAAATGTTAAGTCTTATCACTCTGAGATACTAAACTACTCGTTTACAAATGGAAAATATTACAGACGGACCATTGCAAAGCATCAGAAAGTAGCCTATTTTTTCAGTCAGGGTAGAGTACTTACACAAGCATCTTCCAAGAGTGAAACTAGCTAAGTTCACTTTGATGAATGCATTACATCCGGAAACTTGGTAAAGTAAAATAAACCACACTGCAAATTAAAAGTGACGGGGGGAAAAATCGAAACAGTTACATATTGGGATATTATTTTGGATGATATACCGTATCGTTTTGACAATATCTCGATATTATTTTTGCGTTAGTTTGCTGTGCCTGCACCAAAAGGCCAGTATTTTTTCTTCATGGCTTGTTCACCATCTACTTTTTAAAAAGGTAGCCAATTTGTTTTCAGCAATTTTATTAACATGACTGATCAACAACAACAAAAATATCATGGCTCCCTCTTGTCCCTGTGCAGCAGACATATGGTGAGCAATATATTTGGAAGTTTGTGGTCATACGCACATCCTTAAAAACATAGGTGCTGGGCTAATAAAGAATACTAGTATAGAAAAAGAAGGCCCGCACACTGTTAAAGCTCCCAATTCACTGCTTTATTGACAACGTTTCGGTCTGAAACGCATCTTCGTCAGGTCAAAAAAACAATATATTTGGAACATCGAATTGCAATAAAATCCCAGTATTGAATCGTATAGAATTGTGACAATCGTAAGAATTGCAATACATATCGTATCGGCACCTAAGTATCATGAAAATATAATATTGTGAGGTCCCTGGCAATTCCCAGCCCTACAAATTCCCAGCCCTACAAATTAAGAAATGAATGCAACAACTAGGCCACTAATTTCCTTTCCCGAGCATTGAAACATTTAGCCCATGAGTGTTTGACTGTTGAAAGGCATTAGCAGCATGTCATGATGTGTAGGGATAACGCTAACCCCATGTGCTACGGACAGTTCCTCTGAGCCTGCCACCGAACAGAGCAGAACAGCAGACACGATGAAAGCACAGCACAGGCACATAACAGCAAGAAAGAGGTTTCATAGAGAGAGAGAGAGCGAGAGAGAGAGGTTTGACTTTCTCCTGGCCTGGATAAGGAGAATACTGTGATTAGCAACAATGCTATGGTAGGCTAACCTCGCGAGCAGTTTGACAGAAATCTATAGAGATAAGCAACACTGAAGCTCCACACTGTGAGGGTGCATCCCAAATGGCACCCAATTCCCTATATAGTACACTACTTTTGACCAGACACACCCTGAGACATATTGTACAGTACCAGCATCTGTGTTTTGGAGATTAGGTCATATTGTTGGGGGTTTGACTACATTTAAATTCAAATTGTCCGACCCCTAGATGGATCATTGGTTGTGGTGGATGGTTGAACCTGATACTGCTATTTTAAATACAACGTTTTTCTTTTGATATAGATACAGAGAACAATATCACTCAGATAAGGGACAGGCTATCAATGCTTCTGCTGTACATTGCATCAAGCCAACAGATACCCATGCTCTGAACACAAACACAGGCAGACGGGCTGCATCAGGAATTGAAAGAGAAAGCAGATGTGTGTGTCTAGGTACTCACTGGTTTTGTTGCATTTAACCTTGGCCAGAAGTTTGTTTGCCAGGAGGATGTCTCCACTCTTCACTGCCACCAGGAAGTCCTGTTCCTTACCCATGACTGACCGCCACACCAGTGACCAGTAACCACACACGGTCCTTACGAGGTCAGTTGTCTCAACCGCGTCTAAGTGGTCCTTGGCAGTCGAGGCCTCAACCTTACCCAGTCAGGTGCATGTTGATTCCTTCGGATACACAATGATGATGAACGTACAGAAGAGCGTCACAAAGCGCCCAAACCAGCCAGTCTGTCTGCCTGCCTGTGTCAGTCAGATAGGAATCAACCAGAACAGCCAGCAGAGAACATTTTTATCTCCGGGCCTAGGTTAGGCTAGGCATCAACTGGGTGAGATGGTGAGATAGGTGGGGTAGTTGGTTGTTAGAGGCTGTGTTCCTCTGCCTTCTGTTGGTTGCTTGGTTTCCAGAGTGTGTGTTTGTGTATGGGGCCTGGTTGTCTGTCCTGATGTAAATCAAATGGAGTCTGCCAGGAATTGTCCTTAGGGCAAGGTGTGTGTCGGGTTCTCAGCTGTTTCCGCCAACCTGAAACAGTAAAACCTACCATTAGAACACACAGACATGTCATCATGAGCTGGGCATTCACTACTATTTAATAAAAGCATTAGCAAAGCACTGAGTGTTATTACAAGTTGTAACTACAACATAATTAAGGATGGGTGGCTCTCTAAAAACCAATCTAATGTGTTTGTTTTTCTTTCACTCAGGAAGCCTATTCACCATGGAATGTTATCTTAGGATCATTCCATGTCGGAATACTACTCCTTAACTCCTTCCACTCTCCTTCAACTTCTAGGAAGTATCTTTTTCACTAGGAGCTGTCTGGAACTCTGCCAATTGTCAGGGAAAAAGCTGCAAACTTTTCCCGCCAGAAGTAAACTGGGGGCTCTGTCCCAAATGTCACCCTATTCCCTACATAGTGTAAGCCTACTACTTTTGACCAAAGCCCTATGGGCCCTGGTCAAAAGTAGTACACTATAATAGGGAATAGGGTGACATTTGAGACGCACACTAGAAGGCAGAAGTGACCGCATCTTAATACCATCCCCCGAATTCTACATCACAGGGGACACAGCCAGCAGCACTTACGGGACAAAACATATCCAGGATAAATGTTTTAGGAGAAAAATACATTAGTCTGGTTTTTGGATTGTGTACAGCTGCAAGTGAATGAGGCATATCTGAGATCACACACAGAGCTGCAGCCACAGATCCAATTAAAATAGGAGTTTTTCTGGGCAAAACAGCAATTACGACGCCCAATGGAGCTGAGAGGCAAAGTGTTGGGCTAAAACACAAAAATATTGTACCGCCATTGTACCTCCAACTGAATGTGTTTTTTTGTGTCACCTGTGCAAGACTTTGCAAAGAAATGTCCTTCTGAAGGGCAATGTTTTCTATTCTACTCTATCCCATTCTATTCAATTCTATTCAAATTCCTCCCATTCTTCTGAAAGGTTGTGCTGGGAGGGACTGTTATTGGTGTGTCTCTCTGTCTACAGCAGGGCTTCTGTTTACCATCAGGTTGTGGGGCTAAGTTATCACATATGCTGTCATTGTAGAGGCTACACAATAATAGGCAGTAGACGCGGTCAAGTACAATAACAGATCACATCATGTTAGCTATGATAATATGGAATGATAGGCGCTATGTATGTGAAGGGAGGAGGCATCATGTAAGGCAGAAATCATGAATACATTTTTATTCCAATCAGAAGTTACCCCATACGATTGCTGTTCTGGATAGCTAGTGGCTAGTAATGGCATGCATGTCAATCTGACACAGACTCAGTCACCTTGCCTGCCAGCTAGTATATGACCATCCTCTTGATTGCCATCAAGCCCAGTACACAGAGTTCAGAGGGTGTCATAACAACATCATACATCATAACAAACTGAGCAGCTGTCCATTGAGGGAGGCACATGACCATTTGTAAACAAACACAGAGCGGCTATAGCTAGAGGGCTTCCCTGTAGTTAGGAAAACAAACTGGTACAGTAAAGTTAGATCAAATAAATGGAACGGCTGGGGGTCCCCGAGGAGAGGTTTGAAAACCCTGCTACACGTCGAAGGAATAGACTAGAACCCCAATAGAATAGAACAGAACATGATATAAATTATTATATTATATTATATTATATTATAATAACGGTAGATCTAACTAGATAGAAAATAACTAATTAATAGAACGTCGGACGTTGCTGCTAGCTAGATTTGGGCTAGTTTTTTCGACAAGTTGTATCAAATTTGCAAATTGGTTAGTCCGATTTTGATTTGTGGTCTTCCAAGACCGCTCAATAATAAACAAACGAAGAGGTCAAAAACAGAACATCTTACCAGTATTGTAAATGTGTTCACAGGTTTTCCGGTCCCTGTTGAAGGATTGGCGGAGTGTAGAGTAGTGCTCAGCTAGCGTTTGTCAGGTGCTTGGAGCCGAGGCTCAAGGAGCAGACCGCACAGAAGATGTGTGTATGAAGAAGTTATGCTGCTAGCGAAACAATATCCAGACGACTTTCTGATAAGTGGTTGAAAGTCAAACTCTGACTTCATTCAGCTCTTTTCCTAATCCTTGTTTTACTGAAGGTCAAGAAAATAATGTGATCCTCGCCAGGCAGTTCGACAATTGTGCGCGCTAGGAGACCTGATCTGACACCTTTTCAATTTAGACTAATCCCTCTGCGACCTCGAGCGGAACGAGCGACTCCTCAACATTTTGGCTCCGCCTCCGCACGCATCAAAACTCTGGGGGAGAATTTCGGAGGGAGACGACTCGTATGCTACTGTACCACATATCTAGGTTAGGATTACCTTACTCCCATACTATCCTTAATCACCAGGGGAGTGAAAAGGTATCTGACTCCGTATCAGTAGTTAGGCTATATGGATAATTTATTGGAGACAGAATGAAGTTGTCCAGTAGACAAGACAAGGTCGGTTTACCATATTGTACCGATCCTTGCTATGAGCCACTTTACAATTCATACCAAGTTTGTTAACCTTATGGTGTTTACCTTTCATGCCTGAGACACGGGTTCGCTTCCTGCTCCGTCAGTTCGCTACAATGGTGTCAGAAGTGGAATGGTGGCCGTGGGGTCTTCGAAGCGCACAGCCCGGTATGTGTGAGGGATCTGAGGTTAGTCAAAACACTGGGACATGCTTTCCGGTTCGGAGGGGCAGGGTACTGATCCTCGCTATATGAGCCACGTTTCCCACCAAATGTGTTAACCCTATTGGTGCGATGTGTAGGATTTTTGCCTTTCACGCTGATGCGCGTTCGCTTCCCACTCCCTCCGTTTGCTACAATATACACGGAGTATACGCACACCCTCAAAACAGCCTCAAATCGTCGGGGCATAGACTCTACAAGGTGTCAAAAACCTTCCACATGGATGCTGGCCTATGTTGACTCCAATGCTTTCCACAGTTGTGTCAAGGTGGCTGGATGGCCTTTGGGTGGTGGACCATTCTTGATACACGCGGGAAACTGTTGAGCGTGAAAAACTCAGCGTTTCAGTTCTCGACACAAACCGATGCACCTGGAACCCACTACCATACCCGGTTCAAAGGCACTTAAATATTTTGTCTTGCCCATTCACCCTCTGAAAGGCACACATACACAATCCATGTCGATTTAACAAGTATCATCAATAAAGGATCATAGCTTTCACCTGGATTTACCTAGTCATTTTATGTAATGAAAAGAGCAGGTGTTCTTAATGTTTTGTATACTCGGTGTATATACATCTTCAAAAGCAGCGTCTATATTCCAAATGGTATTAAAATAGTCTGAAAGAATTTGGAAAGGAATTTATGTGTATGTAACCCAAAAAACATGAATCGACCAGGCCACAGTTTGAAGTTGTGTTTGGTTTTAGCGACACTTGCTGGTATGACGGGGTATCATGAGTAATGCACATGTTGCAGACAATACTGCAGTGTGTGCTTTTAAACAAAAGTAACAAAATAAAATACATGTATTATAATCTTGTTTGAACAATTAATAATTTATAGCTTCTCTTACAGAGAGAATAAACGGTCAGAAGCAGATTCATTAAACCATTTTAACATTTTAACATTTAAAACAACAATAGTTCTTGTATCACTCAAATAATGTTCTGTGTCCCGAACTCAAACATGAGTGTTCTGTGTCCCGAACTCAAACATGAGTGTTCTGTGTCCTGAACTCAAACATGAGTGTTCTGTGTCCCGAACTCAAACATGAGTGTTCTGTGTCCTGAACTCAAACATGAGTGTTCTGTGTCCCGAACTCAAACATGAGTGTTCTGTGTCCCGAACTCAAACATGAGTGTTCTGTGTCCTGAACTCAAACATGAGTGTTCTGTGTCCCGAACTCAAACATGAGTGTTCTGTGTCCCGAACTCAAACATGAGTGTTCTGTGTCCTGAACTCAAACATGAGTGTTCTGTGTCCCGAACTCAAACATGAGTGTTCTGTGTCCTGAACTCAAACATGAGTGTTCTGTGTCCCGAACTCAAACATGAGTGTTCTGTGTCCCGAACTCAAACATGAGTGTTCTGTGTCCTGAACTCAAACATGAGTGTTCTGTGTCCCGAACTCAAACATGAGTGTTCTGTGTCCTGAACTCAAACATGAGTGTTCTGTGTCCTGAACTCAAACATGAGTGTTCTGTGTCCTGAACTCAAACATGAGTGTTCTGTGTCCCGAACTCAAACATGAGTGTTCTGTGTCCCGAACTCAAACATGAGTGTTCTGTGTCCCGAACTCAAACATGAGTGTTCTGTGTCCTGAACTCAAACATGAGTGTTCTGTGTCCTGAACTCAAACATGAGTGTTCTGTGTCCCGAACTCAAACATGAGTGTTCTGTGTCCCGAACTCAAACATGAGTGTTCTGTGTCCTGAACTCAAACATGAGTGTTCTGTGTCCTGAACTCAAACATGAGTGTTCTGTGTCCCGAACTCAAACATGAGTGTTCTGTGTCCTGAACTCAAACATGAGTGTTCTGTGTCCCAAACTCAAACATGAGTGTTCTGTGTCCCGAACTCAAACATGAGTGTTCTGTGTCCCGAACTCAAACATGAGTGTTCTGTGTCCTGAACTCAAACATGAGTGTTCTGTGTCCTGAACTCAAACATGAGTGTTCTGTGTCCTGAACTCAAACATGAGTGTTCTGTGTCCCGAACTCAAACATGAGTGTTCTGTGTCCTGAACTCAAACATGAGTGTTCTGTGTCCTGAACTCAAACATGAGTGTTCTGTGTCCCGAACTCAAACATGAGTGTTCTGTGTCCTGAACTCAAACATGAGTGTTCTGTGTCCCGAACTCAAACATGAGTGTTCTGTGTCCCGAACTCAAACATGAGTGTTCTGTGTCCTGAACTCAAACATGAGTGTTCTGTGTCCTGAACTCAAACATGAGTGTTCTGTGTCCCGAACTCAAACATGAGTGTTCTGTGTCCCAAACTCAAACATGAGTGTTCTGTGTCCCGAACTCAAACATGAGTGTTCTGTGTCCCGAACTCAAACATGAGTGTTCTGTGTCCTGAACTCAAACATGAGTGTTCTGTGTCCTGAACTCAAACATGAGTGTTCTGTGTCCCGAACTCAAACATGAGTGTTCTGTGTCCCGAACTCAAACATGAGTGTTACAATGGCTCTTATATTCTTGACTCATTGTTTTCTCTTTCAGTGCCATTCACAGTGTATTCAACACAGAAACAGGAGAAACTTTAAATGTCCAGAAATGTCCGGAACTACAGTATGTTCAGCTCTTTTCCTTTAGCCCCTGGTTGAAAGTAGTGCACCAAAAGGGAATAGGGTGCCATTTCGGACACACAGAAGAATGGTATTTCCTCTTCATTCTCCCTGTCATCATCAGTTCTCCACATGTTCCCTCCCCTTATGGAAAACCATTTCACATGTGACATTTCCACATGTTTTGCACAAAACCTCACATGTGATGATGTGTGAAATCATGTCAAACCATGTGTTTTTGGAACACTTCACATATGATGGACTTTCACATGTGATCAAAAACCTTTCACATGTGGATTAACATTTTCACATGACATTTCACATGTGATGAACTGCAAATAAAAAATAGTTGTGATCAAATCAGATTTTATTTGTCACATGCTCCAAATACAGCAGATGTAGACCTTACCGTGAAATGCTTTCTTACAAGCCCTTAACCAACAATGCAGTTAGAGAAATAGTTGATAAAATATTTACTAAATAACTTAAAATTTAAAAAAATGTAATCAATGTAACACAATACATAACAAGGCTATATACACAGTGCTTTCAACTTACATTGTGTATGTTTATACAGTAATTATTATTCAACATGTCTTTACTTTGGGTTTGAACTCACAACCTCTTGGTTCACCTCATGCCAATATTCTTGCTATGCCACCATATCTGTCAGTTACTGATTTCACCTATATTCCTACACTTTAGACTTCAAAGTAAATCTCAGCTTTGTTAAAAATACACTCAAGAAAAACTATTATATTTATCACAGTGATTCAGGAGTATCATTAAAACAGAATAATATGCCACACCAACATTAGACAACTATACAGAAAACCCTAACATTTCTGAAATAAGTCAATGAAATCAATGATGATAGAATAGTCAGAATAACTGATAACTAAAATAGCAGTGCAGATGGCACGCTTCTGATAAGTGCAGAGATGTATTATAGATAATGGATGTTTAAAGGACTGCTAAAGGCTTTGTGGTGCTGCAGAAAGATCAGCATACGTCAAATCCAGCGGTTGTGAGTGAGTTCAAATCACAGGTGGGGTAATATTTTAGCTAAACAGCGATAACAGCGATAGCCTCCCGGGTGGCGCAGTGGTCTAGGGCACTGCATCGCAGTGCTAGCTGCGCCACCAGAGTCTCTGGGTTCGCGCCCAGGCTCTGTCGCAGCCGGCCGCAACCGGGAGGTCCGTGGGGCGACGCACAATTGGCATAGCGTCGTCCGGGTTAGGGAGGGTTTGGCCGGTAGGGATATCCTTGTCTCAGTATGTAAAATGTAATAAAAAAATGTATGCACTCTACTGTAAGTCGCTCTGGATAAGAGCGTCTGCTAAATGACTAAAAAAAAAATATAAAAAAATAACATGGAATTGCACATTTAAAAATATGTAAAGTGCTTCAAAAGCACACGCTTTCACCACATGTAAAGTGTTCCAAAAACACTTTTTCACATGTGAAATATCATGTGAAGTGTTCCAAAAACGTGTTTTCACATCTGAAATGTCTGGTGAAGTGTTCCAAAAACACGTTTTCACATGATTTTAGATTCGATATGTCACATGTGAAGTGTTCCAAAAACAAGTTTTTACATGATTTCCCTTGTGAAATTTAATGTTTCACGTGTGAAATCATGCAATTTTCCACATGTGAAATCATGTGGTTCAACATGTGATAACATGAAACTACACTGTTAGCCATTGCTATTAATTTTGGGGTAAATGTTGTGGTCATTATAAGTTACATTTTTACAGTAATAGGATAATGTATTAGAGTTTTTCTATATAAATTCAGCAAAAAAAGAAACGTCCTTTTTTCAGGACCCTGTCGTTCAAAGATAATTCGTAAAAATCCAAATAACTTCAAAGATCTTCATTGTAAAGGGTTTAAACACTTTTTCCCATGCTTGTTCAATGAACCATAAACAATTAATGAACATGCACCTGTGGAACGGTCGTTAAGACACTAACAGCTTACAGACGGTAGGCAATTAAGGTCACAGTTATGAAAACTTAGGACACTAAAGAGGCCTTCCTACTGACTCTGAAAAACACCAAAAGAAAGATGCCCAGGGTCCCTGCTCATCTGCGTGAACGTGCCTTAGGCATGCTGCAAGGAGGCATGAGGACTGCAGATGTGGCCAGGGCAATAAATTTGCGCAATTTGCGTTTATCGTCAAAGGAATGAGCATTACACCAAGGCCTGTACTCTAGAGCGGGATCGATTTGGAGGTGGTGGGTCCGTCATGGTCTGAGGCGGTGTGTCACAGCATCATCGGACTGAGCTTGTTGTCATTGCAGGTAATCTCAACGCTGTGCTTTACAGGGAAGACATCCTCCTCCCTCATGTGGTACCCTTCCCGCAGGCTCATCCTGACATGACCCTCCAGCATGACAATGCCACCAGCCATACTGCTTGTTCTGTGCCTGATTTCCTGTAAGACAGGAATGTCAGTGTTCTGTCATGGCCAGCAATCCCATTGAGCACGTCTGGGACCTGTTGGATTGGAGGGTGAGGGCTATGGCCATTCCCCCCAGAAACTTGCAGATGCCTTGGTGGAAGAGTGGGGTAACATCTCACAGCAAGAACTGGCAAATCTGGTGCAGTCCATGAGGAGGAGATGCACTGCAGTACAGCTGGTGGCCACACCAGATACTGACTGTTACTTTTGATTTTGACCCCCCCCTTTGTTCAGGGATACATTATTCCATTTCTGTTAGTCACATGTCTGTGGAACTTGTTCAGTTTATGTCTCAGTTGTTGAATCTTGTTATTTTCATACAAATATTTACACATGTTCAGTTTGCTGAAAATAAACGCAGTTGACAGTGAGAGGACGTTTCTTTTTTTGCTGAGTTTATTTACTGTCAATTGCAATGCACTTGGGTACTTTTTGGCCCTTCCTGCAAATTAACTTGGTATGCCTGACTTGCAATTGTATTTAAAGGTAGATGCACAACATTTTTTTTTCTATCCTGTAATTTTATAGTAATTTTCCAGCTACTGCGTTGCGGTGAAAATAGTGGAAACAACTGTTAAGGTATTTCTACAGCTGAACTGTATTTTGTCAGTAGATATACAACAACAAACTGTATTCAGGAAGTACACATCAATTCAAATTCTAATTCAATTCTAAATACTGTAAAATTAGGAAAAAAATCAAATTCTAAATACTGTAAAATTAGGAATAGGAACATAAATGGAAATAATCTCAACATCGGTTAGCACACTTGGGATGCAACCCCATCTGGGATTTGAACTCACAACCTCTTAGATGACAGCAAATCTGAATTTCCTGCTTCGCCATCAGGTTTTTGGCCATGACAGAAATAGCCCACAGATGTATTGGCAAGAATACATTTCTGCACTTTGTTAAAAGTAGCCCGGAATCAAGTCATTAATTCTGTGATTATCTGATAACACCAACTAAAAAGTAGCAGTGCTCAGGGACACTTGACATTAAGGCCTAGATTCAATCAGATCAAGCATAAACACGTGATAGCTGACACTTGCATAGCTGGTGTCTTGGCAGTGTCGGAGATGTACAGTGCATTCGGAAAGTATTCAGACCCTTTGACTTTTTCCACATTTTGTTACGTTACAGTCATATTCTAAAATTGATTAAATAATTTTTTCCCTCTCATCAATCTACAGACAATACCCCATAATGACAAAGCAAAAACAGGTTTTTAGAAATGTTTGCAAATGTATATATATATATATATATTTTTTTTTTAAAGAAATATAAAATGGACATAAGTATTCAGACCCTTTACTCAGTACTTTGGCGGCGATTACAGCCTTGAGTCTTCTTGGGTATGGCACTACAAGCTTGGCACACCTGTATGTGGGGAGTTTCTCCCATTCCTCTCTGCAGATACTCTCAAGCTCTGTCAGGTTGGATGGGGAGCGTCGCTGGACAGCTATGTTCAGGTCTCTCCAGAGATGTTCGATCTGGTTCAAGTCCGTGCCCTGGCTGGGCCACTCAAGGACATTCAGAGACTTGTCCCAAAGCCAATCCTGCCTTGTCTTGGCTGTGTGCTTAGGGTTGTTGTCCTGTTGGAAGGTAAACCTTACCCCAGTCTGAGGTCCTGAGCGCTCTGGAGCAGTTTTTCATCAAGGATCTCTATGTACTTTGCTCTGTTCATCTTTCCCTCGATCCTGACTTGTCGCCCAGTCCCTGCCGCTGAAAAACATCCCCACTGTAACGCTTGTCGTGGTTGGAAGAAGAGGAGGACCAATGCGCAGCGTGGTAAGTGTCCATATTGTTTTAATACGAATAATGAACACAGAACAAAAACAATAAAACGACAAACTAACACTCCTGTACGGTGAAAACAAAACACAGAACAGAAAATAATCACCCACAAAACACAATGAAAAACAGGCAACCTAAATATGGCTCCCAATCAGAGACAACGACTGACACCTGCCTCTGATTGAGAACCATACTAGGCCAAACACATAGAAATCTACCAACAGAACAAAACATAGAAAAACAACATAGAATGCCCACCCCAACTTACGCCCTGACCAAACTAAAATAAAGACATAACAAAGGAACTAAGGTCAGAACGTGACACCCACAGCATGATGCTGCCACCACCATGCTTTACCGCAGGGACGGTGCCAGGTTTCCTCCAGACATGACGCTTGGCATTCAGACCAAAGAGTTCAATCTTGTTTCTTATGGTCTGAGAGTCCTTTAGGTGCCTTTTGGCAAACTCCAAGTGAGCTGTTATGTGCCTTTTACTGATGAGTGGCTTCTGTCTGGCCACTCTACCATAAAGGCCTGATTGGTGGAGTGCTGCAGAGATGGTTGTCCTTCTGGAAGTTTCTCCCATCTCCACAGAAGAACTCTAAAGCTCTGTCAGCGTAACCATCTAGTTCTTGGTCACCTCCCTGACCAAGGCCCTTCTCCCTGGATTGCTCAGTTTGGACGGGCGTCCAGGTCTAGGACGAGTCTTGATGGTTCCAAACTTCTTCCATTTAAGAATGATGGAGGCCAGTGTTCTTGGGGACCTTCAATGCTGCAGGAATGTTTTGGTACCCTTCCCCAGATCTGTGCCTCGACACAATCCTGTCTTGGAGCTCTATGGACAATTCCTTCGACCTCATGGCTTGTTTTTTTCTCTGACATGCACTGTCAACTGTGGGACCTTACATAGACAGGTGTGTGTTTCCAAATCATGTCCAATCAATTTAATTTACCACAGGTGGACTCCAATCAAGTTGTAGAAACATCTCAAGGATGATCAATGGAAGCAGGATGCACCTGAGCTCAATTTCGAGTCTCATGGCAAAGGGTCTGAATACTTATGTAAATAAGATATTTCTGTTTTTTATTTCTAATACGTTTGAAAAAATTCTAAAACCCTGTTTTCGCTTTGTCATTATGGGGTATTGTGTGTAGATTGATGAGGGAAATTTAAAAAGAAATTAATTTTAGAATATGGCTGTAACGTAACAAAATGTGGAAAAAGTCAAGGGGTCTGAATGCTTTCCGAATGCACTGTAACTGCATTAGACCTGTCAAATCAGTGAGCGGCTGCTCAAGTGGTCAGTGTCACAAAGCCACACCCGTCCCACTCGCATTAGCAGTTCAGAACGAGGAAATGTAGGCTATATAGAAATAGTGACACTCAAATTGAAAATCTTATTCAATTACATATCACATTCCAGTGTTCCAATTTATAAACAAAAATTGAAAAAGCATGTGTTCTTAATGTTTGTATATTCAGTGTATATCCAATCAATCAATCAAATGTATTTATAAAGCCCTTCTTACATCAGTGGATGTAGAGGGTGCAACAGATCAGCACCTCAGGAGTAAATGTCAGTTGGCTTTTCATCATTCAGAGTATCTCTATTGCTCCTGCTGTCTCTAGAGAGTTGAAAACAGCAGGTCGGGGACAGGTAGCACGTCCGGTGAACAGGTCAGGGTTCCATAGCCGCAGAACAGTTGAAACTGGAGCAGCAACACGACCAGGTGGACTGGGGACAGCAAGGAGTCATCAGGCCAGGTAGTCCTGAGGCATGGTCCTAGGGCTCAGGTCCTCCGAGAGAAAGAAAGAAAGAAAGCAAGAAAGAAAGAAAGAAAGAAAGAAAGAAAGAAAGAAAGAAAGAAAGAAAGAAAGAAAGAAAGAAAGAAAGAGAGAGAGAGCGAAAGAAAGAGGGAGAAAATTAGAGAGTCTACTTAAATTCACACAGGACACCGGATAAGACAGGAGAAATACTCCAGATATAACAGACTGACCCTAGACCCCCGACACAAACGATTGAAGCATAAATACTGGAGGCTGAGACAGGAGGGGTCGGGAGACACTGTGGCCCCTTCCGACGATACCCCCGGACAGGGCCGTACAGGCAGGATATAACCCCACCCACCTTGACAAATCACAGCCCCCACACCACTAGAGGGATATCTTCAACCACCAACTTACCATCCTGAGACAAGGCCGAGTATAGCCCACGAAAATCTCCCCCACGGCTCAAACCCAAGGGGGGCGCCAACCCGGACAGGAAGATCACATCAGTGACTCAACCCACTCAAGTGACGCACCCCTCCTAGGGACGGCATGGAAGAGTACCAGTAAGCCAGTGACTCAGCCCCTGTAATAGGGTTTGAGGCGTAGAATCCCAGTGGAGAGAGGGGAACCGGCCAGGCAGACAGCAAGGGGGTTCGTTGCTCCAGTCCCTTTCTGTTCACCTTCACACTCCTGGGCCAGACTACACTCAATCATAGGACCTACTGAAGAGATTAGTCTTCAATAAAGACTTAGAGGTCGAGACCGAGTCTGCATCTCTCACATGGATAGGCAGACCATTCCATAAAAATTTAGCTTTATAGGAGAAATCCCTGCCTCCAGCTGTTTGCTTAGAAATTCTAGGGACAGTAAGGAGGCCTGCGTCTTGTGACCATAGCGTAAGTGTAGGTATGTACGGCAGGAACAAATCGGAAAGATAGGTAGGAGCAAGCCCATGTAATGCTTTGTAGGTTAGCAAAACCTTGAAATCAGCCCTTGCCTTAACAGGAAGCTAGTGTAGAGAGGCTAGCACTGGAGTAATATGATCAAATTTTGGGGTTCTAGTCAAGATTCGAGCAGCCGTGTTTAGCACTAACTGAAGTTTATTTAGTGCTTTATCCGGGTAGTCGGAAAGTAGAGCATTGCGGTAGTCTAACCTAGAAGTGACAAAAGCATGGATGAATTTTCTACATCATTTTTGGACAGAAAGTGTCTGATTTTTGCAATGTTACGTAGATGGAAAAAAGCTGTCCTTGAAACACTCTTGATATGTTCGTCAAAAGAGAGATCAGGGTCCAGAGTAACGCCTAGGTCCTTCACAGTTTTATTTGAGACGACTGTACAATCATCAAGATGAATTGTCAGATTCAACAGAATATCTCTTTGTTTCTTGGGACCTAGAACTAGCATCTCTGTTTTGTCCGAGTGTAAAAGTAAAACATTTGCCGCCATCCACTACCTTATGTCTGAAACACAGGCTTCCAGGGAGGGCAATTTGGGGGCTTCACCATGTTTCATCGAAATGTACAGCTGTGTGTCATCCGTATAGCAGTGAAAGTTAACATTATGTTTCCGAATGACATCACCAAGAGGTATAATATATAATGAAAACAATAGTGGTCCTAAAACGGAGCCTTGAGGAACACCGAAACTTACTGTTGATTTGTCAGAGGAGAAACCATCTACAGAGACAAACTGATATCTTTCCGACAGATAAGATCTAAACCAGGCCAGAACATGTCCGTGTAGACCAATTTGGGTTTCCAATCTCTCCAAAAGAATGTGATGATCGGTGGTATCAAAAGCAGCACTAAGGTCTAGGAGCACGAGGACAGATGCGGAGCCTCGGTCTGACGCCATGAAAAGGTCTTTTATCAACTTCACAAGTGCAGTCTCAGTGCTATGATGGGGTCTAAAACCAGACTTAAGTGTTTCATATACATTGTTTGTCTTCAGGCAGGCAGTGAGTTGCTGCCTGCCTGAAGCTTTTTCTAACATTTTTGAGAGGAATGGGAGATTCGATATAGGTTGATAGTTTTTTATATTTTCTGGGTCAAGGTTTGGCTTTTTCAAGAGAGGCTTTATTACTGCCACTTTTAGTGAGTTTGGTACGCATCCGGTGGATAGAGAGCCGTTTATTATGTTCAACATAGGAGGGTCAAGCACAGGAAGCAACTCTTTCAGTAGTTTAGTTAGAATAGGGTCCAGTATGCAGCTTGAAGGTTTAGAGGCCATGATTATTTTCATCAATGTGTCAAGAAATATAGTATTAAAAAACTTGAGTGTCTCCCTTGATCCTAGTTCCTGTCAGAGTTGTGCCGACTCAGGACAACTGAGCTTTGGAGGAATACGCAGATTTTAAGAGGAGTCCGTAATTTGCTTTCTAATGATCATGATCTTTTCATCAAAGAAGTTCATGAATTTATTACTGCTGAAGTGAAACCCATCCTCTCTTGGGGAATGCTGATTTTTAGTTAGCTTTGCGACAGTATTAAAAATACATTTTGGATTGTTCTTATTTTCCTCAATTAAGTTGGAAAAATAGGATGATAGAGCAGCAGTGAGGGTTCTTCGATACTGCACGGTACTGTCTTTCCAAGCTAGTCGGAAGACTTCCAGTTTGGTGTAGCGCCATTTCCGTTCCAATTGTCTGGAAGCTTGCTTCAGAGCTCGGGTATTTTCTGTAAGCAGGGAGCTAGTTTCTTATGACAAATGTTTTTTGTTTTTAGGGGTGCGACTGCATCTAGGGTATTACGCAAGGTTAAACTGAGTTCCTCAGTTAGGTGGTTAACTGATTTTTGTACTCTGACGTTCTTGGGTAGGTGGAGGGAGTCTGGAAGGGCATCTAGGAATCTTTGGGTTGTCCGAAAGATAGCACAGCTTTTGGATCCTTGGTTGGGGTCTGAGCAGATTATTTGTTGCAATTGCAAACAAAATAAAATGGTGGTCCAATAGTCTAAGATTATGAGGAAAAACATTAAGATCCACAACATTTATTCCATGGGACAAATCTAGGTCCAGAGTATGACTGTGGCAGTGAGTAGGTCCGGAGACATGTTGGACCAAACCCACTGAGTCGATGATGGCTCCGAAAGCCTTTTGGAGTGGGTCTGTGGACTTTTCCATGTGAATATTAAAGTCACCAAAAATTTGAATATTATCCGCCATGACAACAAGGTCCGATAGGAATTCAGGGAACTCAGTGAGGAACGCTATATATGGCCCAGGAGGCCTGTAAACAGTAGCTATAAAACTTGATTGAGTAGGCTGCATAGATTTCATGACTAGAAGCTCAAAAGACGAAAACACAGTCGTTTTTTTTGTGAATTGAAATGTTCTATCGTAAATGTTAGCAACTCCTCCGCCTTTGCGGGATGCGCGGGGGATATGGTCACTAGTGTAACCAGGAGGTGAGGCCTCATTTAGTAACACAGTAAATTCATCTGGCTTAAGCCATGTTTCAGTCAAGCCAATCACATCAAGATTATGATCAGTGATTAGTTAATTGACTATAACTGCCTTGGAGTTGAGGGATCTCACATTAAGTAGCCCTATTTTGAGATATCACAATCTCTTTCAATAATGACAGGAATGGAGGAGGTCTTTATTCCATTGAGATTGCTAAAGCGAACACCGCTATGTTTAGTTTTGCCCAACCTAGATCGAGGCACTGACACGGTCTCAATGGGGATAACTGAGCTGACTACACTGTGCTCGTGGCAGACTTCACTAAGCTGGCAGGCTGGCTAACAGCCTGCTGCATTGCCTGCACCCTATCTCATTGTGGAGCTAGGGGAGTTAGAGCCCTGTTTATGTTCGTAGATAAGATGAGAGCACCCCTCCAGCTAGGATGGAGTACGTCACTCCACAGCAGGCCAGGCTTGGTCCTATTTGTGGGTGAGTCCCAGAAAGAGGGCCAATTTTCTACAAATTCTATCTTTTGGGAGGAGCAGAAAACAGTTTTCAACCAGCAATTGAGTTGTGAGACTGCTGTAGAACTCATCACTCCCCCTAACTGGGAGGGGGCCAGAGACAATTACTCGATGCCGACACATCTTTCTCCCTGATTTACACGCTGAAGCTATGTTGCGCTTAGTGACCTCTGACTGTTTCATCCTAACATCGTTGGTGCCGACGTGGATAACAATATCTCTATACTCTCTACACTCGCCAGTTTTAGCTTTAGCCAGCACCTTCTTCAGATTAGCCTTAACGTCGGTAGCCCTGCCCCCTGGTAAACAGTGTATTATCGCTGGATGATTCGTTTTAAGTCTAATACTGCGGGTAATGGAGGTGCCAATGACTAGGGTTTTCAATTTGTCAGAGCTAATGGTGGGAGGCTTCGGCGTCTCAGACCCCGTAACGGGAGGAGTAGAGACCAGTGAAGGCTTGGCCTCTGACTCCGACCCGTTGTTTAATGGGGAGAACCGGTTGAAAGTTTCTGTCGGCTGAATGAGCGACACTGGTTGAGCATTCCTACAGGATTTCCTTCCAGAAGCCTTGAGAAATTGTGCTGCTGCGGGGACTGTGCGGGGGGGGGGGGGTTTATACGACTATATGTACTTATTGGTGGCACAGACGCTGTTTCATCCTTTCCTACACTTAAATTACCCTTGCCTAACGATTGCGTCTGAAGCTGGGCTTGCAGCACAGCTATCCTACAGAGGTAAAGACAGTTTCAAGTTGGATATTCGACGGATATTCACGCTTTCAAACATCAATAGCTTTCAAACCACTTGAGCCAGACTCCAAATAAGTGTCAAGATGTTGGAAAAATTGCGCACAACATTGCACAGGTCTTATTTTCACGATTGGGACATTAATTTCCATTAATGTGGAAATATGAGCAGCATTTTGTATTCCTACTGTAGTTGAATTAGTTAGGGAGCGTAAACAAAGTACAAACTTGTTTTACATTCAAATTTAAATTGGTCCTTGGTCATGTGACCTACTTGACCCAAACAAAGTTCAGAATGTTCGCTGACTACCCTTCTATATTGCACACCCTTTAGTTATTCCATTTTCATCTCACATGTTTTTACATAAATTTTTAAAACGTTCAAATTTCAATAGCTCATTGGTCATGTGACCTACTGACTTCAAACAAGGTTCAGAATGTCCACTCAGTGGGCCTACACATTGCACACCCTTTAGTTTGTCCATTTTAATCTCACACGTTTTTACATGAATTTTTCAAACTTTCAAATTTCAATAGCTCCTTGGTCATGTTACCTACTGACTTCAAACAAGGTACAGAATGTCCACTGACTACCCTTCTATATTGCACACCCTTCAGTTTGTCCATTTTAATCCCACACATTTTACATGAATTTTTCAAAATGTAAAACTTCAGTAGCTCCTTGGACACCTGAAACCCCACTTCTTTAAGGAATACCTAGGATAGGATAAAGTAATCCTTCTAACCCCCCCCCCCCCCCCCCCCCCTTAAAAGATGTAGATGCACTATTGTAAAGTGGTTGTTCCACTGGATATCATAAGGTGAATGCACCAATTTGTATGTCGCTCTGGATAAGAGCGTCTGCTAAATGACTTAAATGTAATGTAAATGTAAATGTCATGTGACCTACTGGACTCAAACAAACTTTAGAATGTCCACAGACTAGCTTTATATATTGCACACTCTTGTTTGTGTACTGTAAAATCACGCGGTGTAACGTACATTTTTCATAGTTTTACATTTCAATAGCTCCTTAGTCATGTCAATTACACATCTAAGAAGCGTGCAGTGGATATACACCCATATTGTCACGTTCTGACCTTAGTTCCTTTTTTATGTCTTTATTTTGGTTTGGTCAGGGCGTGAGTTGGGGTGGGCATTCTATGTTCTATATTCTATGTTTTGTTCTATGTGTTGTATTTCTGTGTTTGGCCTAGTATGGTTCCTAATCAGAGGCAGCTGTCAATCGTTGTCTCTGATTGAGAATCATACGTAGGTAGCCTGTTCCCACCTGTGTTTGTGGGTAGTTGTTTCCTGTTTTGTGTTTGTGTCACCATTCAGGACTGTTTCGGTTTCTTTGTCATTCACTTTGTTATTTTTTCGTGTTCTGTTATATTAAAGTAACATGGACACTTACCACGCTGCATTTTGGTCCGATCCTTCTCACTCCTCGTCAGAAGAGGAAGATAATCGTGACAGAACTACCCACCACAAACGGACCAAGCAGCGTGGTAACAAGGAGCAGCGCGATCTGGAGAAATGGACATGGGAGGAGATATTGGACGGCAAGGGACCCTGGGCACAGGCTGGGGAATATCGCCGCCCCAAAGAAGAACTGGAGGCAGCTAAGCGGCGGCGATATGAGGTAAGGCAGAGCAACAGGCACACGGGGAGATTGGTGGAGTC
Source organism: Salvelinus namaycush (assembly GCF_016432855.1). Taxonomy (NCBI): domain Eukaryota; kingdom Metazoa; phylum Chordata; class Actinopteri; order Salmoniformes; family Salmonidae; genus Salvelinus; species Salvelinus namaycush. The sequence goes on from NC_052310.1 coordinate 58,960,166, forward strand.
AGGCGATAGACCTGAGCCAACTCCCCGTGCTTACCGGAAGAAGCGCAGTACTGGTCAGGCACCGTGTTATGCGGTCAAGCGCACGGTGTCGCCAGTACGCGTTCATAGCCCGGAGCGCTATAGGCCAGCCCCCCGCAAGTGCCATATGAGAGTGGGCATCCAGCCAGGGCGTATTGTGCCGGCTCAGCGTGTTTGGTCTCCGGTACGCCGTTTCGGCCCAGGGTATCCTGCGCCGGCTCTGCGTGCTGTGTCTCCGGGGCCCTGGGAGGGTGCAGTGCGCCCTATGCCTGCGCTCCGCCCATGCCGGGCGAATGTGGGCATTGAGCCTAAGGGAGATGTGCGAGTGGTATGCACCAGATCTCCAGTGCTCCCCCACAGCTCGGTTCAACCTGTGCCTGCACTCTGGAGGGTCTGGGCTAAAGTGGTCATCCAGCCTGGAGGAGTGGTGCCAAGGCTGCGCACCAGAGCTCCAGTGCTCCCCCACAGCCCGGTCCATCCGGTGCCTCCTCCACGCACCAGGCCTCCTGTAGGTCTCCCCAGCCTGGTGGGTCTTGTGGCAGCCCCACGCACCAGGCTGTCTCTCCGTCTCCTCCAGGTTCTCCCGCCTGTCCGGCGCTGCCAGAGTCTCCCGCCTGTCCGGCGCTGCCAGAGTCTCCCGCCTATTCGGGGCCCGCTGTAAGGGTTCCCAGTCCGGGGTCGGCGGCGTGGGTCGCCACATAAGTGGGCCAGGGCTAAGGTGGGGTCTACGTCCCGCACCAGAGCCGCCACCGAGGTGAAATACCCACCCAGACCCTCCCCTATAGGTTCAGGTTTTGCGGCCGGAGTCCGCACCTTTGGGGGGGGGGGGGGGGGGGGGTACTGTCACGTTCTGACCTTAGTTCCTTTTTTATGTCTTTATTTTGGTTTGGTCAGGGCGTGAGTTGGGGTGGGCATTCTATGTTCTATATTCTATGTTTTGTTCTATGTGTTGTATTTCTGTGTTTGGCCTAGTATGGTTCCCAATCAGAGGCAGCTGTCAATCGTTGTCTCTGATTGAGAATCAAACTTAGGTAGCCTGTTCCCACCTGTGTTTGTGGGTAGTTTCCTGTTTTGTGTTTGTTTCACCATTCAGGATTGTTTCGGTTTCTTTGTCATTCACTTTGTTATTTTTGTATTTTTTTGTGTTCTGTTATATTAAAGTAACATGGATACTTACCACGCTGCATTTTGGTCCGATCCTCCTTACTCCTCGTCAGAAGAGGAAGATAATCGTGACACATATTGCATAACCTTTAGTCATGTATCTTCTATATTGTTGTACATTACAATTAGGGGGTTCAGTGTTGTGTTTACCCTTTTAATATTTATCTACAATAATTGGTAGTTCCAAGTACTTATTACTTAGTACTTATAATTGGTAGTTCTAAGTACAGTATACAGAGGCATTTTCCAGTTATGATTTTACCACTCAGAACCCAGAATGGATATGACAATAAGGCCAGCACAGGATTTAATACACCCTTAAACCAATCTACTTTCTGTTCTTCTTGACTTGTTATCTGGTAAACTGCTACTGTGTGTCAAGAAAAGAGCCCCAATTAGGGGTTAGTGTACTCCAGTAAAAAAAGGGCTGGTTTAGATTAAAAACCATTGCCCTGTGTCCCTGTTCATAGGGGCATGAGAGACTAGTCAGTGGTTGAGTTGGCACTTGATTGGCCCAAACACCCACAAGGTTGAGGTTACTCATGGACAGTAATTATTATATATATTTTTTTGCATTGACGCATTGTCTTCTAACTGTCCTAGAATAGGATCCAAAGTGTTAGGAAATACTTGTTCCCATAAATACAAAGGAGGATATCTCCTTATACCTTGGGTAATTTAGTCAGGCTGCCAGACTGTGTAAAAACTTTATGATGGGGCCAGCAACGGAGTTCCCATTAACTAAGCACCACAGAGCCAATCAGGAGAGAATACATACAGGTCAAGGGTGCCAATTGAAAGTCAAGGGGAGTGTCTGTGCCTTTTGGACTACTCTCTCTTTACAGAGAACCCCTGTTGTTCAAGTCAAGAGCTACGCTTCCCCTTTAAGTCTGCTCTGTGCATTTCTGAAAGTGACGAAGCCAGCAGCCAAGAGTTTTTCACAGTATGTCATAAACAATTATTACGTATATGAATGTATGTAAAATGCTAATATGTATTAGATCCAGTACAATGGAATAACTAAGACCTGAATTTGAATGCAGTGTGTTCCGATTCTTCCTCTTTCTGTCCAGCAGGGTCAACCAAAAACACTTGGCCTGATGGTTCATACAGATACTGGGGAAGCAATATAGAAATGTATTGATCCCTTAAATGATTTTACTATTAAATTACCCATATCACAACCCTCATACCCCTTCACAAAAATGTACCTAAATCAATTTTGGAAAAAGGATTTTACTCACAATGAACTTCCAGTGGTTGTGGTTCACATTCAAGAAACTCATGACAGCATTGTAGTTACCGAAGTTCACCTGAAATAAATCATTTCACATGCTTGCCACTAAGCCCAAAAAAATGTAGCAATAATTAATCCTTTAAAATTCCACTAACAGATTGTATTAGTACCTTGGGCAGACTTTGCTTGCGCACTAAACTTCTTTCTCCATTTAGAATGACTTGGGCTGAGTAATGATTTAGGATGTAAATCTTTGTCCCGTGACTGCAGCTTTTTGTGGTTGTGTCTAGGCTGGGCATTCCAGTTTCTTTATTTCTTTGTTTTCTATTTCTTTGTGTTTGGCCGGGTGTGGTTCTCAGAGGCAGCTGTCTATCGTTGTCTCTGATTGAGAACCATACTTAGGTAGCCCTTTTTTTCCACCTTTCTTTGTGGGAAGTTGACTTTTGTTTAGGGCACATAGCCTTTAGCTTCACGGTTTGTTTTTGTAGTGTTTGTTGTTTTGTTCGGCGTCTTTTTCCAAATAAAGAGAAAATGTACGCTCACCACGCTGCACCTTGGTCCTCTTCTTACGACAGCCGTGACAGAACTTCCCACCAACAAAGGACCAAGCAGCGTGGCCAGGAGAGGCAGCCCCCCCAAAAATTTGGGGGGGCACACGGGACAGTCGGCGGAGCCGAGGATGGAACCAGAGCCAGTCGGGGTGAACTTGGAGGGGAGCGAAGGTAGTGAAGCAGAGACAGTGAAGGAGTTGATGGAGAGATTGGAGGAGAGAGCTATGAGAGAGCTGCTGTGTTGGTGCATGAGGCACGACATTCGCCCTACGGAGCGTGTCCTCGGTTTGATGTCACCTGAGTCAGCTCTCCATACTCATCCTGAGGTGCGTGCTAGCCGTCTGGTGAAGACTGTGCCAGCCCCACACACTAAGCCTCCTGTGCGCCTCCCCAGCCCTGCACGTCTTGTGCCAGCTTGGCGCTCCAGACCTCCAGTGCGCTTCCAGAGCCCGGTGAGTCCTGCGCCGGCTCTACGCACGGTTTCCCCAGTTCGCCAGGAGAACCCAGTGTGGCCTGTTCCAGCTCCCCGCACGTGCCCGGCTAAAGTGAGCATGCAGCCAAGAGGAGCGGTGCAAGTGCTAAGCACCAGAGCTCCAGTGCTCCCCTACAGCCCGGTTCGACCTGTGCCTGCGCTCTGGAGGTGCCGGGCTAGAGTGGGCATTCAGCCTGGAAGAGTGGTGCCAAGGCTACGCACCAGATCTCCAGTGCTCCCCCACAGCCCGGTTCATCCTGTGCCTCCTCCAAGGACCAGGCCTCCAGTAGGTCTCCCCAGCCTGGTTCATCCTGTGCCTCCTCCAATGCCCAGGCCTCCAGTAGGTCTCCCCAGCCCGGTTCATCCTGTGCCTCCTCCAAGGACCAGGCCTCCAGTAGGTCTCCCCAGCCTGGTTCATCCTGTGCCTCCTCCAATGCCCAGGCCTCCAGTAGGTCTCCCCAGCCTGGTTCATCCTGTGCCTCCTCCAATGCCCAGGCCTCCAGTAGGTCTCCCCAGCCCGGTTCATCCTGTGCCTCCTCCAAGGACCAGGCCTCCAGTAGGTCTCCCCAGCCTGGTTCATCCTGTGCCTCCTCCAATGCCCAGGCCTCCAGTAGGTCTCCCCAGCCTGGTGAGTCCGGTGCCTGCTCCACGGGCCAGTCCGGAGTCTCCAGCGACAGTCCCCAGTCCGGAGCCTCCGGCGACGGTCCCCAGTCCGGAGCCTCCGGCGACGGTCCCCAGTCCGGAGCCTCCGGCGACGGCCCCCAGTCCGGAGCCTCCGGCGACGGCCCCCAGTCCGGAGCCTCCGGCGACGGCCCCCAGTCCGGAGCCTCCGGCGACGGCCCCCAGTCCGGAGCCTCCGGCGAGGGTTCCTAGTCCGGAGCCCGCAACGAGGGTGCCCAGTCCGGGGTCGGCGGCGAGGGTCCCCGCACCAGAGGTGCCACCAAAGTGGGGGGAGCCAGAGGCGGAGGGGGGTCTACGTCCCGCACCAGAGCCGCCGCCGTAAAGGAAGCCCACCCGAACCCTCCCCTTTAGAGTCAGGTTTTGCGGCCGGAGTCCGCACCTTTGGGCGGGCGTACTGTCACGCCCTGGCCATAGAGAGGCTTTTATTCTCTATTTTGGTTAGGCCAGGGTGTGACTAGGGTGGGCATTCTAGTTTCTTTATTTCTATGTTTTCTATTTCTTTGTGTTTGGCCGGGTGTGGTTCTCAATCAGAGGCAGCTGTCTATCGTTGTCTCTGATTGAGAACCATACTTAGGTATCCCTTTTTTCCACCTGTCTTTGTGGGAAGTTGACTTTTGTTTAGGGCACATAGCCTTTAGCTTCACGGTTTGTTTTTGTAGTGTTTGTTGTTTTGTTCGGCGTCTTTTTCCAAATAAAGAGAAAATGTACGCCCACCACGCTGCACCTTGGTCCTCTTCTTACGACAGCCGTGACAGGTTGCTTGAAAGTACCATTCGATTGTCAGTATAAGGAGAGAAAGTAAAACCACAAATGCCTTGAATGTGAAGAACATTATACAAATAATTAAGCATAAACTAAAATACATAGACATTTCAGAGAATATTGGTTAGTTAGAAGAATTGTTTATGGAGATTTAAAACAAATGTAATTACATTTGCCTTTGTTTTTATTTGTCTAATATATTCTGGCTACATGCAATTTAATGGGTCATTGTCACATATATATGCCTTGTTAGGGAGATTAAGTATCATACATAAGGTGTGATGTAGTCAAAAGTGTGTTACTGCTGACAATACTGTGTTTACATGATGACACATCTTCACTATTTACTTTAAAGTGACAGAATAAGGGCCATAAATATTCAAGTGTACGTCATCAGAAACATTCAACTACAATTCCAGTTAACTACATAATGATATTACATGTCCTTAGACTTGGTTAGGTGCACATCTAATGTACTTCTATGTTCATCCTTCATACTGTATGAATTTCAGAGTAAGGAGCTATTAAAATTTGAAAGTTTGAAGAATTCATGTAAAATCTTGTGAGATGAAAATGGACAAACTAAAGGGTGTGCAATATGTAGGCCCACTGAGTGGACATTCTGAACCTTGTTTGAAGTCAGTAGGTCACATGACCAAGGAGCTATTGAAATTTGAAAGTTTGAAAAATTCATGTAAAAACGTGTGAGATGAAAATGGACAAACTTAAGGGTGTGCAATATAGAAGGGTAGTCAGTGCACATTCTGAACCTTGTTTGAAGTCAGTAGGTCACATCACCAAGGAGCTATTGAAATGTAAAACTATGAAAAATGTACGTTAAACCGCTTGATTTTACAGTACACAAATAAGAGTGTGCAATATATAAGGCTAGTCTGTGGACATTCTAAAGTTTGTTTGAGTCCAGTAGGTCACATGACCAAGTAGCTATTGAAATGTGAAAGTTTGAAAAATTCATGTAAAAACATGGGAGATGAAAATGGACAAACTGAAGGGTGTGCAATATAGAAGGGTAGTCAGTGGACATTCTGAACCTTGTTCGAAGTCAGTAGGTCACATGACAAAAGAGCTATTGAGATTCAAAAATGTAAATAATTTAAATTAGTGCGAGATGTAAATCGACAAAAGAAAGTGTGTGCAATGTGTGTCTATGCCATCGGGTTAGCTACAACCAGTTTTGAAAATTTTAGGAGTAATGGTTAAAGAGCTATTGAAATTAGAAAATGTTGATTTGTCACTATGTTGACGGTCCCTAACTGCTGTTGGTGGACGGAAGGAAAAATACAGGCGAATATCAAATCAAATCAAATGTATTTATATAGCCCTTCTTACATCAGCTGATATATCAAAGTGCTGTACAGAAACCCAGCCTAAAACCCCAAACAGCAAGCAATGCAGGTGTAGAAGCATGGTGGCTAGGAAAAACTCCCTAGAAAGGCCAAAACCGAGGAAGAAACCTAGAGAGGAACCAGGCTATGAGGGGTGGTCCTCTTCTGGCTGTGCCGGGTGGAGATTATAACAGAACATGGCCAAGATGTTAAAATGTTCATAGATGACCAGCATGGTCAAATAATAATAATCACAGTAGTTGTCGAGGGTGCAACAGGTCAGCACCTCAAAATATCTGTTGAATATCCAACTTGAAAATATCTTTACCTCGGAAGCTATCCTCGCCATAAGGCAATCGTTCTCCTGTATATTATGAGTACAGCGACTGCAATTAGAAGGCATAATGTTAATGTTACTAACGTTACTTAGCTTTGGCTGGTGGAGGTCCTGACGAACCACGTCCAGATAAAGCGTCCGGGGTGAAAGAGTTGAATGAAAAAAGTTGAGCAAGGGAAAAATAAAAATACAAAATGGTAATTAAAAAGTTAAAACCGTGTAGTTGGCAGGTAGCAAAGTAAGGTAAACGTGTTGCTCTTCCCTCCTCCAGACCAGGTGGGCAGAGACTTGTGCCTGCTCGTCTTCCTGCTCCACACATCCACACACTCTCACAAATAAGGGTACGGTTACAGTACAGTGTTGTTCCCTGGTGTACAAAAAGGTGAAATGCACACATAAGGTACCTTTAGAGGTACACATAGGAACTCACATGGTACTGGTCTGTACCAGCTGGGTGCATTCGCATGCTTTGAAATCGTTTGGAGACACCACTTGGCTAATGGCCAATAAGCTGAGTCAACCATAAAGTAAAAGTACAGCTATCATGCTTGTAAACAATTTATACAGTTCAAAAACACATTAATAGATTGCTTTTTATAAATAATGTTTTGTTGTTACATTTAACTGCCGAAAATGCTGTTATCTAAGTAATTTCCTTAGTAGGTGATGTCAGAGGTCAGCATGTGGGAGATGTCAGAGCTCAGGAATGATAGACATGTTTCTCACTAGTAATTACCAAATGGAGTGCCGTACATTCCCACTTCCCACTAGGTTACAGACGCAGCATTAGGTACAATCATTACTACACTTAGAAATGTAAGGGTGTCGATGTGCTGTTCGGGGGCTCATTAGCATATTTGGGGGCACGGTGTAAAATATGTTGTATTTATGCCAACTGTCAGTGGAAATGTTGTACCAGTTTAAGTGGTTTTATCGTTATTTCGACATGATCAGTTTTGTAATCTTTGTAAGAACTTGTGACAATCAAGAGCTGTACTGTTAAGCGGTTACTGTGCAATTTCCAGTAGCTTATTGGCAGCTGGTTCACAGAAAGTTCACGTGTAATTTTCAATAACTTGCTGTCAATTAGTTACAAGTCGGTTATTGTAAAATTCACAGTAATTTACTGCAGTTAATCCATCACACTCACTGACGTGATAGGAAAGTGAGTGCTACAATTACATGAAGACTAGCTATAGATTTCATACCATATGGTTATTTAGTATCACATGGACTTATGTCAGCCTTTAACAAGGCTGTAGAACTGACAGTGTACAATCTGGATGACAGTGTACAATCTTGATGTCTTTGAACAGATGGCATTAAACTATGATGACATTCGCTCTCATGGGAGACCAAAAAGAGGTAGCTGAAAGCCACGCCTCGAATATGCCACTACTGCAATCTTCTGATAGGCTGCCGCTGCTACAGTATGCTGCCTATCAACAAGTGATGTGCATGTTGTCAACAGAAGAGTCAGTGAAGGTATAGTGGGTTACTGGCAAGATTGATAGTGGCATCAAGTTCCCTGTAGGTTACTGACGACATTTTACCAGTAAGCTATTGTGACTTTTACAATAACTTACAAGTAGTTTTCAGTTAAGCAATGACAAATTCACAGCAAAAAGTTACCATTAAGTTAGTGGAAAATGCACAACTGCTTCACAGTGCAGCTCATTACTGACACATTCACTTGCAGAGCAGACGGTGTCAAATGAGATGCTCGACTTACATCGGCATAACCATTGACCACTTAAACTGCTACAACACTTCCACTGATGACTGGCACAAATACACATATTTGACCACACCCCCTATATTCCCATAACAACCCACTATTACCTTGCCCCCACCTATCAAAGCACAGTGATGACCGTACCTTATATTCAAAATATTGGGTAGAACAATGTCCTATTATACCTATAAGGTACCGAACTGTATCATGTGAGTTCATATGTGTAGCTGTGAAGTGTACCTTTGACCTTTGTGTACCCCAGGTAATAACACTGTAGTGTACCCTAACCATACCCTTATTTTTTTAAGAGTGTGTTAATATATGTTCCAAGCAAGTAGTATTAACCTGGTGGCACTGCAGAAACATCAATACACTTTCAACCAAGAGGTAGCTAGTTGAAATCCGAATGAATGTATACATTAATTCTTTGGGGATTTCAACTAGCTACCTCTTGGTTGGAATACTCCGTGTCCTTGAATACTGCTAGTTTTATGTTGATGTTATGTTAGTGGTGATAATTTGACAATTATTTACTTGATTCTAGGCAGCTTTTAGCAAAGTGCAGGAATTCATTATTGCCAATAAGTCTGTGGCCATATTTATTTCACACTCACTATGGTGGTGTAGCTGCACTGTAGCAGGACATTTCAGTTTGCTAGCAACCAAGAGGTCATGAGTTCAAATATCATTTAAAGGGATACTTTGGTATTTTGGCAATGAGGCCCTTTATCTGCTTTCCCAGAGTCAGATGAACTAGTGGAAACCATTGTTATGTCTCTGTGTGCAGTTTGAAGGAAGTTTCTAACTAGCATTAGCGCAATTGCTAACTAGTGTAAGTGCAATGACTGGAAGTCTATGGGAATCTGCTAGCATCCTAGCAGATACCCATAGACTTCAATTCATTGTACCAATGCTAGTTAGCATTGGCTCAAGAAACTACCTCAAACTTCCTTCATACTGGACACAGAGATATAAAAATTGTATCCACAAGTTCATCTGACTCTGGGGAAGTAAGTAAAGGGCCTCATTGCCGAAATCCAGAAGTCCCAACTGTGGTCACAGTACAAGATTTTACAGTAATTGAAATAAGAATACAGCAGCATACTCATATTTTATAGAAATAACACCTTAAAGTGATTTACTTTATTTGTACTGCACCTTTAGGCAAACTGCAGAAATGTATTCTTGTCAATCTCCATTATGTCCACAGACCTGGTGCTGCAACAGGAACGTAAGGTAGCTAGCAACCAAAATGTTGTGAGTTCAAACCCCAAGTGAAGTTCTGTCCCAATAATCAGCATATTCTCCTTCAACATTACCACCTGAATTTAGCTGTATGATAACTAGTTGTACATTTACTGTATTTTCACCTCAAGAAAAAAAACTCCAGGGGACCTTGACACAATGTTCTAAGAATGTCCTAAAACGTACTGGGGGAAATCGATGGAACAAACCGGGAACTAAATAAAACCTGCAGGGAACCACGACTGTTTAAATTGAATTCATTTCAATTGTGCTTTTCAAAGTAAAATATTCTAAATTACATTTATTTCACATGAGATCATGTTATCACATGTGCTCACATGTCACGTGTCATATGTTGTAATCACATGTCACATGTTGCTTCACATGTTGTCAAATGTTATCACATTAACTTCACATTAAATCACGTGATCAAATGAGATCACGTCTTCAGATGTGAAATTTCAATAAGGGTCCCCGGGTACAGTTTGATTAATTTGTTGTCATGAAAATTCGTCCATATTTTCATCTCCTGTATATAATCGTGGATGGTGAAGAATACCATTGGTGAGTGGTGTTTGTTGTAGTTGTAGAAGTTTGGGTACTTCTTGTAGTCCAAGGTGCTGCACCTGGTTGAGCGAAAAGACAGGAATATCCTTTAGTATTATAGGATCCAATCTTAGCTCGAGAGAACAACAAAATATGATAATGTATTCTCAGGTAATAATATATTCTCATATACAGAGAATAGTATGATCAGTGATGTAAAGTACTTAAGTAAGAAATACTTTTAAGTACCACTTAATTATTTTGGGGGGGTATCTGTACTTTACTATTTATATTTTTGACAACTTTTACTTTTACTCTACTACATTCCTAAATAAAATATGTACTTTTTACTCCCGTACATTTTCCATGACACCAAAAAGTACTTGTTACATTTCTAATGCTCAGGCAAGACAGAATTATTCATAAACCTGTCAATATAACGCTTTGGCATCTGCTGGATCTGTCAGACTCACAAAAACGTCATTTGTAAATAATGCCTGAGTGTAGGAGTGTGCCCGTCTCTCTGTGCCCCTGTCTCTCTGTCCCCCCAAAAATAATGTGCCGTTTAGTTTGCTTAATAAAAGGAATTTGATGTATAGCATTTACTTTTACTTTGTACTTTTACTCAAGTATGACAATTTTATACTTTGTCCACCACTAAATATGATACAGATAACTGCCAAAATAAAGGAAACACCAACATAAAGTGTGTTAATGCAGCTTGGCATAGATTCTACAAGTGTCTGGAACTCTATTAGAGGGATGTGACACCATTCTTCCACGAGAAATTCCATAATTTGTTGTTTTGTTGATGGTGGTTGAAAACACTGTCTCAGGCGCCGCTCCAGAATCTTCCATAAGAGTTCAATTGGGTTGAGATCTGGTGACTGAGACGGCCATGGCATATGGTTTACATCGTTTTCCTGCTCATCAAACCATTCAGTGACCACTCGCTTCTCCTGTGGATGGGAGCATTGTCATTCTATTGGGGCATAGCCATGGTAGACAAAATAATGACCTGCCCAGCATTTGTATACATGACCCTAAGCATGATGGTATGTTAATTGCTTAATTAACTCAGGAAACACACCTGTGTAGAAGCATCTACTTTCAATATTCTTTGTATCCCTCATTTACTCAAGTGTTTCCTTTATTTTGGCAGTATGTTGTAGAACTGCTGTATGGCAGTTACTTATTTATTTACTCCTGAACTTATTTAGGCTTGCCATAACAAAAGGGTTGAATACTTATTAACTCAAGACATTTAATCTTTTCATTTTTAATTCATTTGTAAAAGTTTCTAAAAACATAATTATGGAGTATTGTGTGTAGGCCAGTGACACAAAATCTAAATAAAATAAATGTTAAATTCAGGCTGTAACACAACAAAATATGGAAAACGTCAAGGGATGTGAATACTTTCTGAAGGAACTGTATGCACACCCTGTCCACCTCCTGCTGCCATGGGTACAGGGTCAGGCGACTCGCTGGCATAGGGATCAAATCCACTGCTGCCTTTAAAACGACACATAAATACAGAGAGGTATACATTATAAACACAGTATAACACACAGTACTGGATATATTCACAGAAACCCATATAGTGTTGGAGCCAATTTGGGTTGATGTTATATTATGGTAATATTCGAGCATTACACTCCAGACCACTAGGGGCAGACAAATGGTGGTAAACACACATCATCTGATCTATAAACACGCAGGTGTTTGAACGTATGGTGTGGGTGTGGATGGTGGGAGAGCTCTTGGTTCTTACCGCAATCAAACTATTGCAAACAAATGCAAGAAAACGAAATAAACATCAAACAAGATACAAAAGATTGCTAGTCAACATTATGGATAAACATGCATTTATTCAAGGTAACCACTATTGCCAAGTTTGAGGTGCGTAAAGAACAAGTCTAATTGCTGACATTGGCTACTTAGAAATCGTATATTTTTCCGAAGCAAATTCTCATAACATTTATTATGTGTACCCACACTCAATCCAAGAGAGAGAGCGAGCGAGATTACCTATGTAGTTGTAACCCATGAAACTAAAGGGGTTGTTGAAATGGGCCAATCGGTTCCATTCACTAACACTACTGAGCTGGTCTCTGTCCAGGTAGAGCTGTATGTCGGTAATAAAGGTCTTCTGAAACTCTGGATCTATGGAGTCTTTGCTATGATGAGGACTTACCGAATGCTGATCCTCTTGTTGACACTCTCATTGAAGAACAACACATAACCAAAGAGACCAGAGTACAGACCAGACCAAAATAATCAGGAAAGCTTTCCATGGGTCAATTTCTCAGCATTTCTGATAGATTTTAAAAGCAATGTATTTACAGAACTTGTTCTTGCTCTATGGCTGAGCCTGTCACACCTCATTTGCAAACAGCCATGAGACCATAAAGGTCTTCATTAGATACAGTATGTAAAAATACTCATACCTCCTCCTTTGTAAAGTGCTCTCTAGTAAAGCTAGTGGGTGACATGGAATGCACCCATTGTTTTCAGGTTTTCATGAGGGACATGTGGGTAAAAACATGATCAAGTGAGATGAGGTGAGTTTCCCTCCTTACAGCGCATTCAGCATGTGGAAAAGTGTAATATAAATGCTATCAATTACTTGTATTTTTATTATTATAATCTGAGCAGAGAAGACAGTTCCTGTTTGTGAAGTTTATTGTAAATCCGTGTGGTGATATTTACTGTACAAAACCGCTTGTTCGTTCAGTAACGTCCTCAGTCTACTAAGTCTTTGGTGTTGGTGTCACTATCTGAAATAGTATAATCTCTGTCACTGTACACTTGGAAATGAATACAAACCCAAATAACAGAAAAAATACATTGTATCAAACAACATTGTCATAACTGTACATATCATACAAATTCATTACACAAATGGTTTCTCCAAAGAATTCCAGACTTGAAGTTCCAGATGACTTCGGCAGAAATAGTATTTTGCTGTAAAAAGTATGTGTAAAACAAGTAGCTAGATCTTAAAAAGGTTTTGTCCAGTATTTTTTTTAAAGGCAGAGGTGTGTAGTATACCATTTATAAGACCAGTCCAGTAATGTTTCTTTCATTGTGAAATTAGACCATATGATTAAAACGAATTTGAATGCTTTGTGTCATTGATTGCAGTGGGTGAGAAAACAGTGCAAAAAGGACCACAGCTCATCCACAAATATTGTACACAATAGTACTATTTAGTACTATATTTTTACACAGTACATATGTTCATCGTTTTTCTGGAAACATATTATGCACAATCAGAGATGGGCAAAAGATACATCAAAATGTTTCTTGTTCTAAATACAAGATACTATAAAGACCAATGTATCAAACTAAAATACAAAATACATTTGCAAGTATACGCCTTCACTACAACAACATTCTCAGTAACTGTAACAAAAAATTAACTTTTACCATTGATGTGATATGTGGTTGTTTATCTACCTTAGTTGAATGCACTGATTGCTAAATGACCAAAATGTAAATATAAACAATTGCAAAGCACACCGAGTATTATTACTATTGTTATTATTGGCCTTGTTTCGGGACGGAGCTCATTAGAATAATACCCAATAATACAAATTTTAACATTTACATTTCGTCGTCACTCTTAACACCATACTGCCATCAGACTTCTGATACCAATGCAGGATGAAAGGAGGCCACGAAATTGTGAACCACTATAAAAAAAAAAATGGTATAGAAATGTATTTTGTATTTTGAAAATACAAATTACAGGTCTCGAAAGTGTCTCGTTACAAAATACATTATATTGTAGTTCAGGCCGGTGAAATACAAATTACCAAATGAATTTAAAAAGTAATTGAAATATAGTCTGTGCACAATATAGTCATATGGCTCACATATGATCTAGCATCAAAACTTCCTTCTGGGTCCAAGGGCAGTGACCCATAGCGCTAATCCAAAATCTCTGAGCATGACATGTTCCTTCCCCATCTTTGTCACACCATGGAACTCCTGTGAGTACCTGTGGGAGACTGTTGTGCGTCTGGAGGCCTAGAACATCCAGTCCCTGTGAAAACTTCCTGGTTTGGGGGGGGGCTGTGAGGGGTCACCTCTCGTTGAACACTCCCTTGAAGCTCATGTGGCTGGCTCTTGGTGACCCTAGACGAGCTGCACCCATAGAAATAGATAGAAGACTCTCGTGCCCAAAATATTGTTTTAGCATGGGCAGCGCCATTGAGGACTTTCAGTACTTGGAAGTATTCAACTGGGTGGGACTTCCTATAGGTTAAGGAAGGATCACATTTCATCCAGGAGGTATCAGCCAATGAATTATACTCGTGAGCAAACATTCCATAACTGCAGGTGGCAGTAAATCACTAACCTTGGCTTTATACCTGTTTAAACCACACACTTCGAGTGGCAGTATGCACCCTTTCAGTTGTTTGCCAACTCATAGAAGTAGTAGAAGAAGAAAATGGACTACTTTATAATGGAGATGGCCTAAATGGCACTGCCCGTGCTCTCACAGATACTATAATGGGCAGGTGGCTTAGCGGTTAGTGCATTGGGCCAGTAACTGAAAGGTTGCTAGTTCTAATCCATAAACCGACAAGGTGAAAAATCTGTCAATGTGCCCTTGAGCAAAGCACTTAACCCTAAGCTCCAGGGTTCTTGTTGATAATGGCAGACCCTGGCCATGACCCTACTCTCTGGGGGTGTCTCGGGAGCATTGGGATATGCAAAAAAAAACATATTTCCAATTCACATTGTGAATTAAGCAGACCGGAACTGTGACCATTCTTTTCAATGGTAAACAGCCTCAGTGGGAGATCTTAATTTATCCACCATCTTTGGCTGCACTAGTGATCAACACCAACTTCCTGTTCATGTGATGACAACATCCTTCCCAAAGGACTTCCTCTTCCTGTTTCAACTGGTTGCTAGGAGATCTTGCAGCTGTTGCCAGTGCAGCTCTGTTCGGCCGCCGGGCTGAGCGGCGGAGGACGGAAGAGTTTTTTCTTTTTCAGCAGCTGGCATCCGGTCCTCTTGGTGGGGATGTGGGTGGTGTTGGCAGCAGTGGCGGTGACGGAGTAGGACCGTCCGTGCATCATGCGGGCATTGAGGCCGTTGGCCATGGAGAAAGACTTGAGGTGGGACTTGAGAGCCAGGGGGAGAGGAAGCTTGTCAACAAGGTGGACAGGGGTGCAGGACACGATGGAACGACAGCACAGGTCCTGAAGACTCAAAACTAAGAGAGAGAGAGAAGGTGGGGGGAGTGTGAGAGAGACAGAATATAAATATAGAAATATTACACCACGAGAGGGCACCATTGTGTAAAACAGTGAGAGAAAGAGAGTATGAACAAGCTGCTCAAGGCTCAGTTTACGCTGCCTCACCTTTGTTAGGCCTCCAGAGTCTCTCCATGCCATGCCTCATCAAGACTATCCTGGCCAGCTCTGTGAAGGACTCTGTGATATTAAAGTTGCACAGCGGGCTGACCTCAAAGAAGGTGACCCCTAACCTCTCGGCATACACCTGGGCCTGCTCTGTGGTCACCTGGCGTTTGTAGGCCAGGTGTAACCGGTTCCCCACCAGGATCTTAGGCACTCCCGGTGCATGCTGGGTTGACAGGAAGGGGAACAGAAAGTAGTGAGGTACAGATTCTGTTAGTACATAATAAGGGTGTGTGTATGCATATGTGTTACATAGTGTTCTTCCCTGTTCTTCCCAAGTCAAATAATAGAGTGGTAATAGAAGGTCCCAAGGTGGCAAAAAGGATGTCAGGAATCAATTGTTGAGCATATTTTTTTTTCAATTGAAGGTGAATAATATTATTCACATAACATGGGCTATCTTGAAAGTCTAACTGTGTGTGGCTAGTTAATGAGTGTGTGAGTTGATTTGGAGCAAAGGCCAGAGATGTGGGTTGGAGAAGGTTTAGTCATTATCACAAGCAGAAATTGAGCAACGTGTCTTACATCATAGAGCAATAGGAGCGATTCAGTGATGTAGACTGCAATTTACCATGTGGCGCCATCCCAAATGGCACCCTATTCTCTTTATAGTGCACTACTTTTGACCAGAGCCCTTTGGGGAATAGGGTGCCATTTGGGACACAACTGAGGTTCACTGTTTCTGAGAGAGAGCGATTGATCGATGTCTCTTACCTCATCTATCTCCTTAATCCATCTGTCAATACCATCAAACGACCATCGGTTGGTGATGTCATAGACCAAGATCACACCCTGAGAGATCAAATCAAAAATGGTATTCATCACATGCTTCATAAACAACAGATGTAGACTAAGAGTGAAATACTTACTTATTGGCCCTCCCCAAAAATGCAGAGATAAAGAAAATGGAGAAATAATAGAAAAGTAAAACACCTAATAATAAAAATAACAATAGATACACAATGAGTAACGATAACTTGGCTATATACAAGGGGTACCAATACCGAGTCGATGTGCAGGGGTACAAGGTATTTGAGGAAGATATGTACATATAACTAGGAATAAAGTGACAGATAGTGAACAGTAGCAGCAGTGTATGTGATGAGTCAAAGTTAGTGCAAAATGGTCAATGCAGATAGTCTGGGTAGCTATTTGGTTAATTATTTTACTAACTATTTATCATTCTTATGGCTTGGGGGTAGAAGCTGTTCAGGATCCTGTTGGTTCCAGACTTGGTACCTCGGTACCACTTGCCGTGCGGTAGCAGAGAGAACAGTCAATGAATTGGGTGGCTGGAGCGCATTACCCTCTGTAGTGCCTTGCGGTCGGATGTCAGGCAGTTGCCATACCAAGCAGTGATGCAGCCAGTCAAGATACTCTCAATGATGCAGCTGTAGAACCTTTTGAGGATGTGAGGGCACATGCCAATTTCAGGCTCCTGAGGGGAAGAGGTGTTATTGTGCCCTTTTCACAACGGTGTTGGTGTGTTTGGACCATGATACAGTGCCTTCAGAAAGTATTCATACCTCTTACTTTTCCACATTTTGTTGTTTTACAGCCTGAAATTAGAATGGATTACATTGAGATTGTGCGTCACTGGCCTATACACAATACCCCATAATGTAAAAGGTGGAATTATATTTTTTAGAAATGCCGGCAAATTAATTAAAAATTAAAAAGTATTCAACCCCTTTGTTATGGCAAACCTAAATAAGTTCACAACTAAAAATGTGCTTAACAAGTCAAATAATAAGTTGCAATAATAGTGTTTAACATGATTTTTGAATGTATACATCATCTCTGTACCCCACACATTCAATTATCTGTAAGGCCCCTCGGTCGAGCAGTGAATATCAAACACAGATTCAACCACAAAGACCAGGGAGGTTTTCCAATGCCTTGTAAAGAAGGGCACCTATTGGTAGATGTGTAAAAAAAAACAAAAAAAACAGACATTGACTATCCCATTGAGCATTGTGAAGTTATTAATTACACTTTGGATGGTGTATCAATACACCCAGTCACTACAAAGATACAGGTGTCCTTCCTAACTCAGTTGCCGTAGAGGAAGGAAACTGCTCAGGGATTTCACCATGAAGCCAATGGTGACTTTAAAACAGTCACTGAGTTTAATGGCTGTGATAGGAGGAAGCTGAGGATGGATCAATAACATTGTAGTTAACCCACAATACTAACCTAAATGACAGAGTGAAAATAAGAAAGCCTGTACAGAATGAACATATTCCAAAACACACATCCTGTTTGCAATAAGGCACTAAAGTAAAACTACTAAAAAATTGCTAAGAAATTAACTTTATGTCCTGAATACAATGTTTGGGGGAAAATACAACACAACACACTCTTCATATTTTCAACTATCGGCTAGGGAGTTTTTTAGGATAAAAAGAAACGGAATAGAGCTAAGCACAAGCAAAATCCTAGAGGATAACTGGTTCAGTCTGCTTTCCAACAGACACTGGGAGACAAATTCACCTTTCAGCAGGACGATAACCTAAAACACAAGGTCAAATATAAACTGGAGTTGCTTACCAAGACAACATTGAATATTCCTGAGTGGCCTAGTTACAGTTTTGACTTAAATCAGCTTGAAAATCTGTGGCAAAACGTGATAATGGCTGAGCTGGAAGAATTAAAAATAATAATGGGCAAATATTGTACAATCCAGGTGTGCAAAGCTCTTAGAGACTAACTCAGAAAGACTCACAGCTGTAATCGCTGCCAAAGGTGATTCTAACATGTATTGACTCAGGGGGTTGAATAATACTTATCTAATCAAGATATTCGTGTTTTATTTTCAATTATTTTTGACAGTATTTTGTGTAGATTGTTAAAAAAGACAATTAAATCCATTTGAATCCCACTTTGTAACAGAACAAAATGTGGAAAAAGTCGAGGGGTGGGAAAACTGAGGAACTTGAAGCTCTCGGTCTGCTCTACTACAACTCCGTCGACGTGAATGTGGGCATGCTCGGCCCTCCATTTCCTGTAGTCCACGATCAGCTCCTTTGTCTTGCTGACGTTGAGGGAGAGGTTGTTGTCCTGGCGTCTCTGACCTCCTCCCTATAGGCTGTCTCATCGTCGTCGGTGATCAGGCCTACCATTGTCATGTCGTTGGTAAACTTAATGATGGTGTTGGCGTCTTGTGCAGCCACAGAGTCGTGGGTGAACAGGGAGTACAGGAGGGGACTAAGCAGGCACCCCTGGGGGGCCCCTGTGTTGAGGGTCACCATTGTGATTGTGTTGTTGCCTACCCTCACCACCTGGAGGCGTCCCATCAGGAAGTCCAAGATCCAGTTGCAGAGGGAGGTATTTTGTCCCAGGGTCCTTAGCTTGGTGTTGAGCTTGGAGGACATTATGGTGTTGAACGCTGAGCTGTAGTCAATGAACAGCATTTTCACGTAGGTGTTCCTTTTTCGAAGTGGGAAAAGGCAGTGTGGAGTGCAATAAAGATTGTGTAATCTGTGTATCTGTTGGGACGGTATGCGAATTGGAGTGGGTCCAGGTTGTCTGGGATGACGGTGTTGATGTGAGCCATGACCAGCCTTTCAAAGCATTTCATGGCTACAGATGTGAGTGCTACGGGGTGATAGTCATTTAGACAGGTTACCTTGGCGTTCTTGGGCACAGAGACTATGGTGGTCTGCTTGTAGGTATTACAAATTGGGTCAGGTAGAGGTTGAAAATGTCAGTGAAGACGATTGCCAGCTGGTCAGTGCATTCTCTGAGTACGCGTCCTGGCAATCCGTCTGGCCCTGCGGCCTTGTGAATGTTAACCTGTTTAAAGGTCTTACTCACATCGGCTACAAAGAATGTGATTACACAGACGTTCGGAACAGCTAGTGTTCTTACGCATGGTTCAGTGTTGCTTGCCTTGCCTTGTAGTAGGATTCAATCTTAGTCCTGTATTGACGCTTTGCTTGTTTTGTTGGTTTGTTGGAGGGCATAGCAGGATTTCTTATAAGTGTCCGGGTTGGTGTTCCGCTCCTTGAAAGCGGCAGCTCTAGTCTTTAAGCTCAGTGCGGATGTTGCATGGCTTCCAGTTGGGATATGTACGTTTTTTTTACTACACCGTATTCCAAAGATTAGCCAGCTGGCTAAGCTGGTTCTGGAGCTGGATTTGTCATAAGCATAATAGGGAAAACTTTACCACAGATGGAAACCAGTATTTTTGACTTCTCAATTTTTGTTATCTCCAAAGTTTTGGCATCTTCCATAAGAGATGTGTTTTTCTACATTGTGTAATGGACATGATGCAACCTTTGGTAGGTAGGCTGGTGGCAGGCTTTGGCTGCAGTACAGCAAAGCCAAGTCAACCCGTGCTCATGGTTCTCACAAGGGAAGTGAAATGATAAGCTACAATGACTCATGTCGCAAATTACATGTAACAACACCCTGAGCGCTACGGACACGAAACAACAATACAAATGTAACAACAGAACAACAAAATAGATAAACAAGTTCCTTACATTTTCTTCATTATAGGATAGATACTTGTGGTTTAGCACCAACCAAAGCAGTGAAACAAGACTTTAGTGGTCAAAACCATTCTTCTTGGGACGACGGGGGTAGCAGGGTTACAAAATGCAATCATATCACGCAAGTATACTATTCATACTGAACAAAAATATAAATGCAACATGCAGCAATTTATGATTTTACTGAATTACAGTTCATAGGAGGAAATCAGTCAACTGAGATAAATACATTAGGCTCTAATCTATGGATTTCACATGACTGGGCAGGGGCGCAGCCAGGGGTGGCATAGCCCACCCACTTGGGTGCAAGGCCCACCCACTGGGGAGCCTGGCCCAGAAAATCAGATTGAGTTTTTCCCCACAAAAGGGCTTTATTACAGACATAAATGACTTTGCAGGTGTTTCTGATTATTAACAATGCCATGCTGGTGGGTGGTAACAATTAAATAAAACCCAGCCCTGAAAATGAACGTAGACTGAAAAGTATTAGCATGTCATATCATATGGGAAACACACGGCATTGCCACAGAAAAAAAGTCCCCATTTTGGATTTCCCACAAATATATCATACTTTGCCTAAAAGTATGACTTATTGACTTGAATTGTGCAACATCATGGGTAAGCTCTGGGCATCATCTTTCAGTTGAAAAAAAGTGGGCCTTTAAACACAAACACACACACTCTCTAAGTGGAGATGCACAGTAAAATATGTGATATTGTGTACAGTAGTTTACTCAAAATGAATTGAGACCAGAGACAATGAAGCAGACTGTTCAGTTAATTGGGTACAGTGTAAACTATAGAAAGTCTCATGGGAATAGCACATTCCTGTATAAATGCAATTAGCTGGAGTAGTCTGTCCAACTGCCAACTACTATTAAGTTTTACTGTCACTGGTGGCGCCAGTTGCTAACACTGAGGATTCAAGCTAACTCTCCATCAGTTTGCATTCCATAGAACTGTTACATGTTGACCAGACCGTGCATGCGTCCGTGTACGCCATTGCCCGCAAGTTGATTTTGTCCACCCAGACCAGACACGATCAGCACACCCAAGATGAAATATCAAAACAATCTCTGAACCAATTATATTAACTTCTTATGGCTGGGGGGCAGTATTGAGTAGCTTGGATTAATAAGTTGCCCAAAGTAAACGGCCTGCTCCTCAGTCTCAGTTGCTAATATATGCATATTATTATTAGTATTGGATAGAAAACACTCTAACGTTTCTAAAACTGTTTGAATGATGTCTGTGAGTATAACAGAACTCATATGGCAAGCAAAATCCTGAGGAGAAATCAAAACAGGAAGTGAGAAATCTGAGCTTTGTATGTATTCACCAGAGTCCCCAATGAAATCCCCTTGAGATATTAATGATGTTGCACTGCCTAGGGGTTCCACTAGATGTCAACCATCAATATAAATTATAATGAGACTTCTATGGTGTTGTGGGAGTGAATGATAGCAGAATCTTTCAGGTGTCTGGAAGGCAGCCATTTTCTGATCACGCTTATTCCTCATGGTACCCACTTGCGTTCCATTGCTCATGAAGACAAGAAGGAATACTCCGGTTGGAACTTTATTGAAGCTATATGTTAAAAACATCCTAATGATTGATTCTGTACTTAGTTTGAAATGTTTCTTCGACCTGTAATATAACTTTTTGAAGTTTTTGTCCGATGTAACGCTGACCAGAATGAGCGTTTGGATATGTATACCAAACGCGCTAACAAAAGAAGGTATTTGGACATAAATAACGGACATTATCGAACAAAACAAACATTTATTGTGGGCCTGGGATTCCTGGAGTGCTTTCTGATGTAGATCATCAAAGGTAAGGGAATATTTATCATGTAATTTCTTGTTTATGTTGACGTCAACATGGCGGCTAATTGTGACAAATTTTTCTGAGCGCTGTCTCAGATTATTGCATGGCTGGCTTATTCCGTAAAGTTTTTTTGAAATCAGACACAGCGGTTGCATTAAGGAGAGGTATATCTATAATTCCATGTGTATAACTTGTATTATCATCTACATTTATGATGAGTATTTCTGTTGAATGATGTGGCTATGCAAAATCACTGGATGTTTTTGGAACTAGTGAATGTAACGCGCCAATGTAAACTCATATTTTGATAAATATGAACTTTATCAAACAAAACATACATGTATTGTGTAACATGAAACAAAACATACATGTATTGTGTAACATGAAGTCCTATTAGTGTCATTTGATGAAGATCATCAAAGGTTAGTGATTAATTTTATCTCTATTTGTGCTTTTGGAAACTCCTCTCTTTCACTGGAAAAAGAAAATGGCTGTGTTTTTCTATGGCTATATGTGGTGACCTAACATAATCGTTTGTGGTGCTTTTGCTGTAAAGCATATTTGAAATCGGACACTGTGGTGGGATTAACAACAAGAATAGCTTTAAAATGGTATGAGATACATGTATGTTTGAGGAATTTTAATTATGAGATTTTTGATGTTTTGAAAATGGCGCCCTGCACAACTGGCTGCACAACTGGCTGTTGTCATATCGATCCCGTTACCGGGATTGCAGCCATAAGAAGTTTTAATTTGGGGACAGGTCGAAAAGCATTAAACATTTATGGCAATTTAGCTAGCTTGTTGTTGCTAGCTAATTTGTCCTGGGATATAAACATTGGGTTGTTATTTTACCTGAAATGCACAAGGTCATCTACTCCGACAATTAATCCACAGATAAAACGGTCAACATAGTTTGTTTCTAGTAATCTCTCCTCTTTCAGGCTTTTTCTTCTTCTTTGGACTTTATATGGCGGTTGGTAACCAACTTTAAGGTGCATTACCACAACCAACTGGAGTGGAGTGTGCTCCTCAGTTCATCTTTCAATCAACCACGTGGGTATATGCTGCTAAAAACCAATGAGGAGATGTTTTATCCTGACCTGACTCCACACATACATACACACGGTGCACACACACACACACACACAGTTGAACTGGACACAGTGTTCAAGAAGCACAGCCTGCTGCCTCACTATGGTGGGGGTGTCATTGTCACCATGGTCACACCCAGTCTGCGCTCAGTAATGGGCCGATAAGTAACAATCATAAAAATAATAACTTTATTCACCAAGTCATTTTTATTCATTGCCTAGTAGGTGAGAATTCTCAGTAGCTGATCAGCCGTGGTTTGGGATTCGGTAAAGCAAGTAGGGTTCAGTAGCACCCTATCATGGATAAATCAAATCAAATCATAGTTTATTTGTCACGTGCGCCGTATACAACAAGTGTAGACCTTACAGTGAAATGCTTACTTAACGGCTCTAACCAATAGTACAAAAAAAAGGTATGTGTGTGTGTGTGTGTGTGTGTGTGTGTGTGTGTGTGTGTGTAGGTAAGTAAAGAAATAAAACAACAGTAAAAATACATTTGAAAATAACAGTAGCAAGGCTATATACAGACACCGGTTAGTCAGGCTTATTGAGGTAGTACAGTGGGGCAAAAAAGTATTTAGTCAGCCACCAATTGTCAAGTTCTCCCACTTAAAAAGATGAGAGAGGCCTGTAATTTTCATCATAGGTACACTTCAACTATGACAGACAAAATGAGAAAAAAAAATCCAGAAAATCACATTGTAGGATTTTTTATGAATTTATTTGCAAATTATGGTGGAAAATAAGTATTTGGTCACCTACAAACAAGCAAGATTTCTGGCTCTCACAGACCTGTAACTTCTTCTTTAAGAGGCTCCTCTGTCCTCCACTCGTTACCTGTATTAATGGCACCTGTTTGAACTTGTTATCAGTATAAAAGACACCTGTCCACAACCTCAAACAGTCACACTCCAAACTCCACTATGGCCAAGACCAAAGAGCTGTCAAAGGACACCAGAAACAAAATTGTAGACCTGCACCAGGCTGGGAAGACTGAATCTGCAATAGGTAAGCAGCTTGGTTTGAAGAAATCAACTGTGGGAGCAATTATTAGGAAATGGAAGACATACAAGACCACTGATAATCTCCCTCGGTCTGGGGCTCCACGCAAGATCTCACCCCGTGGGGTCAAAATGATCACAAGAACGGTGAGCAAAAATCCCAGAACCACACGGGGGGACCTAGTGAATGACCTGCAGAGAGCTGGGACCAAAGTAACAAAGCCTACCATCAGTAACACACTACGCCGCCAGGGACTCAAATCCTGCAGTGCCAGACGTGTCCCCCTGCTTAAGCCAGTACATGTCCAGACCCGTCTGAGGTTTGCTAGAGAGCATTTGGATGATCCAGAAGAAGATTGGGAGAATGTCATATGGTCAGATGAAACCAAAATATAACTTTTTGGTAAAAACTCAACTCGTCGTGTTTGGAGGACAAAGAATGCTGAGTTGCATCCAAAGAACACCATACATACTGTGAAGCATGGGGGTGGAAACATCATGCTTTGGGGCTGTTTTTCTGCAAAGGGACCAGGACGACTGATCCGTGTAAAGGAAAGAATGAATGGGGCCATGTATCGTGACATTTTGAGTGAAAACCTCCTTCCATCAGCAAGGGCATTGAAGATGAAACGTGGCTGGGTCTTTCAGCATGACAATGATCTCAAACACACCGCCCGGGCAACGAAGGAGTGGCTTCGTAAGAAGCATTTCAAGGTCCTGGAGTGGCCTAGCCAGTCTTCAGATCTCAACCCCATAGAAAATCTTTGGAGGGAGTTGAAAGTCCGTGTTGCCCAGCAACAGACCCAAAACATCACTGCTCTAGAGGAGATCTGCATGGAGGAATGGGCCAAAATACCAGCAACAGTGTGTGAAAACCTTGTGAAGACTTACAGAAAACGTTTGACCTCTGTCATTGCCAACAAAGGGTATATAACAAAGTATTGAGATAAACTTTTGTTATTGACCAAATACTTATTTTCCACCATAATATGCAAATAAATTCATAGAAAATCCTAAAATGTGATTTTCTGGATTTTTTTTCTCATTTTGTCTGTCATAGTTGAAGTGTACCTATGATGAAAATTACAGGCCTCTCTCATCTTTTTAAGTGGGAGAACTTGCACAATTGGTGGCTGACTAAATACTTTTTTGCCCCACTGTATGTACATGTAGGTATGGTTAAAGTGACTATGCATATATGATGAACAAAGAGTAGCAGCAGCGTAAAAAGCGGGGTTTGCGGGTGGTGTCACAGAATGCAGATAGCCCGGTTAGCCAATGTGCGGGAGCATTGGTTGGTCGGGCCAATTGAGGTAGTATGTACATGAATGTATAGTTAAAGTGACTATGCATATAAGATAAACAGAGAGTAGCAGCAGCGTAAAAGAGGGGTTGGGGGGGGGGGGGGGGGGGCACACAATGCAAATAGTCCGGGTAACCATTTGGTTATCTGTTCAGGAGTCTAATAGCTTGGGGGTAAAAACTGTTGAGAAGCCTTTTTGTCCTAGACTTGGCACTCCGGTACCGCTTGCCATGCGGTAGTAGAGAGAACAGTCTATGACTGGGGTGGCTGGGGTCTTTGACAATTTTTAGGGCCTTCCTCTGACACTGCCTGGTGTAGAGGTCCTGGATGGCAGGCAGCTTTGCCCCAGTGATGTACTGGGCCGCACGCACTACCCTCTGTAGTGCCTTGCGGTCGGAGGCCGAGCAATTGCCGTACCAGGCAGTGATGCAACCGGTCAGGATGCTCTCAATGTTGCAGCTGTAGAACCTTTTGAGGATCTGAGGACCCATGCCAAATATTTTTAGTTTCCTGAGGGGGAATAGGCTTTGTAGTGCCCTCTTCACGACTGTCTTGGTGTGTTTGGACCATTCTAGTTTGTTGTTGATGCGGACACCAAGGAACTTGAAGCTCTCAACCTGCTCCACTACAGCCCCGTCGATGAGAATGGGGGCGTGCTCGGTGCTCCTTTTCCTGTTGTCCACAATCATCTCCTTAGTCTTGGTTACGTTGAGGGATAGGTTGTTATTCTGGCAACACCCGGCCAGGTCTCTGACCTCCTCCCTATAGGCTGTCTCATCGTTGTCGGTGATCAGGCCTACCACTGTTGTGTCGTCTGCAAACTTAATGATGGTGTTGGAGTCGTGCCTGGCCATGCAGTCGTGGGTGAACAGGGAGTACAGGAGGGGACTGAGCACGCACCCCTGGGGGGCTCCAGTGTTGAGGATCAGCGTGGCAGATGTGTTGCTACCTACCCTCACCACCTGGGGGCGGCCCGTCAGGAAGTCCAGGATCCAGTTGCAGAGGGAGGTGTTTAGTCCCAGGGTCCTTAGCTTAGTGATGAGCTTTGAAGGTACTATGGTGTTGAACGCTGAGCTGTAGTCAATGAATAGCATTCTCACATAGGTGTTCCTTTTGTCCAGATGGGAAAGGGCAGTGTGGAATGCAATAGTGATTGCATCATCTGTGGATCTGTTTGGGCGGTATGCAAATTGGAGTGGGTCTAGGGTTTCTGGGATAATGGTGTTGATGTGAGCCATTACCAGCCTTTCAAAGCACTTCATGGCTACGGATGTGAGTGCTACGGGTCGGTAGCCATTTAGGCAGGTTTGCCTTCGTGTTCTTGGGCACAGGGACTATGGTGGTCTGCTTGAAACATGTTGGTATTACAGACTCAATCAGGGACATGTTGAAAATGTCAGTGAAGACACCTGCCAGTTGGTCAGCACATGCCCGGAGCACACGTCCTGGTAATCCGTCTGGCCCCGTAGCCTTGTGTACGCTGACCTGTTTAAAGGTCTTACTCACGTCGGCTACGGAGAGCGTGATCACACAGTCGTCCGGAACAGCTGATGCTCTCATGCATGCCTCAGTGTTGCTTGCCTCGAAGCGAGCATAGAAGTGATTTAGCTCGTCTGCTAGGCTCGTGTCACTGGGCAGCTCGCGGCTGTGCTTCCCTTTGTAGTCTGTAATAGTTTGCAAGCCCTGCCACATCCGACGAGCGTCAGAGCCGGTGTAGTATGATTCAATCTTAGCCCTGTATTGACGCTTTGCCTGTTTGATGGTTCGTTGCAGGGCATAGTGGAATTTCTTGTAAGCTTCCGGGTTAGAGTCCCGCACCTTGAAAGCGGCAGCTCTACCCTTTAGCTCAGTGCGAATGTTGCCTGTAATCCATGGCTTCTGGTTGGGGTATGTACGTATAGTCACTGTGTGGACGACGTCCTCGATGCACTTATTGATAAAGCCAGTGACTGATGTGGTGTATTCCTCAATGTCATCGGAAGAATCCCGGAACATGTTCCAGTCTGTGATAGCAAAACAGTGCTGTAGTTTAGCATCTGCTTCATCTGACCACTTTTTTTATGGACTGAGTCTCTGGTGCTTCCTGCTTTCATTTTTGCTTGTAAGCAGGAATCAGGAAGATAGAGTTGTGGTCGGATTTACCAAATGGAGGGCGAGGGTGAGCTTTGTACACGTCTCTGTGTGTGGAGTACAGGTGATCTAAAAAAAAATCCCTCTGGTTGCACCTTTAACATGTTGATAGAGATTTGGTAGAACTGATTTAAGTTTCCCTGCATTAAAGTCTCCGGCCACTAGGAGCGCCGCCTCTGCGTGAGTGGTTTCCTGTTTGCTTATTTCCTTATACAGCTGACTGAGTGTGGTCTTAGTGCCAGCATCTGTTTGTGGTGGTAAATAAACAGCCACGAAAAGTATAGCTGAGAACTCTCTAGGCAAGTAGTGTGGCCTGCAATTTATCACAATATACTCTACTTCAGGCGAGCAAAATCTAGAGACTTCCTTAGATTTCGTGCACCAGCTGTTGTTTACAAATATGCACAGACCGCCCCCCTCGTCTTACCGGTGTGTGCTGTTCTATCCTGCCGGTGCAGCGTATATCCCGCTAGCTGAATATCCATGTCGTCATTCAGCCACGATTCCGTGAAACATAGGATATTACAGTTTTTGACGTCCCGTTGGTAGGATATTCGTGATCATACCTCGTCTAATTTATTGTCCAATGATTGCACTTTGGCGAGTAATATTTACGGTAACGGCAGCTTTCCTACTCGCCTTCTGCGGGTCCTGATGAGGCATCCGGCTCTTCGTCCTCTGTACCTGCGTCACTTCCTCTTGCGAATAACTGGGATGTCGGCCCTGCCGGGTGTTTGGAGAATATCATGTGAGTCTTGCTTGTTGTCTAAGAAATCTTTGTCTAATCCGAGGTGAGTGATCGCTGTCCTGATATCCAGAAGCTCTTTTCTGCCGTTAGATATGATTGCAGAAACATTATGTACAAAATAATTTACAAATGTCGCGAAAAAAACGCATAATAGCACAATTGGTTGGGCGCCCGTTAAACTGCTGCCATTTCTTCCGGCGCCATTGTGGTTGAACTAAATAGATTTCCTACATACTGGATCCACTAACATTGATCAACCATTAAAGTTTTGCTTTGAACAGTGCACACACCCATCCACTGTCCCTGTTTAGATAGGTGCACCCCCATCCACCCATACTGTACTGTTTCCACAGGAAAGGGTGCTGGGGTCAGTAGTGATGGTGCTGATATACAGATGGATGTGAAAACATGTACAAATAACTTGCATGCACCCACTCTATAATATTACCACAGCCAGTAAGACTTGTGCATGTGTAGGTCTACAGAATAGTATTTACAGGTTGTATGTGCTGATTCTAAAACATTCTCAAATGGGCTACTGTGTTCTTTATGTTGAAATTCTCAAGGCTATTCCTTTCCTCAGAGATGAAATCTGTTTTTTGAGTGAGGTTTCCACAGAACCATGTAAGGTTTTATACATTAGGGTTTACTATGCAGTGTGCAGCAGCAGCCAAGAGAAACATTCTCCTGCTGTAAACATGTTATTTGTTTTGGAATTGTGAAACAATAATGTGTGACCCATTATCAAACAGTGTACTGAAAAAAGAATGTAACTCAATCACACACAGGAACACACATACCTGCGCTCCTCTGGAGTAAGAGCGGAAGATGGTGCAGAAGCGCCCCTGTCCAGAGGTGTCCCTGAAACAACACACAGAGGTCAGGGGTTAAGGGGTCAGAATGTCAACCATATGTCAATCAAAACGCACAGTATTCCAACAACATTCCACCCCTATTCTAATGACTTTATAAAGGCAAGGCATCTATTGCTATCATTTGTCAGACAATCACAATTATCTATGTTTAGCTACACTAATAACTTATCAAATGTATAGTATATTTGGCTGTGAAATTCAGACAATTCATACATCCCTTACAAAGAGAGGATTAACTACATATATTCAAAACCTACTGTAGTGTAATAAACACCAAAACACTAAGATTAAGCCTGCATTTAAGAGAATGCAATTGGGTAAATTAGTGAGAGTACAGAGCTAGAACAATAACATGTATCCAGATTGCATTCTCCAGATCTGCATGGCACAGCAGTGTTTGGGTTCGCACACACACACACACACACGCCCCCCCACACACGCACACACACACACACACACACACACACACGCCCACACACTCTGGCCCTGACACAGCTGTGGCTTTGAGCTGTGTTTTTAATTCGATGAGAGTCATGCACATATAAAACATTGAACAGTTGTTTCTTGATATGATTTCATATTCTGACACCACATACCATATTTTACACACTAGCCTACTATGAAGGGAGAAGCTTTAGTTTTATCGTTATGGGATTTTTGTGTTTAATGACTAAAATATGTATACATTTGACTTAGAATTATAACTAAACAGAATACTACTATAATACTGTAAGAATGAATCTTATTATAATCATAATGTTGAATGTTATGTGTTCCTTGTTAGAAAGAATGGGTTTATCTTCAGACAGGCTAGAATGATCTCTACCCAGGGAGGGGAAAGACCTTGGGTTGGTTGCAGATAGTTGAACAGGTGGCAGACAGTAATGAGAACGCTGACTGTACTGCCATTGTATCCGAGAGGAGGATGGACATTAAAACCTATGACATCATCTTTATTATATAACCTGATGTAAAATGTATTATGATCAGTACTCTCGAGAATAAACGCTATTGATTGATTGATTTTAAGACTGGTTTCTGTCCATTTAATGCTGATAATTATCTTACAAATTCTTATGTATGGGCAGAGTGTTTTAATTGAATTGGTTGATAAACAGGAATTAAAATTCCTTTAACATTTATAGAGGATAGAAATGTCAACATATTAATAGTAATAATAGGAGAATAACCACATGTCGTTTAGATACTCATATTCTCCTTTCTTCTCACAAGCTGCAGATTTGCAATCATCTTATTGTGTGTATCCGTAGGCCTACTCCACCTGCAGATTGGATATCCTTGCCAAGTTCACAATTTTCACAACTGGCCAATTCTGCACGCTAATGCTTGTTATCTCTTTGTTAATATGTTAGCCACTCTATAATTTACCAATGTTCCACCATGCCACGCTAGCATTTTACCAATGTTCCCCTTACCCCAATGCCCCACTTGCTAGCTGTGATTAGCGTGTAGCCATGGTGAGGAGGATAGAGAGCATTACTAACAGCCATCCTGTTAAAGTAATAACGCGTCTCATCCTTTTAGACATCAAACAAAGTTTTCAGATGAATCATTTAATATTGACTTGACTAATAGCAAAGCCCTCTAAAAAATAAAAGTAGCACTCTCATGGTAAGGGTTAGGAGTAAAGAAGAGGAGGGCAAAGGACACACGATGGGAACCACGGAGTGTGTGTGTGTGATGTGGATTAGAGTACATCTGTGCATGTGTGTGTACAGTGCCTTCAGAAAGTATTCACACCCCCTGACTTATTCCACATTTTGTTGTGTTACAGCCTGAATGGATTACAAAAATAAACATTTCACCCATCTACACACAATACCCCATAATAACAAAGTAAAAACATGTTTATAGATATTTCGGCAAATGTATTGAAAATGAAATACCTAATTTACATTAGGATTCACACCCCTGAGTCTAATACATGTTAGAATCACCTTTGGCAGAGATTGCAGCTGTGTGCCTTTCTGGGTAAGTCTCTAAGAGCTTTGCGCACCTCGATTGTGCAACACTTGACCATTATAATTTTTTTATTCTTCAAGCTCTGTCAAGTTGATTGTTGATCATTGCTAGACAACCATTTTCAAGTCTTGCCATAGATTTTCAAGCAGATTTAAGTCAAAACTGTAACTCAGGTCACTCAGAACACTCACTGTCTACTTGGTGAGCAACTCCAGTGTAGATTTGGCCTTGTGTTTTAAGTTATTGCCCTGCTGAGAGGTGAATTAATCTCCCAGTGTGGTGGAAAGCAGACTGAACCATAGGATTTTGTCTGCTTAGCTCGATTATGTTTCTTTTTATCCTGAAAAACTCCCCAGTCCTTATCAATTACAAGCATACCCATAACATGATGCAGCCACCACTATGCTTGAAAATATGGAGAGTGGTACTCAGTAATGTGTTGTATTGGATTTTCCCCAAACATAACACTTTGTATTCAGGCCAAAAAGTTAGTTGCTTTGCCTCATTTTTTGCAGTATTACTTTAGTGCCTTGTTGCAAACAAGATGCATGTTTTGGAATATTTTTATTCTGTACAGGCTTCAT
The DNA here is from genome assembly GCF_016432855.1 of Salvelinus namaycush. NCBI lineage: Eukaryota > Metazoa > Chordata > Actinopteri > Salmoniformes > Salmonidae > Salvelinus > Salvelinus namaycush. Next base: position 58,991,739 of record NC_052310.1, read on the forward strand.
TCTTTTCACTCTGTCATTTAGGTTAGTATTGTGAAGTAACTACAATGTTGTTGATCCATCCTCAGTTTTCTCTTATCATAGCCATTAAATTCTGTAACTGTTTTATAGTCATCATTGGCCTCATGGTGAAATCCCTGAGCGGTTTCCTTCCTCTCCAGCAACTGAGTTAGGAAGGACGCCTGTATCTTTGTAGTGACTGGGTGCATTGATACACACTTCACCAAGCTCAAAGCGATATTCAATGTCTGCTTTTTCTTTTTACCCATCTACCAATAGGTGCCCTTCTTTGTGAGGTATTGGAAAAACTCCCTGGTCTTTATGGCTAAATCTGTGTTTGAAATGCACTGCTCAACTGTGGGACCTTACAGATAATTGTACGTGTGGGGTACAGAGATGAGGTAGTCATTCAAAAATCATGTTAAACACTATTATTGCACACAGAGTGAGTCCATGCAACTTATTATGTGACTTTAAGCAAATTCTTACTCCTGAACTTATTTAAGTTTGACATAACAAAGGGGTTTTGACTTAAGGCATTTCAGCTTTTTATGTTGAATTAATTTCAGAACATTTCTTAAAACATAATTCCATATTGTGTGTAGGCCAGTGATAAAAAAACTCAGGATTTAACCCATTTTAAATTTCGGCTGTAACAAAATGTGGAAAATTCAAAGGATGCGAATACTTTCTGAAGGCACTGTATGTACTGTGTGTGTGTGTCTGTCTGTCTTTCCCTCATCCCTATTCTGCTGCTTTGACAAATCTGGCTACAATTCCTCTTAGTGTAATCAGACTCACATGTTTCTTATTGAGCCTATGTACAGAGCTCTCTCCCCCGTTGCTCTTCTCCTTACAACAACTCTCAGGAATGTCTCTCTCTCTCTCGCTGACAATACTCTATTATTCTCCTAATCTGATCAACATGATACAGTCAAATTGCACTCTATCACCTATATAGAGCCATATGGGACCTGGTTAAAAGTAGTGCACTACGGGGCCTCCCGGGTGGTGCAGTGGTGCAGAGACTCTGGGTTCGAGCCCAGGCTCTGTCGCAGCCGGCCGCGACTGGGTGGTCCTAGCGTCGTTCCGGGTTAGGGAGGGTTTGGCCGGTAGGGATATCCTTGTCTCATCGCGCAGTGACCAGGTGTTTCCTCCGACACATTGGCTTCCTGGTTGGATGTGTTAAGAAGCAGTGCGGCTTTGTTGGGTTGTGTTTCGGAGGACGCATGGCTCTCGACCTTCGTCTCTCCCGAGCCCGTATGGGAGTTGTAGCGATGAGACAAGACAGTAACTACTAACAATTGTATACCACGAAATTGGGGAGAAAAAGGGGGTAAAAAAAATAAATAAAGTAGTGCACTACATAGGAAACAGGGTGCTAATAGTGTAATTTGGATGAGTTTAGCATGGTAACGGCCGGGTGGGTGTGTTTGTGCATGCGTGCGAGTCTGTGTTGTGACTTCACTCACCAGAGCTGCAGTTTGACTCTTCTTCCGTCTAGGAGTATCGTAGTCGTCTTGTAGTCGATTCCTGCCAACAACATAAAACAAAAGAAACAGATGTTAATACCATCTCTGTTAGCCTACTCTGGATGTATCTAGGCCCTGACAGTATGTCTGAGCTGTCATGATTATTCTACATGACAGACAGAGAGGGGGGAGAGAGATTAATAACAGGGTATTAATAAGGCTTCAGGAGGTAACATGTGGAAGAAGCAGGATGGAGATTAAACTGAGTAAATTAACATGTCTGCAGCCATATGGGACCTGGTCAAAAATACTGCACTAAATAGGGAATAGGGTGCCATTTGGGAAGTAGACGAGGTGGGTGTATGTGTAAAGTAAGCACTGAGGCAATGCTGTAATCTCTATCCAGCACATACACAAACTGTAATCTCTATCCAGCACATACACAAACTGTAATCTCTATCCAGCACATACACAAACTGTAATCTCTATCCAGCACATACACAAACTGTAATCTCTATCCAGCACATACACAAACTGTAATCTCTATCCAGCACATACACAAACTGTAATCTCTATCCAGCACATACACAAACTGTAATCTCTATCCAGCACATACACAAACTGTAATCTCTATCCAGCAGTTACACACTGTAATCTCTATCCAGCACATACACGGATGAACGCATGCACAGATTACACGCACATGCACGCACAGGTCACTCAGATTAATCATAGAAAGCTGGGATGGAAATCTGATCCTCTGATCCTGTTGAAATCTACATCTTCTCACATTCTCTGTCTCTATGCCCTCTTTTCTCTTTACGTTATCTACCTACCCCCCCTCTCTACCCCCCACCTCCCCCTCACTCACTACCTCCTTCTCTCCAGCTGTCTACACCCCTTTCTCTCTCTCTGTCTCTCTCTGTCTCTATGTCTCTCTCTCTCTCTGTGTGTCTCTCTCTCTCTCTCTGTGTCTCTCTCTCTCTCTGTGTGTCTCTCTCTCTCTCTCTCTGTCTCTATAAGGCAGTGAAAAGAACAACTATCCCTAGAAAGATCCACATAATTCCCACATTCTTCTCACATTCTCTCCACAGGATTCCTAGTGTGTGTGTGTGTTCGTGCATGTGTGTCAAAGCTCAGGAATCCTGGTTTTCTCTGGATACCAGATCCATTATTAACCCATCACCCCATAGACATTACCTTATCACCATGGAATGACGTGTGTGAAGATGACAATAACATGTGTTCATTGAAATCAAGCTAAAACCATGACCATGTAAGGGTTAAGTCGTACAGTACTGGATGATGAAATCCCACACAGGATCTCACCCAGAGGGCATGACTCATACTGCACAGCACAAATACTGGAGCTACATAGTGACAGCAGCAGCATGCACACATTTTACATTAAAATGCCAGTCACTTAGCAGACGCTCTTATCCAGAGCGACATACAGTTGTGAGTGCATACACTCTCATACTTTTGCATTCTAGTCCACCTTGGGTATACGAACTCACAACCCTGGCGTTGAAAGCGCCATGCTCTACCAACTGAGCCACAAGAAACCACACACATCCAAACACGCGCAAACAAACACAAGGGTTTCTGTTAGATGGTAATAGCCAGCTTTTGGCTGAAAAAATATATATGGTAATGACACCGGCCAATTGTCCTGAGAAGAAGAACAAATCCCATTGCGAAATAATGCTTTTTTAGCCTATTCATTGATGGCAATGCCAGTTGATGTAAATACATTTGACTGGTCATGCTTATCGGTGTATAGGTTAAGTTTCATAATTTAGTGTAATTAAACTTCTTATGGCTGCAATCCCGGTAACGGGATGATATGACAACAGCCAGTGAAAGTGCAGGGCGCCAAATTTAAAACAACAGAAATCTCATAATTAAAATTCCTCAGACATACATGTGTCTTATACCATTTTAAAGGTAATCTTGTTGTTAATCCCAGCAACGTGTCCGATTTCAAATATGCTTTTCAACGAAAGCACTACAAACGATTATGTTAGGTCACCACCAAACCACAATAAGCACAGCCATTTTTCCAGCGAAAGATAGCAGTCACAAAAAGCAGAAATATAGCTAAAATTAATCACTAACCTTTGATGATCTTCATCAGATGACACTCATAGGACTTCATGTTACACAATACATGCATGTTTTGTTTGATAAAGTTCATATTTATATTAAAAAATCTGAGTTTACATTGGCGGGTTACATTCACTAGTTCCAAAAACATCCAGTGATAGTGCATAGCCACATCGTTTCAACAGAAATACTCATCATAAATGTAGATGATAATACAAGTTATACACATGGAATTATAGATATACCTCTCCTTAATGCAACCGCTGAGTCAGATTTCAAAAAAAAATTACGGAAAAAGCAAACCATGCAATAATCTGAGACGGAGCTCAGAACAAGAGTCAAATTAGCCGCCATGTTGGAGTCAACAGAAACCAGAAATTACATGATAAATGTTTCCTTACCTTTGATGATCTTCATCAGAATGCACTCCCAGGAATCCCAGGTCCACAATAAATGCTAAATTTGTTCGATAATGTCCGTTATTTATGTCCAAATAGCTACTTTGGTTAGCGCATTTGGTAAACAATTCCAAAGTCACAAAGCGCGTTCACTAAAACGTGACGAAATGTCCAAACGTTCCGTAACAGTCAGTAGAAACATGTCAAACGATGTATTGAATCAATCTTTAGAATGTTGTTAACATACATCTTGAATAACGTTCCAACCGGAGAATTACATTGACTTCAAATGAGCGATGGAACGGAGCTGCCTCTCACGTGAACGCGCGTGGTGAATGCATGGTCACCTCATGGCAGTGATTACTCATTCCTGTCTCCTTCGGCCCCTTCACAGTAGTCATCAGACAAAGTTCTATTAACTGTTGACATCTAGTGGAAGCCGTAGGAAGTGAAAACTCATCCATATCTCACTGTAATTTCAATGGGAGCTTGGTTGAAAATCTACCAGCCTCAGAAAAAATCCAAACAGGAAGTGGAACTTCTCAGGTTTTTGCCTGTCATATGAGTTGTTATACCCACAGACATAATTCAAACAGTTTTAGAAACTTCAGAGTGTTTTCTATCCAATAATAATAATATGCATATATTAGCAACTATGACTGAGGAGCAGGCTGTTTACTCTGGGCACCTCTGTGCACCTTTCATCCAAGCTACTCAATACTGCCCCTGCAGCCATAAGAAGTTAAAGTGCAGTATATTCGTCATGTATCTTATTTATCACACGCGTACAACATACAGATACAGAGCCTGTGAGCATTAAATCTGCCAGACAGCGCGAGAGCTGCTGCTACAGCATCTCAAACAGCAAACGCCTAGGCAACGGAAGGCAGGCTTCATCAGCCAGTTACACCAGTATGCATTTTGGTAACATACACTTAACTGTTTGAACCTGGACGTTTTACAACATATTATGAGGCATGTCTTACTTTGCTTCAAAGTAGTCTAGCCAAAATCAGACCATATCCTCGGAGGGAATTATTTTATATCAACTTTTTTTCATTGTCCAGTAGCCAAAGGCACATACTAGATCTCCCCTCTTTCAACATTTCCAACGAATATTTGAATCTCTGTCACATGAAACCACTCGCATGTGTGACAACAGTGTTTTCCCAATAATTGCATTATGGAAGGAACATTTGCTCGTAGTCTACTGTACTGCCTTGTGCGCATTGCTGCACTTAAATGTGAAGAAATAATAATTCATCAACATTTTAAGCTAAACATTCTGATCTGTGGTTTTAGACTCATTGCTTTAAAAACATGATGTATCCTAGGCCTACTGGTTGTATGAATTAGGGATCTATCGTCCCACAACTGTCCTAGAATCTGTTTGGGCTATTTCTTTCTCGACAAGCTTTCTACTATGGGGATAGTAGATTGACATAGGCCAGTGATTTTGCTGTTCGTTACTCGTCTTGTTGGCTGAGGAAAAGTCAGTGTGGAAAGTTATTCTAGCATCTTCAAAGTGTTCCTCAATTTGCATATTCTGTTAACATGAATTACCATAATCAAAATGTGATTTCTGTAATTCTGAGCCCCATGGGTGGGCGCCCTTATCAGGTTGCGCACCGAATGCATATGGGTCCGGTAAATTTCTCAAATGACCAGTAAATTAAAATGCTGCAGGTCAAATGTCCGGAGCAAAATTTTCCTAACAGAAACCCTGACACACACACATGGACGCAAGCATGCATGCACGCACACGCAAACAAACACACACGCAGACACACACGCAGACACACACAGATGCAAGCACGCACGCACAGACACACACACGGTATCTGTGAGCATTACTAAGATGAAGCTTCAGTATGTACTCGGAGCCTTACCATGTCTGGAAGCAGCAGTGTACTGTGTTTTTAATTCCAGTGAGATCAGACAAGTCCTGGTAATTACAGTAATCAGGGCAGAAAAGCCATTCTCTACTTTTGTTCACTGAGAGGTGTTTCTGACAGCAGCACAATTTTAACATGTTCATATGTGTGCGTGTGTGTGCGTGCGTGCACTCACAGATGCCAATGGCAGCTGACAAATGACATTTAATGCTTTTCCTCCATATGAAGATTTGGTTTCCCAGTCCAACTGTCACCCCTGGCAACCACCCTCCTCATGACCTGCACCCATAATGCATCCATCTAGGTGTTATTCCTGCCTTTAAGGGGGGTCAAGAATGTAGGTCTTAACACTGTATGTCTGTACTGGCCCAATTGTCTGGTTGGGTTTGGAACAGTCTGGTTCCGAGACGTCGTTTACATGCGGACGTGACATTGTAGGATTGGATTGGACATAGTTTGTGCTGACACCTTGAGGAAGATTCACGCAAAACATGGGTACAGTATGTGTGCATAAATGCATGCAGGTGCACACACACACACATACACACACACACACACACACATCTTGTACACTGTGGAGAGGCGATGATACATAAGAGGTTATTAAGATAATCCTTCTAATATCTGTTGATATACACTGAGTATAAAAATCAATAGAACCCCCCCAGCATTGCAGGTCTTGACATAAACCTACTACCACACCCCGTCCAAAGGCACTTACATGTTTTGTCTTGCCCATTCACCCTCTGAACGGCAAACATGTCTAAATTGTCTCAAGGCAAAAAAATCATATTTTAACCTGTCTCCTCCCCTTATCTACACCAGGTGTCAAACGCGAGCCCGCGGCCGAATCCGGCCCGTGACACATTTCTATCTGGCCCGTATACGGATTTGGGTTGTCAATTAATTTTGTCCCGCTTCAACACCGCCCGCGAAGTCACAGCAAGCACTGCCAACGTGCTGCACGCCAAATGTCAGCGCAGTGCCACACACGCACGCACGCACACACACACACACACGGTAAGGCTGGATCATATCATAACTAATGGCACTGATCGTATCTTCTACCAGACCGAAAGTTTAAAACTGTTGTAGGCTAAATGTCCATGCCACGTTTTGGTGCTAACGGGTCATTGCTCTAGTCTGCAGAAAATGTAATCTTGGTTGTCAAAATGTTATAAGATAAAGGATTCACACGCGGGTATGAATTACTACTAATGGGCAACATGACACACAAGCGAGTATAAATGATTTAACAGTTTAATCATTTACTTTATGAAATAACAGCCTGATGCGCTCGCATCGGCGAATTCAACATCAATTGTGCTACTTTCGTGTCCCGTACAGCGCATCAGATGGAAAGTGTAGGCTACTGACTGACACATGCCACTGTCCTAGCTAGGCTACTAAAATGTTGCAGTCTGGCTTGGGTTTTTAAACCTTGAAAATGAATAATCAAAAAACGAAAACCTGCAACAAAACCCATTTTAAAGGAGAAACATGAATGCCTATTACAGCAACATTTGAGCAGTAGCCTAGGCTGCCTACTCAACTACAATACATTTTGAGTGCAGCATAAAGCAATGCTGCATTCAACCACACCGGTGATCTATGCAGTGCAAAAAAGATTTTCAACATGTTTTAAGTTTAAATGTTACAACAACCTAGCTACGTTTTTGTTATTTGTAGTTATTAAATACTATTTGATTATACAGCATCCTATGTACCTAAGTGGACATTATAACGGGCCATATTTGTTCTAATAAACAATGGCCAGTTTGGGCCAGTTGTATGCACTACAAAAACTAAACATAATAGTCTATGTCTGTCCCGTGCTCAATATGGTCCATGCTCTGATTGACTTTGATATCCCTGATCTACACTGATTGAAGTGGATTCAACAAGGGCCATCAATAAGGGATCATAGCTTTCACCTGGATTCACCTGGTCAGTCTGTCATGGAAAGAGCAGATGTTCTTAATGTTTTTTAAACTCAATGTCCATCATAACAACAGTTCACTGTTGGCGCACAAACACACTCTCACAGTAAATAAATGCTTTATCTAGGTTATAATGTGTAAGTGTAATTGTGGTGTCATTAGTGCAAATGAGGCTACTCATCCAGACAATAAGAAACCGCTGCATTAACTTGGTGATGGTATAGTTCAGCCCTTTCTCTCATGCAGACGTTATGGTTTATACATCCCTGAACGATCTACAGTGGGTACGCCCCAAATGACACGCTATTCCTTATAAAGTTCACTCTTTTTGACCAGAGTACATGGGCCCTGGTAAAAAGAAGTGCCCTATAAAGGGAATATGGTTCCATTTGTGTTGCATCCAGTAGCCTAGTACAGTAAGGCTGAATGCTTCAAGTCACTCCTCCCTTTATGTCCATCTGCCAACCTTCATCCCTCCAGCTCACCTCTCTGCCATCTGTTACAGACACTGATGGCATGCCAGACCCAGTGCCAGGATAAAGTGACTAAGGGGGGCGTTGAAATCGGTGAGTGTCACAATTTTGGGAGATTCTTACATTGGAATTATATTGAATTCGGCTTTTCACATGATCACATAACCTTTCACATGTGAAATCAAATCAAATCAAAGTTTATTTGTCACGTGCTCCGAATACAACAGGTGTAGACCTCACATTGAAATGCTTACTTATAGCCTCTAACCAACAGTGTAAAAAAGGTATTAGGTGAACAATAGGTAAGTAAAGAAATAAAAACAACAGTAAAGAAGACAGTGAAAAATAACAGTAGCGTGGATATAACAGTAGCGAGGCTACATACAGGCACCGGTTAGTATGGCTGATTGAGGTAATATGTACATGTAGATATGGTTAAAGTGACTATGCATATATGATGAACAGAGAGTAGCAGTAGCGTAAAAGAGGGTTTGGTGGGTGGCGGGTGGCGGGACACAATGCAGATAGCAAGGTTAGCCAATGCGCGGGGGCACTGGTTGGTCGGGCCAATTGAGATAGTATGTACATGAATGTATAGTTAAAGTGACTATGGGTAGCCAAATGGGTAGCCATTTGATTACCTGTTCAGGAGTCTAATGGCTTGGGGGTAAAACCCTGTTGAGTAGCCTTTTTGTCCTAGACTTGGCACTCCGGTACCGCTTGCCATGCGGTAGTAGAGAGAACAGTCTATGACTGGGGTGGCTGGGGTCTTTGACAATTTTTAGTGCCTTCCTCTGACACTGACTGGTATAGAGGTCCTGGATGGCAGGCAGCTTAGTCCCAGTGATGTACTGGGCCGTACGCACTACCCTCTGTAGTGCCTTGCGGTCGGAGGCCGAGCAATTGCCGTACCAGGCAGTGATGCAACCAGTCAGGATGCTCTCGATGTTGCAGCTGTAGAACCTTTTGAGGATCTGAGGACCCATGCCAAACCTTTTTAGTTTCCTGAGGGGGAATAGGCTTTGTAGTGCCCTCTTCACAACTGTCTTGGTGTGTTTGGACCATTCTAGTTTGTTGGTGATGTGGACACCAAGGAACTTGAAGCGCTCAACCTGCTCCACTATAGCCCTGCTGATGAGAATGGGGGTGTGCTCGGTCCTCCTTTTCCTGTAGTCCACAATCATCTCCTTAGTCTTGGTTACATTGAGGGATAGGTCTCTGACCTGCCAGGTCTCTGACCTCCTCCCTATAGGCTGTCTCATCGTTGTCGGTGATCAGGCCTACCACTGTTGTGTCGTCTGCAAACTTAATGATGGTGTTGGTGTCATGCCTGGCCATGAAGTCGTGGGTGAACAGGGAGTACAGGAGGGGACTGAGCACGCACCCCTGGGGGCTCCAGTGTTGAGGATCAGCGTGGCAGATTTGTTGTTACCTACCCTCACCACCTGGGGGCGGCCCGTCAGGAAGTCCAGGATCCAGTTGCAGAGTGAGGTGTTTAGTCCCAGGTTCCTTAGCTTAGTGATGAGCTTTGAGGGTACTATGGTGTTGAACGCTGAACTGTAGTCAATGAATAGCATTCTCACATAGGTGTTCCTTTTGTCCAGGTGGGAAAGGGCAGTGTGGAGTGCCATAGAGATTGCATCATCTGTGGATCTGTTTGGGCGGTATGCGAATTGGAGTGGGTCTAGGGTTTCTGGGATAATGGTATTGATGTGAGCCATAAGCTTCCGGGTTAGAGTCCCGCTCCTTGAAAGCGGCAGCTATTCCCTTTAGTTCAGTGCGGATGTTGCCTGTAATCCATGGCTTCTGGTTGGGGTATGTGCGTACAGTCACTGTGGGGACAACATCATCGATGCACTTATTGATGAGGCCAGTGACTGATGTGGTGTATTCCTCAATGTCATCGGAAGAATCCCGGAACATATTCCAGTCTGTGCTAGAAAAACAGTCCTGTAGCTTAGCATCTGCTTCATTTGACCACTTTCTTATTGACAGTCACTAGTGCTTCCTGCTTTAGTTTTTGCTTGTAAGCAGGAATATTTGCCAGATGAAGGGCGAGGGAGAACTTTGTACACATCTCTGTGTGTGGAGTAAAGATGGTCTAGAGTTTTTTTCCCTCTGGTTGCACATTTAACATGCTGGTAGAGATTAGGTAAAATGGATTTGAGTTTCCCTGCATTAAAGTCCCCGGCCACTAGGAGTGCCGCCTCTGGATGAGCGTTTTCCTGTTTGCTTATGGCCGTATACAGCTCATTGACTGCGGTCTTAGTGCCAGCATCGGTCTGCGGTGGTATTATAGACAGCTACGAAAAATATAGATGTAAACTCTCTTGGTAAATAGTGTGGTCTACATCTTATCATGAGATAATCTACCTCAGACGAGCAAAACCTCAAGACTACCTTAGATTTCTTGCACCAGCTGCTGTTTACAAATATACATAGGCCGACGCCCCTTTTCTTACCAGAAGCCGCTGTTCTATCCTGCCGAAAAAGCTTAAAACCCGCCAGCTGTATGTTAATCATGTCGTCGTTCAGCCACGACTCGGTGAAACATAAGATATTCCAGTTTTAATGTCCCGTTGGTAGGATATATGTGCTTTTATTACCGATTGATTGTACGTTGGCTAATAGGACCAATGGTAAAGGTAGATTACCCTCTCGGCGACGGATCCTTACAATGCACCAGGACCGTTGTACGCGATATCTCCGTCTTTTCCTCCTGTGAATGATGGGATAAGGGCCCTGTAGGGCGTCCGAAGTAAATCCTTCCTGTCCGACTCATTGAAGAAGAAGAATTCCTCCAGTACGGGGTGTGTAATCCCTGCCCTGACATCAAGAATCTCTTTTCGGTCATAAGACATGGTGGCAGAAATATGTACAGAATGTCCTATGTTTTAAGGTAAGTGGTACACTGTTCAGCCGAAATAGTGTTAACATCTTTCATCAATATGATTGTATATTTGACATGATCACTTAGTGCTGGCTTTTCAATATGACCCCATCTGGGATTTCAGGGTGCCTTGATCTTTCGGTTGCGCCACAAGTCCCCTACAGATTCATTACCAATAATACATCTCTGAGTAGCATCTGCACTGCTATTTTAGTTATCAGTTAATCTGATACTCATCATTGATTTCATTGACTTATTTCAGCAATTTGAGGGTTCTGTATAGTTGTCTAATGTTGGTTGGGGCTTATTATTATTTTGTTTATGTTTCTCCTGAATCACTATGATAAATATAATAGTTTTTCTTATGGGATGTTGTGAATTCAAATCCCAAGTAAGGACATTTGGAATAACAATGACTGTATAAATAAACACACAAAATATAATCAAGTATGTCAAAGTGTGTCAAATATGTTAATTGAAAACACTGCGACTGTGTGGTGTTCTTTGGGACATCCTAAAGACTCATTTTGGTTTGCAGGGCATCACCTGTGAAATCTCATGTGAAATATATCCACATGTGAAACTTTATGTTAAGTATCATTGCATATGAAAGTGTTCCAAAACCACAGGATTTCACATGTGAAAGGTTATGTGATCACATGTGAAAATCCACATGTGAAATATCATCACATGTGAACTGAAGTGTTTTCAAAACCACCTGGTTATCTATTTTTATTTTTTACTTACATACACTTAGGTTGGAGTCATTAAAACTCATTTTTCAACCACTCCACAAATTTCTTAACAAACTATAATTTTGGCAACACGGTTAGGACATCTACTTTGTGCATGACACAAGTCATTTTTCCAACAATTGTTTACAGACAGATTATTTCACTTTTAATTCACTGTATCACAATTCCAGTGGGTCAGAAGTTTACATACACCTAGTTGACTGTGCCTTTAAACAGCTTGGAAAATTCCAGAAAATGTTGTCATGGCTTTAGAAGCTTCTGATAGGCTAATTGACATAATTTGAGTCAATTGGAGGTGTACCTGTGGATGTATTTCAAGGCCTACCTTCAAACTCAGTGCCTCTTTGCTTGACACCATGGGAAAATCAAAAGAAATCAGCCAAGACTTCAGAAAAAAAATTGTAGACCTCCACAAGTCTGGTTCATCCTTGGGAGCAATTTCCAAACGCCTGAAGGTACCACGTTCATCTGTACAAACAATAGTACGCAAGTATAAACACCATGGGACCACGCAGCCGTCATACCGCTCAGGAAGGAGACGTGTTCTGTCTCCTAGAGATGAACGTACTTTGGTGTGAAAAGTGAAAATCAATCCCAGAACAGCAAAGGACCCTGTGAAGATGCTGGAGGATACAGGTACAAAAGTATCTATATCCACAGTAAACAAGTCCTATATCGACATAACCTGAAAGGCCGCTCAGCAAGGAAGAAGCCACTGCTCCAAAACCGCCATAAAAAAGCCAGACTACTGTTTGCAACTGCACATGGGGACAAAGATCGTACTTTTTGGTGAAATGTCCTCTGGTCTGATGAAACAAAAATAGAACTGTTTGGCCATAATGACCATCGTTATGTCTGGAGGAAAAGGGGGGAGGCTTGCAAGCCGAAGAACACCATCCCAACCGTGAAGCACGGGGGTGGCAGCATCATGTTGTGGGGGTGCTTTGCTGCAGGAGGGACTGGTGCACTTCACAAAATAGATGGCATCACGAGGCAGGAAAATTATGTGGATATATTGAAGCAACATCTCAAGACATCAGTCAGGAAGTTAAAGCTTGGTCGCAAATGGGTCTTCTAAATGGACAATGACCCCAAGCATACTTCCAAAGTTGTGGCAAAATGGCTTAAGGACAACAAAGTCAAGGTATTGGAGTGGCCATCACAAGGCCCTGACCTCAATCCCATAGAAAATTTGTGGTCAGAACTGAAAAAGAGTGTGCGAGCAAGGAGGCCTACAAACCTGACTCAGTTACTACAGCTCTGTCAGGAGGAATGGGCCAAAATTCACCCAATTTATTGTGGGAAGCTTGTGGAAGGCTACCCGAAACGCTTGACCCAAGTGAAACAATTTAAAGGCAATGCTACCAAATACTAATTGAGTCTATGTAAACTTCTGACCCACTGGGAATGTGATGAAAGAAATTAAAGCTGAAATAAATGATTCTCTCTACTATTATTCTGACATTTCACATTTTTAAAATAAAGTGGTGATCCTAACTGACCTAAGACAGGAAATGTTTACTTGGATTAAATGTCAGGAATTGTGAAAAACTGAGTTTAAATGTATTTGGCTAAGGTGTATGTAAACTTCCAACTTCAACTGTATCTATTTTTTACTTAACACTTTTTTTTTAAATCTTAAAACTTCTTAAAGCATTGTTGGTTAAGGGCCTGCAAGTAAGCATTTCACTGTAAGGTCTACAGCTGTTGTATTCGGCGCATGTGACATTTGATTTGATTTTGGTCCCCTTAAGGTTTTTATTTAGATCCCGGCTTTGTTCCAGGGATGTCCGTAAATACGTTTTTATGACATTGCCTGATGGTCTCAAAGAAACGTCTCCCACCAAAATACATATTTCATTACACATCACCCCTTGTACCGTTGCAGAACCCATGTTTGGTGAACCACTGATCCATTCACAGCACTTGTCTGTTGGCAAGGTGTCACGCCCTGGCCTTAGTTATCTTTGTTTTCTGTAATATTTTGGTTAGGTCAGGGTGTGACAGGGGGGATGTTTGTGTGTATTTGTCTCGTCTTGGGTGGTTGTATTGTATAGGGGGTTTTGTAGAGGTTATGGGGTTGTGTTTAGTGTAGGTGTCTAGGTATGTCTATGGTTGCTTGAATGGTTCTCAATCAGAGACAGCTGTCTTTCATTGTCTCTGATTGGGAGCCATATTTAAGGCAGCCATAGGCATTAGGCTATTGTGGGTAATTGTCTATGTGTAGTGTTTAGTGTCAGCACTATTTGTTTGAATAGCTTCACGGTCGTCTGTTTGTTGTTTAGTTTGTATAGTGTTCGTTTTGTTTTCGTCTTCTTAATAATAAAGAAGTATGTATTTCTCTCACGCTGCGCCTTGGTCCACTCTTCTTCAAAGTTATGACGATCGTGACACAAGGTTAGGAACACCCACACACAAACAGTGCATTCAACTTACTTGACACACATTATTAAATGTTGTGCATGTTTATTTATACAGTAATTATTATTCAATATGTCCTCACCTGGGATTTCAACTCAGAACCTCTTGGTTCACAGCATTTGGATCTTGCTGCTATGCTACCATGTCTGTGTCACTAATCACATTTCCAACCACAGTTTTTATGCGAGGAAAGTCATACCATATAAAAAAAATCACAATAGCTGTGATGGAAACAAGAAGTTTCGGTACAATTTTATAAATGCAGATAGATAATTTGCTCGTTTGACATGGTGGGATCTTTTTGTGTCTGTAACATTTATTACACGAGAAATGGCAGTCACGCAATGGAGTCACGCGATGACATGGTGTGTCCTCCCACTATGACTTGGGAAACCATGCAGTTTAAATTAGGCTACAGATTAAATAAATTATGATGAACTTTACAGGGTGGTGAAAGTGCATGGAACTTGACACCCCTTTCCAATAAATGTCGAGGGTCTTATTCTGGTGACATGGTGATTGATGCTTGATTGCTGTTTTGACAAATAAAAACATTCTCGCTCTTAATCATAATGTCATCATTGCATCGTATCTGCGAGCTGTTGGCTAGAGCACACGTGCCAAGACCAGAGTAGACACATTTGCTATTTAACGCAAACATTTTTGTGACAAAACTATTGGTAGAGTTGAAAATGAGATGGAAGGGCCTCCCGGGTGGCGCAGTGGTCTAGGGCACTGCATCGCAGCGCTAGCTGTGCCACCAGAGTCTCTGGGTTCGCGCCCAGGCTCTGTCGCAGCCGGCTGCGACCGGGGCTCCGTGGGGCGACGCACAATTGGCCTAGCGTCGTCCGGGTTAGGGAGGGTTTGGCCGGTAGGGATATCCTTGTCTCATCGCGCCCCAGCGACTCCTGTGGCGGGCCGGGCGCAGTGCGCGCTAACCAAGGGGGGCGGGTGCACGGTGTTTCCTCCGACACATTGGTGCGGCTGGCTACCGGGTTGGAGGCGCGCTGTGTTAAGAAGCAGTGCGGCTTGGTTGGGTTGTGCTTCGGAGGACGCATGACTTTCGACCTTCGTCTCTCCCGAGCCCGTACGGGAGTTGTAGCGATGAGACAAGATAGTAATTACTAGCAATTGGATACCATGAAAATTGGGGAGAAAAGGGGGTAAAATCTTTAAGAAAGAAAAAAGAAAATGAGATGGAAACATATTGAACATTCGATTTTTATTTGGCACATGAAAACTTAAGCGAAAAAGTCAATGTTGTGTGCACTATGTCATCACACACTGATTTTTATTAGTGTAGCAGTAGCAGGTGACCTAACTTTGGTTTGTGGCTACTATGATTTTCCATTGTAGCCAAATCAATTTCAGAAATTCTGTTTACGACCAATTTTTTTAAACATTCTGTTACTGATTTAGTAATAGAATTGGAAGTTTTAATCACTAAATAATTCAGAAACAAAATTGATATCAGTAAAAACACTATAACTAATTGATAGTTCTAACTTTTCCATACCGAAGCCTAATATATTGACATATATTTCAAATACATATATGCCTGGTTCCTCTCTAGGTTTCTTCCTAGGTTCCGGCCTTTCTAGGGAGTTTTTCCTTGCCACCGTGCTTCTACATCTGCATTGCTTGCTGTTTGAGGTTTTAGGCTGGGTTTCTGTACAGCACTTTGGGACATCGGCTGATGTAAAAAAGGGCTTTAGAAATACATTTGATTTATTGATTGATAATATATGTACTAATATTTTAAATAAATATATTTAAAAACATGTATTACTCACATACACTACCGTTCAACAGTTTGGGGTCACTTAGAAATGTCCTTGTTTTTGAAAGAAAAGCACATTTTTTGCCATTAAATTGGCATCAAATTGATCAGAAATACAGTGTAGACATTGTTAATGTTGTAAATGACTATTGTACCTGGGAACGGCTGATTTTCTTTAACGGAATATCAACATAGGCATACAGAGGCTCATTATCAGCAACCATCACTCCTGTGTTCCAATGGCACGTTGTGTTAGCTAATCCAAGTTTATCATTTTAAAAGGCTAATTGATCATTAGAAAACCCTTTTGCAATTATGTTAGCACAGTTGAAAACTATTGTCCTGATTAAAGAAGCAACTGGCCTTCTTTAGACTTGTTGAGTATCTGGAGCATCTGCATTTGTGGGTTTGATTACAGGCTCAAAATGCCCAGAAACAAAGACCTTTCTTCTGAAACTCGTCAGTCTATTCTTGTTCTGAGAAATGAAGGCTATTCCATGCGAGAAATTGCCAAGAAACTAAAGATCTCGTACAACGCTGTGTACTACTCCCTTCACAGAACAGCGCAAACTGGTCTAACCAGAATAGAAAGAGGAGTGGTAGGCCCCGGTGCACAACTGAGCAAGAGGACAAGTACATTATAGTGTCTAGTTTGAGAAACAGACGCCTCACAAGACCTCAACTGGCAGCTTCATTAAATAGTACCCACAAAACACCAGTCTCAACGTCAACAGTGAAGAGGCGACTCCGGGATGCTCGCCTTCTAGGCAGAGTTGCAAAGAAAAAGCCATATCTCAGACTGGCTAATAAAAATAAAATATTAAGATGCGCAAAAGAACACAGACACTGGACAGAGGAACTCTGCCTAGAAGGCCAGCAGTTATATTGACTAGGTCCGTCCTAGCTCGCTCATTAATGCTTTAATCAAAATTACGGATTGCCTCTTATTCGCTTGTCATCCCCTTATGCCATAGTTTGTACATCTCAATTGTCAGCAAGTCAGCCATATCAGCTATGTATTTTTAAAGGGCAGGAAATGAGGCTGAATTAATTGTTTTGCTGCCAGACAAGGCTCAGCTGATAGCCAGGTGTAGCATTGGTAAGGTGTTGGGACTGCTGTTGGGAAAGATGTATGTTTGTGGGCACTGTTTGTCACCGTTATAGTGCAATTAATGTATTGTTTAGTGTTGTGTTGTGTAGTGGCTTTTTGGTTTGTTTGCCCCACCAAGATTTACATGCTAAAATCGCCACTGCACACAACACAATGCCACAAGTGTTCAGGGGGGGTACAATTGCCATGCTGACTGTAGAAATGTCCACCAGAGCTGTTGCCAGAGAATTGAATCTTAATTTCTCTATCATAAGCCGCCTCCAACGTTGATTTAGAGAATTTGGCAGGACGTCCAACCGGCTTCACAACCGCAGACCACGTGTATGGCGTTGTGTGGGTGAGCGGTTTGCTGATGTCAACGTTGTGAACAGAGTGTCCGATGGTGGCGGTGGGCTTATTGAATGGGCAGGCATAAACTACGGACAACAAACATTTTATCGATGGCAATTTGAATTCACAGAGATACCGTGACAAGATCCTGAGGCTCATTGTCGTGCCATTTATATGCCGCAATCACCTCATGTTTCAGCATGATAATGCACGGCCCCATGTTGCAAGGATCTGTACACAATTTCTGGGGGCTGAAAATGTCCCAGTTCTTCCATGGCCTGCATACTCACCAGACATGCCACCCATTAAGCATATTTGGGATGCTCTGGATCGACACCGTGTTCCAGTTCCTGCCAATATCCAGCAACTTCGCACAGCCATTGAAGAGGAGTGGGACAACATTCCACAGGCCATAATCAACAGCCTCATCAGTCTTTGCGAAGGAGATGTGACACGCTGCATGAGGCAAATGGTGGTTTTCTGATCCACGCCCCAACCTTTTTGTTAAAGTATCTGTGACCAACAGATGCTGATCTGTATTCCCAGTCAAATAAATCAATAGATTAGGCCTCAGATATTTATTTATATTGAATGATTTCCTTATATGAATTGTAACTCTTTATAATTGTTGCATGTTGCATTTATATTTTTGTTCAGTATAGGAGGGTCCAGATGCCTTTTTAGTGATTTCACATGTTTTAGAGAAACTTCCTCACTTCCTCATCCTCGTTGTGTAGACCTGAAAAAACATGAACAACAGATCCAAAAACACAAATACACCCTTTAATAAACAGCAAAGCTCTCAGTATCGTGAGGCAGGTCTTTGAATGCTGTTGACATTAAATTATGTTATTCCGAACTTTATCCACTGGGTTATATTCCATTTTGTTGCGACTCGAGCGATACCTCTCCGTCCATTTTACAGGTAACTGCAAAAATAAAGGAAACACTTGAGTAAATGAGGGATACAAAGCAGGGGGCGTTTCCACACAGGAAGGTCCAGACACTTGTAGAATCTATGCCAAGATGCATTGAAGCTGTTCTGGCAGCTCGTGGTGGCCCAACGCCCTATTAATACACTATACAGTGGGGCAAAAAAGTATTTAGTCAGCCACCAATTGTGCAAGTTCTCCCACTTAAAAAGATGAGAGAAGCCTGTAATTTTCATCATAGGTACACTTCAACTATGACAGACAAAATGAGGGAAAAAAATCCAGAAAATCACATTGTAGGATTTTTTATGAATTTATTTGCAAATTATGGTGGAAAATAAGTATTTGGTCAATAACAAAAGTTTATCTCAATACTTTGTTATATACCCTTTGTTGGCAATGACAGAGGTCAAACGTTTTCTGTAAGTCTTCACAAGGTTTTCACACACTGTTGCTGGTATTTTGGCCCATTCCTCCATGCAGATCTCCTCTAGAGCAGTGATGTTTTGGGGCTGTTGCTGGGCAACACGGACTTTCAACTCCCTCCAAAGATGTTCTATGGGGTTGAGATCTGGAGACTGGCTAGTGGGAGAACTTGCACAATTGGTGGCTGACTAAATACTTTTTTGCCCCACTGTATATGTTGGTGTTTCCTTTATTTTGTTAGTTACTTGTAGCAGCAGGCTACACGGAAAACAGAACCGCTCGAGACTTGAGTTGCGCAAAAGGGAATATAACATTGCAGGTAAAGTTCTAAATGACAACTTCATGTGTACAACATCTAAAGACCTGCATCACTATACTGAGAGCTTTGCCGTTTCTAAAAGGACGTTTTGGGGTGTTTTTTTAGATTTTTTAAAATGTTTTTTTTTCAGGGCCCCCATACTACACAACGAGGATAAGGTAGCAATTTTCTGTTTGGGGTAAGTTTCTCAAAACCCTGTGAAATTGCAAAAAAGTTGTCTGGACCCTTCTAAAACATGCCATTTATATCAAAAATAGAGATTTGGTTGTAAAAAATTACTTCTCCTTTAATAATTTCTTTGTGGATTTTGATTAGTGCTTGGGGTTAATGTCTTCCTGGATGATCCACTTGCGGCTAAGTGTCAGCCTCCTGGCAGAGGCAACCAGGTTTTTGGCTAAAATGTCATGATGCCGTTGACCTTAACAAAGCCCCATAATATAAAAAACCCACCACCATATTTTACCGTAGTTATGAGGTACAGGTAACTGCCAAAATAAAGGGAACTCTTCAGTAAATGAAGGATTAAACGTATATTGAAACTAGGTGCTTCCACACAGGTGGGCTGACACTTGGCTGCAATTGGATCTTCCAGCAAGACTATAACCCCAAGCACTAATCAAAATCCACA
This sequence comes from Salvelinus namaycush, assembly GCF_016432855.1. Lineage (NCBI taxonomy): Eukaryota > Metazoa > Chordata > Actinopteri > Salmoniformes > Salmonidae > Salvelinus > Salvelinus namaycush. Next base: position 59,011,612 of record NC_052310.1, read on the forward strand.
AAGAAATGGTTAATTGACCACAAAATCAACATTTTTCAATGACAATCTAGATAGATATCAAGGATCTGGGAAGATTCTGTATGGAGGAAAGGTCTAAGATCCCTCCCACCGTGCTTTCCAATCTTCAATGTTTTTTGTCTGTAACTAGTTGCTTGACAAAGTACAACATTTCAGAAGGATAAAAAAAAGGCTTTATTACATTTTTGATCCCTGTTGGTGCTTTTAGGGTTAAGTCTACTGTGTGTTTAGATCAGATGCTTCATACAAGTGTTTTTAATACGTTTGCCAAGGTCAATCTCTCTCTCTTTCATTTCTCTCTCTCGTTCTTTCGCTCTGTCTGAGTGGGATCAGATACAAAGATGAGTCATCCTCTCCTGGCATCAGCAGCCCCCACAGAACTGCCACACACACACACACACACACACACACACACACACACACACACACACACACACACACACACACACACACACACACACACACACACACACACACACACACACAGACACACACACACACACACACACAGTTTATCAAACATTTCTAAACTCATACAGTTCAAATACACTCTCTTCGACTCATTGGCTTTTCAAACATTCTGTTCTTTTGACCATTATTAGAACCTTCAGTGGTGGTTTTTGAAAACATGGACTCAATTGTAAGAAGTGCTATACAGATGTAGCAAGAAGACAAACAGAGGGCCATTTAAAACATGAACACCTCATCTTACTATACATTCATTTAAAAAATAGCAAATTAAAGTCAAAATGGAGAACTGTGTTCCAGACACTGTTCTTCAAAAATAATTATTCAAATCTGTGTGTGTGTGTATGTCTGTCTGTCTGTGTGCATACGTGCCTCTTTCCCTGTGTGTGTGTGTTCTGAACTATTATCAAGTGATTCATTTTGGTTTGGAACTGTTCCGTGGCTTGGGACTGGAATAACAGTTTATGGAAGGAATCCAGAATGTCTGTGGTCACTCCACTGTCTGTGTTCCAACTGTTCCACTGCTTCTGGAGTCTGTGGTCATTCACCTGTGAGCGCTCCAACTCAGGGTGCGTTCGTAAATTCAATCTGGAGTGCCAGAGTGCGCTCAGAGTGCCCACTGGGCGTTCGTAAATTCAGAGCATGCACTGGACACTCTGGCCGAGGAGTAGGGTTGATCCAAGCGTTCTGACCTCACAACGGCAGTCAAGCACCCAAGCTAACTGGCTAACGTTGGCTAGCTTGCTAGCTACTTCCAGACAAAAGAGAGAACACCTTAATCTGACCATTGGTGACTGTAACTGCGCCACAGGCACAATTTAATTACACTTTTATTGCCAATGTTTACTGACACCGGCCATATTCAACGGGTGTTGGGTGTTCGTAAATTCATCAGTTATTCTGCTGCTCTGGCACTCAGACGAGAGTCCTCTGAAATCGGAGTAGATAGCCAGAGTGAATTTACTAACGCACTCTCAGCCATCATCTCTCCCCGACTGCCCGGCAAATGGCACCCTATTCCCTACATAGTTCACTACTTTTGATGAAAGCCCCATGGGCCCTGGATAAAAGTAGTGCACTACAGACCTCCAACATTATTGCCAACCTTGATAAAGATGAGCAAAAAATAATTGTTTGACAATCAGATGAAAACATCATGACTGGTTGTGTTTATGTCACATTAAAAGGTAGGCTTAAATGACAAATCTTTACTATTAAGCCCAAAGAGGTCCTATTAAATTAATAGGAATTCTATATGTATTTCTATGATTAGGTCCATTAAAATTGTAATTAAAGTGTGTGCACACATAGAAGGTTCCCGAAGAAATTAAATATACACTGCTCAAAAAAATAAAGGGAACACTTAAACAACACAATGTAACTCCAAGTCAATCACACTTCTGTGAAATCAAACTGTCCACTTAGGAAGCAACACTGATTGACAATAAATTTCACATGCTGTTGTGCAAATGGAATAGACAAAAGGTGGAAATTATAGGCAATTAGCAAGACACCCCCAAAAAAGGAGTGATTCTGCAGGTGGTGACCACAGACCACTTCTCAGTTCCTATGCTTCCTGGCTGATGTTTTGGTCACTTTTGAATGCTGGCGGTGCTCTCACTCTAGTGGTAGCATGAGACGGAGTCTACAACCCACACAAGTGGCTCAGGTAGTGCAGTTCATCCAGGATGGCACATCAATGCGAGCTGTGGCAAAAAGGTTTGCTGTGTCTGTCAGCGTAGTGTCCAGAGCATGGAGGCGCTACCAGGAGACAGGCCAGTACATCAGGAGACGTGGAGGAGGCCGTAGGAGGGCAACAACCCAGCAGCAGGACCGCTACCTCCGCCTTTGTGCAAGGAGGTGCACTGCCAGCGCCCTGCAAAATGACCTCCAGCAGGCCACAAATGTGCATGTGTCTGCTCAAATGGTCAGAAACAGACTCCATGAGGGTGGTATGAGGGCCCGACGTCCACAGGTGGGGGTTGTGCTTACAGCCCAACACCGTGCAGGACGTTTGGCATTTGCCAGAGAACACCAAGATTGGCAAATTCGCCACTGGCGCCCTGTGCTCTTCACAGATGAAAGCAGGTTCACACTGAGCACATGAGTACATGTGACAGACGTGACAGAGTCTGGAGACGCCGTGGAGAACGTTCTGCTGCCTGCAACATCCTCCAGCATGACCGGTTTGGCGATGGGTCAGTCATGGTGTGAGGTGGCATTTCTTTGTGGGGCCGCACAGCCCTCCATGTGCTCGCCAGAGGTAGCCTGACTGCCATTAGGTACCGAGATGAGATCCTCAGACCCCTTGTGAGACCATATGCTGACACATGCACATTTGTGGCCTGCTGGAGGTCATTTTGCAGGGCGCTGGCAGTGCACCTCCTTGCACAAAGGCGGAGGTAGCGGTCCTGCTGCTGGGTTGTTGCCCTCCTACGGCCTCCTCCACGTCTCCTGATGTACTGGCCTGTCTCCTGGTAGCGCCTCCATGCTCTGGACACTACGCTGACAGACACAGCAAACCTTTTTGCCACAGCTCGCATTGATGTGCCATCCTGGATGAACTGCACTACCTGAGCCACTTGTGTGGGTTGTAGACTCCGTCTCATGCTACCACTAGAGTGAGAGCACCGCCAGCATTCAAAAGTGACCAAAACATCAGCCAGGAAGCATAGGAACTGAGAAGTGGTCTGTGGTCACCACCTGCAGAATCACTCCTTTTTTGGGGGTGTCTTGCTAATTGCCTATAATTTCCACCTTTTGTCTATTCCATTTGCACAACAGCATGTGAAATTTATTGTCAATCAGTGTTGCTTCCTAAGTGGACAGTTTGATTTCACAGAAGTGTGATTGACTTGGAGTTACATTGTGTTGTTTAAGTGTTCCCTTTATTTTTTTGAGCAGTGTACTTTCACCCCCGGTAACATGCATGTAAAATCACTTTGTCATCCATGGAGAAGAACTCACAAATGAAAAGAGACAAATGGTGGTTGAATTTCATAAATCAGGCAATGGGAACAAAAAAACTATTGAAAAACAAATATACCACTTACCACTATCACGGCAACAATTAAGAAGTTTAAAACCACTGAACAGTGGTAAACTCGCCTGGTAGAGGATGCAAGTGTGTCTTGTCCCCAAATGTTGTGAGGAAGATGATTTGGGACGCAAAGAAAAGTCCAAGGGCCACAGTTGGAGAATTCCAGAACGTGGCTGCATCTTGAGGTCAGCAAGTCTCCAAATCTACAATTAGATGCCACCTCCATGCCAATAGGCTATTTAGAATGGTTGCCATAAAAAAGCCTTTATTAAGAAACATCCAACACATGCATGTTAACTCCTGGAGTTTGCTAAACGGCATTGGCACTTGGACCGGAACGGGGTGGTATGATCATATAAGACGAAAATATAGCTCTTTGGCGACGCACTCCAGTGGTGGGTTTGGCCTTGAAAGAAGGATGCATACGCAGAAAATAACCTCATACCTACTGTCAAATATGATTGTGGATCTTTGATGTTATGGGTCTGTTTTGCTTCCACTGGACCTTGGGCCCTTGTTAAAGGGATTTTGGCATTTTGGATTTGGTATCCCCAGAGTCAGATTAATTTGTGGATACAATTTTTATGTCTCTGTGTCAAGTATGAAGGAAGTTAGAGGTAGTAGCCACAAGTTCACCTGACTCTGGAAAAGTAGATAAAGGGCCTCCTTGCCAAAACCCCAAAGTCTCCCTTTAAGGTCAACGGCACCACGAACTTTACCAAGTACTATGACATTTTAGACAAAGACCTGGTTGCCTCTGCCAGGAGGCTGAAAGTTGTCCGCAAGGGGATCTTCCAGCAAGACAATAACCCCAAGCACACATGGAAATCCACTAAGAATTGGTTAATTGATCTCAGTCTCTGGACTTGAATCCCATTTGAAAACCTGTGGTTTTAATTGAAGAGGGCAGTCCATAAGTGCAGACCCAAGGATATCAAGGATCTGGAAACATCCTGTATGAAGGAAAGATCCCTCCTAATGTGTTCTCCAACCTCATAAAACATTATAAAAAAAAGCCATGTGCTGTTATCCTTGGAAGGGTGCACAAAATATTGAAAACAGGGGTACCAATAATTTTGACACTTATTACTTGTTACAAACAACATTTTTCTCTGAGCAATTGTATTAGTATAAAAAAATATACATAAACACATTTTTGAGCATACAATATACTGTAGCTCAGTATTTCTAATGATTTAATACAGTCTTTTTGGCTCTATCTTCATCAAGGGTGGCAGTAATTTTGGAGGTGATTGTATGTAGGGGATCTCTGGCCACGGAGACGGTCTGATCTCTGGCCACGGAGACGGTCTGATCTCAGGCCACGGAGACGGTCTGATCTCAGGCCACGGAGACGGTCTGATCTCTGGCCACGGAGACGGTCTGATCTCAGGCCACGGAGACGGTCTGATCTCAGGCCACGGAGACGGTCTGATCTCAGGCCACGGAGACTGGCTGATCTCTGGCTACGGAGACTGGCTGATCTCTGGCTACGGAGACTGGCTGATCTCTGGCTACGGAGACTGGCTGATCTCTGGCCATGGAGACGGGCTGATCTCTGGCCATGGAGACGGGCTGATCTCTGGCTACGGAGACTGGCTGATCTCTGGCCATGGAGACGGGCTGATCTCTGGCTATGGAGACGGGCTGATCTCTGGCTACGGAGACTGGCTGATCTCTGGCCATGGAGACGGGCTGATCTCTGGCCATGGAGACAGGCTGATCTCTGGCTACGGAGACTGGCTGATCTCTGGCCATGGAGACGGGCTGATCTCTGGCTACGGAGACTGGCTGATCTCTGGCTATGGAGACGGGCTGATCACAGAAATGCTTCCACTCTCTCCTTCTATTTCCTCCTATTAGTAGAGCTGACCCAGAAAACTGAGATGCGCCTTGGATCCTGTTGATTCCACATTTAGTAGCCTAACATCAACAGCAATTATTGGCCAGAGTGCGGAAGGGGAAACACGGTCAACATCCCAAATGGCACCCTATTCCCTATACAGTGCACTACTTTGTCCAGAGGCCAGTCAAAAGTAGTGCACTATAAAGGGAAAAGGGTGCCATTTGGGAAGCAACTTTGTTTCATGCTGCTGAAAACAAGCCAAACCAGCCTGGAGGTGGAGGAAACTGTGGCTCTTATATAAACACACATCAGATTCATCATGTCCTGTGATACTAAAGAAAAACACAGCAGGGCCACAGACAACAAACCATGTCAGGGCAACCAGGATAAATTATAGTGTACAAACATCCAACAGATATCACTGGTCGAGCAAGAGAATACCCACACACTCTTCAGCTTGTGGATATTGTCCTCTATGTATAAAATTCAAGCTGCAACCCAGAAAAAGTCAGACAGAACTTTTTGTTTACAATCCTAAAGTAGCAATGTAGAGATCTCAAAATAATTTTGGAAAACATTTCTTAATTGGTAAAATATAGAAACTGAAATTCCTCAGAGAGAGCTTACCATGCCTCCCTAATTGTATTATCCAGAAGATCATTAATTAGATAACTTCCACTGTATAATCAGTTAAAGGTTGGTTTCTATTACACATTCTCAATGAGGGGTTTTATAAAGGAGTGCAATAACAGTCAGAGTATGAACACATACATACTACCACACATACAGTTGAAGTCGGAAGTTTACATACACTTAGGTTGAAGTCATTAAAACACATTTTTCAACCATTCCACAAATTTCTTGTGAACAAACTATAGTTTTGGCAAGTCGGTTAGGACATCTACTTTGTGCATGACACAAGTCATTTTTCCAACAATTGTTTACAGACAGATTATTTCACTTATAATTCACTGTATCACAATTCCAGTGGGTCAGAAGTTTACATACACCTCGTTGACTGTGCCTTTAAACAGCTTGGAAAATTCCAGAAAATTATGTCATGGCTTAAGAAGCTTCTGATAGGCTAATTGACATCATTTGAGTCAATTGGAGGTGTACCTGTGGATGTATTTCAAGGCCTACCTTCAAACTCAGTGCCTCTTTGCTTGACATCATGGGAAAATCAAAAGAAATCAGCCAAAGACTTCCACAAGTCTGGTTCATCCTTGGGAGCAATTTCCAAATGCCTGAAGGTACCACGTTCATCTGTACAAACAATAGTACGCAAGTATAAACACCATGGGACCACGCAGCTGCCACACCGCTCAGGAAAGAGACGCGTTCTGTCTCCTAGAGATGAACGTACTTTGGTGCGAAAAGTGCAAATCAATCCCAGAACAACAGCAAAGGACCTTGTGAAGATACTGGAGGAAACAAAAGTATCTATATCCACAGTAAAATGAGTCCTATATCGACATAACCTGAAAGGCCGCTCAGCAAGGAAGAAGCCACTGCTCCAAAACCGCCATAAAAAAGCCAGACTACGGTTTGCAACTGCACATGGAGAGATGTCCTCTGGTCTGATGAAACAAAAATAGAACTGTTTGGCCATAATGACCATCGTTATGTTTGGAGGAAAAGGGGGAGACTTGCAAGACGAAGAACACCATCCCAAACGTGAAGCACGGGGGTGGCAGCATCATGTTGTGGGGGTGCTTTGCTGCAGGAGGGACTGGTGCACTTTAATAAAATACATGGCATTATGAGGAAGGAAAATTATGTGGCTAAATTGAAGCAACATCTCAAGACATCAGTCAGGAAGTTAAAGCTTGGTTGCAAATGGGTCTTCCAAATGGACAATGACCCCAAGCATACTTCCAAAGTTGTTGCAAAATGGCTTAAGGACAAGAAAGTCAAGGTATTGGAGTGGCCATCACAAAGCCCTGACCTCAATCCCATAGAAAATTTGTGGGCAGAACTGAAAAAGTATGTGCAAGCAAGGAGGCCTACAAACCTGACTCAGTTACACCAGCTCTGTCAGGAGGAATGGGCCAAAATTCACCCAACTTATTGTAGGAAGCTTGTGGAAGGCTACCTGAAACGTTTGACCCAAGTGAAACAATTTAAAGGCAATGCTACCAAATACTAATTGAATACCAAATACTTAGTGCATGTAAACTTCTGACCCACTGGGAATGTGATGAAAGAAATAAAATCTGAAATAAATCATTAAATAAATCATAAGCCATGGGAGTTTTTTGAGCAAGAATAAAGCCGACATTTGAGTAGTAAGACATGTATAAAAGCAACAGATATCATTAATAAGAAGGGGCTAGAAGCGTCTTATATGGTGAGCTACCGAGTGGCTAGGACAGGCAAGCCCCATACTATTGTGGAGGACTTAATTCTTCCTGCTGCCGCGGATGTGGCTGGGACAATGCTGGGGGAAAAGGACCCCCAAAAATATACAGACAATTCCTTCATCAAACAACACTGTTTCACAATACATCAGTGACATGGCAGGAGATGTTTTGAAACAATTACTGCTTCGCATACAAGCCAGTGAATTATATGTGTTACAGCTGGATGAGCCAACAGACGTGGCGGGCCTGGCACAGCTCCTGGTATATGTCCATTACGTTTATGGGAGGTTAATTAAGGAAGACATCCTCTTCTGCAAACCACTGGAAACCAGGACAACATGAGAGGATATTTTTAAAGTACTGGACAGCTTTGTGACATCAAATGGACTTTGGTGGTCAAGATGTGTTGGTATCTGTACTGATGGTGCAAAAGCCATGACAGGGAGACATTGTGGAGTAGTAATATGCGTGCAAGCAGTTGCTCCCGACGCCACTTGGGCACACTGCAGCATCGAGAGGCTCTTGCTGCCAAGGGAATGCCTGACAGCTTGAAAGACGTTTTGGACACTACAGTGAAAATGGTTAACTTTGTTAAAGCAAGGCCCCTGAACTCTCGTATTTTTTCTGCATTATGCAATGATATGGGCAGCGACCATGTAACGCTTTTACAACATACAGAAAGAAGTGCTCTGGTTATCAAGGGGCAAAGTATTGACATGTTTTTTTAAATTGAGAGACGAGCTTAAAGTTTTATTTTCTGACCATTATTTTCACTTGTCTGACCGCTTGCATGATGATGAGTTTCTCACACGACTGGCCTATCTGGGTCATCTGAATCTAGGATTACAGGGACTCTCCGCAACTATATTCAATGTGCGGGACAAAATTGAGGCTCTGATTAAGAAGTTGGAGCTCTTTTCTGTCAGCATTAACAAGGACAACACAAGTCTTTCCATCATTGTATGATTTTTTGTGTGCAAATGAACTCAAGCTTACGGACAATGTCAAATGTGATATAGCGAAGCACCTGCGTGAGCTGGGTGCGCAATTACGCGGGTACTTTCCCGAAACGGACGACACAAACAACTGGATTCGTTATCCCTTTCATGCCCTGCCTCCAGTCCACTTACCGATAACTGAACATTTCTGGATAGGGCTGCGCTCAGAGTTTTTTTGCCTTGGCAAATCGTGCTGTTAAGACACTGATGCCCTTTGTAACCACCTACCTATGTGAGAGTGGATTCTGTATGTAAACTTCCAACTTCAACTGTAAATAAAGGTTAAAATTGGAAGAAGAAAAAGTCAAACCTGTGGTGAGTTATTCACAATGTTTGATGAACATATAAGGTTTTATATGTAAGATGGCTAAATAAAGAGCAAAATTATTGATTATTATTATATTATTATTTGTGCCCTGGTCCTATAGGAGCTCTTTGTCACTTCCCACGAGCCAGGTTGTGACAAAAACACACACTCATTCTTATGTTTAACAAATGTATCGTATATTGTGTGTGTGTGGCAGGCTTACAATGATGGCAAAAAACATTTGAGAGTGCGCTGACCCTGGTGTTGGAGGGTGTACACAGCTGGAGGTTGAATGCTTGAAGGGGTACGGGACTATAAAAAGTTTTGGAACCACTGCTCTAGATGATGACGCTTGGCATTGTTGTAATTAGAACATTAGGAAAAAACACTAACAGAGAAAATAAGGTAATTAACAGCTAACTAAGATCCTCTGAGGAAAACGGTGGTTGCATCCCAAATAGTACCCTATCCCCAATATAGTGCACTACTTTTGACCAGAACCCATAGGGAATAGGGTGCCATTTGGGACTCAGTCTGACTGCCTTTTATACAGCTCCCTCTAGGAATCAGTCAAACAAACATCAGTTAGAGACTAAAAACAAACACTGATGATGATTATAATGATGTCTTGCATTTATAGCCTATAACACTCCCTGAATCACAAAAGTACTTCACATTGAATGTTGGGAACCCCCTCTCAGAGGCATGTTAATAGGGTGAAACTTTCCAGACCCTGGTTCAAATACTATTTAAAATGAATGAATTATTTTCCCATACATTCCGAAGTAAGTATTCAGATAACCTACATTTGAAAAAAAAAGTATTTGAATTTTGGAATGTATTTGGAAATACTATAGTAATACACTTGGAAAGTATTTGAAAATACTCAAACACACTTCCATACATTTAACCATTTAACTAAGGTATTTGGAAATAGTATTTGAAATATGTATTTGAAAAGACTTTCAAATACAATTTGGAAGACATACAATTAGCAAGACATACAATTAGGAAGAATAAAAAAAAAAAATACAAATAACCATTCAAATACTCAAATAAAACTACTTGTTTTGCGCTGTGAATTTGAAAATACTCAAATACACAGAAAAAGTATTTTAAAAAAACATACTCAAATACACCCGTATTTGAACCCAGGTGTTACACTTTCTGACGGTTGCAGAGCAGAAAAAACACTACATAGAAAAAAAGACTGCCTGTGTCCCAAATGGCACCCTATTCCCAACATAGTGCACTACGTTTGGCCAGAGCCGTGTGGGCCCTGGTCCAAAGGAGTGCACTGTATAGGGAATAGAGTGCCATTTTGGGATACAAACACTGTATAACAATGTTCTGTGCTACATGCACAGACATGAGTCTATGCATAATAGACTCATGTCAGCTCGATAACATTCCATTGCTACTGGCGGGGACTCTGAACGTAAACAGACTGAAAGCTCCCCTGCTGGGCTGTGCTGCTCTCCACTTGCAACTAGCCAGCCAGTCAGACTCACATGCCACCATTTAAAAATACAAAAGTATGTGGACACCCCTTGAAATTAGTGGATTTGGCTATTTCTGCCACACCCATTGCTGATAGGTGTATAAAATCGAGCACACATCCATGCAATCTCCATAGACAAACATTGGCAGTAGAATAGCCTGTACTGAAGAGCTCAGTGACTTTCAACGTGGGAGTTCCAAACTGCCTCTGGAAGCAACGTCAGCACAGGAACTGTTCGTCAGGAGCTTCAAGAAATGGGTTTCCATGGCCGAGCAGCTGCACACAAGCCTAAGATCACCATGCGCAATGCCACAAGTGTCGGCTGGAGTGGTGAATCACGCTTCACCATCTGGCAGTCAAACGGACAAATCACACACACACACACACACACACACACACACACACACACACACACACACACACACACACACACACACACACACACACACACACACACACACACACACACACACACACACACACACACACACACACACACACACACACATATATAGACTGAGCTAACTGTTAATAAAGCCAGTATTCATCGAGAGGAGCAGCAAGTCTTTCCATAGTGTAAGACCCATCATCCAGGCAGGGGAGCAGAGGCAGCTACATTGTCGCTCTAGCAATTGTTGCTATGTATCAGAGTTTAAGCAGAGACAGAACTCCTCTCCCCTAACATCTAGACTCCTATCTCTCTCACCATATCCCTGTTCCTCTGCCTCTCTTTCATTGTCCCTCTCTCACTCAGACACCTTAACTGGGGTCAGTGCTGGATCAAAAAGTTGACGAGGTGACTCACACACCATTTATTACTGAACACTGGGCACAGTGAGCAGTCGTCATATCAACATATTTCAACACTCACTTACCTACTCTCATTCCATTGGATGAGACACTAAACCGAAGTCCAAACCTTTCTTTACAAACACTGGCCCAGACTGTCTTAAGTCATTGAATAGGCCCCGATATCAAGACAATGGCCACTATGGGGCCCATGGGGCTCTGGTCAAAACGGGGCCCATAGGGCTATGGTCAAAAATAGTGCACTACACTCCCCTACGTATTTATTTGAACAGTGAAGCTAAACTGTAGCGGTGCGTGGGTAAAATCACTTGGGAAGACAAGCCAGGAAAAAAAGCCATATTACAACCTACTGTATGTTTTGTGATAATTGCATTGTTTGCTCTATAACCTGTTAGTTCATATGCCTTGACACCGTGATATATAGGCCTAAAGGTCAAGACAATAAGAAGACAGTGGCAGAATAAATTCAATCACACCTTTGTTTCATCACAAAACCGGAGAGCAACCTCTGTTCAGTGAAGTCCACAAAACATATTGCATGTAACAAACAGTTACATGACCTACAACATCGTCAAGCAAGTTTTCGGACTACTAAACAGCTATTGATTTAGAACACCGGAGATTTACTGCAAGTCGCAAAGAAAACAGGAGCTGCCTCCACTATTCCAGCACCATTTCAACTTCAACGTCATCAAATCCCCTCTGCTTAGTCTAATACAGTGACAACTAAAAGATTCCAAAAACCATTTAGTCCAATCAACGTAGGCTAAATAAGTAGAAAAACATGTTGACTCACTCTACTTGCTGAGAAACGCCAATGCCATCCTCCACTTTTTCATGTTGCCAAAACAGTGTATGACTCCGTCATACAGTACACACTTAGTTTTTGTTGTCCTAAGCTACCTGGCTAAAATGCTTGCTCTCTAGCCCAACTTCCTTTCACGGGCAATGATTAGCCAGCTAGTTAACATTAGCCTACTACATCTAGCTACATATTGAACTTCCATCCTATGAATTTATGGTTGGATCAGAAACACCGTTATAATCATTGGCCAGTACAGAGAATTAAGTAAAACCACAAGTCCAAATCCCTATCTCCATCCATGGCTAAATTAGGAAAGGGACAATTTTAGCTAGCTAGCTAGCCACTGGAGGACAATTTTTCTGTCAATGACATTTGGCCTTTAATGTGATGTGATTGGTGTGAAGCCAAGTCCAAACTGGCTTCCCTTGACACTTGTTTTGGTGCGACAGGACCATTCACAGTTGAGCTCACTCAGTTTAGCTCAACGCTGATTGGCTATTATTGTAAAAAATTATCAAGGGAGGCTGGCTTCCCTTGCATTCAATGCTCCAGGCGGCAACAAAATCCTACTCTTTTTGACCAAACAGCATCAGATAGATGGGCTACACATACAAAGACAGAGGGGTGCTGTTTCACTTGCCCGGATACTTTCTCCGGGGAGATACATTCAGCCTCTTGCGAATTGAAGGAACATTATGAAACACAGAGACGAAAGATAAATTATTTTTAATGTTTTTTTCTTGGTCCGCTTTTTGGGGAAGCCTGGCTTCCCTTGGCATCCATGAATACATGTCACTGAAGCTACATATTTGAATGTGGCTCTATACTCAAGTATTTTAGATTTGAGATCAAATGTTTCATATGAGGTGATAGTACAGAATGTCACCTTTTATTTGAGGGTATTTTCATACATATCTATTTTACCGTTTTACTTTATGTATCTGATCCCCCCATTTCAAGGTGTATTAAAGCAGTAAAGTTTAGTATTTGGTCCCATATTCCTAACACACCATGACTACATCAAGCTTGTGACTCTACAAACTTGTTGGCTGCATTTGCCATTTGTTTTGGTTGTTTCGGATTATGATGCGCCCAATAGAAATGAATGGTAAATAATTGAGTGTGTCATTTTGCAACTTTCTCACTTATCATTATTCACGATTCATTCATCATGATCCATAATCCTGGAAACAGCAACATTAATGTAGAAGTGTTCAGAAACATATCATATTCTTATTTACAATAAAAGTGACTCCAAAATTGCACAATACATGTCTACTAATAAATAAACCACAAATAGGCCGACCATCATAGCCGCCACTTCATAAACGTACCTGGGTGTTTCCGACTATATCTAATAGGCCAGTGGTATGGGAACATTGTATATCAACCAGACCAAAGGACAACACGGAGGTTACCAGAGTACACAGAGAGGACTTCCCTTTGTAGTGCTCTCCCCAGGCCTGGAACTATAACAGTCAGTCCCTGAGGTAAGCTCTCTCTATCATGTACCTCATTACATTTTCCACAACAACCTAAGCTTAGTCAGCTACCTGCAAATGCAGGTAAACAACTAACAGAGTAGGATGACGTTTCCCCTAGACGCTGATTCAAGTTCAGTTTTGTGTTTCCCCTAATGGTTATGGTAGAGTTTTGGATAAGATAAGATGTACTTTATTGTGTATTAACAATGTGTCTTTATGTCCACAACACAATAATTGGTTCATGCCCTGCAGTAGCTGTTATTTTTCCCCTCTGAATTCTTCTGTCATTTTGTGTGCTGGATGTTGTGGAGATGCAGTAACTGACATATTGACTTATCAGAACACATTGGTGTGGGCTTTGCATGATTAGCTGTCTGATGCCTGAGCTGTCTTCGACCAACGCTGGAGAGTTTTCTCAAGGTTGCAGAAACAAGCTTGGACATGTTTCTGAAATCGCATCTACAGTGCCTTCAGAAAGTATTCACACCCCTTGACTTTTTCCACATTACAGACTGAATTTCAAATGTATAAAAGGTTGTTTTTTTGTCACTGGCCTACACACATTACCCCATAATGTCAAAGTGGAATTATATTTTTAGAATTTAGAAATGTCTTGAGTCAATAAGTATCCAACCCCTTTGTTATGGCAAGCCTAAATAAGTAATTTATTTTTATTTTTACAAATCATAAAATCAAAGTCACATACTAAGTTGCATGGACTAACACTGTGTGCAATACTAGAGCCATGACTACATGGAGCTCTATTCCACATCAGGCAACTGAATCAAGCATTAGAATCAGATTTAAAAAGCAGGTAAAAATATCAAATCAAATTTATTTATATACATTTATATAGATATTTATTTAAAATACACCTTATGGAACAGTGGGGACTGTGAAGTAACACAAACATAGGCACAGACACATGCATACACACACATGATAACATACACACCATACTGAAAGCTGTAATCGCTGCCAAAGGTGCTTCTACAAAGTATTGACTGAGGGGTGTGAATGGAAATTAGATATTTTTGTATTTCATTTTCAATACATTTGCAAACAGTTATAAAAACATGTTTTCCATTTGTCATTGTGGGGTATTGTGTGTAGATTGGTGAGATTTATAAAAATATTTAATCAATGTTGAATTCAGGCTGTAACACAACAAAATATGGAATAAGTCAAAGGGTATGAATACTTTCTGAAGGCGCTGTACCTACCACCTTTAGGGTGTTATACTCAAGTTACGCATTGTGGTGAAAAGCAACTGGTGGTGAGACATACAGCTACATGACCAAAAGTATGTGGACACGTACTCGTCGAACATCTCATTCCAAATTCATGGGCATTAATATGGAGTTGGTCCCCCCTTTGCTGCTATAACAGCCTCCACTCTTCTTGGAAGGCTTTCCACTAGATGTTGGAACATTGCTGCGGGGACTTGCTTTCAATCAGCCACAAGAGCATTAGTGAGGTCGGGCACTGATGTTGGGAGATTAGGCCTGGCTCGCAGTCAGCATTCCAATTCATCCCAAAGGTGTTCGATGGGGTTGAGGTAAAGGCTCTGTGCAGGCCAGTCAAGTTCTTCCACACCAATCTCGACAAACCATTTATGTATGGACCTTGCTTTGTGCACGGGGGCATTGTCATGCTGAAACAGGAAAAGGCCTTCCCCAGTCGGAAGCACAGAATCGACTAGAATGTCATTGTATGTTGTAGCATTAAGATTTCCCTTCACTGGAACTACGGGGCCTAGCCCGAACCATGAAAAACAGCCCCAGACAAAGTATTCCTCCTCCACCAAACTTTACAGTTGGCACTATGCATTGGGGCAGGTAGCATTCTCCTGGCATCCGCCAAACCCAGATTAGTCCGTCAGATTGCCAGATGGTGAAGAGTGATTCATCACTCCAGAGAACGCATTTCCACTGCTCCAGAATCCAATGGCGGCGAGCTTTACACCGCTCCAGCCTGTGTGCGGTAGCTCGGCAATGAAAACCTATTTCATGAAATTCCCGACGAACAGTTATTGTGCTGATGTTGCTTCCAGAGGCAGTTTGGAACTCTGTAGTTAAGTGTTGCAATCGAGGACAGATTTACGCGCTATGCGCTTCAGCACTCGGCGGTCCCGTTCTGTGAGCTTGTGTGGCCTACCACTTCGCGGCTGAGCCGTTGTTGCTCCTAGACGTTTCTACTTCAAAATAACAGCACTTACAGTTGACCGGGGCAGCTCTAGCAGGGCAGAAATTTGACAAACTGACTTATTGGAAAGGTGGCCTCCTATAACGTTGCCACATTGAAAGTTTCTGAGCTCTTCAGTATGGGCCATTCTACTGTCAATGTTTGTCTATGGAGATTGCATGGCTGTGTGCTCAATTTTATACCCCTGTCAACAACGGGTGTGGCTGAAATAGGCGAATCCACTAATTTGAAGGGGTGTCCACATGCTTTTGTATATGTTGTGGTACATATGGCCAAGCTTTTATTACACTCCTTTTATGTGGAACTGCACCAAATACCCTAATTTCAAACGCATAATTATCCTTACACCTCTGAAGACACTAGCCTCTTTCAAGCCGGTCAGAAGAACTTATGAGTTTTATTTCTGAACACTCAAAAACGTGTTTCTCCACCGACAATTGGATAAGGGGAACCATGGGGTGTTAACACTTGATGGAGACTAGAGATCCTGACTGCCAATGTGTCCACCCTGAGACATGCCATTACGTTAATATCCCCAGTAATAAAACACCTATGATTTTTTTTCCTAGAGTAGAGGTGACTGTCAAGCTCTGACACGGGTAGGTGACATCTAAGCCCATATGTCCTGTCACTCATGATGATCATCCACAATATGGTCCTAAAGGCACCATATTCCCTAAATAGAGCACTGGTCTGAAGTAGTGCACTATCGGGTGCCATTTGGGATGCAAACCTACTCTCAGATGTCAAAGATGACATGTCCAGTCTTGGTATTGGTCCACTAATCCTAAATATAACCCTTTAAACCTAAAGAATGTGCACTGGCTAGCTAAAGCATGACGACCACAGCGCTTTTCGGGGCTCTGATGACACGGACCATCCAGAACAAGCTGTGCATAAAACGTACTGTGTGTGACCACTTGTTTGTTGTGCAATAAAAACATTGAAAAAAGTTCTATATTATCGAGTCCTGGTGATCATAACATGTAATCTTCAATACTTTCTATAAATAAATGTTTGAAATGAAAATATGTAATTTGTTTGTTTATAGTTCTGGCTGCCGTTGTATACTGGACACTCACCCATGTTGTAGCCATACGGAGACTCGCTGGCTCCGTCCTGGAGGCTCGCCAGTATCTCCCCCTTTCCCACATCGCTGTCTCCCACCAGGAGAAACTTAAGCAGAAAATCGTAAGCCTTGGCGGGGCTGGTTCTGTGGTTCATCCTCGCGGTGAAGAATGATTATGTTCCATCATGGAACAACTTGTACAAGACTGTTCAATCACTTATATTTCTCTTCCAACTCAAGATTTGAGAGCTGTGTGACGCACGAATTAAAGTAGCAAAGAAGCGAGTCAAGTTGAATGTTGTGTTCTTTGACAGTTCATCTAGTGGATAGCCTTATATTATCAGTCATAATGAATATCTGGGAACTCACAATGTATCCATTTAGAATAAATGCATCAAACACAGATTTGAAGTCTCCTAAAATAGGAATTTGAATGAAAGCTACAAGTGTCAATTTTGCCAACGAAAGTGACAACACAATGTAACATAAACAATTATACAAATTAGCCTACATCTACAGTGTGTTCCACTGTAACATCAAAGCTTGCCGCTCACGCCGAACCTGTCCCAGTGTTCAAATCGTCATTCCATAAATCCTCCATTCCCGCTACCGTGCCTTGAAAGTACCAGACATCTGACTTGTTATAACGCTGTATTGTACCGCCAGCCACACTGTTCCGGAGCTCTCTCTGATCTCTGTCGTTTCCTGTCCCCAGTAGCGGCAGAGTCTCGAGTTTTACACGGTTATGGTTGGCTCATCCACCGGGTTGCTAGGGCAGTCTTGAGTCAGTAGTAGGCTAGTCGCTGCAAACGTCTATCAAAATCTCCATTTGGCCTACCCATTTGATTCAATAGAGGGGTGTGGCTACCGTGGGTAGCCAAGCTTTGTGAGGTCTGGAATCAACCCTACCACTGATTTGAGATCAGTGTTAGTGATTTTAACCCTGTAGGAAGGGATAGGATGGCGGCTGTTTGAACTGATTCCGGGTCAGTGTTTGCAGATGTCCGCAGCAGCCGCTGGCTTGGCAACGGACAGCATGGCTCGGTTTGTGTTTGTTGTTGTTGTTGTTGTTTTGTCTGGGCACGATTTCTGATGTAGCGCAGAACACCACGGAGGATTTAGGGACATTAGGCTATTCTATTCATACAATGGCGCAGTCAGCCACGCTCCAAAACAACAGCACATAACAGAGAAAAACAGTTACAATCATTTTGATAAGGGAATTATAATGAAAAAACGGATTAAAACGTGATCAATAATAGTATTACCTAATTTAATGGATTACGTTTTCCCTAAGAAAAACAGTAAGAGACAATAGGCTACATAGCCTATACAGTACACGATTCAAGAAAAATACAACTGCACCATTATTAATTGAAGGCCTGTTTACATGTGATCTAGTGCTCAATAGGAATACAACATATTAGGCTGCTCTTGTCCTGTAAATAGGCTATCATACAATGATGGAGGTATTCTAATACCAAACGAGACTGCAGTGTAGCCTACATTCATCAGTGAGTAAACATTGCATTGCGCAGCAGTACAATGTTGTTTACACAGTGTAGTGGATGGATGCCGCTGGTCTGTTGATCAGATGGGTTATGTAACTATAAGAGAGGAGCTGCCTTCTGGCGTCAGTTCCAACTCCACTGTGGCCATTGCGTAATTGCACACCAGGCACCAGACTATGGATGGATTCGAGGAATGAATACGGACATGGACATACTTTGTACCCTAATTACAAATTCGTTATTAGCCTACAACATCAATGGTATGGGACATAATGTACATGATAATAAAACATTGCTGGTAGCCTATTTTACTGAATTTATATAGTGAAATTTAGATAATTTAAAGAAAATAAGATGCGACTTAAATTTGACAGAATTTCTTAAATGTTCTGTTCATTGCTTTTATTTGCGTGGTAATTTTTTTCTTTGCTCATATTACATCAGATAATATCGTCCACTACACGAGTTCATTAGTGCGCCACAGTTTTTGAGTGCGTCTACCAGCAATGATTACGGGTAATCTACTGCTCTCGGGTGGTGTATTGTCGGTAGTACACATAATACATTTGCAACATTCTAGATGCAAAGTTCAAATGGATACGTGTACGTTTTTTTTCATATACAGTGCCTTCAGAATCTATTCACACCCCATGACTTTTTCCACATTTTGTTGTGTTACAGCCTGAATTTATAACATTGAGATTTTGTGTCACTGATTTACACACAATACCCCATAATATCAAAGTGGAATTTTGTTTGTAGAACATTTTCTACATTAATACAACATTTAAAGCTGAAATATCTTGAGTCAATAAGTATTCAACCCCTTTGTTATGGTAAGTCCTGTGTGGGGGGCCTGTTTTACATGTTATTTTGGCATTAATACTTGTCTCATATCAGTTTGCAAACAATGTAATTTTTTTTTTTATATATAATTGACTAAATAAAGCTGCATACAAACATGGTCTCTTTTTTTCTTTCTTGAATAAGGCAGCTCCAAAATGGAGGTGTTTCAGCCTAGCTCAGTGCTTTCTGTGGTGGTGGGGCAGTCAGCAGAAAATACGGAGCGTAGGGGTTGATAATGTTCTCTAGTTGCGCCGTGATTGGCTCAGTGTTCTGTCACTCATGGGGACACTACGTCACCGCAAAATCTACGGGGAGAGCTCAAAAATTCAAGCCCCTTGGGTGCTGCCATAGAGTTACATTAGAAGTGCCGATCCAAGAAGGCTCAAGGTCATTGGCCACAGATAAAATTATGTCAAATCACGTGATATCTACAGTAGCTTTGATTGGACATCATACTTTCAAAATCTTAGCTAGCAGTCATCATCATGAATCAAGTCGACACTCTACTGGCAAATCCTTTTCAATCCTTGTCATTTGAAGATAAATAATGAAGAGAAATTATAGATAAAACTTATCGGTGCTAATTGGCCATTGGATATAAACATTACACAACAAGTTGGAAATCACAAATTCAACAATACGTGGTTTGGCTAACTGCAAGCATTGCAAAACAATCACTAGCCTGCTATTCAATAATGTGGATGTGCGGTACAAGTCTGGGTATAAGGGTCTCTTTTCCAAGCTTAAAAGGATAAACATTCAACATTGGCCATGCTGTCAACCCAGCATGACTTCTGCCGCTTTCAAAACTGGAAACTTGGAACTGGGAAATCTCAGACTTCAGTGAGTTCAAGACAAGGAACTCTGATAAAACTAGCTCTGACGGGGAAAATATGTTTTTAACGGTCATCCAACTCGGAATTCCAAGTTGGGAACTCGGGCCTCTTTCTAGAGCTCCGACCTAAAGATCACTAAAGTCATCATTCGACCTTGTTTTTTTTCACTGTTCATAAATCCAGAGAATGCCAGACTTTGATGACAAAGTTTGATGGCAAAATTTGCCCACGATGGACCGCCGCACCACCTTCCTGTTCAAGTGAGCACAGCACAACAAGGTGAGTCCAAACATGGCTCAGGGATTTCACCATGAGGCCAATGGTGATATGAACAAGGCCAGCGTCATCTGATTTACATCTCCAACATTTGCTGTCGGTTGTCATTTTTGCCTTGTGCATTTTAGAGGGAGTCCAGTAAGATCTATTCATTATATTATACGAAGCCATTTGTGTTTTGGACTCTGCCCTTTCTAAAATAGTTTTTCCCATTCAATTTCTTGTATATTAATCTTCACCCCATTTTTCCCTTAAGGAAATTGAATGGGATCTTAAGCACTTACACATTCGTAACTTATTGTACTAATTCAAATTTGTAACATATAAGAATTTCAGGATTTACCTTTTTTTTTTGCAGGGCGTTACATGCCATACGAATTGGATGACGTAGTACCCAATTGTACACCATTTTTGGGGACCAGTTTTGGCTCGTGAGGGCTATTTTCCAAACTACTGGCTAAAATTATATAAAACCTCTGTAGCATCACTTTAAGGGAAGATGTAGTCCCCTTGTTTTTTTTGTTTAAGAATTTATACACCCTCAATACCAGGTGGTTTTTGGAATGGAAATCCTTTAGAAATTGTTCAAATCCTGTTTAAATGTAATTGTTCTATCTCCGACTTGACTGCCTATACAATCAGAATGATTCTAAAATGGGTTGGTCGAGCCGGTCTTACAATTTACTCAGATCCATCACTTAACAATCTTTAAACAAATCAGACACGGTCCAAACTCCCATCTGTAGCCAATCTTTCCAAAATATTGGTCTCTGATTGATTAATATGCATTAATTGCTCCAGATGTTTGCTTGAATCTAAAATAGAAATGGAGAAATATCACCCGATCTTGGCATTAATAGATTACTTAATAGATATTAGATTAATAGAATTAAAAAGGTGAACTGCTATTTTGGAGGGACCGGAAGTGTTGGCTGTGCATTTGGCCAATGACAGGCATTCCACATTTAACCCCACCACATGTGAAAATTTAAATATAAAGTTGTTTTTTGGATTTTATGCAATAAACAAGATTATTGCATAAACAAGAAAGAAAAAACAAGAAAATTACGTTTTTTTATCTTGTTTTTTTTGCATGTAAACCAAAAAACAACTTGAGATGTCAATGGGGTTTAAACGCTTATACAGTGCCAAGGTAAGATTTCTCAATTTCTAGGTAACAGGCAAATGTCTCCATAAAAAATAGAACACTTAATAATAATGTTAATTTAGGTTTTTCTACTTTTTGGTGAAGATGTCATTTTCTGACCATAGAACGCAAGAATGACATCATTATTAGGCAAAAAGACTAGTTATAGCCAATGAATTCCCAATGTGATTCGGCTGCAGTTCAAAACAGCCAATACTAAATAGGTTACATTTTGAGTTAAGAAATTATTGGATGATATGACATGTAAAATTAATGTTAGCTAGTTAGTTGGCTAGCTAATAAATTTAACAGAAATATCTAGCTATTGTTTTCCAATAAGTAAACAATAGTTAGCTTGCTAGCTAGCTAGACAGCCATTGACGCTGCAGGCAGCTAACTAACTAACCAAAACGTGGCTAAGTACTGTGGGGTTTTATAAGGTTTGACATGCTTAACTAACTATAAACTAGTAGGGCTTTTTATGCATTAAAGTTTGAATTTCTGACTCATGTGAACCTACATTTTACATTGTTCTCAGGCTTACCAGTGCTCAAGGCCTAACCCTAAAGTATGTGTTTTGTATGCAACAGTGTATCTGAGTGTAAGAGATGAGCAGAAGTGTGAAATAATGTGTGTGTGTTAAGAAGGGCGCTGTACTGTGTGACCGAAACTGTGCTAATCTTAGGGAGGCACATGAGGAGCTAGAGGGAGGGGGGTGAATCAGGAGACTGCTGACTATGGTGTACAATAGACAATAACAGATAAACTATACACACGAAGATCATCTGTGAGGTTCTGAATTATGCACTACAACCCAATACTACATGTGATTGTGATTGAATACTCAATGTGATTGAATATTAGCAACTGTTGGCCTGGGCGCCTGGGTGTCTGTGTGTGTGTGCTGGAAGTAACAGTTAGCCCCAGATAAGTGTGCTGGGAAGCTGTGGTTAGCCTTGAGCGAGAACAGTGGGCTTTGTATACAGGTGCAAACAGCTCAGACAATGTTGCAGAGCTGTCTGACCTCAGTCTCTGGGGTGAGGGAGCGTAATCTACACAGCAACAGCGTCGGGACATCACATGCGCTAAGGGGCTAAGACTAGCTTAAGCGCCAACACCAACGATAGGCTGGGTGAGTCTAAACCACGGCCAGTCTCTACTCTGACAGGCCGGCTCGGAAGCGGGAACTATCTCTGTCATGAGTATATTATAATATCTTTGTCAGGAACAAGTCAGTTCCTTGTTCCACCCTGCGGGGTGGTGCAGTGAACCCGTATATACGGAAATTGCATTTGCCATTTATTAACTTTTGAATTAACCTGTCTAGCCCCAGCGTTCCGCTAGCGGAACTCCTCCCACATTCCACTGAAAAGGCAGAGCGCGAAATTCAAAAAATATTTTTTTGAAATATTTAACTTTCACACATTAACAAGTCCAATACAGCAAATGAAAGATACACATCTTGTGAATCCAGTCAACATGTCCGATTTTTTAAATGTTTTACAGCGAAAACAGCACGTATATTTATGTTAGCTCACCACCAAATACAAAGAAGGACAGACATTTTTCACAGCACAGGTAGCATGCACAAAGCCAACCTAACTAACCAAGAACCAACCAAACTAACCAATAAACAACTTCATCAGATGACAGTCTTATAACATGTTACACAATAAATCTATGTTTTGTTCGAAAAATTTGCATATTTGAGGTATAAATCAGTTTTACATTGCAGCTACCATCACAGCTACCGTCAAAAATAGCACCGAAGCAGCCAGAGTAATTATAGAGACCAACGTGGAATACCTAAATACTCATCATAAAACATTTCTGAAAAATGCATCGTGTACAGAAATGAAAGACAAGCATGTTGTGAATCCAGCCAATATTTCAGATTTTTTAAGTGTTTTACAGCGAAAACACAATATAGCATTATATTAGCTTACTACAATAGCCTACACACAACCGCATTCATTCATCAAGGCACGTTAGCGATAGCAATAGGCACGTTAGCGTTAGCGAATAAACCAGCAAAAGATATCAATTTTCACTAACCTTCATAAACCTTCCTCAGATGACAGTCCTATAACATCAGGTTATACATACACTTATGTTTTGTTCGAAAATTTGCATATTTAGAGCTGAAATCAGTGGTTATCCATTATGCTAATGTAGCTTCTTTTTCCCAGAATGTGCGGATATTTCTATTAGACTCTCACCTATTCTGACCAAATAGCTATTCATAAACATTACAAAAAAATACATGTTGTATAGGAAATGATAGTAACACTAGTTCTTAATGCAATCGCAGTGTTAGAATTCTAAAAATATCTTCATTACGACATCCACCTTACGTTATAGCGAGAGAGTGCCCAAAATCTGGGCGCAAAACTACTAGTATACAGTTCGACAGATATATGAAATAGCATCACAAAATGGGTCCTACTTTTGGTGATCTTCCATCAGAATGTTGGACAAGGGGTCCTTTGTCCAGAACAGTCGTTGTTTGGATTTAGAACATCGTTTTTCCCTCCTGATTTAGCAAGCACACTGGCCAAGTGGCTCGAAGCTCTCCTTTCTGAACAAAGGCACACAACGCAACACGCCTAACGTCCCGAATAAATTTCAAAAATCTAATAAAACTATATTGAAAAAACATACTTTACGATGATATGGTCACATGTATCAAATAAAATCAAAGCCGGAGATAGTAATCGCCTATAACGACAGCTATTCTGATGGCAAATCCAGGACCAACTTCGCGCCTTCCTGAAAACATAAAATGGGTGACACGTCATTCCAAGAGGACGTATTCCATCTCAGACCAAGATAATCACTCCATTTCTTCTCTCACTGCATCTTGACATCCTGGGGAAGGTGTATGACGTGCATGTATACTCATACGTGTCATGCCCATTTATAGGCAGGCCCTTGAACAGAGCATAATTTTCAGACTTTCCACTTCCTGGTCAGAAAGTGTGCTGCCAAATGAGTTCTGTTTTACTCACAGACAAAATTCAAACGGTTTTAGAAACTAGAGAATGTTTTCTATCCAATAGTAATAATAATATGCATATTGTACGAGCAAGAATAGAGTACGAGGCCGTTTAAATTGGGCACGTTTTTCCCCCAAAGTGTAAATAGCGCCCTCTATCCTCATCAGGTTAAACAATTATTTTAACCAAGTTCAGGTGTGCTATTGTTCCTATCTCAGTTGAACCTTCGCAGCCTTAACAATTGGTGACCCCGACGTTGAACTGAGGGAACTTCGCTGGACAGGGCGCCAGCCTTTGGCCGAGACTGTCGCCAGACGGGGTCCTCTCACAAAAAGACCGGTCTACTAAAACAGGTAAGCAGATGCCTATTGTTTCAAAACTAAAATTCTGCACATTGGCGTTAACCAAATTTATTTTGTGAGAAAACCTAACTGGTGTAAGTTACTCAATTTTCGAACCATATGTTCATTACAGTAAAGTAAGGGTAAAACTAATTACGTATTATTTAATTACGTACTACTTAATGGCGAATGCATTTTCAGTTGGCCAACAGAATAACAATGGAATGACTGTATGTGTATGAAGTGGAATTAAAAGCCTGAATGTGTGTATGTATGTATGTAAGCTAGGGTTGTCTCAGCAAATGTCTATAAGATTAGGGAAGTGAGTGAGGACAATGGCAACATAACCACCGTGAATGGCGGAATATTGGATATAAGATAAGTTCTAATAATTGAGCGGCAATATACAGGGTTCACGGATTTTTATGTATTTACATGGTGTGTTGGATATAAGATAAATTGTCGCTTAATGTTAAAGTGGACGGCAACATAGTCCAGGGAAAGGCAGAAGTATTGGATATAAGATAAGTCTAGGTCGACCCTCGACGGCAATACACTGTATAAGACAAGTTCCCTGTAACAAGTGAACGGCAATTACGCTGGATATAAGATAAGTTGGGTTCTATGCGCATATGACCGAACGGCAGTGTTTTTGGAAATAAGATAAGTTCACTGATTGAATAAGACGTGTTGGATATAAGATAAGTCACACTGTATGCTTGTTTTGCTTTATGATTGAACTTTTATGTATGTATTGTTTCAGGCTTGTATGTGAAAGGGAGTAAGGACATATGTATAAATAACATAACCAGATATACTTAAGTAAAACTATAACCACGTAATACAATCACATATCTTTAATTACAGTCTAACTAGGTAATAACAGATAAAAACAAAAAATTATAAAACAAAAAGATATAATAAGAAACAAGTATGGCCCAGATAGAAAAGGTGGTGAAGACATTGAAATCAACCCTAGAGATAAACGGAGGAGAGACTGGGTGAAAAGCTATACAGAGAATGGACAGAAGAGGGCAGTATTGCCGCGCTCAACGGGCTCCCAGTCGACGGGGAGCCTGGTTGAATGCTGGTGACATAACGAAAAACTTAAAACCAATTCGGAGTAGAGAGAATACAGATAATCCTCGCTGGGGGAAAGCTTGGACCTTTGAATTGTAATATTTTCTGGGAATTGTCTCGGTGCCGGAGTTTGCGACTACAGAAAATTGTTATAATAGGGTTATTGGCTCCTTTATTCCAAAAGTGATGGTAGTTCAGGGGTTAAATAACTGCCTCCCAAGCTTGAGACCTGACTTCGATTCACTGTAAATGCTCTGACTAAAATCGGAGTCTTTTAATTGTAATTAAACCATTTGTATGTTTTGCCTGAGAAAATATGGTCATTAGTGTCGGTATAGGATATAAACTGAAACGTTTTAATAACTTGTTTAGGTTAAAATGAAAGACTAATCTAATTCTAAATGATAGCGATGCTCTTTCGATGTGATAGAAGTGACAGTTACCTAAACCTGATGAATTCTAAAGAATAACGGAGAAATACGATAAAGTTGTGCCCATCGGAATGTTATAATTATTATGGATGATTGACATGCAATATAAATTTAGCGAAGTATATGGTACGTTTACACTTTGGAGTAGAGAAAGTTGAGAAGTTGATTTTACTTATACGATAGTTTTGATGCAAAACTCAGTTGGAGTAAGTAGATGTTTTGCCTAGAGGCATGAATAAGAGAGTTAGTTTTGGTATTGTATCGGCTACTAATTTTCAGGGTACGTTGCTAGAGACAGGATGATTTGTTGTGTAACGACGTAAAACAACGTCATTAGGTGGGATACACAATTACGTTACTCGAATGGATTTGGCCATTGTTCAGGTACACTATTTTCTGTACTTCTGGCAGTATAGTTTTGATTGAGAGATGTTGATTGACGTTGTAAATTCTATTCAAGATCCAACCTTTGTGATAAATTGGGTTTGGTTTATCGAACCCGTACTATTGCCTGTTGCAGTTAGTCAACAATGATTTACAGTTCGTTGAAAGTTGCTGTGTTCTGAACACAGGTTGAGCGCTAGTAAACGCATATCTTGATTTGAACTATACTAATCTATTTGATAAAATTACTAAACCTGTATATTCAACATTTGATAATGATTGGCAAATCCGTATATTTAACCACAACGTTGAATTTAGCATTGGGTATTATAGGAGGAACGGGATACAATTTGTACTTTCCCCACCGGGTGTGGTCGTATCAAATTATGCCAGAGAAAATTGGTTGTGTCATTTAGAGGGAAAATGTGTGCATTATAGCTTTGAGTCACTTTTCA
Source organism: Salvelinus namaycush (assembly GCF_016432855.1). Lineage (NCBI taxonomy): Eukaryota > Metazoa > Chordata > Actinopteri > Salmoniformes > Salmonidae > Salvelinus > Salvelinus namaycush. The sequence continues at coordinate 59,038,829 of NC_052310.1, forward strand.
AAAGTGGCTAAAAGTTATTGGTTTTTGGTTAAGTAACACCAGGGAATTCGAACAAGAAGTAAACGTATTCTAAACGTGATCTGTTTTCATTATGGGGAACAATGAACGGCCCGCAAACTGGTATGGTGGGAGTGTTTTATTTTAGAGGGACAGTACACGTTTATCACAGTTGTGTGAGTGTAATGGCAGGGTATAAAGTATTTTGGGGAGAAAATTTGGTGAAAGACTGAATGAGTTACATGAAACATCGAGGAAATTTAAAACAAATGATTTGAGGGTATTATCATAATTATTAGGTTTTGTTTTTGTAGTAAACGTTTGGGTTAAGGGGATTTCCGTGTTCCCAGAGACAATATATCTTAAAGGGGTACACTCATATATGGAATATTATGAGTTTTATTTTCTGAGTTTTATTTAGACAAGGGAATTTTTTAAGATAAAGGGTTCTTTAGTATGTCTAGACATGGTATGGAACACGAATGTAAGGGGGTGGTGTAACCTTTGACCGGTTTTCATTGCATTCCCAGGTGGTCTGATCAGCCACAGGGGGGGGCCGTGAAGATAATGAATTTGTGGTCATTTGGGATACTAGTTTTGAGGTAAATTAATTATAATAGAGTTTATAGCTCTTGAACATAATTGTAGTTTGAACCACAGAGGAAAAAGTGGAATTGAGGTAGGACAAATTATGGGGAGCAGGGGAATAAACTCTAAGGAGAAAGAGGAAGTGGTTCAGGATTCTGTTTTTAAACATTGGCTATGAAGGTTTTGAATTGGCTATTATTGATTTGGTATTACAACAGAAAAAATCCCATTTGTCATCGATAATAAATGGGGGAAGATATGATACATTGAGGTTTGAACAGGAGATATTTTAAGCCAATAGGGCAGGAAAATACATAAGCATTTAAATTATTAATGAAAAGAAATAAGTTTCAGTTCTTAGGAGTGGTAATTTACTGTGGATAAGGTATCCACACTGTAAAACATATATTAATTATTTATGAGACTGAGTTTAAGGAGAACCAATGTTATTGTTAAATAAAATATAGTGGACTCTTGGGGGAGAGAGCTTATTAGTAAAGAAAGGATTTGATATGGTTAGCATTTGTTTTGGCCATTAGAAGATTTTTATTTAAATAGTATTAAAATTGACAGGGGTATATGACATATGTGATGATTTAGGATTATTGATAGGATGGAGATAGGTTGATTAAGGTTATGTAAGGACTTTAGAGTTTGACACTATAAGACATGTTGTTGTTTTTTTTTTTTTAAATCCATGATTTTAGATAAAGTCAAAACAGTGAGACACTTAGTTAATATTTCAAAGGAACACATAGTTGTTATTGACTATTATGAGAAAAAGGCAGACAGAGGGGTCTACCCCGCACTGTTGAGACCTTGAAGGTTTGAGAGCAGAGTGGAGAGGGGGGACCAGGAAATGAGCAAGGTAGGCTGTGAAATAAGATGGGAGAGAAAAGGGTTAACATATATAAGCAGCACAGATACATTTTAAAGTAGATAAGTCACTTGACAGAGAATTGGAAAAGGATAGATATGAATGGACGCCCAATGGAGAATTGGATATGCGGCGAATGAAAGGTGCGTTCCTACATGATAATGTAGAACATAAGAATATTTTACTAATCTTACCTAAGTCATTATTTAGAATAGGTAAGGTTGTTACCTGGGCAGAGCCAGGTATCAAAAGGGGGATGGGTACATTGTGGTCTAGGATAGGATGCCTATTGGATAATAAACTAATAAAAAAAAAAAATAATAATAATAATAATAATAATACAATTCTAGCTAACAAATAGGCATAGAAGTTAAATATATAATCAGATAGAACAAATGAGAAACTGTTTGTTAACCAAACCTGTATGTCCAAGATTTTATGCATTACAGGTGAATTAAAGGAGAAGGTGATTCACTCAACCTGGGGGCATATCGCACTTGGAGGGTGAGACACACTGACACTGTCGAACAATTACAGGGGTAGGAGCAGAACCAGAACCAACAGGGTACTGGGGGCCAACTCTCTACTGAAGATTCCCTGACCCCGCCCTCTCATCACTGTGTACGTTCATAGAAGTGAAAGTGTTGCTTGATCTCTGGCTGATGATGTGTTCTCTGGGAGAGGGTGGGGCTTTACAGGACTGTGGGTCGTACTGAGCTATCTAATTGGGATACGATGGGGATGGTTGCTGTCACAGTGCTGCCAGAACCACCACCAGTTCCAACGGGCCAGGTTCAGCCGGCCTCCTCCACCACTTCAAGACCAAGTCCCACACCATCACCTAAGCTCTCCAATCCGGTACAGGTAATAAATGTAAAAGACATCTCAGATAGTGACCAATTGGGGACTGAAACTGGTTATGAGGGAAGGGAAAATATGTGGTTGGCCTATATGAGATACACAGCCAAAACACTTCATAGAAAGGACTGTGTCGTATGTGGACATGCCAGACCTATTCTGGCTGCTCACCCATTTGCCCTAAGTAATGGGGAAGGTTGGATGTGCATATTGGAAAGTTTAAGCCAAATTCAACCCTGTGTAAAACTCTGAGTCTTGTGTTCCCAGAAGTCCCTCCCCAGAAGACACCATGGGGGGTTAAGGCATATGGGGGAAATTACAGCTGTAACACTGGTACAGGTAGAGGTATAAACTATGGGAGGCTCCCTACTACTGACTGCATCACTAATGTCACTATTAATGCCACCTGGCCCATTGAAGGGCTGAACCAAACTAGAGGTGTTGCTGATGTATGGTGGATGTGTGGACCTGCCAGGCGGTTGACCCCCATTTTGAAAGGAGACTGGCAGGGCACATGTGCTTTGGCCAGTCTGATAACACCATTGACTATTATTGAGGTTACAGCTAACCAACTCCTGGGAGCTGCACGTGACACAGAGGCTCGGGACCAACCCAGGAGACGGCAGAAACATGACGCTCCTTGGTCCGAGGGTACAGATAACATCCACACCAACCTGTTGGGGTCCCAATAGGGGTCCCCCACGAATTCCAGGCATTAAACAGGAATGATGGCCTGTGGCATTTATTGCCCATTATTGGCCCAGCTATTGTTGATGCTAAGCAAACTGCCTGGATCAATTATATCTACTATAATCAACAATGATTTGTTAACTACACCCACACAGCACTTAAGGGGATGGCTGAACAATTGGATGCCACCTCTCGAACCGCTAGACAAAATAGACTAGCACTAGACATGATTCTGGCCAACCAGGGGGGTGTTTGTACAATGTTTGGAGAACAATGTTGCACGTTTATCCCTAACAATACCAGTCTGGATGGGAGCATTTCAAAAGCTCTGAGCGGGTTGGAAAAGTTATCTGTGGAGATGAAGGGTCTTGCAGGTGTGGAGGAGAGTGGACTGTTCTCCTGGCTGGGTGGCTGGTTTGGTGAGTACACTGCATTGATGGTTACTGGATTTCTGACCCTAGTAGTCGTGTTTCTTATGCTACTATGTTGCGCTGCTTGCATTTTACCTTGTGCCAAGAAATCCATTGCAGATGCGGCCAAGGCCTCTGGCATGATGCCAAGGCCTCTGGCATGATGCCCCCATCTGTTCGTGGCCAACTACCACGAACAGATGGGGTTGACTGAGGATGACCCATGGTTTGCTGTAAAAGAGGTTTATGAATAAAACTGTTCTCCCTAAGAAGGTTATAAGTTCCTGGGTGGTAACGAGCCCACCTAGTATATGGAAAAGGGATGAAATGTTTATTGTATGTGACACCTTGCAGGTGTCAAAAGGGGGAATCAAAAATTTCTATGTTGACACCTTTTAGGTGTCAAAAGGGGGATTGTGGGGTTTTATAAGGTTTGACATGCTTAACTAACTATAAACTAGTAGGGCTTTTTATGCATTAAAGTTTGAATTTCTGACTCATGTGAACCTACATTTTACATTGTTCTCAGGCTTACCAGTACTCAAGGCCTAACCCTAAAGTATGTGTTTTGTATGCAACAGTGTATCTGAGTGTAAGAGATGAGCAGAAGTGTGAAATAATGTGTGTGTGTTAAGAAGTGCGCTGTACTGTGTGACCGAAACTGTGCTAATCTTAGGGAGGCACATGAGGGGCTAGAGGGAGGGGGGTGAATCAGGAGACTGCTGACTATGGTGTACAATAGACAATAACAGATAAACTATACACACGAAGATCATCTGTGAGGTTCTGAATTATGCACTACAACCCAATACTACATGTGATTGTGATTGAATACTCAATGTGATTGAATATTAGCAACTGTTGGCCTGGGCGCCTGGGTGTCTGTGTGTGTGTGCTGGAAGTAACAGTTAGCCCCAGATAAGTGTGCTGGGAAGCTGTGGTTAGCCTTGAGCGAGAACAGTGGGCTTTGTATACAGGTGCAAACAGCTCAGACAATGTTGCAGAGCTGTCTGACCTCAGTCTCTGGGGTGAGGGAGCGTAATCTACACAGCAACAGCGTCGGGACATCACATGCGCTAAGGGGCTAGGACTAGCTTAAGCGCCAACACCAACGATAGGCTGGGTGAGTCTAAACCACGCCCAGTCTCTACTCTGACAGGCCGGCTCGGAAGCGGGAACTATCTCTGTCATGAGTATATTATAATATCTTTGTCAGGAACAAGTCAGTTCCTTGTTCCACCCTGCGGGGTGGTGCAGTGAACCCGTATATACGGAAATTGCATTTGCCATTTATTAACTTTTGAATTAAACAATTATTTTAACCAAGTTCAGGTGTGCTATTGTTCCTATCTCAGTTGAACCTTCGCAGCCTTAACAGTACCACATGAAAATTATACAGCTATGGTAATCCTGGTTAGCTAAATGCTACCATATAACTAGACCCTTTCTGCTAAATGTACTGGTTAGCTAACTATCGAATGTTAACTAGCCCAAATGTGTTTGATAGCTAGCTAAGTAGCTTCTTCTGTAGCATAAATCAGATTGGCCACCGAAGGGTCTCACCACAGACAGAAAGGGTAACTCAGACACATCACAGGGGCTAGCTATAAAGCTGAAGCATCCGTTTAGAACGTTTTCTCACCACCAAATATGGTAGTGAGAGGAAGTCAAGACGCGGGTGGTGAGAGAGGATGGAACTAGGTGAAACTGGGTTTACATTCAGCTAATTTCTCATCGATGAAACATCTGATCACATTTTATGTTCCCAATACTATTTTACCCCTATATTGTTTTATGTCCTCCCCGGATTCAAGAAGAAAGATGACGAGTCCAACGGTGATCCGTTGATTTCGTCACCCTAATCTTGGCCATCCCCACAAGGGTAAATAACTCCAATAATGTTTGAATGCATGATGATAGAAACATACGATTTGGACCATTTGTTTTATTAGAGGAGTATCTACACAATTAACATATTATTTTACCCATTGGCCAAAATATGCGTTCTTTATTGGACACCCTACTAAATCAGATCATTTTGAACCTTTTCAGATTATGGAATTTTCACAATGCCTAGTAATTAGGTGGCTATGCCTCTCTTAGTGTTATATCTAGAATACAAAATCTACTCTGACCAAAATATTATTGCAGATAATTTTATGATGTTATTAGCTGTTGTATAAAGAAAACCTTTGCCTGTCACCTTTTAAGCACAACAATGATAGTGTATTGACTTACAAAAACTGCTGTTACTGTAAATTGTTAGCTAACTGATATATCTTAGCTAACTATTGGCAATCTCATTCAATGATGCCATACAGCCAAAACAACAGTATGTATTGCTAGACTAAAGATATGCCCCATGGAATAGTTAGTCAGAGGTTGCACAACTAGTGTGTGGTGTCAGGAAGTGTGGTGTCAGGAAAATAACCTCACACTCAACGTCAACAAAACAAAGGAGATAATCGTGGACTTCAGGAAACAGTTGAGGGAGCACCCCCCTATCCACATCGACGGGACAGTAGTGGAGAAGGTGGAAAGTTTTAAGTTCCTCGGCGTACACATCACGGACAAACTGAAATGGTCCACCCACACAGACAGCGTGGTGAAGAAGGCGCGACAGAGCCTCTTCAACCTCAGGAGGCTGAAGAAATTTGGCTTGTCACCAAAAACACTCACAAACTTTTACAGATACACAATCGAGAGCATCCTGTCGGGCTGTATCACCGACTGGTACGGCAACTGCTCCGCTCACAACCGTAAGGCTCTCCAGAGGGTAGTGAGGTCTGCACAACGCATCACCGGGGGCAAACTACCTGCCCCCCAGGACACCGACACCACCCGATGTCACAGGAAGGCCAAAAAGATCATCAAGGACAACAACCACCCGAGCCACTGCCTGTTCACCCTGCTGTCATCCAGAAGGCGAGGTCAGTACAGGTGCATCAAAGCAGGGACCGAGAGACTGAAAAACAGCTTCTATCTCAAGGCCATCAGACTGTTAAACAGCCATCACTATCATTGAGTGGCTGCTGCCAACATACAGACTCAAATCTCTAGCCACTTTAATAATAAAAAATTGGATGTAATAAATGTATCACTAGTCACTTTAAACAATGCCACTTTATATAATGTTTACATACCCTACATTACTCATCTCATATGTATATACTGTACTCTATACCATCTACTGCATCTTGCCTATGCCGTTCGGCCATATATTTATATGTACACATTCTTATTCATTCCTTTACACTTGTGTGTATAAGGTAGTTGTTGTGAAATTGTTAGATTACTTGTTAGATATTACTGCACGGTCGGAACTAGAAGCACAAGCATTTCGCTACACTCACATTAACATCTGCTAACCATGTGTATGTGGCCAATAAAATTTGATTTGCATATCCTTTCAGCAGGTCTCCTCCAGCTATCCACAACCATACTCTGAGGTGGAACCAGATCTGCCCCGCCTTATTATTGAGCAATTCCACGCCAGCGTAGGCCGAAAATATTTTTGGTATGTCAGATTGTTCTGGCAATTCACCGACTGGTAACTTAATTGGGAGGAAGGATGTTTGACATGCTTTTTACATTTGAATCACAAACCATTTTTAATCATGTTGAAATTGGACATTTTAGACCCCTTTCCACACCCCCATGTAAGATCTTATGATCCGTAAACCAAACATGATACAGATAACTTTGTGCTGTCATTATACTCCTTATAGTTTGCTCTCAAATATGGAGTATGTCAACATTCTGAAATAAAATTCAGTAATTTATTAAACATTACAAATGTTAATATCTCAAAAGTACCCTTTTTGATTTAGCTGTTTGGAACAATATACTCTACAAGTATATCAAAGTTATGATAAATTTTATGAGCACCACCACAATTTATTTGACTCCGTCTGCTGGTGATTTTCTAATGTGCAATCCCAAAGGTCTGTGTTTGGTTAAAGACCTACATTGTCAATTGCTATGTATAAAATGGATCAAATCTACAAAAGTACCAAAGAGCCAACTCTGGAAATTTGTTGTGTTTGAAAAGTATATTGTTCCAAACACCTGACAGATGAGAGTGCTGCCAAGCTGAAGAAAGCCTTCCAAGAGTCCCACAAGCAGACACTGGACGACTTGCAAGGAGAGAAGGACAAAGTCAACATTCTGACCAAGGCCACAGCAAGATTGAGGATAAGCAGTCTCTGGGAGCTTAGCTCCAGAAAGAGATCAAGGAACTCCAGGTACAGTATGGGATCTAAACTCAAGTACAGGAAAGCACACCTGAATAATTTCCTGAAAAAAACAGACATTTCTTCAGGTAGCACACGTTTTTCCTGGTGGCTTCTGATGGCTCAGTGGCTTGAAAGATGGTGCTTTTTACAGTATTGTAGAATTCATCCCCCCCTACTCCTGCCCCCTGTTCTAGGCCCGTATTGAGGAGCTGGAGGAGGAAATTGAGGCTGAGCGGGATGCCAGGGCTAAGGTTCAGAAGCAGATGGTCGATCTCTCCAGGGAACTTGAAGAGATCAGTGAGAGGCTGGAGGTGGTGTCTGTGTGTTATTTCATAGTTTTGATAGTCTTCACTATTATTCTACAATGTAGAAAATAGTAAAAATAAAAACCTTTGAATGAGTAGGTGTTCTAAAACTTTTGACCGGTAGTGTAAAGTGTTACCCTTACCTCTGTCTCGTTTCTCATCCAGGGTTGAAAATCATAGGTGGCTACAGATATCAAACACAGGAAGAGTTTGGGATCTTCATCAAGCGGGTGTAAAAAAAAAAAAAACTCTTGAATGAGTAGGTGTCCAAACTTGACTGGTACCCTATAGGTGTTTTTTTTCCCCCTTCTTTTTTTAAACACAGATTATTCCTGTATGATGAAAAGCACTTTACAAATGTAAATTGTTATATGGACAGGCCCAAAATGAAATGTTTCTAAAAGAAAGAATAAGCACAACCATGGTAGCAATTGAAAAGGAAAACTTTAAGAGATTGTGGGGAAATTCTCAGATGAAAGTTCTCAGAGAACAACACATTTTTGTCTTTGAATTGTCACCGATTATGAGCAGGTAAATGGGAAAATAAACGGCAAACATGATATTGATGTATCATTCGGCAGATATACGCTTCCATAATGATTAGTGATGACCTCTAGTGGTGAAATTGCAGAAATACAAAAACACAAGGCATTTGGAAGGTTCAGAGGGATAAATTGACCCTTAAATGGGGGGGGGGGGGGGGAGGAAATTAGAACAGTCTGATTAGTCCTCAAAGCTCAAATCATAATTTATTGGATTGAAGAACACTGTGCAGTCTTAAAGACACTTGATAAGTTAACTATTCATCACATGGACAACATTTTTACATAACCCCTTCTCTGTACATGATCATTTTCGTATATTATCTTTGCATTCTCTGATTCAGGGATGGATGACTGATATTATAGCAATCATCTGTGTCTAATACACACACCTCAACATTTTGTGTAACATCCTGTAGTGACGAAATGTGTCTCAGCACTAAATCCAATCTATGGATTGAATGCCTGTATATATTGGACTAACTCAGCAGCTCTGAGAACAGTAAATAGTATGAGGCCAATCTTCAGCTGTGTAGGGAAATCGGACTATATCCGGGGAGGGGTAGTTTCTGTCCCTCCTTGGCCTCGAAGAAGGTGTATGAGAGGGTGATGGTGTCGACACGGGCCATACGCGGGTCCTCGTCAAACTCAGGGTCGATGTAAAAGAACACGGGCATGTCCACTTCCTCTTTAGGGTTCAACCGCTGCTCCTCAAAACAGAAACACTGGGAGGAGAGAAGAGATACACATCTTAAACATCAGAGATACTCAATATGGAGGTAAATAGAGGTTAAATTTAGGTCAGGAGTCCCCACAACAAACTAAATAATGTAGATGAAGCTGTATGTGAGCCAGTGTTGTGTTCAAGACCACCTAAAGTGAGACCTGTCTCAAGTACTACAACACTGATGTGAGCTGCAGTGCTTACCCCAAAAAAGTATTGCAGACTGAAGATCAATGAAGAGATGCACACAGCAAAAATGTGCACATGGGGGGGAAAAATGCAAGTTTGTTCTTACTTTGAATTTTACTTTTGGTGAATTACGTATAGTTCAGCCAGCCTGAACTATACTGATTGCCATTGGCGATAATGACTCAACACAAGTGTGTAAAAATCAGACAGGCTCAATATGCATGTCAATGTCCGGCCTTGCCCGTTTACAGTGTGATGTCTGGCAATGCAAGGCTTGTCAATGCCTGACAGACTATTTTTCATAACAGACTAGTAGGCGAGGAGATACTTTACTTAATCAACATTTCTTTATCCAAATAAGTAATTTAGAGCAAATAGTCCTAGTAGTGGCGGCAGGTAGCCTAGTAGTTAAAAGCATTGGGCCAGTAACCGAAAGGTCGCTGGTTCAAATCCCCAAGACGACTAAGTGAAAAATTGTTGATGTGCTCGAGCAAGACACTTAAGCCCAATTGCTCCTATAAGTCACCCAGGAAAAGACAGTCTGATAAATGACTACACTGTAAAAGTTGTGACTCTGTCGAACAATGTCATAAGGCAACTCAACACACTAGAGGTCGACTGATTAAGATTTTAACGCCAATACCGATTATGGGAGGACCAAAAAAATAGTTTTTTAACATTTATTTGTAATAATGACAATTACAACAATACTGAATGAACACTTCTTTTACCTTAATATAATACATCAATAAAATCAATTTAGCCTCAAATAAATAAACATGTTCAATTTGGTTTAAATAATGCAAAAACAAAGTGTTGGAGAAGAAAGTAAAAGTGCAATATGTGCCGTGTAAATGTTTAAGTTCCTTGCTCAGAACATGAGAACATATGAAAGCTGGTGGTTCCTTTTAATATGAGTCTTCAATATTCCCAGGTTAGAAGTTTTAGGTTGTAGTTATTATAGGAATTATAGGACTATTTCTCTCTATACCATTTGTATTTCATATACCTTTGACTATTGGATGTTCTTATAGGCACTTTAGTATTGCCAGTGTAACAGTATAGCTTCCGTCCCTCTCCTCGCCCCTACCTGGGCTCGAACCAGGAACACATCGACAACAGCCACCCTCGAAGCATCGTTCCCCTTCGCTCCACAAAAGCCGCGGCACTTGCAGAGCAAGGGGAACAACCACTCAGAGTCTCAGAGCGAGTGACGTCACCGATTGAAATGCTATTAGCGCGCACCCCGCTAACTAGCTAGCCATTTCACATCGGTTACACCAGCCTAATCTCGGGAGTTGATAGGCTTGAAGTCATAAACAGCTCAACGCTTGAAGCATTGTGAAGAGCTGCTGGCAAACGCACGAAAGTGCTGTTTGAATGAATGCTTACGAGCCTGCTGGTGCACACCATCGCTCAGTCAGACTGCTCTATCAAATCATAGACTTAATTAAAACATAATAACACACAGAAATACGAGCCTTTGGTCATTGTTATGGTCGAATCCGGAAACTATCATTTCGAAAACAAAACGTTTATTCTTTCAGTGAAATACGGAACCGTTCCGTATTTTATATAACGGGTGTCATCCCTAAGTCTAAGAAATTCATGTTAGCAGGCAATATTAACTAAATATGCAGGTTTAAAAAATATATACTTGTGTATTTATTTTAAAGAAAGGCATTGATGTTTATGGTTAGGTTTGGTGCAACGACAGTGCTAAATCATCACCCGTTTGGCGAAGTAGGCTGTGATTCGATGAGAAATTAACAGGCACATCATCGATTATATGCAACGCAGGACACGCTAGATAAACTAGTAATATCAACCATGTGTAGTTAAGTAGTGATTATTCAAGATTGATTGTTTTTTATAAGATGAGTTTAATGCTAGCTAGCAACTTACCTTGGCTTCTTGCTGCCCTCGTATAACAGGTAGTCAGCCTGCCTTGCAGGCTCCTCGTGGAGTGCAATGTAAGGCAGGTGGTTAGAGCGTTGGACTAGTAACTGGAAGGTTGCAAAAACGAATCCCCAAGCTGACAAGGTAAAAATCTGTCATTCTACCCCTGAACAAGGCAGTTAACCCACCGTTCCTAGGCCTTCAATGAAAATAAGAATGTGTTCTAGTGCCTAGTTAATTAAAGGTGTAAAAAAAAAATCCCTCTTAACAGACTGGCACAATACATCAACAGTTTGGTACACATTTTCCGACAAGATAGAACTGCCAAAGGGGGCGGAGTTGCAATCTACTGCAGAGTTCTGTCTTACTATCCAGGTCTGTACCCAAACAATTCGAGCTTCTACTTTTAAAAATCCACCTTTCCAGAAACTAGTCTCTCAATGTTGCTGCTTGCTATAGACCACCCTCTGCCCCCAGCTGTGCTCTGGACACCATATGTGAACTGATTGCCCCCCCCCATCTATCTTCAGAGCTCGTGCTGCTAGGTGACCTAAACTGGGACATGCTTAACACCCCAGCCATCCTACAATCTAAGCTTGATTCCCTCAATCTCACACAAATGATCAATGAACCTACCAGGTACAACCCCAAATCCGTAAACACGGGCACCCTCATAGATATCATCCTAACCAACTCGCCCTCTGCTGTTTTCAACCAAGATCTCAGCGATCACTGCCTGCATCCGTAATGGGTCTGCGGTCAATCGATCACCCCGCATCAGTCAAACTCTCCCTAAAACACTTCAGCGAGCAGGCCTTTCTAATCGACCTGGCCAGGGTATCCTGGAAGGATATTGACCTCATCCCATCAGTAGTGGATGCCTGGTTATTCTTTAAAAAGTGCCTTCCTCACTATTTTAAATAAGCATGCCCCTTTCAAAAAATGTAGAACTAAGAACAGATATAGCCCTTGGTTCACTCCAGACCTGACTGCCCTTGACCAGCACAAAAACATCCTGTGGCTTTCTGCATTAGCATCGAATAGCCCCCGTGATATGAAACTTTTCAGGGAAGTTAGGAACCAATATACACAGGCAGTTAGGAAAGCTGAGGCTAGCTTTTTCACACAGAAATTTGCATCCTGTAGCACAAACTCAAAAAGGTTCTGGGACACTATAAAGTCCATGGAGAATAAGAGCACCTCCTCCCAGCTGCCCACTGCACTGAGGCTAGGAAACATTGTCACCACTGATAAATCCACTAGAATTGAGAATTTCAATAAGCATTTTTCTAGGGCTGGCCATGCTTTCCACCTGGCTACCCCAACCCCGGTCAACAGCCCTGCACCCCCCACAGCAACTCGCCCAAGCCTCCCCCATTTCTCCTTCACCCACATCCAGATAGCCGATGTTCTGAAAGAGCGGCAAAATCTGGACTCCAACAAATCAGCCGGGCTAGACAATCTGGACCCTCTTTTTCTAAAATTATCTGCAGAAATTGTTGCAACCCCCATTACTAGCCTGTTCAACCGCTCTTTCGTATCGTCTGAGATTCCAAAAGATTGGAAACCGGTCGCGATCACCCCCCTCTTCAAAGGGGGAGACACTCTAGATCCAAACTGCTACAGACCTATATCTATCCTACCCTGCCTTTCTAAGGTCTTCGGAAGCCAAGTTAACAAACAGATTACCGACCATTTCAAATCCCACCGTACCTTCTCCGATATGCAATCTAGTTTCAGAGCTGGTTATGGGTGCACCTCAGCCACGCTCAAGGTCCTAAACGATATCATAACCGCCATCGATAAGAGACATTACTGTGCAGCCGTATTCATCGACCTGGCCAAGGCTTTCGACTGTCAATCTCCACATTCTTATCGGCAGACTCAACAGCCTTGGTTTCTCAAATGATTGCCTCGCCTGGTTCACCAACTACTTCTCTGATAGAGTTCAGTGTGTCAAATCGGAGGGCCTGTTGTCCGGACCTCTGGCAGTCTCTATGGGGGTGCCACAGGGTTCAATTCTCGGGCCGATTCTCTTCTCTGTATACATCAATGATGTCGCTCTTGCTGCTGGTGATTCTCTGATCCACCTCTACACAGACGACACCATTCTGTATACTTCTGGCCCTTCTTTGGACACTGTGTTAACTAACATCCAGACGAGCTCCAATGCCATACAACTCTCCTTCCGTGGCCTCCAACTGCTCCTAAATGCAAGTAAAACTAAATGCATGCTCTTCAACCAATCGCTGCCCGCACCTCCCCGCCAGTTCAGCATCACTACTCTGGACGGTTCTGACTTAGAATGTGGACAACTACAAATACCTAGGTGTCTGGCTAGACTGTAAACTCTCCTTCCAGGCTAACATTAAGCAGCATCTCCAATCCTATTTCGCAACAAAGCATCCTTCACTCATGCTGCCAAACATACCCTCGTAAAACTGACCATCCTACCGATCCTCGACTTCGGCAATGTCATCTACAAAATAGCCTCCAACACTCTACTCAACAAATTGGATGCAGTCTATCACAGCACCATCCGTTTTTGTCACCAAAGCCCCATTTACTACCCACCACTGCAACCTGTACTCTCTCGTTGCCTGGCCCTCGCTTCATACTCGTCGCCAAACCCACTGGCTCCAGGTCATCTACAAGTCTTTGCTAAGTAAAACCCCGCCTTATCTCAGCTCACTGGTGACCATAGCAGCACTCACCCGTAGCACACGCTCCAGCAGGTATATCTCACTGGTCACCCCCAAAGCCAATTCCTCTTTGGCCGCCTTTCCTTCCAGTTCTCTGCTGCCAATGACTGGAGCGAACTGCAAAAATCACTGAAGCTGGAGACTCATATCTCCCTCACTAGCTTTAAGCACCAGCTATCAGAGCAGCTCACAGATCACTGCACCTGTACATAGCTCATCCAACTACCTCATCCCAAAACTGTATTTATTTATTTATTTATCTTGCTCCTTTGCACCCAAGTATCTCTACTTGCACATTCATCTTCTGCACATCTATTCACTCCAGTGTTTAATTTGTATATTGTAATTACTTCGCCACCATGGCCTATTTATTGCCTTATACCTCCCTTATCTTACCTCATTTGCACACACTGTATATAGACTTTTTCTACTGTATTATTGACTATGTTTGTTTATTCCATGTGTAACTGTGTTGTTGTATGTGTCGAATTGCTATGCTTTATCTTGGCCAGGTCGCAGTTGTAAATGAGATCCTGTTCTCAACTAGCCTACCTGGTTAAATAAAGGTGAAATATATATATATTTTTTTATAAAATAAATGACATGGACTACATGTTCATTAGTACCTGTATCTTGTTGAAGTACTGTCCAGCCTCAAAGGGCACTACGTTGTAGGTGGAGATCCCAATAACAGGTTTGTCTGTGGGGTTCTTGGCTCTGTAGAAGGCCAGGGCAGTCTCTCCTGGAACCACCTGGAACACAACATACGCAATAAAATACCTCTATTGTAACACACACACACAATAAAATACCTATTGTAACACACACATACTCGTGACCAATGTCTTGACTTCATTGTGGAAACGCATCTATATGTCCATATATAATGTTTTTCTTGTTTAAATGTTCACCTGCTTGGGGACTGCCGATGGATATTAGCTGTTGGCTAAATCTGGTACAACGTATCTTTTCTCAAAGTGTACTGAAAGTTATGTTTTGTTGTTCATTGTCCCTGTTCAAAAAACATAATAAGATAACTAAAACACACACAATAAAATACCTCTATTGTAACACACAATAAGGATTTGTTTTCTGCTAAAAGTAATGGTTTTGATGTCAGTCGTCTAATGGATCCTCCTTACTGGGTATGTGTGTGGAGGGAGAGCGAGTGAGCACTATATTAAGCATGTCTTACGTATATCTCGGACTGCTGCGGGCGGAAGTTCCACTGCATGCTGGCGTGTGTGTCAGCGTTGAAGGTGATCTTGATGATGCGGTCCATCACCGGCGTCATCGTCTCCACCTGCTCTGCATCGTGACCTGCCACCGCCGTCCCACCCAGACCGGACGCCTAGAGACAGACACACAACAGATGAGACACTCAGCTATCTAATAAATCCATCCATCTTTCAACCACTATTTTCAGGTCTTCTTGTAATACTTTGCTCCAGATTTCATGAAGGCTTCTATAATGACTTGTAAGCAAACCAACAATTTGCGATGTGCTACTATATCTACCTCCACAAACAAAACCTCAAATAATACATAAAAAATCTTCAAGTGGCAGTACTACTGTATCAAACATTGTATGTCTCTGGGTCTATCTCTGCTCTCCTACCCGTCCCAGAGCCATATAGTTTAACATGGATGCCATTTTGAATTACAGTGTCATGTAAATACATAATTCAGAAACCTTAATGTCCATACTCTTAAATATATGATTCTGCTCCTACCTGACAGTAGAGTCTGTAGAGGGGTACAGCAGCGTAGGACATGCCGATCATCCCCACCCCCGCAGCAGCGATATAAGTCAGCACCGTCTTGTTCCTCTTCCTCCACTCATCCTCCTGCTGCTTGGTCTGGCTCTTCCGACTCTTGGCCCCCCGTATTTGGGTGTTGAGGCGTGAGGGGACCCTCCTACAGAGGAACCACTGGGCGTAGCTGTGGAGGCCCCTGGCTCCCTTGCCCTGAAGACCCCTGATACAGGTCTGTATGTTTGAGGATGTCAGTAAGACAGAGTTCTTGGAGCAGCATAGAGACTCACGGACAAGGATGGGAAGTAGCATGACTGCAGTGGGTTTATAAGTTCAAGCTTCAGTCGAGTCAGATGCTGCTCCTATCTGGGTTCACCTGGGTGTGAAAACATTAAAATGTGTTAACGTGAATGTTTCTGAACTAACTAAACCTTCATGTTGATAACTGATAGGTTCAGGGATAGATTGGGCTAAACTGACAGCACCACTTCAGCAATGTTAAGGCATAACAACCAGTCTAGATACAGTTGAAGTCGGAAGTTTACATACACTCAGGCTGGAGTCATTAAAACTTGGTTTTCAACCACTCCACAAATGTATTGTTAACAAACTATAGTTTTGGCATGTCGGTTAGGACATCTACTTTATGCATGACACAAGTAATTTTTCCAACAATTGTTTACAGACAGATTATTTCACTTATATTTCACAGTATCACAATTCCAGTGGGTCAGAAGTTTACATACACTAAGTTGACTGTGCCTTTAAACAGCTTGGAAAATTCCAGAAAATTATGTCATGGCTTTAGAAGCTTCTGATAGGCTAATTGACATAATTTGAGTCAATTGGAGGTGTACCTGTGGATGCATTTCAAGGCCTACCTTCAAACTCAGTGCCTCTGCTTGACATCATGGGAAAATCAAAAGAAATCAGTCTCTGGTTTTAAGTCTGGTTCATCCTTGGGAGCAACTTCCAAATGCCTGAAGGTACCACGTTCATCTCCACAAACAATAGCATGCCAGTATAAACACCATGGGACAACGCAGCCATCATACTGCTCAGGAAGGAGACTGTCTCCTAGACGTTCTGTCTCCTAGAGATGTACGTGCTTTGGTGCGAAAAGTGCAACTCAATCCGAGAACAACAGCAAAGGACCTTGTGAAGATGCTGGAGGAAACAGGTACAAAAGTATCTATATCCACAGTAAAACGAGTCCTATATCGTCATAACCTGAAAGGCCGCTCAACAAGGAAGAAGCCACTGCTCCAAAACCGCCATAAAAAAAGCCAGACTACAGTTTGCAACTTCACATGGAGAAATGTCCTCTGGTCTGATGAAACAAAAATAGAACTATTTGGCCATAATGACCATCGTTATGTTTGGAGGAAAGAGGGGGAGGCTTGCAAGCCGAAGAACACCATCCCAACCGCGAAGCACGGTGGTGGCAGCATCATGTTGTGGGGGTGCTTTGCTGCAGGAGGGACTGGTGCACTTCACAAAATAGATGACATCATGAGGGAGGAAAATTATGTGGATATATTGAAGCAACAGCTCAAGACATCAGTCGGGAAGTTAAAGCTTGGTCGCAAATGGGTCTCCAAATGGACAATGACTCCAAGCATACTTCCAAAGTTGTGGAAAAATGACTTAAGGACAACAAAGTCAAGGTATTGGAGTGGTCATCACAAAGCCCTGACCTCAACTGAAAAAGCATGTGCGAGCAAGGAGGCCTACAAACCTGACTCAGTTACACCAGCTCTGTCAGGAGGAATGGGCCAAAAGTCACCCAATTTATTGTGGGAAGCTTGTGGAAGGCTACCCGAAACGTTTGACTCAAGTGAAAAGGCAATGTTACCAAATACTAATTGAGTGTATGTAAACTTCTGACCCACTGGGAATGTGATGAAAGAAATGAAAGCTGAAATAAATCACTCTACTATTATTCTGACATTTCACATTCTTAAAATAAAGTGGTGATCCTAACTGACCCAAAACAGGGAATTTTTACTAGGATTAAATGTCAGGAATTGTGAAAGAAATGTGTTTAAATGTACTTTGCTAAGGTGTATGTAAACTTCTGACTTCAACTGTATGTATTGTAGAGGCAGTTCTCTGGATGAAAGAACATTTATTATAATGTCCTCTTTCAATAAAATCAGTGTGGTCAAGATAACCCACATGAAAAAATACTAGAAGTATACTATGGTATAAATACTATAGTATTCACTATATTTTTTTTTACAAGGATTAAATGTCAGGAATTGTGAAAAACTGAGTTTAAATGTATTTGGCTAAGGTCTATGTAAACTTCCGACTTCAACTGTAGCTAATGCCGGTTCACTGCACTACAATAACCGGTCACTGGTAAAAACACAGATAAAACTGGACTTTATAAAACATATATTTGGTAAAGCAAGGAAGCAAAACCCTTCGCTAGCTAGTAAGACATTAGCCTGTTGCAATCTGCTAGCTAATGTGATGCTCCATTAGCCCTTACAGGATAAGTACTGTTTGGCGTAGCACAGAATTTTCCACAAAGCTTAAGTTGGGAATACTATCTTCGTTCTCAATTCGCCCAAACATATCTTCTAAAATGTCAGTGTCCAGTTGCAGGTGGTTTGTTTGAATTTAGAAAATGCTCAGTTATTAAAATAAATGTTGTTGTTTTTTGCTCCATGAAGTAATCCAACAATGTGTATGCTGCCATATTGCCTATTTATAAATGTATATTTAAACATTTATATATCTTCTTTCATTGGGCGTTCAATCATTTCAGTTTTGTCAAGTCGGCCTTTTAAAGTGTGTTGCATTATGGGGATAAACATTCATCACCTGCATTGTGGGAGGCTCTATTGTCAATTAATCATTAAGGTGTTTTTGATGTGAACATGACCAAAGACGTGACAAACAGGAACCAACTCTGCCACTACTCATGTATTCAGTGGATATGTACAAATTAATGTAATATAATGGTCTCACCAATTGATGTTCAATAGACACACATATTTTCAGTTTGAGTGTGTGATATGGGGGTTGGCGACAACTTTTATAAACACTGTCATGTAGCACTGAACCTTGCGGTTGGAAAACCACATCAGTGTCCGACTTTCGGCTGTTACAGATGCACCTCCCTCGACTTCACTCTTCGACTTTCAACCACAGGAGGCTGCTGAGGGGAGAACAGCTCAATAACGGCTGGAATGGAGCAAATGGAATAGCTGTGTTTGATGTATTTCCAGTCATTACCACAAGCCAGTTCTCCCCAATTAAGGTACCAACAGCCTCCTGTGTAAAAAAAAAAGTACATCATTTTCTTTAGGAATGTAGTAAAGTAAAAGCTGTCAAAAATATAAATAGTAAAGTAAAGTACAGATAACCCCCCCCAAAAAGACGTAAGTAGTACTTTAAAGTATTTTTACTTTAG
This sequence comes from Salvelinus namaycush, assembly GCF_016432855.1. Taxonomy (NCBI): domain Eukaryota; kingdom Metazoa; phylum Chordata; class Actinopteri; order Salmoniformes; family Salmonidae; genus Salvelinus; species Salvelinus namaycush. Next base: position 59,058,023 of record NC_052310.1, read on the forward strand.
TACTTACACCGCTGCATTTTTGGTTATGGAAAATACATTTCACAGTGGTTTAGATGGTAAAATGATTCCCTACACTATACATACAGTACTTGCTTGCTGTCACAAACTGAAATTAGGGGAATTATTCGAATTTTAATAACCAGGAAAAGGCAGAGCGATTTCTGTATAGTACGTATTTAATAACGGAGCATTTTCTGAATTCAAACGAAAAACCTGCAACTGGAAACGGACATACATGTTAGAAGATACGTGTTTGACCGAATCGAGAACGAAGTTATCGCAAAGTTAAGGTTGGTCGAAAATTCTGTGCTACGCCAAACGGTACTTATCATATAAGGCTAATGGGGCATCATTAGCAGGTTACAATCTGCTATTAGCCAACAAGACATAACAGTAGAGTAACGTTACCTATTGAGCTGTGAAAAGAAAAAAAAAGGACAGAGACATGGTTGGCCAGAGTACTCTCAATACAGCCGATGTGATAGAGCATTGAGAAACCCCTTAATATTATCTCGCTAATTTAGCTACACAATATAACATATACTAGCTAACTACTGTTTGTTTATAAAAATTCCATAGGAAACAATTATTCATTAGTTAACATGCGCAGGCTAATGTAGCTAGCTACGGGTAAGTTGCTTGGTAGCTAACGTTACAAACGACATATAAATCATAACTGCTCATACCGCCAAGGTCTCGTTTAGCGTTGATACTGCCCAAAGTCAATACGATAGGTAGATGATAGTGTTAATAACTCACCAAGTACATTCAGCTGCCACACACCCTTGGATTGTACATTACAAAACATAAGAAATGCATGGTCCAGCGATTTAACGTCCCCCCTTGATACGAGGATCATAATCATAGGTTCCGGGCAGTGCTATTGTTCCGCCAGCTCTTCTTTTTCTTCAAATGTTTTAGGTGTATACCGCCACCTACTGTATTGGCTGTGTATCAGCCTACTAATCTGTAGTACAGTATGAATTCAGTACACTTTGTGAAAAAAATACAAATACAAAAATAATTGCCTTACCAACTAACCCTGCACCCATTAAAACCTCAACACTATTCCATTACTTTGGCCCCATCTGATCCTGTTCAAAACATATTGTAACTCTTCAAATATATAATCTTGTACACCCAAGTACTTCTCTGCAGCTGCCACCACATCTATCCTCTATGATTTACGTGTCATTCCTGCAGTACTTGACAACCATGGCCATGAGCACCTAACAAAAACAACCTTACCGAAGCACAGGTTATTCCGATCACTTTATTGGCCTCGGCCTACTCATAGGGATCCTCTTAAGATCCCTCACCCTGGACCCATCTTCCTCTACTACTCTCTTCACTACCTCAGCATAGGACACCTTTGTGGACTACTCTGATCCTGGCAACCTCAACCTGCCTTTCTCTCATTGGACACCTCTGATCTCCAGCACCATGGGTACCCCTACAGTTTACACACACAACTTTTTCCACCGATACAACATTTCTTTGACTCCTGCACACTTCTCACATCTAGGAATCAGATCCATAAGGCACATCCATAAGGCAAAAAATCTCACTCCCACTGGGCCAGGAATATCTTTGTCATCATCAAGGTGAAGCTCAAACTCAGCGGTCTTCACCGAAGCTGCCACCGCAGTTAATTCACCCTCACTCTCGTCATGTTCAATTTCCTTCTGTAGCTCTTCCAAAAGTTCTGTGTGATCCACCACTCCATATTCACTCAAAACATGTTCCACTTTTCTCCTTTTTTTCCATGTCCTCCATCTTACACCCACCTCATGGCCACAGCCATTCCCTTTCCCTCAACCTTTCTTGACAATAATTAGCTATTTAACACACGATCATTTAGAAAATTAGTACACCCAAATTCCAAATATGATTATACATAGAGGAAATGCATTCAACACAGGAAATAGTACCAAAAGGTACATTAGATGGTCTGTATTTCTCCTTCGCCAGCTACTGTAGTAGGCTACTTGAGTCTTAACCCGCATCCACAACTTGTTAACACACATTCACAATTATAATTATTGGAATAGCCCTGAAATGCTAAATCTGTATAGCCTTTGCTTGCAGAAAATGTATTCAGAGAAAACGTGTGGGAAGTTGACTGTTGACTTGAATGCAATGAGAGCTGAAGAGAGAAGCCCAATTCGTCTGAAAATCTGACTCCCTCCAGCAGGTGGCGGTTTAGTTGTTTCGCCCACCAAGCAAGGATTTCTTTTTATGCAGGTTAATGAGAGAGTGTCGACCGAATTTAGTCAATAAAAAAAATAATGACTTATTTGCTACGTTAGGTTTATTTGATTGAATATACTTTTTGTAATGCTTATGTTGTACTGATTTAAGTAGTTGACGTGACATCCCGGGCAACTTTGAAAACCCCCCACTTTATATTGGAGTTTATATTGATCTCGAGATGGCTATGCATATTCATGTTATGACGCTAGTAGCATCTCTCCAGTGGTGGAAAAAGTACCCAATTGTCATACTTGAGTAAAAGTATAGATATCTTAATAGAAAGTTACTCAAGTAAAAGTCACCCAGTAAAATACTACTTGAGTAAAAGTCTAAAACTATTTGGTTCTAAATATACTTAAGTTTCTCATTTGGACAAGGTAGTTTAAGTAAGGGAAACCACTCCACTGCCCCTTGTGCCCCTTGTGCCCCCCCTCATTACCTGATTCCTCCTGATGACCTGGATGGAATTATGTGATCATTCCTTAACTCAAAGGAAGTCCCAACCAGTTGACTACTTCAAAATTGTGAAAGTCCTCAATAGCACTGCCCATGCTAAAACAGGCTTTTGGGCACTAGAGTTGTCTATATAAAGGCTATGACCGCCACCTGTTTCCTCCAAAATGATGGCGCATGTGTTAATCTGTAAGTATTCACAGCTGGCTGTGAATTTAGCGAAAGCCAGCCAGGTAAGTGATGGTCGTGTTCCCCTGCTCAGACGTTGTTGATGCATGCCAGATCTTACAACGCCTGGATAGGTATTTTACGTATCAGCTAATGCTGCATTGATAACCATGTGGGAAGGTAATAATTAACAGTGTGTGAAGCGGTAAATACCATTTGGATTCACTGCTTCGAACACGTTGAGAAACGCAGATTGGCTCATGGCCAACAAGCTGCTGCAATCTAGAAGAGAAAAAAACGCACACCTATTTAGGCGAGGTGCTGGCAAGCGGAGTAAATAAAGGAGAGCCGCACACTCTAGGAGCTCAGATGCAAAAATGTTATATCCAACATTTCGACAAGGCAAGCTGTCTTCATCAGGGTATAATCACAAACACTGCAGGGCGACTCGTTTATATAGTGTCAAAAGACACAGGTGTCTGTAATCATGGCCAAGTGTGGCCTAATATCATTGGTTAATTCTCAAATATTAAAATGGCATACAAAGAACAGCATACAAAAAACAAATGGATAGCATACGATCATAGATTCATTTTAGAGTACACAAGCTTACAAACAATTACAATGGCAAAAGTCACAAGAATGGCTTCAGATCAAAGTCTACGTTGAGACCGAAGGGAGCAAGTGTCTTTAAATTAAAGATCCAGGCAGCCTCTCATTTTAACAATAAATTATCAAGATCACCCCCTCTCCTAGGGAGGGTGACATGTTTGATGCTAATATAACGCAGAGACGAAATCGAGTGGTTTGCTTCCAAAACGTGGGCCGCAACTGGGTAAATCGAGTTTTTGCACCTAATGGTGCTACGATGCTCTGAGATACGTATTTTTAATTTGCGCTTTGTTTTACCCACATCATTTTTACCACAAGGACGAGTTATAAGATAAATAACTGCCTTTAGTGGAGCACGTAATAACACCTTTGACTGGGATAGATTCCCCTGTTTGTGGGTGTTTTAAGGATCTACATTTATAAGTGCCATTGCATTGAGCACAGCCATTACACTTGTAATTTCCATCCAGTAGGGGCGCAAATAGACGTTGTTCAGGAATATCTTGGGGTGGTAAATCCGAGTGTACCAATTGGTCTCTGAGATTTCTGCCCCGCGAGAATACGACCAAGGGAAGGTCCGAAAACACATTACCGAGATTATCATCGGATTTTAGAATGTGCCAATGTTTGTGAACTATTCCCTTAAATTTTTCAGAGCACTTTGAATAGCGGGTAGTTAGAACTAGAACGCAATAATGCGTCTTTTTGCGAGACTGACCTTGAAAAAGGTCATGTCTCGTTTTGTTTTGGATTTTCTCAATGGCAATATTAATCTAATCATTTTTGTACTCCCTCTCCTTGAATTTTCTTTGCGTCTCAGCCATATTTCTGTCGAAATCTGATTGTTTTTTGCAAATTCTTTTGATGCGACAGAATTGGCTGTAGGGCAAACTATTTTTCCAGGGAAGTGGGTGACAACTGTCAGCCCTCAACAAACTGTTACGATCAGTAGGTTTCCTGTAAAGATCAGTGTATAGAACATTATTTTCACACAAGATCAGAAGATCAAGAAAACTAATTTGACGTGTATCAGATTGCATAGTGTTGATATCACAAGTTTACTGGAGAACTGAGACGAAGTAGAGACTCTGGACAGGGTGGATGAAGTTTAAATAAAAGCAATTTATTCAGAGGTAAAGATATCTGAAATAGCGTGCACGGACCCTTTCATCAAGCTCAAATGGAACTATCCGAAAGAAGCCCAGATAACAGAGTGCATAGACATTTTATACAAAGATAGAAAGTAGGTTGAGTCTGGAAGTTCTTGTCCTCTGGTTGGTCCTGATGAGTTGGGCGAGGTCCCCTTCAGGCTAGTATCACTGTCTCATTGGCTCTGAGTAGATTTCTTTGTCTAAAGAAATGTTCAGCTAAAACAGGAGATTAGGTGTGTGCGTAGATGTTCCTATTTTGACATTTCTGTGTGTCTCTGTAAAATGTTCAGACTGAAGAGGAGATTTTGTGTGTGCGTAGATGTTCCTGTCTTATCAGTGTTTATGAAAGGTTTACGTCAGCCCTCTGTCCTTGGTTATGTGTGTGTCTCATTATTTCGTGAAATGCAGACCCAAGCACTCTTTTCTTATCAGTGTTTATGGAAGGTCTGTGCCAGCCCTCTGTCCTTGGGTGTGTGTGGGTCTCAGGTTCTGCTTGTGAGAAACCCTGTTTGGAAAGAAGTTAGTTATAACAATGTAATAGCAAATATGCTTGTGTTGTAATAAATGATATTTATTACAAATCCCCCTCTTCACGTCTCCAAAGAGACGTGACATAAACTAGGTAAAAATAAGAAAAGCAAAAGTAAACAACCAGGGAAACTTTCTCAGAGAGAAAGTTTTAATTCCCCCTCTTCACGTCTCACAAGAGACGTGACATAAACTAGGTAACAGTAAGAAAAGCAAAAGTAAACAACCAGGGAAACTTTCTCAGAGAGAAAGTTTTAATTCCCCCTCTTCACGTCTCCAAAGAGACGTGACATAAACTATGAATGGCGTTTAATTAGTCATCAGTCCAATAGCCTGGCTCAGCATCCTCCAGGGCAAGCATAGGAAACATCTGTCCCTTCTCTGCCTGGTTGGGATCAATAGCAGTAGTTATGATCCTAGTGGTCAGCGTTCGAATACATGGAATGCAGCAGCATCCACAAAGCACCAGTATCGCAGTGAAGACAGATATAGATACCAGTATGGAGGAAACAAGCATCTTATATTTCCCAAACGCATCCATCCAAGAGTCCCACATAGAGGTGTCAACCCCGGAGTGGTGCTTCATCTTCTCATTAAGTGTACGAAGACCCTCTAAGGCAACAGTAAGACTACCATCAGTTGCTGTGTTATTGGGAATGAAAGTACAACATTGCTCCCCGAACATGGCACAAACACCTCCGCGTTCAGCCAACAACATATCCACCGCGATTCTATTTTGGAATGCCATCAGGGATGTAGCTGCCAATTGTCCATGGACCGCCTCGAAGCCTTGTTGAGTCCAATTGCCTAGTTTCTGAACATTAAAATGAATGTAATTGATTCGGTCCACATTTTTATTAACTGTACACCACCAGCAAAATGATGATTCAAAACCCGTTGCAACCTGGTCTACTAGTTTATACTTATCTGGCACCCCCCTAGGGACTCCTATGGCGTCAATATAGGTGGGGTCTCCAGGATCCACTCCTGTTGATCTTTTGGACCGGGATAAATCCCCGTCCCTCTCTACACGGGCCATCAGGTCCTTTACTTCCATAGGATACACTGAAACAGGAAGAAGCAGAGAGACAAGAGCACAAAGACCAGTGGCATTCCCTGGCAGGCGGTCATATAGATGATTTCCTCCACACCACCACCAGATATCAGCTCTAGACACAGGTTGGAAAGGGGCATTAGGATTATGGGTGTTATTGCACCATTCATAAGGTAATGCTCCCAGCATTGGAGGGCCAAGGGACATATTTATACAAGTGAAATTAGCCCTGGCAACCCGAGAAGAAAACATCGGGGCCCTTTCTAGTACTTTTAACAATAGGGTAAAACTTGTCCCATACGGAGCAGTTGGCAGTTGGGCTGTCATGTTTCATAACAGGAAGAAGACATACGTCAGGTAGGGTAGCCGGTACAATGCGTAGGAGTGGACGGGCTCCCATACATACCACACAGCTCTGGTGGGTGGCCTTGCCCGCCTCCTCAGCCAATAATAGCCAATTATTCGTAAGTCCCGAGACCCCTGTAGCTGTAAGGATAGCACCGTCGAGAGTGGGCGGTGCTGCAAGCTTGCCCACGATAAGGATGAGCAAGGACCAAAAGGAGACCACTCCAAGAACTACCCCTGGACACATTAGTAACCAAAAAACGAGAATATGTTAAACCCTCAGGTCCATCCCTCTATACAACCTGTATCAGGTGGGCTCGTCGCCACCCGGGAACTTCAAACCTTCACAACAGGGAGGACAAACATCACTTTTTATTCATTCGACAACATCAACTACAGCGAACCAAGGGTCCTCCTCTGTCAGGCCCACTCTCCTGCGAAAGCTTGATTCCGTATCAGCCTCTCCTACTGGAGCATCAAGCAGCGGCATCATACCAGAGGCCCTTGCCACATCTGTAACAGACTTCTTCAAACAAGGTATGATACAGGCAGCACAGAAATGAAAAACAACAACTAGTGTCAGAAATTCAGTAATCATCATTGCAGTGTACTTACCAAACCAACCACCCAGCCAGGGGAACAGTCCACTCTCCTCCACACCTGCAAGACCCTTCATCTCCACTGATAACCTTGCCAACCCACTCAGAGCTTTTGAAATGCTCCCATCCGACCTAGTATTGTTAGGGACAAACGTGCAACACTGTTCTCCAAACATTTTACATACGCCTCCCTGGATGGCCAGAATCATGTCCAGTGCTAGTCTATTTTGTCTACTGGTTTGAGAGGTAGCATCCAATTGTTCAGCCATTCCCGTAAGTGCTGTGTGGGTGTATTTAACAAATCATCATTAATTATAGTAGATATATTTGATCCAGGCATTTTGTTTAGCATCAACAATAGCTGGGCCAATGATGGGCATCAGATGCCACAGGCCATCATTCCTGTTTAATGTCTGGAATTCGTGGGGGACCCCTATTGGGACCCCCAACAGGTTGGTGTGGATGTTATCTGTACTCTTGGACCAAGGAGCGTCACGTTTCTGCCGTCTCCTGGGTTGGTCTCAAGCCTCTGTCATGTGCAGCTCCCAAAAGTTGGTTAGCTGTAACCTCAATAATAGGCAATGGTGTTTATCAGACTGGCCAAAACACATGTGCCCTGACAATCTCCTTTCAAAATGTGGTCAACCGCCTGGCAGGTCCACACATCCACCATACATCAGCAACACCTCTAGTTAATAGTGACATTAGTGATGCAGGCAGCAGTAGGGAACCTCCCATAGTCTATACCTCAACCTGTACCAGTGCTACAGCTGTAATATCCCCCATATGCCTTAACCCCCCATGGTGTCTTCTGGGGACGGACTTCTGGGAACACAAGACTCAGAGTTTTACACAGGGTTGAATTTGGCTTAAACTTTCCAATATGCACATCCAACCTTCCTCCTTACTTAGGGCAAATGGGCGAGCAGCCAGAATAGGTCTGGCATGTCCACATACGACACAGTCCTTTCTATTAAGTGTTTTATAGGCCAACCACATATTCTCCCTTCCCTCATAACCAGAATCAGTCCCCAGTTGGTCACTATCTGAGATGTCTTTTACATTTATTACCTATACCAGGTTTTAGAGTTTAGGTGATGGCGTAGGACTTGGTCTTGAAGTGGTGGAGGAGGCCGGCTGAACCTGGTCTGTCGGAACTGGTGGCGGTTCTGGCAGCACTGCGATGGTAACATCCCCATCGTATCCTAAACAGACAACTCAGGACTACAAGCAATCCTGTAAAGCCCCCTCCTCTCCCAGAGAACACATCATCAGCCAGAGATCAAGCAACACTTTCACTTCTATGAACAAACACAGTGAGGAAAGGTCGGGGGCAGGGAATTCTTCATTAAGGAGTTGATCCCCGAACTCTATTAGTAACGGTTCTTCTCCTTAACTCTGTGATCATTCGGCAGTGTCAGTGTGTCTCACCCTCCAAGTGCGATATGCCCCCAGGTCGGGTGAATCACCTTCTCCTTTAATTCACCTGTAATGCATAAAATCTTGGACATACAGGTTTGGTTAATAAACAGTTTGTCATTTGTTCTATCTGATTATATATTTAACTTCTATGCCTATTTTTTAGCTAGAATTTTTAATTTTAAATTAGTTTATTATCCAATAGGCCCCATCCTATCCTAGACCACAATGTACCCCTCCCCCGTTTGATACCTGGCTCTGGCCAGGTATCAACCTTACCTACTCATGACTTAGTACATTATAATATAGAAATCCAATTCTCCCTTGGGCGTACATTCATATCTATTCTTTTCCAATTCTCTGTCAAGTGACTTATCTACTTTAAAATGTATCTGTGCTGCTTATATGTGTTAACCCCCTTCTGTCCTATCTTATTTCACAGCCTACCTTGCTCATTTCCTGGTCCACCCTCCCCACTCTACTCTCAAACCTTCAAGGTCTCAACAGTGTGGGGTAGACCCATCTGTCTGCCTTTTTCTAATAATAGTCAATAACAACTATGTGTTCTTTTGCAATATTAACTAAGTGTCTCACTGTTTTGACTTTATCTATCCCAAATGGATTTAAAATAACAACATGTCTTATAGTGTCAATCTCTAAAGTCCTTACATAACCTTAATAAACCTATCTCTATCTTCTTATGGCCAAAACAAATGCTAACCATATAAATTCCTTTCTTTACTAATAAGCTCTCTATCACTTTTATTTCCATGCCCTATAGGCTTAAAATATCTCCTGTTCAAACCAATTCAATAACAGCCCATTCAAAACCGTCATAGCCAATGTTTAAAAACAGAATCCTGACTCCTCTGTGGTTAAAACTACAATTATGGTCAAGAGTTATAAACTCTATTATATCAATTTACCTCAAAACTAGTATTCCCAAATGACCACAATTTCATTATTCTCACTACATCCCCCCGTGATTGATCCCCCCGTGATTGACAGGAAAATGCAACGAAAAGAGGTCAAAAAGGTTACACCTACATTCGTGTTCCATACCATATCTAAATATACCAAAAGAACCCTTTATCTTAACAAAGTCCCTTGTCTAAATAAAACTCAGAAAGTAAAACACCTAATATTATCTTGTCTCTCGGAACACGGAAAACCCCTTAACCCAAAACGTTTACCACAAAAACAAAACCTAATAATTATGATAATACCCTTCAATCATTCGTTTTAAATTTCCCCGATGTTTTGCTGGGAGACCGTTGAGTGCTGCAATACTGCCATCTTCTGTCCATTCTCTGTACAGCTCTAAGAGTTATGAGTGTGAAGGAATATCACAAATAAGGGGCCAGATATCCCATCAACCTTGCCCAGGGAGAGAGAAATGTCCCTCTAACTGGGAGAGGTTCCTTCTTCAGGGGAGGCGAAGTTTGATGCCGCATCACCTGAATCAGGAGTGTCTTAATTTGGAATCGAATTTAGGCCGCTCAAATCGGCTCTGACTTCTGTAAGGAATTGGAGCTAGAGTACAATGTGTGAGGTGGTGCCAAGGTGCGCCTGATTTACCTTTGACCTGAACTGAGTGTGAAGTAACCTCCTTCACTTCGTACAGTTCAGTCCACCTGGGTTCCAGCCACTTTCTCTTGTGGACTCTTACCCCACCCAGTCACCATTTTACATTCCGTGGTGGCGTGCCTCCCTGCAGCTTCCCCTCTCTCCTTGCGAACCTGGGTAGAGAGTGCTACAGAGAGTTCCGTCAGTTGTTTCACATAATTACATCAAGAGCGGGCATATGACCTCCCTCTCTTGGTGGACCAGTCATTATCTCATGAGGAGAGAGATGGGTGCCTGCCCCTGGAGAGGCTCTCATGGCCATCAACGCCAGAGGCAGGGCTTCAACCCATATCAACTTCGAACCTGCACATACCTTAGCTATCTTAGCCTTAAGGGTTTGATTGGCGCGTTACACGAGACCCTCTCTGTCTTATAAATTAAGTACTATGTGTGTGTAATCTATCCACTATCTTTGTATACTTAGCCCGTCTCTGAGTATAAAACCCGAGATGAATTCTCGGTGCAAGTGCAGACTTATCTCTTGCACTTCACCCTCGCACACAAAGAATTATTTACAGCAGTTATTACTGTTAATCAGTTTTTCGATCCGTTAAATATCTTCCCAGAAGGTGTCGGAATCGCCCTTCCGGAACAATACATTAACAAATCGAAGCGCTGCTGTACCAATTGTCAATTCAATTTTGAGAATTATTTTGCAATAGTTATTATCGCTTTTCAGTTTTTCGATCTGTTAAATATCTTCCCAGAAGGTGTCGGAATCGCCCTTCTGGAACAATATATCTACGAACTCAAGCGCTGCTAAAATAATTATCAATTCAATAATAGGAATTATCTTGCAAAAGTTATCAGCGCTTTTCAGTTTTTCGAGTTGTTATATACTTTCCCAGAAGGTATCAGAATCGCCCTTCGGGAACAATATATCTACGAACTCAAGCGCTGCTAAAATAATTATCAATTCAATTATAGGAATTATTTTGCAAAAGTTATCAGCGCTTTTCAGTTTTTCGAGTTGTTATATATTTTCCCAGAAGGTATCAGAATCGCCCTTCTGGAACAATATATCTACGAACTCAAGCGCTGCTAAAATAATTATCAATTCAATTTTAGGAATTATGGAAATACCAACATCACAATAGAGGAAAAATACAAGTCAGTTTTCAGCTCGGCGGCTGCACCACGGGCCAAAAGAAAACTCAGCTGTCCTCCCAAAAGTTATCAACTAGTGAGTCTCGTGAAAAGGCCAATCTTACACAACATTTCAAATTAACATTTCCACATTTAGTTTTATTACATAACAACACTAATACATTGATCGCAGGTTAAGTTCTTCACAGTGCATCTAGTTAAGTGCCAAGTCAACCATTTGCCCGACTATCTGAACTTGTATTTTTGTTTTATTTTGTTGATTCCCCCTAGGTAACTTCCAAGTGTTTTAACCAATCAAATGTTGTTAAGTCTGGGGAACCTTTTCTAGACTTGGATTCTCACGGAATTCTCACTCAACCCGACTGTCTGAATCTTTTTATCAAGTCAGTTACAATTATACTCACGGCTTCTACCCGACTATGTGGATTTATCACAACACCCATTTACTTAGATTCTCACGGCTTCTACCCGACTATATGAATCTGAGTCTCACGGCTTCTACCCGACTATGTGACTCTCTATATCTCAGATATCTTTACATGTTTACTTTTACATTTACAATAGACATTTATCATAAATTTGACAGTAACCCATACTCAACCTTAGTACTTCTGATCTTTAATTTGGATTTTCCTAATATACAATATGCAGATTTTTGATTTAACAGGTTTCTGCTTACCTTTGTTTTGTAGGCCTTATAGATCAGTTTCCTGAGGTGAGCTGGATTCCCGGCTGCTCCTTCGACAGGTCACCCTTCCTTTCTGATCCGTCTCTCACTTGTCTCTTTTCTCTATCAACTTTTTATGGACCGAATTCAGAGAAGAAAACCATCCTCTGCTACCAATTTGTTGATATCACAAGTTTACTGGAGAACTGAGACGAAGTAGAGACTCTGGACAGGGTGGATGAAGTTTAAATAAAAGCAATTTATTCAGAGGTAAAGATATCTGAAATAGCGTGCACGGACCCTTTTATCAAGCTCAAATGGAACTATCCGAAAGAAGCCCAGATAACAGAGTGCATAGACATTTTATACAAAGATAGAAAGTAGGTTGAGTCTGGAAGTTCTTGTCCTCTGGTTGGTCCTGATGAGTTGGGCGAGGTCCCCTTCAGGCTAGTATCACTGTCTCATTGGCTCTGAGTAGATTTCTTTGTCTTCAGAAATGTTCAGCTAAAACAGGAGATTAGGTGTGTGCGTAGATGTTCCTATTTTGACATTTCTGTGTGTCTCTGTAAAATGTTCAGACTGAAGAGGAGATTTTGTGTGTGCGTAGATGTTCCTGTCTTATCAGTGTTTATGAAAGGTTTACGTCAGCCCTCTGTCCTTGGTTATGTGTGTGTCTCATTATTTCGTGAAATGCAGACCCAAGCACTCTTTTCTTATCAGTGTTTATGGAAGGTCTGTGCCAGCCCTCTGTCCTTGGGTGTGTGTGGGTCTCAGGTTCTGCTTGTGAGAAACCCTGTTTGGAAAGAAGTTAGTTATAACAATGTAATAGCAAATATGCTTGTGTTGTAATAAATGATATTTATTACAATAGTAAATCTTAAATGTTCAGAACTGGAGTTAAGAAAAGCATAAAACGTCTGGAGCTGTTTTGTGTCACCCCTCCATAGAACAAAAATATCAATATACCGTTTCCAAATAATGATGTTAGGCAAGATTTTTTTTGTTGAGGATTGAAAAGAGACCGTTTCTCCATGTAACCCACATACAAATTAGCATAGTTAGGAGCCATGGGGGGATCCCATAGCAGTACCCTTCGTCTGAATAAAGAAATCATTTAAAACATGAAGTAGTTGTGTGTGAGTACTATTTCAGCCAATGTTATAATGCAGGAAGGTAGTTCATTAGGGTCACGTTGCAGAAGAAAATGTTCCATAGCTTCAATATCGCCCTCGTGTGGAATATTTGTGTATAACGACTCAACATCAAAGTAACCTCTCAGGGAGAGGATCAAGAGATTCAATGATAGAGATCATACTGCTGGTGTCCTTTACAAGGAGGGGAGCTGTTCTGCGAGTGGTCTAATAAAAAAGTAAATGCCCGCTACAATAGGGCGCCCTGGGGGTTTTGTAACATTCTTTTTTTTACCCCTTTTTTCTCTCCAATTGGTAGTCTACAGTCTTGTCTCATCACTGCAACTCCCGTGCGGACTCGGGAGAGGCGAAGGTCGAGAGCCATGCGTCCTCCGAAACACAACCCAACCAAGCCGCACTGCTTCTTGACACAATGCACATCCAACCCGGAAGCCAGCCGCACCAATATGTCGGAGGAAACACTGTACACCTGTCGACCTGGTCAGCGTGCACTGCGCACGGCCCGCCACATGAGTCGCTAGTGCGCGATGAGACAAGGATATCCCTGCCGGCCAAACTCTCCCTAACCCGGACGACACTGGGCCAATTGTGCGCCGCCCCATGGGCCTCCCGGTCGCGGCCGGCTGCGACAGAGCCTGGGCTCGAACCCAGAATCTCTGGTGGCACAGCTAGCACTGCAGGTTTTGTAACATTCTTGTGTAATTTTGGCAAAGTATAGAAAGTGGCAATTTTAGGGTGTTGAATAGGCAAAAAGTCATGTTCTTTTTTGGTTATCTGACCAGAACATAAATACCCATCTAGGACAGTAAAGATAGTATTCTGAAATTGGGAAGTGGGGTCACTTCTGAGTTTCTTGTGAAAGGTGTTGTCAAGTAGTTGTCAATGACACTCATTTACATAAACTGTCCTATCCATGAGTACAACCGACCCACCCTTATCAGCAGGGCGAGTAAGGACTGACGTATCGGATTGTAAATCAAGCAAAGCCTGTTTTTCATCCTTAGGTAAATTATGAAAAGATTTGGACTCCTGTTTGTTCTTAAGGAGATGAGCAACATATTTTTCAACAAGTCTGCAATATGTCTCGATAGAGTGATTGCGATTGGCTGGTGTAACGTCCTGACCAGAGTTCTTATGTGTTTTGCTTGTTTAGTGTTGGTCAGGACGTGAGCTGGGTGGGAATTCTATGTTGTGTGTCTAGTTCGTCTGTTTCTATGTTCAGCCTGATATGGTTCTCAATCAGAGACAGCTGTCAATCGTTGTCCCTGATTGAGAATCATATATAGGTGGCTTGTTTTGTGTTGGGGATTGTGGGTGGTTATTTCCTGTCTCTGTGTTTGTGTTCTGCACCAGCTAGGACTGTGACGGTATGTTCTTTTGTTATTTTGTATAGTGTATTGTTTTGTGTTGATTAAATTCATTATGGAAAATTACCACGCTGCGTATTGGTCCTCTGATCCTTCTCGCCTCTCCTCGTCTGAGGAGGAGGACGAAGTAGACTGCCGTTACAGCTGGAGGTATAAAATAACTCTTGCTTCTAAAAGGAGTCGGAGTATGTGCAGGTGAGTAACCTACTTGTTCAATAGAAATGTCAGGATTAGGGGAGCTAAATTATTCCCTTAAACTGATGTTTCTAAAAAAAACTTAAACATGTCTACCTTAACATCAAAATCATTGCACTGGGTTGTAGGCACAAAATATAACCCTTTATTAAGCAAGGAGACATGGGCAGGGCTCAATATCTTGCTTGATAAATTAAAGACACTCAGTCCCGTGGGTTCTGGGACCGTGTGAATAGTCTCCTCTGCCTCTGATAGTCGTTTCTTCTTACCCCGTCGGGTGCGGCATCTCGTCGATGTGCGTGCCTGCGGCCACCTCCGCTCTTCCGTCGGGCCCAGTCTCTCGTTGAATAAAAAACTGCCACTGGAAGTCGATGAGGCGCTGGTTGTAGAGTGTTGGTCAGATGGGGGTGGATCGAAGTAAGCGTCATTCCTCCTGCGTCTGCCATGGAGAGGAGGAGCAGGACCTCCTTTGTCAGGGTTTCTCCAGAAGTAGACTTTATCCTCGGCCTTGTCTTTTTTGTCTTGGTTGAATTTCTTGATTTTAAGTTCCTTTATTTCTGTAGACAACTTGTCCTGGAGCGCTTGGTTAGTTTTCATCAGTTCATTGAATATGCCATCATCATTAACAGCTATTTGTAGAGCTGTGCGTTTGTCTTTAATCGTTTTATCCATTTCAATAAAATCCTTTTTCAACTGGTCAACAATTAATGTCATTAAATCAATAGAGCATTTGTTCAGGATGCGCTCACAGAAATCATCTGTGCGCTGTCCCAATGATGGTTATTTTTGCCACCTGAGTCCCCGTGGAATAATGCCTTGACGCACATAATCACTAAGAGTGACTATATTTAGATGCGTTCTCGTCTGGCGCTTAGATAAATGTAACAGTTCTTTCGAGAGGTCAGAATTACCTCCCGGCATGTCAAAAAGGACTCCGAAACAATGATCTTATCACGCTCCCTTTGGCTATATTCAAAGTAATCTTGTATGGGTCTATGACCAGTGTCAGGAAAATAATATGATCATTTATTGTTAAAACGAGAGGCTGCCTGGATCTTTAATTTAAAGACCCTTGCTCCCTTCGGTCTCAACGTAGACTTTGATCTGAAGCCATTCTTGTGATTGTGACTTTTGCCATTGTAATTGTTTGTAAACTTGTGTAGTCTAAAATGAATCTATGGTCGTATGCTATCCATTTGTTTTTTGTATGCTGTTCTTTGTATGTCATTTTAATATTTGAGAATTAACCAATGATATTAGGCCACACTTGACCATGATTACAGACACCTGCGTGTCTTTTGACACTATATAAAACGAGTCACCCTGCAGTGTTTGTGATTATACCCTGATGAAGACAGCTTGCCTGTCGAAACGTTGGATATAACATTTTTACATCTGAGCTCCTAGAGTGTGCGGCTCTCCTTTATTTTCAACAAGCTGCTGCAACCATAAACTAAAAGTACAGCTATCACGCTTGTAAACAAATATGTGTTCAAAAACCATTTTAATACATAGTTTTTTATAAAGAATGTTTTGTTACCTTTAACTGCTGAAAATGCTCTTAGAGGCCATTTCCTTAGTAGGTGACGTCAGAGTTCAGCATGTGGAAGAGGTTGGAGCTCAAGGAAGACAGACGAGTTTCCCACCAGTAATTACGAGTTAGAGGGGCGTTCAAGTGGATTCTTCACAGTCGTATGTGGTAAATACCACCTTCCCACTTGTCACAAACGCAACATTACCAAATCGTATGCCATAGCAATCTGGTGCCCGACGGCGCAGTCGATGATGTGGTACGCAACCATTGGTTGATGCATGCAACACAACCTAATTATTGTGACTTCCGTAACCGGCAGTGCCCAGATTAGGTCTTGACCCTGGTTTAGGACTATCCTAAGAACCTTTGTTAGGTTACATAGATTTTACACACTTTAACAATTACAAACAGTATAGCTACAGGTAACTGCCAAAATAAAGGTTAGCATCAACATAAAGTGTCTTAATAGGACGTTGGGCCACCACAAGCCAGAACAGCTTCAGTGCACCTTGGCATAGATTCTACAAGAGTCTGGAAATCTATTGGAGGGATGCAACACCATTCTTCCACAAGAAATTCCATAATTTGGTGTTTTGTTGATGGTGGTGGAAAACGCTGTCTCAGGTGCTGCTCCAAAATCTCCCATGTGTGTTCATTTGGGTTGAGATCTGGTGACTGTGATGGCCATGGCATATGGTTTACATTGTGACCACTCGTGCCCTTTGGATGGGGGCATTGTCATCTTATGGGAGCATAGCCATGGTAGCCAAAATAATGGCCTGCCCAGCATTTTTATACATGACCCAAAGCATGATGGGAAGTTAATATCCTAATTAACTCAGGAACCACACCTGTGTGGAAGCAAACACTTCATTTACTCAGGTGTATTCATTATTTTGGCAGTTACCTGTACGTTGATTTAAAACTGTTCAGAATAGCACTTCAATACTGTAGGCCTCCTATGCATACTAATAGCGCAGTCCATCACCATTTATTTTCTGGCGGTTGAATATACACTGCCAGCCTGGTCTCATAGACGAGACATAACATAGTAAATGTAATCCGAGACACTCAATTGGTAATTGTTACGTTTCGTATGGTTACATAAGACAGAAGATTACTTAAACGAAGGAGGGTGGTTGGATAGGTTGGTGTATAACGCAAATGTATAGCAACTCAAAAGGTTTCGTGTTCAAATCTCATCATGGACAACTTTAGCATTTTAGCTAATTTGCAGACTACTTACTACTTTTTAGCTCCATTGCAACTACTTAGCATATTAGCTAACCCTTACCTAACTCCTAACCTTAACCCTTAACCCTAACTTCTAGCCTAGCTAACGTCAGCCACAGAATTTGTAATGTATCATACGAATTGCAATTTGTCACATATACAAATGGATAATGGACATGCACAAATTAATGCATACTGTAATGAAACAGCAGGGAGCAGGTCTCGAACCCTTGACCTTCTAGCCCGAGGTCCGGAGCGCTATCGACTGTGCTGCAAAAGCATGCTCGTGCGGCAGAGTCAATTTCCGCGCTTATAAACCCAGGGTCGTTACACTACTCCCTCCTTTCAAAGAGCGCGTCCTCGCGCTAGCTTGCGACTCTACGTCTTACAGGAACGCGCTCACCGGCCAAGCACATGCACTGTCGTGGATGCAAGGTCCGATCACTTCTGACACCAATGTAATGAAACCGTAGGGAGCAGGTCTCGAACCCTTGACCTTCTAGCCCGAGGTCCGGCGCACTATCGACTGTGCCGCAAAAGCATGCTCGTGCCGCAGAGTCGATTTCTGCGCTTATAAACCCAGGGTCGTTACAATACCATACGAAACATAACATGTCATACTAAATTGAGTATGTCGGATTTCCGTACAGAATAATACAAAATGCTCTGAGACCGGGTTGGCACTGCCTATGTTTAATCACTGTTTAAGAGAAGATTGCAGAATTAGGTTGCAGTTAATAAACATTATGATTTGTTTCAACCTTCCAACTAAAAGTCTCAATACGACAAGTAAAACTTTACATTTGTATTTTGGGATATTTTATTTGATCAGAATTCGACTGAAGTAATGTTAGAAAAGCGTTCGGAAAAGTGACATCAAGAGAAGATCACATGAGTGAATAGACGACAGGAGTGAAGCCACTGTCCACATAAGACGGTAAAGACCCACATCATACCGAGTCCTCATTGTTTTTTAATAAATATTTTGACACTCTGAAAAAGCCAATTTATCATCTGACCATATCCTGTGATGTAATGTAAACTCACCCCATTCCGTACAAATGTGCGTAACCGCGACATTCAAATGAGGCTACAAAGAAAACTAATGGGACTGTAGCGACTGTGTTGACTTCAAAATCGGGGGTGTGAACTAGGTTTCTATTCAAGCGTTGATCGACATGGTAATGGCTCTATAGTATTGGAGAAAAGTTGAAAAAACTGACCCTCCGTTACATCTTGACGTGTCATGTCGTAACGTACAGCACGCATAAAGCAACTATTTCTGTCTTACAATCTCTCTCCACCAGGTGAAGCACTTCTCTCATCTTTTAAAAACAAGAAATGGACAGTGACGGGGGTAAGGGGGGATACCTAGTAATTTTTTCGTCATCATTGCATGCGATCATCATTCTTAAAGCCGCTGTTTACTTCTAAGATCACTTTAGCACCGTCCTAAAAACCCTACTCAAATTCGACACAAACCTTCAAATAGGTATGTAATGACACATTATATAAACTCTTTATAGTGTTTTTATTTACATTTTAGAGGCGATAAGGTGATAAGTTGGACAGATCGAGTGAAAAAAGCAATTTTCCCACACGACATCTGTCCTTCTCACTATCACGCATTAGTTTCGCTTCCCCACCCGCCATTTTTAAAAAGACTCGACGGGGCTCATTGCCTGCTTGAATTATGCAGAAACGGGCAGTGTTTAGGTCATGTAATTGATTTTGTTGGAAAGGGGAGAAATTATGCTTTACAATGGTATTGACATTACAGTTGATCTGGAAGTATTACGTTTTTGGAGCGCTAAAATAAGGGCAATTGTACGGACCAAGGCGATGTACGAGTTTACGTGATTTTACGTTACTGTCACGATCGTCATAATAAGCGGACCAAGGTGCAGCGTGAGAGACATACATCTTCCTTTTATTAGACGAAGACGTACCACGAAACACTCTTACAAAAACAATAAACGACCGTGAAGCTATAAACGAAAGCGCACACACAAGCTACTAACGTTCAACATAGACAATTACCCACAAACACCTAAAGCCTATGGCTGCCTTAAATATGGCTCCCAATCAGAGACAACAATAAACAGCTGTCTCTGATTGAGAACCAAATCAGGCAACCATAGACTTTCCTAAACACCTACACTGAACACAACCCCATACATACTACAAAACCCCCTAAACAATACACACCCTAAACTAGACAAAACACACAAACATCCCCCATGTCACACCCTGACCTAACTAAACTAATAAAAAAAATCAATATAACAAAGGCCAGGGTGTGACAGTTACAGTGTCTAAGTTAGTGTCTATTTAGTTTTGATAATAATAGTACTGCCAGTGCCAATACATATTTGAAAACAATAATGTTATGCCTACCTTTGTTGATTTCGATCACAGGCATATAGCCTTGGCAGGCTATGGCTGGGAAATTCGAAGGAACTCCAATTTCACGAGAGAATACTGTTATGTAGAATGAACGAGACTAGCTAAATTATTTATAAACTGCTCGGGTATATTAGCTACTACTGTTCTCATGTTAGCGCACGAACATAACAGTTTAATAGGATGGTACAGTGGCTCCCGTAGGACATATATGGTGAGTCAAAAGTAACAACAACAATCAATAATTCACTAGGGCTACATAGCAAATACAACTGTTTATTATGGATTCTCGGGACAATTAAGTTGGCATATGCTACGCAGTGTGTGAATTGACGCTCTCTACTCTCGGCGTCTGACTGTGATTTGGGCTTTACCCCTACTAGCTAACCACTAGCAGCCTTGAAACACATCACTTATTAGCAGTCCAGCATATTCTCGTACTGTTACACAAAATCAAGATAAACCTTTACCATCATAGTAGACATTGAACGTCTATAACCAATCTGGCTAAAACGCTGTTGTTGGCCGATGGTAGCTTTAGCTCGCCACATGTTAACCTGAGTACTAACGTTACAAGCAGCAGTAACAGTAAATCCAGGTATAATGTCTGACACAAACATTGGCTACCATGACATCCTGCAAGTTGTATTGGCCAATAAAGATCAGGAGGTTCAGCAAAATAAAGCCATACTTTGAACTAAACAATGACATTAATCCGATGGGTATTTGATCATTAATTTCTGCAAATGTGCATTGTTGATCTAGCCTAAATCCGAGTGAACTTCGTTTTGCATGGCCCGGTGCACTTAGATAACTGGCTATCTTCATTTTTGATCATCTACTAACAACATAACATGACAACTCTTTTTGCACTTTAGTACCTACTTATCTGATTCGCCTCCATCACCGAAGCCACCAGCCGGCTGGGGGGTTCTACTAAGCTAACGTATGGAATTGTTTTAAGATGGTCGTACCATGGATCATTTGGCTATTTGATATGGAATTTTAGGATGCCTGTAGGTAGAAGAAATAAGAATAAAAATGGGATAAAATATTGAATTTGGCCTTTACTACTATAGCCCATAGAAATACATTGAATAACACATTCATAAATGGCAAAAAAGACAATCAAAAAATAAATATTGAGGAATAAGGTTTTTAAGCGTCTGTCCTATATAGCAGATATAACAAAGCTCAGGAAATATACTTTTTTTGGACACATTTTTAACCCCCTTTTTTTTGTTGGCACAAAACTACTTCCATCAGTTAAACTGGTACTGGGTTACCTTCAGAGAGTCCTGTGACGCTTGTGGGGGTCGTAGAGCAAAACGACGAACACCATAATGTCTATGAGAATCTCATCCCAAACAGATGTTTTTGTGAGAAATCCTATTTTCGTGATGTCTGTTGGTCTGACAAACAGCCCTGTAGCTCTGCCACTTTCCACCGCCAATGCAGAAGGCCGACATGTGGTGGATTGAGACGCATCCCATACAAAACACCAGATACATCTCTAGTTTAATAAACCATAAGCTTAAATAGATGGATTTTGATGGGGATTTTTTATGATGTCAATTAGATTGACGCGCTGGTGCGTCAATCGAATCCTAGTAAATGACGCACCTTGTAAATGACTAGTTGTAGTAGACAGAGACACATGGAATTAGAGTAGTTTAGTATTACCCATTAGGCTCTCTCTCCACAGGGACCTCAGCTTAACATTGTTGTCTTTCTTTTCCTTTCTGTTTTTTATACATTTTTATTCCATCTCTCTTTCCCTAATTGCATGGTTGCGTAGTTTTACCTATTTGTTTTTCTGTTCTCCCTCCTGTCAGTCCATCTGTCTCTCCATGATAGCTTATTGGACAGAGGTACAGCTCAGGTGAGTATGTGGGTGTGTTGTGTGTGTTTCTTAGATTGTGTGTGTAACGCTCCCTGACGCCCAGCGACAGTGGAAGGAGAGGTGAGGGGAGGCAGCCAGTGAGAGACGGGTATCAGGAGGGATTAGTGGGAAAGGTAGGCAGGCGTGTTCTCTCTCTGTCTAGTCGGATTTCAATCTGTCTCTTTCTCTCTCTCTCTGCAGTTACACAGCACCGACCCTGTTTGAACTGCTAGCGCCTCATCTCATTTCCTCCAAACAACTGACTGCTGTCATCTTCCATGGCTCTGTAATATTTGTGTGTGTGTGTCTGTGTGGGTGTCAGTCTATCGCCCTCTGTCCGTGTGTGTGTGTTTGTCTGTGAGAGAAAGTGAATCAGTTTCTCTTTCCCTGCGATGCCACTGCTGCCTAAGGAGGCAGAACGATTCGATGGGCTATCTCTACTATATTGGTATGTCCATCTTTCTCATTTTCGTCCTCTGTTGCTTAATTAATCATCCTCTTCTTCACTCTTTTAAAGTCCCAGTGCAGTCAAAAACGTGATTTCCCTGTTTTATATATATATATATATATATATATATATATATTTCTACACTATGAGGTTTGAATAATACTGTGAAATTGTGAAAATGATGACAATGCCCTTTTAGCGTAAGAGCGGTTTGAAAAGACCACCTGCAATTTCAGCCTGTTTTGGTGGGAGGGAGTTTTGGCCTGGCTGGTGACATCACCCGGTGGCAAATTAGCTAATTAACCAATAAGAAAGAGTTCCAAACCTCTCTGCCAATAACAGCTAGTTTTCAGTTCTCCTCCCCACTCAGACCACTCCCAGACAGCTCTAGCAAAATTCTTGCTTGAGAAATTGCTCTAGCTAAGAAGCATTTATTTGTATTTTTTTTATTACCATTTTGATTGAAAACAATCCCCAGTGTTTTCCCTAGGATATTTTTCAGCAGCAGTGGCAAAGTTACCGTAGGGGGGGGAGCAGGGTAGTGGGCGTGGCCAATGGTGCGGTCTCCGACCAAACATTTCACAGGGCCGCCTCTTGGCTGCATAGACAACATTTTTCTGTTATAAAGCTAATTTCCTGCAATTCTGCACATTTTGTCATGGGGCGGAGAGAACATTTGACAGTTTAAAGCTAGTTTTCTGCAATTCTACACATTTTGCATGGCTTTTGCATTGTTCTTTTACTATCTGAGTGACTTAAAATTTATAACAAAATCTAAAATATACCATGACATTTTGGGAATTTTTCATTCTCCCTGACTGGTTGTTAGTTCTCAAAGATTATATTACTTATAATACATAGCTCCATTATCTTTTTTTCTACATACTTTATATCTGGTTTTAGTCGTTTAAAACTTCTTATGGTTGCAGGGGCAGTATTGAGTAGCTTGGATGAAAGGTGCCCAGAGGTGCCCAGAGTAAACTGCCTGCTCCTCAGTCCCAGTTGCTAATATATGCATATTATTATTAGTATTGGATAGAAAACACTCTGAAGTTTCTAAAACTGTTTGAATGATGTCTGTGAGTATAACAGAACTCATATGGCTGAGAAGAAATCCAAACAGGAAGTGGGAAATCTGAGGTTGGTCGATTTTCAACCCAGCCCCTATTGAATACACAGTGGGATATGGATCAGTTTGCACTTCCTACGGCTTCCACTAGAAGTCAACAGTCTGTAGAACCTTGTCTGATGCCTCTACTGTGAAGTGGGGCCGAAGGAGACGGGAATGAGTCAGGTCTACCATGACATGACCATGCTCTGACCATGCGCATTCACATGAGAGGGAGCTCTGTTCCATCACACATCTGAAGTCAATGGAATTCTCCGGTTGGAATGTTATTGAAGATTTGTTAAAAACATTCTAAAGATTGATTTAATACATCGTTTGACATGTTTCTACTGACTGTTACGGAACTTTTTGACATTTCGTCTGCTTTTAGTGAACGCGCTTCCTGACTTTGGATTTGTTTACCAAACACAAATAGATATTTGGACATAAATGATGGACATTACCGAACAAAACAAACATTTCCGAACAAAACAAACATTTCTTGTGGAAGTGGGAGTCCTGGGAGTGCATTCCGATGAAAATCAGCAAAGGTAAGTGAAGATTTCTAATACTATTTATGAGTTTTGTTGACTGCACAATTTGGCGGGTAACTGTATGGCTTCCTTTTGTGGCTGAACGCTGTTCTCAGATTATTGAATATTGTGCTTTTGCCGTAAAGCTTTTTGAAATCTAACACAGCGGTTGCATTAACAACAAGTGTATCTTTAATTCTATGTAAAACATGTATCTTTCATCAACGTTTATGATGAGTATTTATGTTATTTGATGCGGCTCTCTGCAATTTCTCCGGATATTTTGGAGGCATTTCTGAACATGGCACCAATGTAAACTGAGGTTTTTGGTATAAATATTAACTTTATCGAACAAAACATATATGTATTGTGTAACATGAAGTCCTATGAGTGTCATCTGATGAAGATCATCAAAGGTTAGTGATTCATTTTATCTCTTTCTGCTTTTTGTGACTCCTGTCTTTGGCTGGGAAAATGGCTGTGTTTTTCTGTGATTTTGCGGTGACCTAACATAATCGTTTGTGGTGCTTTCGCTGTAAAGCCTATTTGAAATCCGACACTTTGGTGGGATTAACAACAAGATTACCTTTAAAATGGTATAAGATAAATGCATGTTTGAGGAATTTTAATTATGAGATTTCTGTTGTTTGAATTTGGCGACCTGCACTTTCACTGGCTGTTGTCATATCGATCCCGTTAACGGGATTGCAGCCATAAGAAGTTTTAACACTGAAAGCATTTTATTATTCCAATATATATAACTCAGCAAAAAAAGAAACGTCCTCATATCAACTGTGTTTATTTTCAGCAAACTTAACATGTGTAAATATTTGTATGAACATAACAAGATTCAACAACTGAGACATAAACTGAACAAAGGGGGGTCAAAAGTAACAGTCAGTATCTGGTGTGGCCACCAGATGCATTAAGTACTGCAGCGTACCTCCTCATGGACTGCACCAAATTTGCCAGTTCTTACTGTGAGATGTCACCCCACTCTTCCACCAAGGCACCTGCAAGTTCCCGGACATTTCTGGGGGGAATGGCCCTAGCCTTCACCCTCCGATCCAAAAGGTTCCAGACGTGCTCAATGGGATTGAGATCCGGGCTCTTTGCTGGCCATGGCAGAACACTGACATTCCTGTCTTGCAGGAAATCACGCACAGAACGAGCAGTATGGGTATAGCTGGTGGCATTGTCATGCTGGAGGGTCATGTCAGGATGAGCCTGCAGGAAGGGTACCACATGAGGGAGGAGGATGTCCAGCGACGGTGGGTTTGTGCCCGTAGGCGACGTTGTTGCTGGTGATGTCTGGTGAGGACCTGCCTTACAACAGGCCTACAAGCCCTCAGTCCAGCCTCTCTCAGCCTATTGCGGACAATCTGAGCGCTGATGGAGGGATTGTGCATTCCTGGTGTAACTCAGGCAGTTGTTCTTTCCATCCAGTACCTGTCCCGCAGGTGTGTTGTTCGGATGTACCGATCCTGTGCAGGTGTTGTTACACGTGGTAAGTCACTGCGAGGACGATCAGCTGTCCATACTGTCTCCATGTAGCGCTGTCTTGCAATTTATTGCCCTGGCCACATCTGCAGTCCTCATACCTCCTTGCAGCATGCCTAAGGCACATTCATGCAAATGAGCAGGGACCCTGGGCATCTTTCTTTTGGTGTCTTTCAGAGTCAGTAGAAAGGCCCCTTTAGTGTCCTAAGTTTTGATAACTGTGACCTTAATTGCCTACCATCTGTAAGCTGTTAGTGTCTTAACAACCGTTGCACAGGTGCGTGTTCATTAATTGTTTATGGTTCATTGAACAAGCATGGGAAACAGTGTATAAACCCTTTACAATGAAGATCTGTGAAGTTATTTGGATTTTTACAAATTATCTTTGTAAGACCTGAAAAGAGGACGTTTCTCTTTTTGCTGAGTTTATATATACACTACCGTTCAAAAGTTTGGGGTCACTTAGAAATGTCCTTGTTTTTGAAAGAAAAGCACATTTTTTTGTCCATTAAAATGACATCAAATTGATCAGAAATACAATGTAGACATTGTTAATGTTGTAAATGACTATTGTAGCTGGAAACGGCAGATTTTGGAATATATATACATAGGCGTACAGAGGCCCATTATCAGCAACCATCACTCCTGTGTTCCAATGGCACGTTGTGTTAGGTAATCCAATTTTATAATTTTAAAAGTCTAATTGATCATTAGAAAACCCTTTTGCAATTAGATTAGCACAGCTGAAAACTGTTTTTCTGATTTAAAGAAGCAATAAAACTGGCCTTCTTTAGACTAGTTGAGTATCTGGAGCATTAGCATTTGTGGGTTCGATTACAGGCTCAAAATGGCCAGAAACAAAGACCTTTCTTCTGAAACTTGTTAGTCTATTCTTTTTGAGAAATGAAGGCTATTCCATGTGAAAAATTGCCAATAAACTGAAGATCTCGTACAGGGCTTTGTACTACTCCCTTCACAGAACAGCGCAAACTGGCTCTAACCAGAATAGAAAGAGGAGTGGTAGGCCCCGGTGCACAACTTAGCAAGAGGACAAGTACATTAGTGTCTAGTTTGAGAAACAGACAAGTCCTCAACTGGCAGCTTCATTAAATAGTACCAGCAAAACACCAGTCTCAACGTCAACAGTGAAGAGGCGACTCTGGGATGCTGGCCTTCTAGACAGAGTTGCAAAGAAAAAGCCATATCTCAGACTGGCCAATAAAAATAAAAGATTAAGATGGACAAAAGAACACAGACACTGGACAGAGGAACTCTGCCTAGAAGGCCAGCATCCCAGAGTCACCTCTTCACTGTTGACGTTGAGACTGGTGTTTTACGGGTACTACTTAATGAAGCTGCCAGTTGAGGACTGCCCTGAGACGCATCCTCACCACCAAAAAGAAGGTAAACATCTGGTCTGCCTGATCTCTGTTTAGCTGAGTAGACCACCACCACACAATACTACTAGGCCATTGTGGTTTAATCCACTGAATCCATCATCACTAGCACTGCGTCCATAGAAATGTCCTAATAAGATAATATACAGTACCAGTCTAAAGTTTGGACACACCTACTCGTTCAAGGGTTTTTCTTTATTTGTACTGTTTTCTACATTGTAGAATAATAGTGAAGACATCAAAACTATGAAATAACACATATGGAATTATTTAGTAACAAAAAAAGTGTCAAACAAGTGCCTTGATGACAGCTTTGCACACTCTTGGCATTCTCTCAACCAGCTTCACCTGGAATGCTTTTCCAACAGTCTTGAAGGTCTTCCCACATATGCTGAGCACTTGTTGGCTTCTTTTCCTTCACTCTGCGGTCCAACTCATCCCAAACCACCTCAGTTGGGTTGAGGTTGGGTGATTGTGGAGGCCAGGTCATCTGATGCAGTACTCCATCACTCTCCTTCTTGGTCAAATAGCCCTTACACGGGGAGCACGTGATGCCGCGGAGCTGAGCAGACGTTGACAAACCGAGCTCTTCAAAGTTATTCTATTATTACCTAAATAACAACGTTGAAACAATATTCTAACATCGGCTGATAAATTGTCAAGTACTTACCTTCCCAAAGAGCCATGGACCGCCGAAAGAGAGGCAAGAAGGACGACCAAAACGTCGTTGATTCCCAAGATAACGATAACGCTAGCAAGATTAGCATTAGCCCTCATAACTCAAACGACAGTTCCAGACTGTTGCTCTCGGCCTCTTGCGAGCCTGCCGACATGCTGGCTACTCTCCTCCGGGAAATTCAGGATGGTAACAAAGGTCTTTCTATGAAAATCGATAAGAGAACGGCTGAACTCCATTCTTCCATTGACGACCTGAAATCCTCCATGAATGATCTCCTTTTGAGAACGACTGAGGCAGAGTTGCGCATTAGCACAGTTGAAGACACCATCGCTCGACATGACCAGGTCTTGATACAACTGCAAAAGGACAATGCCTACCTCAAAAACAAGGTAGATCAGATGGAGAACCAGAGCAGACGTAGTAATATCCGTGTGGTGGGATTGAAAGAGGACAGCGAGGGCCGTGACCCGGTCCGTTTCTTCACTCAATGGATCCCGGATGTCCTAGGCACAATCAACTTCACCAAGTCACTGGAAATCGAACGCGCCCACAGAACATCAGCGCCGAAACCCCGGCCAGATGAGCCCCCACGGGCCGTCCTGATCAGGTTCCTCCGTTTCCAAGACAGAGAGAAGGTACTGCAACTCGCAAGAGCCAAAGGGGACATAACCATTGATGGCAAGAGGGTCAGCCTTTTCCCGGATATGAGCGCGGATCTCGCAAGACGTCGCAAGCAGTTCAGACCTGCCGCCAAAGCACTGAAGGAGAAGAACATCATCGGCTACCTCATCCACCCTGCGCGGATGAAAGTTCAGTACAAAGGCCGAAGCCATCTCTTCAACACGCCGGGAGAAGTGTACACTTTTCTCAAAGAACTGAGCAACGTCTGAGCCAGGACGGTCTCTTTGGGGGATAAGATGCAGTTTGTTTGTTTTCTCTTATCCGGACTGAACCGCTGATATCCTCCGGTCGCTATAATTGATTTGTACATTTTCAACCAACCGTATCTTTCCGGGGTGAGTTCTATTACATTTACAGGAGAGTATATTTTGGTTTAGTACATATCACTGGGCGAAGCAAATAAGTGGGTTTAGGCCCACTGCTTTCCCCCTCATTTATGTTAATCTTTCGAAAAGAGACTCAAGCAGCCCTTACCGTGGGCAGTAAATATTCAGCCATAAATATCTATTCACAACGTTTGTTTTCAATTTAGAGAGCTCGCAGGTTTTAGTTTACGCCAAGGTTTAGCTAGTAAGAGCAAGATGGAAAGCGAGCAGCAACGTATCTCTACAAGTGTATTCATGTTTGATTGTTGGGATTGTGGTTTTAGTCTAACAATCGGGGTGGGTGGGATTCTTTATTTTTTTCCCCTTTTTTCTATGTTTATTGTTTCCTTCCTAAAGAGACACATAGGTCACTTCTGTGTTCAAACCAAAGTTGAAACATTTCCTAACTATCTACATATGATAGATTTCCATTCAGTTACATATTTGAAACCCTACTATGCTTAATCCACTAAAATATGTCACATTCAACGTAAAAGGTCTTAACAACCCGATTAAAAGGAAGAGAGTCTATACATACCTTAAGAAATTAAAGGCTGACATTGTGTTTTTACAAGAAACACATCTTACAGCCAGTGAACACAAGAAATTGAAGAGGGAATGGGTAGGACAAGTTTTTGCGTCCTCTTTTAACTCCAAAGCAAGAGGAACTGCAATTTTGATAAGTAGACACATCCCCTTCTGCGTCAGCAACACCATCTCTGATCCCTCTGGCAGGTTTGTTTTGGTGCAGGGGCATATGTTTTCAGAGTCTTGGACCCTATTGAATATCTATGCTCCTAACTTCGATGACCATATGTTTATTCAGAATGTCTTCCTTCAGGTCGCTCAAGCACCACCAGGATGGTTACTGGTTGGAGGAGATTTTAATTTTTGTTTAGATACAGTTCTTGATAGGTCCTCTGATAAACCCTCACTTCTTACCAAAGCCAGCAAGCTCACCATGTCATTCATGAAAGATCTCAATTTACTAGACATCTGGAGACAGTTGCACCCACAGGATAGGGACTACTCTTTTTATTCACACCCACACAAGACACACACACGCATAGATAACTTTTTACTGTCGACACAACTGTTTCATAGAGTGTTAGATGTCGAGTATCTCCCCAGATTGCTTAGTGACCATTCTCCCCTGGTATTATCAATCTCCATTCCTACCAAGGTAAATGGAGCATATAGATGGAGACTAAATTCTACACTCCTAAAGCAACCTGAATTTTGTGCATTCATCAAAGAGCAGATCAATATTTTCACTTTGACAAACAAACCCTCCGCTCCTGACAGTTTCATTCTTTGGGACACATTGAAGGCCTATCTGAGGGGACAGATCATTTCCTATACTAAAGGGCTGAAGAGAAAACACGGTGCGGAACTGAGTGCCCTTGAATCTGAAATCTCAGAGCTAGAGAACCTACCAAAGAGGCCCAACTAAAGATCTATACAGGCTTTTGGTAAATAAAAAACTGAAATATAATATTCTGAACACATATCAAGCTGAGAGGGCCATCACTAAATCAAAACAGCGTTATTACGAGCTTGGAGAGAAAGCACACAAAGTATTGGCATGGCAACTGAAAGCAGAGGAAAGTAAGAGGACAATTAATGCTATAGAAACTCTTACTAATGAGATATCTTTCGACCCTACTGAAATTAATAATACTTTTAAGAAATACTATGAAGACCTCTACACTTCCCAATCAAGCGATGATCTATCAGAGATCGACTCCTTTCTCTCCTCTCTCAACCTCCCATGCCTGTCAGGGGAAGACAGCGAGCGCCTGAGTGAACACTTCTCAGTTCCTGAATTGTTGGAGGCCATTAAATCCTTACCTTCTAATAAATCTCCTGGGGAGGATGGCTTCCCTCCAGAGTTCTATAAAGAATTTAGGGAGCTGTTGGTCCCCTACCTTATGGAGGTACTTAAAAAAGCCAGGGAAGACAACTGCTTTCCAGAGTCTTTCTCTCAAGCAGTGATTACTGTAATCCACAAGAAAGGGAAAAATCCACTAAAGTGCGCCTCATATAGACCAATCTCTCTCCTTAACACAGATTGTAAACTGGTCACCAAGATGCTATCTAAGAGACTGGAGTCATGTCTTCCCCTGTTGGTCAACCCAGATCAGACTGGCTTCATAATTAATAGATTGTCCTCCAATAATCTCAGAAGGTTCTTTGATATAATTCACCTTGCTAACAAAAACAAAATACCTAGTGTCGCAGTCTCCCTCGACGCTGAAAAGGCCTTTGATAGGGTTGAATGGCCATACCTCTTTCGCGTCTTGGAAAAGTTTGGTTTAGGTACCGGGTTTGTAAATTTGATAAAATCACTCTACAAATCTCCTAAAGCTAGGATTGCTACCAACGGGATTACTTCCTCCTCTTTCCCTCTCCATAGGGGGAACAGACAAGGTTGCCCAATTAGCCCCCACCTCTTTGCCCAATTAGCCCCCACCTCTTTGCCCTCGCCATCGAACCGTTGGCTGAGGCTATTAGAACGTGCCCTGACATACATGGCTTTGAGGTGGGCCCCCATACCCATAAATTATCACTCTTTGCGAACGACCTTATCTTATTTCTAACAAACCCAGAACACTCCCTCTCTCACTTGCAGATCCTACTACAGTGTTATAGTTCTTTCTCTGGATATAAGGTCAATTTAGATAAAAGCGAAATCTTACCGTTGTCTGTCTTTGACCATCATACCATCAAGCACAAGTTTCCTTTTAGATGGTCGCCTATGGGCTTCACATATTTGGGCATAATGGTGGATGGTAACCTGAACAACCTCTATCAACTCAATCTGGCCAATTTGTTGCAAAAGGTGGAGGGTGACCTTTGTAAATGGATGGACTTACCTCTCACTCTACTGGGTAGAATCAATGTAATTAAAATGAATGTCCTGCCCAGATTTCTATATCTGTTTCAATCTCTCCCTATCCCTGTTCCCGCAGCATTCTTTTCCTCTCTCGACAAGATGACCAGACGGTTTATCTGGCACGGCAAACCCCCTAGGGTTGGCCTGGATAAACTGACCCTGGATTACAGTCAAGGGGGCTTAAACCTCCCCAATTTTAGAATGTACTACTGGGCAGCACAGTCTAGGTTTCTGGCTCAGAGGTTTGACAAGGGTCCCTCTCCCTCATGGTTGAACATTGAAAACCTTGAGGTAAATGATGACACTGGGGCAGAATTGTTTTACAAATGGGACAGAAAATCTATAAAAACCATCACAGACAACCCTTTAATCATACATTCTGTCCTGGCATGGTGCAAACTGCATGAGCTGTTCGGACGAGGGGGATTCCTTTCCCCTAAAACCGCTTTATGGAACAATAGATTGATTCCTATGTTTTTCCAGAATAGTAACTTTAGACCATGGTCTGATAAGGGGATCACTCTTCTGGAACATTGTTACGAGGAGGGAGTTCTTATGTCTTTTGATCAGCTGAAACAGAAATACCACTTGCCTAACAGGGACTTCTTTAGCTACCTACAACTACGAAACTTTATTAGGGTGTCTCTCAAGGGACAATGGAACCTACCTAAGATGTCACCTATTGAACAACTCTGCCACGCAGACCAACCACTGTTCAAGACCATTTCCCGTGTTTACGATGCTCTTATGTCAGGACTAACACTGCCTGGGCTAGATAAACCCCGACTTAGATGGGAAAAAGATCTGGGTATTGATCTTGATGAGGGTCTATGGAGTGACCTATGCAGGGATGGTGTTACATCCACATTGAACTCCAGATACAGACTGATCCAGTTTAATTTCCTCCATCAGCTCTATATCACCCCATCTAGACTGCACAAGTTCAACCCTGATATCTCCTCCCTATGTTTTAGATGTGGCTCAGATGAAGGAACATTCCTCCATTCCACTTGGCAGTGTTCAAAACTACACGGTTTCTGGCAGGGGGTATGCGATACCATATCCTCAATTCATGGGGTTGCATTCCCTCTAGACCCGGAGGTCTGTCTACTGGGCAACTTTACTAACACCAATCTTAGGCAAAGCCATACTATAAAGCTAACAGAAATATTGCTAGCGATTGCCAAGAAATGTATCGCCTTGAAATGGAAAATGGATTCCCCCCTGCCAGTTGCAATGTGGCTATCAGAAGTTAATAGTTGTATCCCACTGGAGAAAATTACTTACCGCTTGAGGAATAAGTTAAATACATTTTACAGAATTTGGCAACCTTTTATTGACTATATGGAGAATCTCCCCCCACATCACATTGAATGAATCTCTATATTATCCTTATATAATGTTTCACACGTAACGTATAATATGTAGCCTACGGCAGGTGACCATATGATCCAATGTCTCATTATAATTTTTTTTTTATTGTATGTCTGTATATATAATTATAATTTGTTTTATTTTTTCTTTCTTTGTTATGCTCATCTGTTATTGTCACTTTGTCCTATTGTTGTCTAATATCTTTTCACGTTTGTCTTGAATGTTGTTAATTGGAAAATGCAAAAATAAAATATATTAAAAAAAAAAAATAGCCCTTACACAGCCTGCAGGTGTGTTTTGGGTCATTGTCCTGTTGAAAAATAAATGATAGTCCTACTAACGCAAACCAAATGAAATGGCGTATCGCTGCAAAATGCTGTCGTAGCCATGCTGGTTAAGTGTGCCTTGAATTCAAAATAAATCACCAACAGTGTCACCAGCAAAGCACCCCCACATCATCACACCTCCTCCTCCATGCTCCACGGTGGGAACCACAAATGCAGAGATCATCCATTCACCTACTCTGCGTCTCACAAAGATGGAGGTTGGAACCAAAAATCTCAAATTTGGACTCATCAGACCAAAGGACAGATTTCCACTGGTTTAATGTCCATTGCTCGTGTTTCTTGGCCCAAGCAAGTCTCTTCTTCTTATTCGTGTCCTTCAGTAGTAGTTTCTTTGCAGCAATTCGACCATGGCCTGATTCACGCAGTCTCCTCTGAACAGTTAATGTTGAGATGTCTGTTGCCGATTTCTGACGCTGGTAACTCTACTGAACTTATCCTCTGCAGCAGAGGTATCTCTGGGTTTCCCTTTCCTGTGGCGCTCCTCATGAGAGCCAGTTTCATCAATAGCGCTTGATGGTGTCTTAAAGTAATGATGGACTGTCGTTTCTCTTAGCTTATTTGAGCTGTTCTTGCCATAATATGGACTTGGTCTTTTACCAAATAGGGTTATCTTCTGTATACCAACCCTACCTTGTCACAACACAACTGATTGGCTCAAATGCATTAAGGAAATAAATGAACTTTTAACAAGGCACTCCTGTTAATTGTAATGCATTCCAGGTGACTACCTCATGAAGCTAGTTGAGAGAATGCCAAGAGTGTGCAAAGCTGCCATCAAGGCAAAGGGTGTGTCACGCCCTGGCCTTAGTATTCTTTGTTTTCTTTATGTTTTTTAGTTAGGTCAGGGTGTGACATGGGGAATGTATGTGTTTTGTAGTGTCTATGGGGTGTTGTATGTGTATGGGGCAGAGTAGAGTATAGTTGTCTAGTTATGTCTATGGCTGCCTAGATTGGTTCTCAATCAGAGACAGCTGTCATTCATTGTCTCTGATTGGGAGCCATATTTAAGGCAGCCATAGGCAGTAGGCTTTTGTGGGTAGTTGTCTATGTTCTATGTTGCATGTGTGCACTTAGTTCTGTTTAGCTTCACGATCGTTTGTTTTGTTCATTTTGTAAGTGGTTGTTTTTTCCTTCATTAAAGAAGATGTATTTTTCACGCGCTGCGCCTTGGTCCTCTCTTTCTCAAGAAGATGATCGTGACAGAACTACCCACCAACCATGGATCAAGCAGCGTGAGAGGAACCAACAACAGCGGCAAAGAAACCAGGACTCGTGGACATGGGAGGAAATATTGGACGGAAAAGGACCCTGGGCTCAGACAGGGGAATATCGCCGCTCTGTTGAAGAGAGGGAGGCAGCTAAAGCCCAGGAGCGGTGGTATGAGGAGGCAGCAAGGAGACGTGGCTGGAAACCCGAAAAGCCTGTGAGTAAACCCCAAAAATTTCTTGGGGGGGGGGGGGGGGGGGCTAAAAGGGAGAGTGGCGAAGTCAGGTAGGAGACCTGCGCCCACTCCCTGTACTTACCGTGGAGAGCGAGAGTACGGGCAGACACCGTGTTACGCAGTAGAGCGCATGGTGTCTCCTGTACGCGTGCATAGCCCGGTTCGGTACATTCCAGCTCCACGTATCGGCCGGGCTAGATTGAGCCGGATGTCATGAAGCAGGCCCAACGCATCTGGCCACCAGTGCGTCTCCTCGGGCCGGCTTACATGGCACCAGCCTTACGCATGGTGTCCCCGGTTCGCCTACATAGCCCGGTGCGGGTTATTCCACCTCCCCGCACTGGTCGGGCGACGGGGAGCATACAACCAGGTAAGGTTGGGCAGGCTCAGTGCTCAAGGGAGCCAGTACGCCTGCACGGTCCGGTATTTCCGGCGCCACCTCCCCGCTCCAGCCCAGTACCACCAGTGCCTACACCACGCACCAGGCTTCCAGTGCGTCTCCAGAGCCCTGTTCCTCCTCCACGCACTAGCCCTATGGTGCGTGTCTCCAGCCCAGTACCACCAGTGCCTACACCACGCACCAAGCCTCCTGTGTGTCTCCAGAGCCCTGTACGCACTGCTCCTTCTCCCCGTACTCGCCCTGATGTGCGTGCCCTCAGCCCGGTAACACCAGTGCCGGTACCACGCACCAGGCCTATAGTACGCCTTGAGAGTCCAGTGTGCCCTGTTGTTGTTCCCCGCACTAGCCTGATGGTGCGTGTCCTTAGCCCGGTACCT
This sequence comes from Salvelinus namaycush, assembly GCF_016432855.1. Lineage (NCBI taxonomy): Eukaryota > Metazoa > Chordata > Actinopteri > Salmoniformes > Salmonidae > Salvelinus > Salvelinus namaycush. Next base: position 59,093,316 of record NC_052310.1, read on the forward strand.
CCAGTTCCGGCACCACGCACCAGGCCTACAGTGCGTCTCAGCCGGCCAGAGTCTGCCGTCTGCCTAGCGGCGCCTGAACTGCCCGTCTGCCCAACGGCGCCTGAACTGCCCGTCTGCCCAACGGCGCCTGAACTGCCCGTCTGCCCAACGGCGCCTGAACTGCCCGTCTGCCCAACGGCGCCTGAACTGCCCGTCTGCCCAACGGCGCCTGAACTGCCCGTCTGCCCAACGGCGCCTGAACTGCCCGTCTGCCAAGCGCCGCATGAACTGCCCGTCTGTACTGAGCCTTCAAAGCCGCCCGTCTGCCATGAGCCTGCAAAGCCGCCCGTCTGCCTTGAGCCTTCAGAGCCGTCCGCCAGACAGGAGCCGCTAGAGCCGTCCGACAGACAGGAGCCGCTAGAGCCGTCCGCCAGACAGGAGCCGCTAAAGCCTTCCGCCAGACAGGATCAGCCAGAGCCTTCCGCCAGACAGGATCAGCCAGAGCCTTCCGCCAGACAGGATCAGCCAGAGCCTTCCGCCAGACAGGATCAGCCAGAGCCTTCCGCCAGACAGGATCAGCCAGAGCCGTCAGCGAGCCATGACCAGCCAGAGCCGTCAGCGAGCCATGACCAGCCAGAGCCGTCAGCGAGCCATGACCAGCCAGAGCCGTCAGCGAGCCATGACCAGCCAGAGCCGTCAGCGAGCCATGACCAGCCAGAGCCGTCAGCGAGCCAGGATCCGCCAGAGCCGTCAGCGAGCCAGGATCCGCCAGAGCCGTCAGCGAGCCAGGATCCGCCAGAGCCGTCAGCGAGCCAGGATCCGCCAGAGCCGTCAGCGAGCCAGGATCCGCCAGAGCCAGCCAGCCAGGATCCGCCAGAGCCAGCCAGCCAGGATCCGCCAGCCAGTCCGGAGCTGCCCCTCAGTCCGGTGCTGCCCCTCAGTCCGGTGCTGCCCCTCAGTCCGGTGGGGTTAATTTGGAGGAAGCTACCAAAGCGGGTATTGACAATGGTGGAGTGGGGGCCACGTCCCGCACCCGAGCCGCCGCCATGATGGGGCCCACCCCGGACCCTCCCCTTTCTATTTCAGGTTGTGCGGTCGGAGTCCGCACCTTTGGGGGGGGGGGGTACTGTCACTGTCACGCCCTGGCCTTAGTATTCTTTGTTTTCTTTATGTTTTTTAGTTAGGTCAGGGTGTGACATGGGGAATGTATGTGTTTTGTAGTGTCTATGGGGTGTTGTATGTGTATGGGGCAGAGTAGAGTATAGTTGTCTAGTTATGTCTATGGCTGCCTAGATTGGTTCTCAATCAGAGACAGCTGTCATTCATTGTCTCTGATTGGGAGCCATATTTAAGGCAGCCATAGGCAGTAGGCTTTTGTGGGTAGTTGTCTATGTTCTATGTTGCATGTGTGCACTTAGTTCTGTTTAGCTTCACGATCGTTTGTTTTGTTCATTTTGTAAGTGGTTGTTTTTTCCTTCATTAAAGAAGATGTATTTTTCACGCGCTGCGCCTTGGTCCTCTCTTTCTCAAGAAGACGATCGTGACAGGGTGGCTACTTTGAAGAGTCTCAATTATAAAATATATTTGGATTTGTCTAACACTTTTTTTGGTTACTACATGATTCCATATGTGTTATTTCATAGTTTTGTTGTGTTCACTATTATTATTCTACAATGTAGAAAATAGTAAAAATAAAGAGAAACCCTGGAATGAGGTGTGTCCAAAGTTTTTATTGGTACTTTATATATATTATTAATATTATTTTGGTTGGAAATTTGTCCGCAGGGCTACAAAAGGGGGAGGGCCACCAGTTGCCCAAACCAGTAGCCTATAGCAGCTAGAGCCCTGTGACCGGTGCTGGCCTATCCTGTATTACCATATTACTGTTGCAGCAGGAGGAAGAACGGAACTTTTTCATCGCTACTCCGCCAATAACGCACTATAATGACTCACTCACTGTTTATTGATAAAGGGTTCTATATGTGGTAATGTAGGCTATAGGGTGTTTTTATAATAGTATTTCGTAGGTTTCAGGAACAATAGCTGTTTAGATATCTTGCTATGAGACTTTGAAGACAGTGACTGTCCGTCTTGGTCATTGTCTATTGGTCAGTGTAATCTCCTGGGCTAAATTTAGAAATGTGGGCTTTTGTTGTGAAGGGGGCAGGGGATGGGGAAGAGCAGAAGAGGGAGGAGAGGACAAGATGGGAGGGGAAAGGGGGGGGAGGGGAAAGGGGGGGGGGCTGGAGGAGAACACAGAAATGACAGGAGAGGAAAGGATAGATGGGTAGGGGTGGAGAGAAGAGGAGATAAGGAGAGAGGAGGGTAGACAGGAGAAGGAAAATAAAAGACAGGAAAAGGAGGTGGTAATGATGAAATGAGAGGGGGAAGGGAATCAATAGGAATTGAAAGAAGAGGCAGAGGAGATGGGGAGAGGAAGGAGAGTAAAGTCAGAACCAGGTCAGCTCTTCCTAAATCTGTTATGTCGAACCTCTTGCTGAACCCTTTTCCACTGCTACTTACAGGGTCAGTTCAATACAGAGTCCTGAGCAGGGCCAACATAGGCCGTAGAAATACGGAAAAAGGTGGTTTCTTTTCATGACAATGTCATCCAAGTAAAGCACAAATGAGTGAAAGGTCGGCAAATATATACGTTTGGTTCAGATTTGGTCCGGTCTGGACTGCCCTTGATTTCAACGTCCACAGACATCCGGACCAGACTATATTTGGTCCATAGATGTCTATAATTAGTTCAGACTTGGTCCGGTCCAGATCAAATTTGAACCAATCATAGACATCTATGTTTCACAAGTTTGAATAGCACAGTACAGCACAATACAATACAGTAGAGCACAACATATTACAATTCAGTACACAGTACAGTAAAGAAAAGTAGAGTACAGTACAACACAGTAGAGTACAGTAAAGTATAGTGTACTGTACCCTACTTTACTCTAATGTACTCTGCTCTACTGCTGCTTACCTATTGCAGATTCAGTCTTCCCAGCCTGGTGCAGGTCTACAATTTTGTTTCTGGTGTCCTTTGACAGCTCTTTGGTCTTGGCCATAGTGGAGTTTGGAGTGTGACTGTTTGAGGTTGTGGACAGGTGTTTTTTATACTGATAACAAGTTCAAACAGGTGCCATTAATACAGGTAACGAGTGGAGGACAGAGGAGCCTCTTAAAGAAGAAGTTACAGGTCTGTGAGAGCCAGAAATCTTGCTTGTTTGTAGGTGACCAAATACTTATTTTCCACCATAATTTGCAAATAAATTCATTCAAAATCCTACAATGTGATTTTCTGGATTTTTTTTTTCTCATTTTGTCTGTCATAGTTGAAGTGTACCTATGATGAAAATTACAGGCCTCTCTCATCTTTTTAAGTGGGAGAACTTGCACAATTGGTGGCTGACTAAATACTTTTTTGCCCCACTGTACATCAAATCAAATGTTATTTGTCACATACAACAGGTGTAGACCTTTCTCGAAATGCTTACTTACAAGCCCTTAACCAACAATGCAGTTTTAAGAAAAATAAGAGTTAAGAAAAGTATTGACTAAATAAACGAAAGTAAAAAATAAAAGAGCAAAAATAAAATAACAATTACAAGGCTATATACAGGGGGTACTGGTACCGAGTCAATGTGCGGGGGTACAGGTTAGTAAAGTGACTGGATATACTGTATAATAAACAGTGAGTAGCAGAGCTCCAAGGGGAAAAAAGAGGGGGTGTCAATGCAAATAGCCATTTGATTAACTTTTTGAGGATCTGAGGACCCATGCCAAATCTTTGATTAATTGTTCAGCAGTCTTATGGCTTGGGGGTAGAAGCTGTTAAGGAGCCTTTTGGACCTAGACTTGGCGCTCCGGTTTCAGCTTGCTGTGCGGTAGCAGAGAGAACAGTCTATAACTTGGGTGACTGGAGTCTTTGACAATTTTTTGGGCCTTCCTCTGACACCGCCTAGTATATAGGTCCTGGATGGCAGGAAACTTGGCCCCAGTGATGTACTGGGCTGTATGCACTACCCTCTGTAGTGCCTTACTGTCGGATGTCGAGCAGTTGCCATACCAACTGGTGATGCAACTGGTCAGGATGCTCTCGATGGTGCGGCTGTAGAACTTTTTGAGAATCTGGGGACGCATGCCAAATCTTTTCAGTCTCCCGAGGGGGAAAAGGCATTGTCGTGCCCTCTTCCCGACATTCTTGGTGTGTTTGAACCATGATAGTTTGTTGGTGATGTGGGAAACAAAGAACTTGAAACTCTCAACCCACTCCACTACAGCCCCATCGATGTGAATGGGGACAGGAAGTCCAGGATCCAGTTGCAGAAGGAGGTGTTTAGTCCCAGGGTCCTTAGCTTAGTGATGAGCTTTGTGGGCACTATGGTGTTGAATGCTGAGCTGTAGTCAATGAACAGCATTCTCACATAGGTGTTTTTTTTGTCCAGATGGGAAAGGGCAGTGTGCAAATTGTGGATCTGTTGGGGCGGTATGCAAATTGGAGTGGGTCTAGGGTTTCTGGGATGATGGTGTTGATGTGAGCCATGAGCAGCCTTTCACAGTACTTCAGATAAAGAAGAAAAAATGGAAATCATGAAATTGGGGAGAAAAAATAAATAAATAGTAAAAAAAAATATACACCATTTTTTGGGTTAAAACGGATTTAAGTTTCCCTGCATTAACTTCCCCGGCCACTAGGAGTGCCGCCTCTGGATGAGCATTTTCTTGTTTGCTTATGGCTTTATACAGCTCGTTGAGTGCGGTCTTAGTGCCAGCATCGTTGTGTGCTGGTATATAGACAGCTACGAAAAATATAGATGAAAACTCTCTTGGTAAATAGTGTGGCCTACAGCTTATGATGAGATACTCTACCTCAGGCGAGCAAAAGACTTCCTTAATATTTGATTTCGCGCACCAGCTGTTATTGACAAATAGACACAGACCGACATCCCTTGTCTTACCGGAGTCAGCTGTTCTGTCCTGCCGGCAACTGTATATTATCCATGTCGTCATTCATACACAACTCTTGAAACATAAGATATTACAGTTTTTAATAGTCTTGAATGGAGCTCATCCAGTATATTCTCCAATGATTGCACGTTGGCCAATAGGATGGATGGTGGAGTCGGGTTACCCACTCGCCGACGAATTCTAACAAGGCACCCGGACCTGCGTCCCCTGTATTCGTCGTCTATTGTTCATGCGAATGACAGGGATTTGGGCCTGGTCTGGTATCTGGAGTAAATCCTTTGTGTCTGACTCGTTAAAGATCAAATCATTGTCCAGTTCGAGGTGAGTAATCGCTGTTCTGATATCCAGAAGCTCTTTTCGGTCATAAGAGACGGTGGCAGAAACATTATGTACAAAATAAGTTGCAAACAACCACACAAAATAGCACAATTGGTTAGGAGCCCGTAAAACGGCAGCCATCTCCTCCGGCGCCATTCCCAATACATGCTGTATTCTTGACATAGCTCATCCTATGTAACTACTGCTGTACATACATTTTTCCTACTTACACTACCGTTCAAAAGTTTGGGGTCACTTAGAAATGTCCTTGTTTCTGAAAGAAAAGCACATTTTGTGTCCATTAAAATAACATCAAATTGATCAGAAATACAGTGTAGACATTGTTAATGTTGTAAATGACTATTGTAGCTGGAAATGTCTGATTTTTAATGGAATATCTACATAGGCGTACAGAGGCCCATTATCATAATCCATCATTCCTGTGTTCCAATGGCACATTGTGTTAGGTAATCCAAATGTATCATTTTAAAAGGCTAATTGACCATTAGAAATTACGCAATTATGTTAGCACAGCTGAAAACTGTTGTTCTGATTAAAGAAGCAATAAAACTGGCCTTTAGACTAGTTGAGTATCTGGAGCATTAGCATTTGTGGGTTCAATTACAGGCTCAAAATGGCCAGAAACAAAGGACTTTCTTCTGAAACTCGTCAGCCTTCATTTCTCAGAACAAGAATAGACTATTCCATGCGAGAAATTGCCAAGAAACTGAAGATCTCGTACAGGGCTGTGTACTACTCCCTTCACAGAACAGCGCAAACTGGCTGTAACCAGAATAGAAAGAGGAGTGAGATGCCCCGGTGCACAAATGAGCAAGAAGACAAGTACATTAGAGTGTCTAGTTTGAGAAACAGACAAGTCCTCAACTGGCAGCTTCATTAAATAGTACCAGCAAAACACCAGTCTCAACGTCAACAGTGAAGAGGACTCCGGGATGCTGGCCTTCTAGGCCTTCTTCCTCTGTCCAGTGTTTGTGTTCTTTTGCCCATCTTAATCTTTTATTTTTATTGGCCAGTCTGAGATATGGCTTTTTCTTTGCAACTCTGCCTAGAAGGCCAGCATCCCGGAGACGCCTCTTCAACCTCCTTCAACCTCGTGGCTTGGTTTTTTTCTCTGACATGTCAAATGTGGGACCTTATATAGACAGGTCTTTCCAAATCATGTCCAATCAATTGAATTTACCACAGGTGGACTCCAATAATGTTGTAGAAACATCTCAAGGATGATCAATGGAAACAGGATGCGCCTGAGCTCAATTTCGAGTCTAATAGTAAACGGTTTGAATAATTACGTAAATAATGTTTTCCTGTTTTAAAAAAAATTATGAAAAACTGTTTGTCCTTCATCATTATGGGGTATTGTGTGTAGATTGATGAGGACATTTTTTTATTTAATCCATTTTTGAATAAGGCTGTAATGTAACCGTGGTCCCGTGTGGCTCAGTTGGTAGAGCATGGCGCTTGCAACGCCAGGGTTGTGGGTTCATTCCCCACGGGGGGACCAGGATGAATATGTATGAACTTTCCAATTTGTAAGTCGCTCTGGATAAGAGCGTCTGCTAAATGACGTAAATGTAACAAAATGTGTAAAGTCAAGGGCTCTGAACACTTTCCAAATGCTCTGTATGTGCAGTTGAAATTTGGCCATAGAATCAATGACCGAAAAATACATATTTTCAACATCTGTAAATGATGTATTTTCAACATCCGGAAAATACGGATTTTTGACGTCCGTAAAGTATGTATTTTCACTTTTCATTAAGCACCTAAAATGCACCTGATTTTAAAGTCCGGAAAATGCTTCTTTTCAACGTCCGGAAAATACATATTTTCACCCTTCATTTAGCACCTAAAATGCACCTGATGTCAACGTCTCTGTGTACACTACGTTTGAAACAATTGTATTGACTGTAGTCTTCCATTGCCCTAGTTTGAGCCCAAAGCCTTTGTCCTCTGCTTCTTCCTGTGTGTGTCTGTCCAGAGGATTACCTCGCCCGCCCTGTCCTCCCAGGTCTGCAGATTGGCAGCAGCGTTTTCCAATACCTAATGCACCTGTTTAGACTGTAATTACTTTTTCATAATTTAAAAGATCTAGAAGCTCTTTGCTGCTGTAACCTATTTACTCATATTGGTGACACAGCTTGCAATAAAACTTACACACAGGTACACAGGCACATGTTGTCTTTCCCTGGTGGAGATATCCACTGAAGTACTCATACTGTTTACAGTATAAGGCCAGGAATTTTTCCTGTTGACGGATTCAGAAAAAAGCTCCTGTACCTTACTATATTGCATCATTAGGACGAGGAAAACTTTTCCCTGATCACATGAGCTGTCCTGGAAAAACTTCTGACCGTGTACAATTTACCAGCATAATGGCATTAATTCTCAACAACAAATCTTCTTTTCAGATTGGGCTAAGTCCTTGGTTATTACTGTCATATGGTGCATTTTAATGCCGAGAATGGCTCAGAGGGAGATTGGTCTGGACAGCCTGAGCTGATGTGATTCTGCCAGTCAAATTCCCTGTGAAGAGATGAGACAGTGTGTTTTTGTTTTCCCCTGATGCTAAAACCCTGTCAGTCTGTGTCTGGCTGCTGCTTCTGACCCCACATACACTCCCAATGCACCGACACACACACCCGCCTCACACACTCTCACCTTAAACTCACCACACACACTTGCAGCCACTCTGGACGCCCACACACACTCACCTCACACACTCGCCAGACACTTTGGTGGCTCCGCAGACCACACACTTCCTACACACACTCTCTCTGCACACTCGTGCGGCAGCTCCTGACACATCTCATCCCAGCTTGTCTCTAAAGCAAATCCACAGCTGGTTATGGAACTAATTGGTGTTGCTCTTGGAACCTATTCTAACGAAATTCTTTGGACAATGATTCAATTACATCTCGAGACCGAAGACGAAAGCTCATTCAACGAACTCTGTGACTGTGAGAGGTCGCCACTCTTTCTCTCTTGCTTTATCTCTTCCCTTAACTCTTCCATTCTCTCCTTCTATCCGTCATAAGTATTCTTCTTTCTCGGTCGACGAGGAAGGGACGGGCTTAATATTTATTTTTCAAATGGTAAACGTTGGGATGACGTGACAGAGGAGGTGTTTGTGTGTTCCAGGACTATCATGGGACCTCACGGCATCAACCGGGCCATCGAGAGATTGGAGTTCTGTGACTGCAAGAAGGGACTGGGTCAGTATAAAACTTCACCTCGTATGTGATGTGCATTATGAATACATGTAGCTACAGTGAGTGTATACATGTATAATGTTTTATCAGGCTATAACTGGAGCCCAGAGGTTTCCCTGGTCAGGTTATGAAGGAAAAACTATTGGCCCTAGCAATGAATGTTTATTATAGCAAGTCTAAGGGTGACATTTCCCCCCGCAAAAACTAGCTAACACACCGCAACCTTCTAAATAATAGTAGCTCCGATGTTGTACCTCGAAATTGCCCTAAATGTACTATCTGCTAGTTAGATAGAAGACCCCATAGATTTTATCTACTGGTGGTTCATATACACTACCAGTCAAAAGTTTTAGAACACCTACTCATTCAAGGGTTTTTCTTTATTTTTACTATTTTCTACATTGTAGAATAATAGTGAAGACATCAAAACTATGAAATAACACATATGGAATCATGTAGTAACCAAAAAAGTATATTTTATATTTGAGATTCTTCAAATAGCCAGCCTTTGGCTTGATGACAGCTTTGCACACTCTTGGCATTCTCTCAACCAGCTTCACCTGGAATGCTTTTCCAACAGTTGAAGGAGTTCCCACATATGCTGAGCACTTGTTGGCTGCTTTTCCTTCACTCTGCGATATGACTCATCCCAAACCATCTCAATTTGGTTGAGGTCGGGGGATTGTGGAGACCAGGTCATCTGATGCAGCACTCCATCATTCTCCTTCTTGGTAAAATAGCCCTTACACAGCCTGGAGGTGTGTTGGGTCATTGTCCTGTTGAAAAACGAACATGTGCGCTATCGTGCATAAATGTATTTTGTCCCCCTACACCAAACGCGATCACGACACGCAGGTTAAAATATCAAAACAAACTCTGAACCAATTACATTAATTTGGGGACAGGTCGAAAAGCATTAAACATGTATGGCAATTTAGCTAGTTAGCTTGTACTTGCTAGCTAATTTGTTCTATTTAGCTAGCTTGCTTTTGCTAGCTAATTTGTCCTGGGATATAAACATTGAGTTGTTATTTTACCTGAACTGCACAAGGTCCTCTACTCCAACAAATTAATCCACACATAAAACGGCCAACCGAATCGTTTCTAGTCATCTCTCCTCCTTCCAGGCTTTTTCATCGTTGAACTTATATGGTGATCGCATCTAAACTTTCATAGTATTACCACGACTATGAAAAACATTATTTTGCGACGCTCGAGCACGCGATGTGTCCAGTCTGGTCAGCATGTTACTTCTGTCCCTTGTTTCTCATCCAGGGTTGAAAATCATAGGTGGCTACAGAGATCAAACACGGGAAGAGTTTGGGATCTTCATCAAGCGGGTGTTACCGGGAGGTCTGGCTGCTCAGGATGGTACGTTAATGTCTGGTTGTTGTTGTTTTTTGTTTTGTATCATTTACTACTATGTTGATAATAGGGCTGTCAAAGTTAAAGCATTAATTACAGTTAACTTTTGACATTTTTAATGCTGTCATTTTTTTGGAAGCTGTTAATGGCATCTCCATTTCTTCACCCAAGTCTGTTTCCTCATGGACCCTTTTAATCGCAGCACACACACACACGCTCTGCTCTGCTCACTGAGGTGTAATATTAACTGGTGACTGGGTCCAAGGTATGGACCATCTATATCCAGGTTGCATCCGGTGTATACAGACAAACATTTTAATTTAGCACTCAGTGCGCACAGCGAGCAGCGTGAGCAGCAACGCCATCCCAAAAAATGGCAGACATTGGATGAATATAACATTTTAATATCTTCGGCTGTGAGTGATGGAAAAAAAATAGACTTCAGCCACAATTATTTGAATAATTCAATGGATGTTTTGTGCACAAAAGTGATGTCTAAAGTGTCTTATTAGGAATTTTCCAATCTGACTTCTCTATGTGGCACTCTATGGAAATTGTCTTTCTGGGCCGGGTGTCAATTAAACTGCAGTACTGAAGCAAAACTGTAGGAGCAGTCTAAACCGTGCTTCTAGACCAGAACACTGCCCCCCTTGGCTGTGCTGTGTGCTCTTAGTCTTGGCAGCTAACAGCTCCTGGAGAACTTAACGCAAGTAGAACACTGGCCAGCTCATCCTCCTCGGGAAGATGACATCATGAAACAGTCTGTGTGAGATAGATACAAGTTTGAGGTGGAGTTTTTTCTCCAATGTATGCTTTGGCCACAAAACGAGTATAGGATGAGTCAGCAGCATTATTTGGGTATGAGTTAACAGAATATTAACTTTTAAAAGTGTGATTTTTCCCTGGACAATTACTTTAAGCAAATGATCCCAATTCTAGTAGTAGCAGCTTGTGACTAGTTCATGTTGAAGAACATGGATAAGTAACCTAGCTTAGGCTATATTTTAATAGCTGTATTATATTTTTACATGAACTCAGACTTGGCTGAGCTGTTGTTATTGTCTTAGAATATAGTTTTTTGTGTTTTCTTCCCCTATATTAAACAAATATATTATTCCTACAACCCAATGTCAAATCAAATTTTATTTGTCACATGTGCCATATTTGTCACATGTGCCGTAGACCTTACCGTGAAATGCTTACTTACAAGCTCTAAACCAACAATGCAGATCAAGAAATAGTGTTAATAAAATATTTACTAAATAAACTAAAGTAAAAAATTGGATTACATCAAAATAATAAGATAAGATATTTACATAACAATAACGGACTATATAAAGGGGGTACAGGTTAGTCGAGGGTAATTTGTAAACTGACTATGCATAGATAATAAACAGCGAGTAGCAGCACTGTATAAACAAAGGGGGGGGGGGGGGTGTCAATGTAAATAGTCTGGGTGGCCATTTGATAAATTGTCCAGCAGTCTTATGGCTTGGGTGTAGAAGCTGTTAAGGAGCCTTTTGCTCCAAGACTTTCCGCTATGGTACCGCTTGCAGTGCGGTAGCAGAGAGAACAGTCTATGACTTGGGTGACTGGAGTTTTTGACAATTTTTTGGGCCTTCCTCTGACACCGCCTAGTATATAGGTCCTGGATGTCAGGAGGCTTGAACCCGGTGACGTACTGGGCCGTACGCACTTCCCTCTGTAGCGCCTTACGGTCAGATGCAGAGCAGTTGCCATACCAAGCGGTGATGCAACCGGTTAGGATGCTCTCGATGGTGCAGCTGTAGAACTTTTTGAAGATCTGGGGACCCATGCCAAATCTTTTCAGTCTCCTGAGGGGGAAAGGTGTTGTCGTGCCCTCTTCACAACTGTCTTGGTGATAGTTCGTTGATGATGTGGACACCAAGGAACTTGAAACTCTCGACCCACTCCACTTCAGCCCTGTCGATGTTAATGGGGACATGTTCGGCCCTCCTTTTCCTATAGTCCACGATCAGCTCCTTTGTCTTGCTCACATTGAGGGAGAGGTTGTTGTCCTGGCACCACACTGCAAGGTCTCTGACCTCCTCCCTATAGGCTGTCTCATCATTGTCGGTGATCAGGCCTACCACTGTTGTGTCGTCAGCAAACTTAATGATGGTGTTGGAGTCGTGCTTGGCCACGAAGTCGTGGGTGAACAGGGAATACAGGAAGGGACTAAGCATGCACCCCTGAGGGGCCCCAGTGTTGAGGATCAGCGTGGCAGATATGTTGTGCCTACCCTTACCACCCTTACCACGATTAACTCAATATTCTTTTTTGTTGTTGTTTGAAAGCCCTAGTTGATAAACAACCTCTGTTGCTGATGATGGCAAAATACTCTCTCTCTCTCTCTCTCTATTCCAGGACGGCTTAGAACGGGCGACCTCGTTTTGGAAGTCAATAATATGAGTTTAGGAGGACGAGTAACCAACGAGAGGTAGGTCAGTAGTGCACAGTGGTAGACTCTGAACCTAAGGTGTGAATGACGCTATACTAGATCTCTTGTTTATTCTTACTGATCCTTAACTTATTAGTCTCTAAAGCATGTTTCATTGACTTTTGTCTTTCAAACATGTTTTCAATCAATCAAATCAAATGTATTTATGAAGCTCTTTTTACATCAGCAGATGTCAGTGCTATACAGAAACCCAGCCTAAAACCACAAACAGCAAGCAATGCAGACGTAGAAGCACGGATATAATCTACTTGAATCCCACACGTTGCATAAAAAAACAACTGGAATTTCTACATAGAGGGCTATGATGTGTATGTCTACTGTATTAACAGTGCATTGGGAAAGCATTCAGACCCCTTGACTTTTTCCACATTTTGTTACATTACAGCCTTATTCTAAAATGGTTTAAATAGTTTTTACTCCCCTCATCAATCTACACACAATACCCTATAATGACAAAGCAAAAACAGGTTTTTCAAGATTTTTGCAAATGTCGATTTTTTTTTTTTTTTACATAGGTATACAGACCCTTTACTTTGTTGAAACACCTTTGGAAGCGATTACAGCCTCGAGTCCTCCTGGGTATGACACTACATGCTTGGCACACCTGTATTTGTGGAGTTTCTCCCATTCTTCTCTGCAGATCCTCTCAAGTTCTGTCAGGTTGGATGGGGAGTGTCGCTGCACAGCTATTTGCAGGTCTTTCCAGAGATGTTTAATTGGGTTCAAGTCTGGCCTCTGGCTGGGCCACTCAAGGACATTCAGAGACTTGTCCCGAAACCACTCCTGTGTTGTCTTAGCTGTGTGCTTAGGGTCGTTGTCCTGTTGGAAGGTGAACCTTCGCCCCAGTCTGAGGTCATCAAGGATCTCTCTGTACTTTGCTCCGTTCATCTTTCCCTCAATCCTGACTAGTCTCCCAGTCCCTGCTGCGGAAAAACATCCCCACAGCATGATGCTGCCACCACCATGCTTCACCGTAGGGATGGTGCCAGGTTTCCTCCAGACGTGACACTTGGCATTCAGGCCTAAGAGTTCAATCTTGATTTCATCAGACCAGAGAATCTTGTTTTTCATCGTCTGAGTCCTTTAGGTGCCTTTTGGCAAACTCCAAGCGGGCTGTCATGTGCCTTTTACTGAGGAGTGGCTTCCGTCTGGCCACTCATCATAAAGGCCTAATTGGTGGAGTGCTGCAGAGATGGTTGTCCTTCTGGAAGGTTCTCCCATCTCCAAAGAGGAACTCTGGAGTTCTGTCAGAGTGACCATTGGGTTCTTGGTCACCTCCCTGACCAAGGCCTTTCTCCCCCGATTTCTCAGTTTGGCCGGGCGGTCAGTTCTAGGAAGTCTACTGCTTCCAAACTTCTTCCATTTAAGAATCATGGAGGCCACTGTGTTCTTGAGGGCCTTCAATGCTGCAGACATTTTTTGGTACCCTTTCCCAGATCGGTGCCTCGACACAATCCTGTCTTGGAGCTCTACGGACAATTCCTTTGACCTCATGGCTTGGTTTTTGCTCTGACATGAACTGTCAACTGTGGGACCTTATATAGACAGGTGTGTGCCTTTCCAAATCTTGTCCAATCAATTGAATTTGCCACAGGTGGACTCCAATCAAGCTGTAGAAACATCTCAAGGATGATCAATGTAAACAGGATGCACCTGAGCTCAATTTCGAGTCTCATAGCAAAGGGTCTGAATAATTATGTAAATAAAGTATTTCTGTTTTTATTCATTTATTTTTTTATACATTTGCAAAAATTTCTAAAACGGTTTTTGCTTCGTCGTTATGGGGTATTGCATGTAGATTGATGAGGACAAAATGTGGAAAATATCAAGGGGTCTGAATACTTTCCGAATGCACTGTATGTCTGAAAATGTTATGTCCGGTTGGAGCACCAACCTGTGTGTTCCAAATGGCACCCTATTCCCTATGGGCCCTGGTCAATAGCAGTGCACTATAAAGGGAATAGGGTGCCATTTTGAGACACATAGTTTCCTGAACCTGAGTGTTGTGTTAAAACTGCTCTCCTCTCTCCTGTGGTCCTATAGGGCGGTTGATATCCTCCGGTCAGCGTCAGCCTCCAATCACATGTCTCTGATGGTTGCCAGGGACGATGAAAGCAGGTAACCAAGGCTGACTTTATTTAATACATTTAATTATTTAATATATATATATATATATTATTTTTTCTCATCAGAAGTTTTGCCAGTCTTGGTTGAAATTATTTATACTTTGGAGCATTTAACCAATCATTTCAAACTCTTCTTAGAAGTTCCAATCCTGACCTCAAAGAACAGTAAAGAAAAATGCAACACACAGTCTTTTCTGATTTGTGCTGTGTCACTGTGTGAAGGAGTTACACTATGATAATCACTGGACCTTTTTGCTCTGAGATGAACCTGAGAAACCTCAAGTGTGGAGTCTATGCCCTACTATTTTTACACTAACTTACACGCAGCTTGGCGGCTGTATTTCACATTATAGTACACCTACTGAAATTTTTTCTTTTTTAAACTTTTTTGACAGGGAGTCAATGCTGAGACCAAGGTCTCTTTTTCAGATGAGCCCTGTATAGCACAACAGTGTGTAATATAAATACGGTCACTTCAGCATGTACTGTGTAATGACATACAGTACAATACCGTCAGATTGAAGTTATTACACTTTTAAAGAAGTATACACATAGGAGTAAAATTGGTACAGCATTCTCACTCACAGGTGCAACAAATATTGCCTCTTACAAGGCACGCCTCAAAATATGTTAAGGAGCCAGAAACAACAATACCATGCGGTCAAAAGGTTTTTGGCGTTCTAAAAATATGGTACAGTACTGTGTTCTATGGGGTGGAATTACAGTACCTTTTGAAATACAGCAATATTCTCACAATGCACCATCATTTTACAGCATGCTGTTGTTAAACATTTTAAAATGTTTCATGGTTGATAATACCTCAAATTACTGTATAAATGACAGTTTTCCATTGCAGTGTAGTGCTTAGCCTCTGTGAGGTTGTGTGTAGTCTATGTACGGTAGGGTGCACTACATCAGAGTACTTCCTCATTGTTGTCACTACTGAACGAGGCTTAATCTTGTTAGGAGCTGAGTGGTTATAAACCCCTTGATTTGTTTTTGATCAATCTAAAAATAGGGTTAATACAGTAAGAACATTAAGGGGCTTTGGTAGTGTTCGCTCATAAACAGACAAGGCGTCCCAAATGGTGCCCTATTCTAATATTGTATTATCATATATAATAATATAATGTATAATATATATATTATATATAATATACTTTTTGGAATATTATATTCCTAACCAGAGCCCTGGTCAAAAATAGTTCACTATATTGGGAATAGGGTGACAGAAACAGAGAGTTTAGGGAAGAAAGGTAGAGTGTTGCGTAACAGTGTTTGAGGCCTTGATGTATAAATAATATAATACTACATGCCATTAACAGGACGCTTTTATCCAAAGTGACTTACAGTCATGTGTGCATACATATGTCCAATGTGCAGATTCAGAAAACGGCTTATGACAAGACAGATAAAGCACATTCATTCATAGCTGCAAGGGTGTTTGTTTGCTTCTGTTTGCTTCTATTGCATTTGGCACTCTTTTCAGAATACTTCATAGTTATATTAGAATGATGCCAATGAGAGATAGCCAAAGTGATCTATAGAACCCAACTAAAGTTCATCAATCAAGACTTGATCTGAAAGCAGAGCTGCTCTGAAACAGAGAGCTCAAAGCAGTGTTGTTTTTGAGACCACCTGAAGTGAGACCGATTCAAGACCAAGACTGGAGCAAATTGAGTCTGAGTCAAGACCAAGACCGGAGGGGGGGCGAGACCGAGTCAAGACCAAGACCAGAAAAATGCAAATTAAAATTCAAGACCATGATTGTAAAATGTCCAGTATTTCTGAGTTCATATTTCAGAACAACATGGATTCTTTAGACATTCAGAATAGTGAAAACATGCATGCTGAGGGAAAACTACAAATTATTACTAACCCAAACACAGTGGGGAACAATGGGCCTTCTACACCTGCAGAGGATTTATAAAATAATGATTATAATAATAATAATGATAATTATATTATTATTTTCAATGATGTTCTGATTTTATCTCTTCAGTTTTTGTTGGAAAGTGAAAAGAAGAGAAAAAAAGATCCATTCAGGAATTTCTTTGGGGGAGATAAATCTAGCTAGCTAATCTAGCTCGGCCATCAGAAGCTAGATAAAGGCACCTATTAGGGCAACATTTTGGAGTGACAGTGGAATCAACCAACCAAATTTTTTTTAACCCACTTTTTTCTCCCCAATTTCATGGTATCCAATTGTTAGTAGTTACTGTCTTGTCTCATCGCTACAACTCCCGTACGGGCTCAGGAGAGACGAAGGTCGAGAGCCATGCGTCCTCCGAAACACAACCCAACACAGCGTGCATCCAACCCGGAAGCCAGCGGCACCAATGTGTCTGAGGAAACACCGTACACCTAGCGGCCTGGTCAGCATGCACTGCGCCCGGCCCGCCACAGGAGTCGCTAGTGCACGATGATACAAGGATATCCCTACCGGCCAAACCCTCCCTAACCCGGACGACGCTAGGCCTATTGTGCGTCGCCCCATGGACCTCCCAGTCGCGGCCAGCTGCGACAGAGCCCTGGCTTGAACCCAGAGTCTCTGGTGGCCTTAGACCACTGTGCCACCCGGGAGGCCCTCAACCAACCACATTTTGACTTAATGGGTTGGACCATTTTTACGAAAACACATGGAATATTATGCCTTCTTGAAGGCAAACAGGTCACTGCACAATAGCTAGTGCAGGTGTTATCAAAAATGATGTCGCTAATTTGTTAGCTTATCCCTTTTAAAGAATAACTTTAAACAATAAGTTATGTTTCAAATAAACATCATCTGGTGAGTGGAACTGTGTTTGTTATTGCATCCCGCTTGACGTTGTTAGCCATCTCTTTGAAAATAACTTGTGTGTGTGAAACATTGTTGCATTTAAAGTGGAACTGACAGCATTTTAGCAACATGAAATCTTATTAAAATCTGTTCATATACATCCCCAGGAAGAATATGACAATTTCTTTTACATTTTCTGCAAGCGACCACTTAAATATGGTCACGAATGGAATTACGTATCCTAAGGCATGTGTGAAAATTCTATAGCAATATAGAGTGGGAAAGCTGACATGCGTTTGGACAATTAATAGACATTGCAGTAAATAAAACCGAATAAAAACATCTGTCTTGTCCAGGAACGGAGTCTACACAGACTGTAGCCAATCAGAGCTACAGTAGGCCTTTAAAGAAGCAAGACATTTGCCACACGGGCCTGCCATCATTCACTTTGAACCTTACTGTGTGTTTACAGGAAGTTACAACAGCGCAACGTTAGATTATTAGAACGCATTCGCCAAAAGCCACAAAATATACCTGAATGGATTTCTGCAAATATGTAAACACCACGGGAGTCCTCTTACATTTGGAAACTTTACAGTACTGATCAAACAACCATGAAAAGGTATGCTCTCTCTCCCTCAGTTATGCACATCAACAAGATCAACAACTATGCTAGCCAGAGCAAGGTGAGCTAAATCTAAAGAAGGACCATTAGATAAAGCCTCTTAAATTTTTTTAGCTAGTTGGCTGTCAAATTTGCACTGATAAACGATGGGGAATTGTAGCCTCCTCATCCTTCTGCAGCTTGCCTGCCTATGCATGCTTGTCCCAACCAAGCACCCAAGCTAACTGGCTAAAGTTGGCTAGCTTGCTAGATAGCTACTTTCAGACACAAATGAGAGAACACCTCATTCTAACCATTTTACTTGCCGTAGCAGAGCTGGTTAGGCTGTTTACATGGTATCTAGAGCGTTCTTGAGTAACTATTACTTTTTTTTTTACCTGCGCTTACTGACTGTAAATAGCCAGCGTGAATTTGTGAACACAAGAGATATGCTAACTAGATAACAGTCGATCAAGTTCTTGCTATCTAACCAAATGACACCTGCATCTCTAGCTGTGTATAGCCACTGAAAAATGATATGAGGGGGAAAAGTCAGTCCCTCACCCACTCCTCCAATGGCATGACATGACATCCTCCTAGCAGCTAGCTAGCTAGCGATCTAGCTACCATTAGGCTCCGTGTTTTTAGCTTGCTACATAAATAGATACACAAGCATATTAGCCACGTTATGACTGACTTGTGATCATTGCCCTTGCTAGTTTTATTGTATTAACATTCCCAGCATTCGTTACATTTGTTTGTTTTTGTCCAGAATATCGAGTCATTAAAACTGAAACAATGTACCAGGCCAGCTATGATTTACAACCTGATAGCAATATTTTTTGGACTACCAAGAAATGTATTGGTGAATTATATTAATCATGCATTGAACTGCATCCATCTATTCTGCCAACAATGCTTTAGTTTACCTCATGGAACGTTGAATCAAATAGAACCTATTTTTAAAACCTCTTATAAAGTTGGTTTTCTAGCATAAACTGGGAATTTGATATTTTTGACTGATATTATGATTGTTTGTTTGTTTCATATCTGCAAAGTAGTTAAAATGCTGTCAGTTCTACTTTAAACTTCAGGTCACCAGTTACTTTGTGTGCTAAACTTGACATGCTTTTTGCAATGGGAATTAATAGTTGTAAATTTCGATTGGGAAATGCTTAATGGACGTGTTTTTGTATTCTTATGATTGGGACCTATTGGCTGATTATGTCCAAGTTTATGGACTGCTTATCCTTTAACATCATGCTGTGTGTGACTGCTGTCTTTCCTTCGGCCCTATGCAGTGGTGTAGTGGTGCCTGGAGAAGTGGGTATACTCACATTTTGCCATAAAGTTCCCAAACGGCCAGCCTAGTGAAGGAATGGCACCCTGTGTGAAAAATCCTATGTTTTCCTATGTTTTTTCAATTTTATTTCCACTCTCAAAATCACTTAAAAAAATTATTTTTGACCATACATTTTTTATATATTTTTTCTAAGTCCACAACAATACCACAAACAACATCAATCAGGTTGGGTGGGCCTGGCTCCCCTGTGGGTGAGCCTCTGTCCCAGGCCCATCCATGTCTACGCCCCTGATGCACAACGCATGATGACAATTGTGCATCAAAAATAGCCTACTAACCAACACTTTGCACAAAACTTTTTCAATACCTGGTTTGCATACTGGTATATATAAATTCCTACCCTACCGGCTACCGATGTCATTCTTCTGTGAGCTGCACACTTGCTGCCTGATGATGATATTCCGTTGAAACTAGGCTTTGTGTGCGGCGCGCATGTGAATATACAGTATTTCACGTCCTTTGTGATTGTGAAGGCTACTTTGTGCATGATTTCTCTTTTGTACTACATCATTGATAAGTCGTATACCTCCACTACACTACTTTGATATGCATCAGTAAGGATTAAGAAGTGAGTTTACGCAAAGCCCACTGAAAAAAAGTGGGTATATGGTTTATAGCTGCTTAGACCTTCCACTAACGTTACACCATTTTGTGTTTTACAAAAAGTGTATTCTCCTACATGTGTGCGCTGATATTACGGTTGCTTTCTTTTTATAATCACGAATCTGTCACAACCTGAAGGCCTGGTCTCGGGAAGAAATTATGAGTCCTTATTGTCAGAGACCGAGTACAAATGTATCCTACACGAGACAAGACCGAGACACTCAATATGTGGTCTCGAGACCGGACTACAACACTGGCTCAAAGCCAGGTCAGTAATATTTCCTCAGAATGCTGTGATGAGTCATTCAGTTGGTTACAGTTAAACAATTCCCTAGCATCCTCTGTGACTAGTTCTAACTGCTGAGGAAAGGTCTCCGTCCTCTGTCTCTCTCTCCTGTCACGTCTCACCCTGTCTTGAACACCGGGCCTGACATAAAGGGACCTGGCACTTTGCTAGGCTCTGTGCTTTTCATTGTTTGTCAGCCACGTTAGTCACACCCAACGGCCCAACCGCCAGACAGCCAGACAGATACAAGCTGACATATTAGGGACAGAAGACTGTCTGTCTGTCTGTCTGCCGGGCCCATTATGTCCTGAAGTGGACCCTTCTCTTCCAGAAAAAACCAAGGTGAAGAACCTACAGATTAGATAAACTAGAATGACAGTCTCATTCACGTTGCACAAAAAGAGTTGAGTAAACCACACCCCAAAATATTCAAATGAGCTGCCACCCCTACATTTGAATTATCACGAAAAGATGAAAGAACCCTTTTCTGAAGGGCAACCAACCACTGAAGGGCTCAATGGGTTCTTTGGGTCAGTATGGTTCCACAAAGAACTCTCAAGGAACCCTCATCTTTTAGTGTCTATGGCACAAAACTGAATCCCAGATCAGACAGTTGGTGGCAAGAGGTCAATCCCTCTCTCCAAGACATACTTATTAGGTTATGGCTGGGCTCCAAGCACCTAGACTCTTTACCTGAACTCTTAAGACAGTAGACTCTTTACTGCAAGATTAAACTGGATTAGCAGCCTAATCTGATATAGCTCAAATAATCCTAATCTCAACCACTGACAAAGAAGTCACTTTTAATGAGTCCGCGCCCGTCAGATGTCACTGGGAATCAATGTCTCTCTGACCATGGGAGGGAGACAGATCTACTGCACTGTTTCTATGGGTAGGTAAATTGACAGTGTGGGTCTGTGTTTGTGTGTGTCTTCCAGGCGGGAGTTCATAGAGTTGATGAATAAGTATGGTTCTCAAAGCAGTTTTAAAGGAAGCTCAGGGAGAGTCTCCCCTACACAGCTTTCTACAGGTGAGTTTCTGTACCTAGGACCTTTGTATCCCAAATGGCTCCCATTTGGGAAAAGGGCCCTCTTTAAAGGTAGTGGACTATATGGTGCCATTTGGGACTCATCCACTGTACCTAAGACCTGGTTATCCCCCGTTCCCCTCCTCATCTCCATGTAACACTATAGTCTCTTAACCATTATCTTCCTACTTTCACACTCCTTCTAATTCTCATTAATTTACCCTTTCACAATCCTTACTCTCATCCATATTCACAATTGTTTTCACCTTCTCCAACTGAGTGCTGGCACAGCTCCTCTCGCAATCCGCCTCCCTCTCCAAACATCCTTTCACCCACACTCAAATTCAACACGGCATTATTTAAAATAATAGAGCACTGAATCCTACCTTGAGATATGCATGAGAACTTTGGGCAACAATGTGGCTAACATGTGTAGGTGTTTCTCTATGCTAATCAAAAGAGCTGTTTTTACACCTCACAATGTGTGATTCATTATTGGCTCCTGTACCAATGTCTGTCATCGATCGGAAGTAACAAACCCCTTCTCTGTCTGTGTCTCTGTCTCTATCCTTCTCACTCCTTAACCCCCTTTCTCTCCGCTCCATTCTCTTTCTGTCCCTGCCCCCCCTCTCTTCCTCTCTCTCTCTGCTCTCTCTCTCCCTCTCTTCAGGAGGCAAGACAGACACGGCCTCCTCCTCTTCCTCTTCTAGATCTACCAGTCCCACCAGCCAGCTCCTCAGCCCTAAAGAGGGGATCACAGCACCCCCTTACACCCCTGGACCCCTCTATACCACTGGGCCCCCCTATACATCGAACCCTAACACAACCCCTACACAACACGTCTTCAACAAGTATGTGTCAGTCAGAAATAGAATTAGACAGTTGAAGCACCGGGAATATTGCACTTGTTGTCACTGTCTGTTTGTCCTCATAATTTAAAATCCAGACAGAAGGTTTTTTCCAAAGAACCAGATAGATATATGGCCAGGTTATATCTCCCTGATGTCCTTGTGTCACTAAGATAGATTGAAAGGTTGTAACAGTTTATCCTTGATATCCTTTTATATAAGATCTAGTTGTGTAACACAAAACAATATATTGAATGTGTGCATGCTGCTGAACAGTCACGTTGCTCTCTGACAGAAGAGAAACCCTCACATTTATAGAAGGAGAGAGATAAAGAGACAAATACAAAGGAAGAGATATTTGTTCAGGGACAGCCTGAATGAGACCTGTATGTTTATTTAATCATGCTCACAGTCTGTGCGCTAGTCTGAGATACTGCCCACTCTCACTTCCTCTTCCTCTCTCCCTGACTGCCCCTTTCTATCTTTCTCTTTTTCCCTGCCCTATTTTATACATCTCTCTCTCTCTCTCTCTCTCTCTCTCTCTCTCTCTCTCTCTCTCTCTCTCTCTCTCTAGCGACAGCGTCATTCAGTTGATATGCGTCTCAAAGGGAACAGGCCTGGGCCTCATCATCAACGGCGGAGCTAACCGAGCCGAGGGACCAATGGTGTTGATTCAGGAAATAATACCTGGAGGAGACTGCCAGAGGGTGACTTGTCACTATGTTTAACTTTTGATACAGGGGGAATCAGGTGTTATTAATGGGGTTTTGTGGGAAGACATAAAGTGTGAGACAGGAAAAATATGTGTTGGTGTAACTGACAATGACCATGTTTTTTATAGTCAAACTATAGGCTAATGAACTAATGATATTCTCTATCTGCATTCCAGGACGGTAGACTACAGCCAGGAGATCAGCTGGTGTCGATTAATAAGGAGTCGTTAATTGGAGTGACCTATGAGGAGGCTAGAAGTATCCTGACACGCACCAAACTCAGGTGGGGCGCACCTGTATGACTTTACCTGAATATGTATTGACAGGATAAACCTCCTGAGGTCTACCACCTTGTTTTCAAGGGGTTCCTGTATAAAGATACACTAGAAGAAGAGTAAACACGTTCATCTCTACTGTAGTAATTGTGTGAACTGTAACCTAGGATGCGTTCATGGCACCCTATTCTTTAAATAGTGCACTACTTTTGACTTGATCCCTTTGGGACCTGGTAGAAAATAGTGCCATTTGGGATGTATCCCTATTTACTACATTACAAGTATTCCAATCCATTCTCATTTCTCTGTCCTTCTTCAGACCAGACCCTACGGTGGAGATAGCGTTTATGAGACACAGGTCTTCCTCCAGCTCTGCTTCCTCCAGCAGTGGCCCCCAGAGCCCTATCACCCCCCAGGGCCCAGTCAGCGGAGCCCCCGCAGTGCCCCCCATCAGGAGAGAGACCCTGGCCGTGCTGGGGGCCCTGCCTCCCCCTGCATCACTGCTCCAGCACAGGAGAACCACACTCCCTGCAGCCCTCCCTGGGGTTCCCCTGGTGGTGCCCAAGATCACCTCCACCCCCAACCCCGCCAGCGAGGCCCTGCCATCTGTCAACCTTAGCCAGGTTAGTGGCTGAGGCTCGAACACACGTTCAACGCACACACACCCACACACACCAGTCTTCTGTGAATTTGGTTATTCCTCCTATATGGTATTAATGGTTGGTGTGGTTGGTGTGGTTTGTGTGGTTGTGTCCTGCAGGTTCGAATGAGAACAGAACAGACGTGTGTCTCCTCCCCCCGTCAGAGTCCCAGCACCACAGATGCCAAGCCTGGTGAGAAATCTGTCTATCTGTCTTTCGCTCCTCCAATTATTTCTTTCTCCCTCTCTCTCTCTCAGCCTCTCTCTCTCAGCCTCTCTCTCTCAGCCTCTCTTTCTCTCAGCCTCTCTCTCTCTCTCTCCTTCTTTCTTCTTCTCTCCCTCTTTGTCTCACCTTCACATTTGCCTCTGGGCTAATATAACTATTCTGACATTTCTTAAAGCAGCAAGACCAGAAAGTTGTTGATGTACATTTGGGAACATGGTGTCCCATGGCTTTAAGACATGTTCCAGTCCCACCCTTACATACAGTACACCTACACTTTGAATGCATCCCAAATGGCACTCTATTCCCTATGTAGTGCACTAATTTTGATTAGGGCCCATAGGGCTCTGGTAAAAGGTACTGTACTATATAGGGAATAGGGAGCCATTTGGGAACCCAAACTCTGATAAATATATCAGACACTGTTGCGTTGGTACATAGAGAAGATACACAGCAAATTATCCAGCCTAAAAAATATTCAATTTCACACTGAGAGTGTTACTATTTGAATAAGGCTTTACACTTAGCAGTGTGTTAATGTAACACTTCCGGTGCATATATGGGTCCACAGACTCAACATTTTCAGTGTTGATTTAACTCTGTTTGTTTTTTAGCACTGGAGATTTGGCTGTGTAGACTGGTAGGACAGATGTAGCGTGGTGTGGCGTGCAGCCAGGAAGGAGGAGATCGAGTGAGGCGGGAGGCGCTTCATCTGAATGTGTCAAAACAAGACATGTCTATTAGGTGGAAAAAGGCTAATCTGGCCTTGGATGTCTAGTCTACACAGTCTAGGGGACATTTTGTCCCACACTTGGACCTGGAGGTGTCAAAAACAAGACACTGTCATCTTCCGGATGGAATCCCTTCTCAGAATAATGTTCTTTGTGCAGCTTTGGTATGATGATGAGTGGGGAACCAGGGGAAACCCAGGGAGGGCTGTCTGGATGTTCTGTGTTGCTCAACATGTTAATGATCAGTTGGTGCAGCCATATAATCAGATATGACTCCTGTGCACATATTTTAAATGTTTACTGCATTTGTCAACGTAACCTAAAACTGTTTTACATACATTGTCTACCTTCTTTACCTATACTAATTACCTGAACTACCTCGATTCACCACTTCCAAACTTTCAATTTGTTATAATAATAATAACAACATATACCATTTAGCAGATGCTTTTATCCAAAGTGACTTACAGTCATGCTTGCATACATTTTACATTCAGGTGGTCCCGGGAATCAAACCCATTATCCTACCGTTGGAAACGCCATGCTCTATCAACAGAGCTACAGAGGACTATATCTGTATCTGTCTGTCAGAGGACTGTACAAAGGACTGCATCTGTCTGTCAGAGGACTGTACAAAGGACTGCATCTGTCTATCATCTTGCTATGTCGTGAGCTTGGTAGATTTTTAACAAATATAATGTGGGGGTTTGAAAAGCTGTGAAGCAGAGCCGTCCATCAGAATAGTAATTTCCTCCCTCGTTCTTTCTGTCTTTTCTCCTCTGTGCCTTTCTCGCTAATTATGCCTCGCTCCAGACTCTGTGATACTGTCTGTTTACACCTGTAGCTCACCTGGGGTGCGTTCAGTTCACTTAAACGTTTGCTACATCGCTGAGCGTTTTTAACTGAACGACACATTTTCCCCAAACTTTCTTGTACTGAAAAGACTTTGAGATACGTTGGGTCCTTTTGGTGGGTGTGCTGGGGTGTGGCTTGAAGCAACGAGTGATGCATTTAAAGAGCAAGGGTGCATTTTGAACCCATAACCCAACCCCTCCCCATTTTTCAACTGGTCGTTCAGTTCAGTACCGTTTTCGTTCAATTGAACGTTCTATTACACTTTTATGTACTGAACGCAGCCCTGTTCTCTCTCTCTCTCTCTCTCTCTCTCTCTCTCTCTCTCTCTCTCTCTCTCTCTCTCTCTCTCTCTCTCTCTCTCTCTCGTAAATGCAATAAACATAAGTCATAAACATCAAAGAAGAGATACATTAACACCTCACCTGTGTCCCGATACTCAGAATCCTACCCTGCCTGTCAGCCAAACAGCATCCAGCACACACCACACAGGAAGTGCTCCCTCAGCTCCATCAGTCGCCTCAAACTGGAGAGGCTGGAGCAGGTCAGTGTGTGGATGTGAAAGTTTGTGTATTTGTTAGCGTGTATTGGTGAACTGTACGGTCAGGTCCATAATGATTGGCACCCTTGATAAAGAGCAAAAAAGACTAAATAAAAATGACAAATAATGAGCTATATTGTATGCACATAAAGATGTTATACTAATACAATAGTTCAGAGAAAGAGCTTTTGTTTAACAAATAATAACTGTATGACTCACAGGAGGCTGGTGGCACCTTAATTGGGGTGGACGGGCTTGTGGTAATGGCTGGAATGTAATGAGTGTAATGGTATCAAGCACATAGTTTCTATGTGTTTGATACCATTCCATTCGCTCTGTTCCTGCCATTATTATGAGCCGTCCTCCCCTCAGCAGCCTCCACTGGTATGACTGTATGTGCCTGTACCTGAGGATTTGTGAGTATGTGTGTAGGAATGTTTGTGATTGTCTTGGTGTGTCTGTAGATGTCTGTGTACAGTATGGATGTGGTTTGATGCTAGGGTCATTGCAGTGTAATGCTTGTGTTGACTTTGACCCCTCCCTGCAGAGGCACTGCTCAATAAGCTATTACTGCTGCTGGCCAGTCATTTGCTCTGGCCTAATCAAATGGATGCCTACACTCTTAGAAAAAAATTGCTATCTAGAACCTAAAAGGATTCTTTGGCTGTGCCCATAGAAGAACCCTTTTTGGTTCCAGGTAAAACCCTTTTGGCTTCCACGTAAAACCCTTTCCACAGAGGGTTCTACCTGGAACCCTTTTTTCTAAGAGTGTACAGTCAAGCCAATGTGCATGTTACTGTGTGTGTGTGTGCACGCGTTGTGGTGCATATTGTCCAAGCTGCTCCAATCCCTCTCCCACAACATCATTGCAAAATCGATAGGCAGTATTCACATTCAGCATGCTCAGTCACACTAGCTGTGCGTGTGTTTACTACTCTGTGTGTGTAGTCATGTGTGTATAAATGTGTGAGGGTAGGGTGTGTGTCTTTGATACGGTGTGTGTAAACTCTGTGTGTGTGTGTGTGTGTGTGTGTGTGTGTGTGTGTGTGTTGGCAGGCTCTGGATGCATTAGGACTGAATCCTACGGAGGCACAGAGACAGACGTTGAGGGCCAGACTGCGAACAGACCCTGCTGGGACCGTGGCCTACGCAGGTAAGACTACACTTCACCATAACCTTACCTGATCCTAACTCTAACCCTAAGCTTGCTGGGACCGTGGCCTACACAGGTAAGACTACACTTCACCATAACCTTACCTGATCCTAACTCTAACCCTAAGCTTGCTGGGACCATGGCCTACGCAGGTAAGACTACAGTTCACCATAACCTTACCTGATCCTAACTCTAACCCTAAGCTTGCTGGGACCGTGGCCTACGCAGGTAAGACTACACTTCACCATAACCTTACCTGATCCTAACTCTAACCCTAAGCCTGCTGGGACCGTGGCCTACACAAGTAAGACTACACTTCACCATAACCTTACCTGATCCTAACTCTAACCCTAAGCCTGCTGGGACCGTGGCCTACGCAGGTAAGACTACACTTCACCATAACCTTACCTGATCCTAACTCTAACCCTAAGCTTGCTGGGACCATGGCCTACGCAGGTAAGACTACACTTCACCATAACCTTACCTGATCCTAACTCTAACCCTAAGCTTGCTGGGACCGTGGCCTACACAGGTAAGACTACACTTCACCATAACCTTACCTGATCCTAACTCTAAGCCTGCTGGGACCGTGGCCTACGCAGGTAAGACTACACTTCACCATAACCTTACCTGATCCTAACTCTAACCCTAAGCTTGCTGGGACCATGGCCTACGCAGGTAAGACTACACTTCACCATAACCTTACCTGATCCTAACTCTAACCCTAAGCCTGCTGGGACAGAGGCCTACACAGGTAAGACTACACTTCACCATAACCTTACCTGACCCTAACTATTATTCTACGCAGGCAAGATAACCCCTTACCTTACCTGACCCTTAACCCTTAACCATACACAGGTAACACAGATCATCTCCAGCTATATCTAATCTATACTGTAAAAAGTGGGACGGAGCTGTTGTTCATCTGAAGTGCTTTTTCTGATCGGTATGATCCCAAAAATTGAATGAAAGCTTCTAAATTGCTTTTGTTAAGTTCCCCAATAAGAAACCAAAAATCGTTGCTCAACAGAAATAGGGAACTACCAAATGACGTTGAAAACCAGAACGAAACAGGTGGGGGTTTAAAATTGGTTCTGAAAGGCATCCATGGGGGTGCCTACAGACTGGATTCTGACCAAGCAAACTTGAGTCGGGTCTTAACACACACCCAGTAGATTTGCCTGATATCAGAAACTAAAGGAAAAGAAAACCCACACCAACTTAGGTAGGGGAGTGCAAATAACCGTGGAGCAAACCAAGCAGGTGAGACGAGATAAAAGGATTTGTTTCACAACTTAAAAAGGAAGAGCTAGTGGTATCGCTCTCCCAACATCTCTCATGCTAACTGGAGCACTGGGCCAGCACGGGAAACTAACGACTAACTAACCAGGCGACAGGGGTAACACATCCTGACCAACGAGGAGGATTCCAATCAAGGCAAACCACACCCAACAAAACCAACATCGAAATCGAAAACCAAATCAATCAAAAGCCTATAACACTTTCAACACCTCATGTGCATTCACATTGAATAGTGGTGGGTGCAATGTAGCGGCGGCAGCCTACCAGAAGAGATGGAGGCATGGCCTATTGAAGGGGGGGTGGCCTTCACTTAATTGTTTGGCTACCTTTGAGAGTGAATGTCATTCCAGGTAATGTGTTCTGTTGATGATTTTTTTTATTGTTATAATGTTCACTGCCTGCACTGAATCTTAAATTACAGTACATCTGTGTAAGTATTGTGATACTAAAGAGCCTGGGAAGGTTTCCATTGAGATGGTCACCATTTGGTTACAATATTGTAATATTGTAACCAGATAAAGTGAAACTTCACCGTTAGACATTATTTGGGGTGTTGTTCCAGTCTCCCTACATAATTATGATTGATGAGAGGCGTTTCAGACATAATTATGCACCATAGTGGTATTTGTTTATTTTCACGCTGGGAGAGGTCAACCAATTACGTCATCGGTTGATTGAGCCTGCTGTCTGATCTAAAAAGGAATGAGGTCGAGTTCTGTAGAAATGATTGTGGCCTTTGTGTTCACCGATTGGGATCAAAACGCTAGCAGTGAGTAGATATGGTTGGCCTTCAATAGAGCCATTGGACTTGTCTCAATGATGTTCCTATATGCCACGACATTGCAGGATATCTAGGTTGACACGTTTTACCTGGCTTTGTAAAGACTGCAGTCTGACGGGAGCCCTAGTTCCTTGTCCAATTGTGTTCCCTCCCTCAAAGGCAGGCTTTTCAAAACAGGGGCAGTACTAGTTTCTATGGGTTCACAGAAGCCATGTTAACGTGCACTGTCTATCCAAGATGGCTAAATAATTACAATGGCTGCTTCTGATGATTCCTCTTTCCAAGAAGAGCTGGACTACAAAACAGTCTTTGATTTTCTTTTACATCGGGACATATAGTGCTATTCATTTGAGCTGTAATATACTGAAGCAGAGTTGAGAGAGAGAAATGAGGAATGCTGAATTGCCGGTGCAATTCAAGTCTGTGCTGCAACGAATTTGATCACGGACAGTTCTTACTGGAGAGGGTCACTGCAAACCCCATGGATCGTGTGTGTGTGTGACAGACCATCAATGTTTCTATGCACACATGGATAGAGGGGTGCTGGAAACATCCTTCAGAACTTCCCAGATCAACTGGAGACGGCAGCATAGACCAGCTGGACCAGGAGGGCAAATGACAAACGAGTAAGTTGTTTTGCTGTCGGTAGCTAGATGGCAATATAAAATCTTTTTACACGAGGCAGTGTTGTTCAGTACAGTATAATTTTGTGATCGATTCGGCCATAACGGGGCTTGCTAGTACCATTTACTAGCCAAGTTGAGCTAGCTAGCTTTGTTTGCTATACCCAAAATGTACTGTAGCCTAACATTATAGCTAGCTAGCCTAGCTAGCCTCAGTGCATCTCATTAGGAGCAAAACTGGATAAATGTTTTGATGGTGATGACGAAGAGTAAAGGAATGACTTTGGCTTTATGACTCAGATTAGTCTTGGAGTAACTATACCTGTGTGCTGTAGCTAACTAGCTAGCTCACATTTGTCTGTGAGATGTCTCATATTCTACACCATGCTGCTACAGTAAGAAATCAGTCATTACACAACGATTGCCCATGAAAGTCTAATAGCGTTTTTGTCATTCTCTTACAGACAATACAGATTGGTGGTTTACAGATTATTTTTGGAGTTTGTTTTACGCGGGGAGAAGCTAGGCAGAGGGTATTGAATCCCCTTGCCTGCGTGTGTTGTTGGTGCCATTCAAGCAATTTATCCCTCACATGATGGACAGTCTGTTGGATACAATGAAGTTGATGACTTAAGGGAATATGTGGAAGGTTGTTAGTGGAATTAAATAATTCCTCTAATGTACTCATTAATTAAAATCAATCTGTCTCTTTATAAGAATTTGTAAGATACTTATTAACATAAAATAGACAGGATACAGTCTTATTAAAATTAGATAATAGTATTTATTCTCTGAGCACGCTACCATTTGACCATAAACAACAGTTTATATACAAGATATGACGTCATAGGTTACAGAATAAATCTCCTCCTCCTGACCAATATAAAACAGGTTCAAAAGTTAATTCCAACTTCCCAGCGCCCACACATGACACACAATATAATCTATTCTCCTGAAGGCTCACTATAATTTATTACCACTTTAGCAGACAACTCAAGATAATGGAAGACCTAAAAAGTTACTCACTGCCTTATCTGAACATCTCAGGGCTAAGTTGGGTCAGTTCAACCATAGTTTAACGACCCTTTTTGCTTACTTTATAACCCACAGCACAAATCTCTTTCACTAAGCGTGCAGAGTTCAATTAGTTATAGTTTTATCTAAATCTAGAAATTGTTTTAGTTATTATTTACAAAATTCCTAACAAAGGTCCCATAACAACAATCTCCCATTGTATCTAAGTGGCTCCGAACACCACACTGCATCACCCAAACACACCATATGCAAGTATTCCCTTAGTAGAACTGTAGTGTTTAATATAGGCGATAGTAGTATATTTTCCTCCTACTGTATATATGTCATACATTGCCATAACTGTACCTGCATACTGCTGTGTAAACTCATTTCATCTTGAAAACAAGCCATGAAAGAGCAAGATAGCACCGACAGACATGACAACTCTGCTTCTAGCGCCTAAGCAACTTCGCAGTACTAGCCGGCTAGTGATGGCACCTTAGAGGCTGCTGCCCTATGTACATAGACATGGAATCACTGGTCACTTTAATAATGAACCACTAGTCAATAATGTTTACATACTGCTTTGCTCAATTCACATGTATATACTGTATTCTACTGTATTTTAGTCAATGCCACTCTGACATTGCTTATCCTAATATTTATATACAGTGCATTCGGAAAGTATTTAGACCCCTTGACTTTTTCCACATTTTGTTACTTTACAGCCTTATTCTAAAATTGATTAAATAATTGTTTTCCTCATCAATCTACACACAATACCCCATAATGACAAAGCGGA
Organism: Salvelinus namaycush; assembly: GCF_016432855.1. Lineage (NCBI taxonomy): Eukaryota > Metazoa > Chordata > Actinopteri > Salmoniformes > Salmonidae > Salvelinus > Salvelinus namaycush. Next base: position 59,124,947 of record NC_052310.1, read on the forward strand.
AACAGAAATTCCTTATCTACATAAGTATTCAGACCCTTTGCTATGAGACTCGAAATTGAGCTCAGGTGCATCATGTTTCCATTGATCATCCTTAAGATGTTTCTACAACTTGATTGGAGTCCACCTGTGGTCAGTTCAATTGATTGAAGATGATTTGGAAAGGCACACACCTGCCTATATAAGGTCCCAAAGTTGACAGTGCACCTCCTCAGGGAAGTGACCAAGAACCCAATGGTCACTCTGACAGAGCTTCAGAGTTCCTCTTTGGAGATGGGAGAACCTTCCAGAAGGACAACCATCTCTGCAGCACTCCACCATTCAGGCCTTTCCGGAAAAGTGGCCAGATGGAAGACACTCCTCAGTAAAAGGCACATGATAGCCCGCTTGGAGTTTGCCAAAAAGGCACCTAAAGGACTCTCAGACCATGAGAAACATGATTCTCTGGTCTGATGAAATCAAGATTGAACTCTTGGCCTGAATGCCAAGCGTCATGTCTGGAGGAGACCTGGCACCATCCCTAAGGTGAAGCATGGTGGTGGCAGCATCATGCTGTGGGGATGTTTTTCAGCGGCAGGGACTGGGAGACTAAGCGGGGTCGAGGGGAAAGATGAACAGAGCAAAGTACAGAGAGATCCTTGATGAAAACCTGCTCCAGAGCACTCAGACTTGAAACCGATCGAACATCTCTGGAGAGACCTGAAAATAGCTGTGCAACGAGGCTTCCCATACAGCCTGACAGAGCTTGAGAGGATCTGCAGAGAAGAATGGGAGAAACTCCGCAAATACAGGTGTACCAAGCTTGTAGCGTCATACCCAAGAAGACTCAGGGCTGTAATCGCTGCCAAAGGTGCTTCAACAAAGTACTGAGTAAAGGGTCTGTATATTTATGTAAATGTGATATTTCACTTTTTTATTTAATAAATAAATGTGTAAAAAATTCAGAATCTGTGTTTGCTTTATCATTATGGGGTATTGTGTGTACATTGATGAGAAGGGGAAAAAAACGATTTAATCAATTTTAGAATAAGGCTGTAGCGTAACAAAATGTGGAAAATGTCAAGGAGTCTGAATACTTTCCAAATGCACTGTATTTCTTAATTCCATCCTTTTACTTTTAGATTTGTGTGTATTGTTAGATATTACAGCACTTTTGGAGCTAGAAACACAAGCATTTCGCTACACCCGCATTAACATCTTCTAGATATGTGTATGTGACCAATACATTTTGATTTGTCTACTTATTTGCTACATTGACAGAGTAATGTACTGTTTTTTATAAACATCTTTACTTGCCAACAAATTAAAGTTTAAATGATACACCAACTCCCTGCATCATTTGTTTTAGCATTAAGATTGTAGTTAGTTACTTCCAAATACATTTAATGAATATCACATTAATTGATCCAGAAGTTGAAGTCACCACTTTAATGGTTTCTAATGCAGCTGGAACCATTTAGTCACTTGTCAGTACACTTGTAAAAAATATGATATAAAACACCATTATATACATATGTACAGTTAGCAATATCTATACCACAATGCAGTTGTGAGTATACTAGGCTTTTTATATCAGTGTTTCCCAACCCTGGTCCTCGGGTACCCCCAACATTACACAGTTTTGTTGTAGTCCATGGCAAACACAACTCATTCAACTCATTGAGGGCTTAATGATTAGTTGACAAGTTGAATCAGGTGTGCTTGTCCAGGGTTAAAATACAAGCGTGTACTGTTGGGGGTGCTCGAGGACCAGTGTTGGGCAACACTGTTCTATATTACATTACAACATCAGTCTAACTGAATATATATGAGGTGTTGGCAAAATGTTCTTCGGCTGGTGATGTACCAGTCAAAAGTTTGGACACACCTACTCATTCAAGGGTTTTTCTTTATTTTTACTATTTTCTACATTGTAGAATAACAAGGAAGACATAAACTATGAAACAACACATACGGAATCATGTAGTAACCAAAAAAGTGTTAAAAAAATGAAAATATATTTTAGATACTTCAAAGTAGCCACCCTTTTCCTTGATGACAGCTTTGCAAGCTCTTGGCATTCTCTCAACCAGCTTCATGAATGCTTTTCCAAGAGTCTTGAAGGAGTTCCCACATATACTGAGCACTTGTTGGCTGCTTTTCCTTCACTCTGCGGTCCAACTCATCCCAAACCATCGCAATTGGGTTGAGGTTGGGTGATTGTGGAGGCCACGTCATCTGATGCAGCACTCCATCACTCTCCTTATTGGTCAAATAGCCCTTATTCAGCCTGGAGGTGGGTTGGGTCATTGTCCTGTTGAAAACAAATGATAGTACCACTAAGATGGGATGGCGTATCGCTGCAGAATGCTGTGGTAGCCATGCTGGTTAAGTGTGCCTTGAATTCTAAATAAATCACAGACAGTGTCACCAGCAAAGCACCCCCACACCATCACACCTCCTCCTCCATGCTTCACGGTGGGAACTACACATGCGGAGATCATCCGTTCACCTACACTGCATCTCACAAAGACATGGCGGTTGGAACCAAAAATCTCAAATTTGAACTCCAGACCAAAGGACAGATTTCCACCGGCCTAATGTCCATTGCTCATGTTTCTTGGCCCAAGCAAGTCTCTTCTTATTATTGGTGTCCTTTAGTAGTGGTTTCTTTGCAGCAATTCGACCATGAAGGCTTGATTCACGCAGTCCTTTCTGAGGCTGGTAACTAATGAGCGTATCCTCTGCAGCAGAGGTAACTCTGTGTCTCCCTGTCCCGTGGCGGTCCTCATGAGAGCCAGTTTTATCATAGCACTTGATGGTTTTTGCGACTGCACAAAGTTCTTGAAATGTTCCGGATTGACTGATCTTCATGTCTTAAAGTAATGACTCTCTTTGCTTATTTGAGCTGTTCTTGCCATAATATGGACTTGGTCTTTTACCAAATAGGGCTTTCTTCTGTATACCACCCCTACCTTGTCACAACACAACTGATTGGCTCAAACGCATTAAGAAGGAAAGAAATTCCACAAATTAAGTTTTAAGAAAGCACACCTGTTAATTGAAATGCATTCCAGGTGACTACCTCATGAAGCTGGTTGAGAGAATGCCAAGAGTGTGCGAAGCTGTCATCAAGGGAAAGACTGGCTAATCTCAAATCTCAAATATATTTTTATTTGTTGAACATGTTTTTGGTTACTACATGATTCCATATGTGTTATTTCATAGTTTTGAGGTCTTCACTATTATTATACAATGTAGGAAATAGTAACAATAAAGAAAAACCCTTGAATGAGTAGGTGTGTCCAAACGTTTGACTGGTACTGTATATACACTGCTCAAAAAAATAAAGGGAACACTAAAATAACACATCCTAGATCTGAATGAATGAAATATTCTTATTAAATACTTTTTTCTTTACATAGTTGAATGTGCTGACAACAAAATCACACAAAAATTATCAATGGAAATCAAATTTATCAACCCATGGAGGTCTGGATTTGGAGTCACACTCAAAATTAAAGTGGAAAACCACACTACAGGCTGATCCAACTTTGATGTAATGTCCTTAAAACAAGTCAAAATGAGGCTCAGTAGTGTGTGTGGCCTCCACGTGCCTGTATGACCTCCCTACAACGCCTGGGCATGCTCCTGATGAGGTGGTGGATGGTCTCCTGAGGGATCTCCTCCCAGACCTGGACTAAAGCATCCGCCAACTCCTGGACAGTCTGTGGTGCAACGTGGCGTTGGTGGATGGAGCGAGACATGATGTCCCAGATGTGCTCAATTGGATTCAGGTCTGGGGAACGGGCAGGCCAGTTCATAGCATCAATGCCTTCCTCTTGCAGGAACTGCTGACACACTCCAGCCACATGAGGTCTAGCATTGTCTTGCATTAGGAGGAACCCAGGGCCAACCGCACCAGCATATGGTCTCACAAGGGGTCTGAGGATCTCACCTCGGTACCTAATGGCAGTCAGGCTACCTCTGGCGAGCACATGGAGGGCTGTGAGGCCCCTCAAAGAAATGCCACCCCACACCATGACTGACCCACCGCCAAACCGGTCATGCTGGAGGATGTTGGAGGCAGCAGAACATTCTCCACGGCGTCTCCAGACTCTGTCACGTCTGTCACATGTGCGTGTGAACCTGCTTTCATCTGTGAAGAGCACAGGGCGCCAGTGGCGAATTTGCCAATCTTGGTGTTCTCTGGCAAATGCCAAACGTCCTGCACGGTGTTGGGCTGTAAGCACAACCCCCACCTGTGGATGTCGGGCCCTCATACCACCCTCATGGAGTCTGTTTCTGACCGTTTGAGCAGACACATGCACATTTGTGGCCTGCTGGAGGTCATTTTGCAAGGCTCTGCTGCTGGGTTGTTTCCCCCCTACGCCTCCTCCACGTCTCCTGATGTACTGGCCTGTCTCCTGGTAGCGCCTCCATGCTCTGGACACTACGCTGACAGACACAGCAATCCTTCTTGCCACAGCTCGCATTGATGTGCCATCCTGGATGAGCTGCACTACCTGAGCCACTTGTGTGGGTTGTAGACTCCGTCTCATGCTACCACTAGAGTGAAAGCACCGCCAGCATTCAAAAGTGACCAAAACATCAGCCAGGAAGCATAGGAACTGAGAAGTGGTCTGTGGTCACCACCTGCAGAACCACTCCTTTATTGGGGGTGTCTTGCTAATTGTCTATAATTTCCACCTGTTGTCTATTCCATTTGCACAACAGCATGTGAAATTTATTGTCAATCAGTGTTGCTTCCTAAGTGGACAGTTTGAGTTCACAGAAGTGTGATTGACTTGGAGTTACATTGTGTTGTTTAAGTGTTCCCTTTATTTTTTTGAGCAGTGTATTATTTTGTATTTATGTTATTTATTAAGTTTAACCAAAGGGGAAAGGTAAGTTGCGTGTTGAAAGAAATAGGTTGCAACTAGGTTTGTTAGTAATCAAACATAAAAGTCGGCATTGAATCATATATATTTGGTTTCAACTAGGGTTGCTAAATTCCGGGAACTTTCAATAAATTCCCTGGTTTCCCAGCAATCCTGGTTGGAGATTTGTGGATTTCCTGCTTTTTCCCTTCTTATTCCGGGATTCCTCCAACCAGGATTTCAGGAAAACCAGGGAATTTATTGAAAGTTCCTGTAATTTTTCAACCCTAGTTTCAACAATTATATATATATATTTTAAATGAGAACCTAATTGAAAACTAGCTGATGCAAAAAATGTTAATTGATCCAGAGTCATTTTTTACAGTTGTACCCTCATTTTAACCCTGATCTTTATGCTGACTCTAACTTGAACACATCCAACATTACACTAGCTCCTTAACCTTTACCTTAGCTTTCTAACGCTGACATTTACTGTATCTTACCACTTTACCTTAGCTAACCCGTTCACTATCTGTGGTCGTGTTCTCCTGCTCAGACGTTGCATGCATCAACCCATGATTGCATGTCATTTCATTGACTGTGCCGTCGGGCACCAGATTGCTATAACATATAATGTGGTTAGTTGATACGTAAAATACTTATCCAGGTATTGTAAGATCTGGCATGTGTCAGCAACCACATGAAAAAATACTACAGTTTACTATAGAATACTACAGCACTTACTATAGAATTCTATAGTAAACTGTACAATATAATCCCTACAGGTTATGCAAAAGAGCAGAAGTGCTGAATTATCTGTTCAGACCCCAGTCCTACCTACAGGTTATGGAACATTTGATCTTTTAGTATTTCTCCAGTAGGTTTCCAGAGGGAGAAAACCTCCGCTTTTGTGTCAAAGATAATACAACAAAAACACGATAGTAAATACTACAGTAATGCCTGAAAAAACACCACAGTAAATACTGTAGGGTAGTACAGTCTGCAAAAACACTACAGTTAAATACTGCAGTATACTACAATGTACAAAAACACTACATTAATTACTATAGTATATACTACAGTTTTCTTTACTACAGTATGTATACAATAGTTAACTGTAAATACTACAGTATACTACAGTAAATACCACAGTATCCCGGAAAAACATTACAGTGAATACAACAGTCAAGTATGCGAAAGCACTACAGTGAATACTATAGTATTTATACCATAGTATACTTCTAGTATTTTTTCATGTGGGTTATCTTGACCACACTGATTTTATTGAAAGAGGACATTATAATAAATGTTCTTTCATCCAGAGAACTGCCTCTACAATACATACAGTTGAAGTCAGAAGTTTACATACACCTTAGCAAAGTACATTTAAACACATTTCTTTCACAATTCCTGACATTTAATCCAAGTAAAATTCCCTGTCTTAGGTCAGTTAGGATCCCCACTTTATTTTAAGAATGTAAAATGTCAGAATAATATTAGAGAGAATGATTTATTTCAGCTTTTATTTCTTTCATCACATTCCCAGTGGGTCAGAAGTTTACATACACTCAATTAATATTTGGTAGCATTGCCTATAAATTGTTTAACTTGGGTCAAACGTTTTGGGTAGCCTTCCACAAGCTTCCCACAATAAGTTGGGTGAATTTTGGCCCATTCCTCCTGACAGAGCTGGTGTAACTGAGTCAGGTTTGTCCTTGCTTGCACACGCTTTTTCAGTTCTGCCCACACATTTTCTATAGGATTGAGGTCAGGGCTTTGTGATGGCCACTTCAATACCTTGACTTTGTTGTCCTAAAGCCATTTTGCCACAACTTTGAAAGTATGCTTGGAGTCATTGTCCATTTGGAAGACCCATTTGCAACCAAGCTTTAACTTCCTGACTGATGTCTTGAGATGTTGCTTCAATATATCCACATAATTTTTCTGCCTCATGATGCCATCTATTTTGTGAAGTGCATCCAGTCCCTCCTGTAGCAAAGCACCCCCACAACATGTTGCTGCCACCCCCGTGCTTCACGGTTGCGATGGTGTTCTTCGGCTTGCAAGCCTCCCCCTTTTGCCTCCAAACATAACGATGGTCATTATGTCCAAACGGTTATATTTTTGTTTCATCAGACCAGAGGACATTTCTCCAAAAAGTATGATCTTTGTCCCCATGTGCAGTTGCAAACCATAGTCTGGCTTTTTAATGGCGGTTTTGGAGCAGTGGCTTCTTCCTTGCTGAGCGGCCTTTCAGTTTATGTCGATATAGGACTCATTTTACTGTGGATATAGATACTTTTGTACCTGTTTCCACCAGCATCTTCACAGGGTCCTTTGCTGTTATTCTGGGATTGATTTGCACTTTTCGCACCAAAATACGTTCATCTCTGGGAGACAGAACGCGTCTCCTTCCTGAGCGGTATGACGGCTGCGTAGTCCCATGGTGTTTATACTTGCGTACTATTGTTTGTACAGATGAACGTGGTACCTTCAGGCGTTTGGAAATTTCTCCCAAGGATGAACCAGACTTCTGGAGGTCTCCAATTTTTTTTTCTGGGGTCTTGTCTGATTTCTTTTGATTTTCCCATGATGTCAAGCAAAGAGGCACTGAGTTTGAAGATAGGCCTTGAAATACATCCACAGGTACAGCTCCAATTGACTCAAACATTGTCAATTAGCCTATCAGAAGCTTCTAAAGCCATGACAAATTTTCTGGAATTTTCCAGGCTGTTTAAAGGCACAGTGTATGTAAACCTCTGACCCACTGGAATTGTGAAACAAAAAATTGTTGGAAAAATGACTTGTGTCATGCACAAAAGTAGATGTCCTAACCGACTTGCCAAAACTATAGTTTGTTTACAAGAAATTTGTGGAGTGGTTGAAAAACGAGTTTTAATGACTCCAACCTACGTGTATATAAACTTCCAACTTCAACTGTATGTATAATGTAGCATGTTTCTATTGAAACTATAACAACAGGCAACAGTCTTTTCTGATGTGTTTTTCAGCGATACAAAATGTGCAACAAGCATCTATATTTATAGATTGTGATTATAAAACACATGTTATTACTCTGTGTGCAGACTTTGAGACACTGACACGGGAGCTGTTCAAGCTTCAGTTTGAGGAGTCAGGGGTCGGAGGTCAAGGCTCAAGGTTCGTGTCAGAGGACCTCTCCAGTCTCCTAGAGTCACCTACCAACACGGTAGGAGATATTAATACTGTACACTTTAGCCTCTAGGCTTTTCTTCTGTGAAGACGCTAATGCATTGTAGTTGGTTAAGTGCACATCAGACTGCGAAATTTGAAATTGGTATGAGGATTTGCAGATCTGTCTTATGCTAAGGTGGCGATGGGCAACTCTAGTCCTCAGTGCCTGATTGGTGATACACTTTTGTCCCAGCAAACACACCTGACTCCAATAATCAACTAATCATGGTCTTTAGTTTAGAATGCAATTAGTTTAATCAGCTGTTTCATCTATATGGCTGGGGGAAAAGTGTGACACCAATCAGGCCCTGAGGACTAGAGTTGCCCATCCCTGCACTAACACAGAGTGTTTCTCTATTGTAGCAGTGCTGTTTGCTGTTGTAAACATCCATGTGTAAAGTGTAATAGTGGTTATGGATGTCGACCTGTTGATGCTCTGCTTGAAGGTGATTAATGTGTGTAGTAGTGTGATTGTACAATATATGTTTGCAGTAAAGTCTTCAGTAACCGATATATTAGGGGTTTTGGGACACCCATCTGTTGTGACACCCATCTGTTCCATGCATTTGAACTGTTCCAGAGCTAGCACACCTGATTCAACTTGTCAACTACTGTAATTATCAAGCCCATGTTAGGTGCATCAGGTGAGCTAGTCCAGGACTACAACAAAATTGTGAAATATCTAGGGGTCCCCGAGGATAAGTTTGAAAACCACTGGCCTATATGCATGTGTTCCTATGTTGTAGTGTGTGTGTGTAATACAGGCTGTAACTAAATCATGTAGTAACATGTTATTTTAATGATGATGTTGTGTTCCTGTGTTGATGCTATACATGATGGTAATGCCTGTTTGATGTAAAGCCTTTGACAAGGTGTTAGTCCCATGTTCCGGTGCTGTGATTATGTGTGAAGTAGAGCCTTTATTCATGTCCCTCTGTCTTCCGGTCTCTCCATATCATCCTTCACTGTTAGATCAGCCTTCACTTTCTGTCTAATAATGTCCCTGTTGTCCTGTATCTGTCAGCCTTCACTGTCTGACTCTGATGACCTGGAGGAGATGGAGAGACTGAGGAAAGACCACATCGAGGCTCTGAGAGAGATCAATAAACTACAGGTATCACAGGAGTTAGAGAAATCAAACATTAGTAGGTCAGAAAACAGGAACATTTGTGTGTTGACTTTAGAGAATATATAGACTTAAAAAAAAATGTTCTTGCCGTGTCTCTACATTCTCCAGGAGCAGTTGGCAGAGTCAGAGAGACTTCACCTGCAGATGCAGGAAGAGCTGAACAGGGTCAAACAGGTGATTTTAGTATAGTTTTTCTGGCCTTACACATACATCTGAAGCTCACTTACTGGAAGTTAGCTGGTTTTGTTGAGCTTTTTTGGGGGTGCGTAGCTGTTTGCCTATTCACCAGAGGGCGCTCTGCACAAGCATGCACACTTACATGCGTTTTATTCTGTAGGGTTCTTTGTCTTATGAAGAAGCAGAGAGCAAACCAGACACTTGAGGCCACATTAGGCTGCTGAGGGGAGGACGGCTCATAATAATGGCAGAAACCGAGCAAATGGAATGCCATCAAACACCTGCAGACCATGTGTTTGATGAATTTGATACCATTCCACTCCAGTCATTACTACGAGCAAGTTCTCCCCAATTAAGGTGCTACCAACCTCCTGTGGGCTTGAGTCCAACTGAAGTTTTGTTAACGACCGGCCGTGAAGAGGTAGCATAAGACTAGCATGCAATCTTTTAAATACATGTATCTAGATTACAGTTTATATTCAGCAAGTGATGGCGTTTTCTTGGTCTTAGACTGTGGACTTCATACAATAATACAAGATTGTCCAGGTTTGTATTGTGGATGACCATGTCCGAAATCTGCCTTGCCTACTACTTACTAACGACATACTGTGTACTGTACTAATCTTACTACATACTATTTAGAACGTACTTTTTAGTAAAAACGCAGTAAGCAACAAATATAAACTAAGCTCATCCATACTAAGAATGCATCATGTTTTTTTTATTTAACCTTTATTTAACTAGGCGAGTCAGTTAAGAACAATTCTTATTTACAATGACGGCCTACCCCGGCCAAACCCTAACCCGGATAATGCTGGGCCAATTGTACGCAACCCTATGGGACTCCGATCACGACCGGTTGTGATACAGCCTGGAATCGAACCAAGGTCTGTAGTGACGCCTCTAGCACTGAGATGCGCTGCGCCACTCGGGAGCCCCTAATGTGTAATTGCGTTAATTCCCGCCATTCGTTCATTTTTGTACAGCACGTTCCCTTATCTGATTATCAGCTGTTGTCAAACGCACGTGGGTAGAGAAAGACAATTCTCTTCCTCAACAGTGTGTGGAGAATTCTAGTAGATGAAAAGCCAAAATTAGTATGGCATCCTGGCATTTTAAACATTTACTACATTTGACATTTCACATGCTATAACACTTTATATTTTTGCATACCCAAAAACCCTGCTATTTATGGTAGAATGCAACCAGGGGTATTCGGACACGGCCGATAAACTGATAACCCATGAGCATCACATACTGCATACACCCAACCACATGAGCGTCACATACTGAAACAAACAAACCCCTCATTATGAACTCCTTAATTCGCTACGGGACCCTAGAGCAGTCACACACTCTCTCAAACTTCCCCTCCATGCATGTCGTCATCATTCCTAAGCATCTTTTCTCTGAGTGTGTTGAGAGCACGGGGTTTAAGCACGTACTGTATTGTAGTAGCACCGCGGCAGTACTCACCGTGTGTAGGAGGGAGAAACGGACGGCACCGTGTAGGCTTACTGTATGATGTGTGAGACTACAGGGAACATAGAGGCGGGTGCACCCTAAATAGATCCTCCCTGTATTGTGAGTCATTGACACAGCACTCCTCTTCTTCTCTCTGGTTGCATCCCATCCCAAATGGCACTCTATTCCCTATATAGTGCACTACTTTTGACCAGGCCCATAGTAGAGCACTTAGGGGATAGTGTGTCATTTGGGACTCATCCTCTGATGCATAAAGCACATAGATCAATTTCCAAATGTAATATATCCCAACAGGCACTGGGATAGTAACATATTTATTCGGTTTTTCCATATCCCTCTATCTTCCTCCTGTACATCATGTTCGTCACGACACTGATTGCATATTAAGTAGTCACTACCTGGCTATCAGATTAAGTTCTACACCAGGGCTGCCCAATACTGGTCCTGGAGGCCTGAAACATTTGAGTTTTTTGTTTCTACCTGATAGTTAATTGCACTCAACTGGTGTCCCAGATCTGAATTAGTCCCTGATTTAAAAGGAGAGGATGGAAACCAGAAGTGTTTTGGCCCTCCGGGACCAGGTTTGGGCAGCCCTACTCTACACAGTAACACACGCGTATGCAGACAAATGCACAGGCACAAACACAGTGGGGTCATACTTGCGAACATTAGAAACAGTTAAAATGTAAACTCAGCCAATTAACATCGTTGATTTACTTGCACGTGATAGAACACTATTGTAGCTGGTCCCATCAGATAACCTGGCACACGTTAGTCCTATGCTAAAATCACCAGATGACAGTGATTATTTCCTGGAACAAGTTCTGCATTGGCCAATTACAAATGTAGTTGGACGTGAACAAACCCTTTTTCATAAGAGCACCCTTAACCAAGTCAACCACTCTCGTTATCATCCTACAGATTGCAGTAACAGTGTTAGTTATTTTAAAGAAGTTTATTGCGAGTCCACACTAGAGGAAAGTTATCGTTCTACAGTACACCTGTCAATCCACTGATCAACACATCCGACTGCACACTGTAGGCCTACTAATGCTTTTAGGGTGTGTTAATTGTCAGTGACAACTGCAAATAATACTTCAATTTACGTACAATGAAAAATGATCTAAACTCGTATTTAATTGTAGCAAATCAACAGCAAACGCCGTTTAGCCTGCACATCTTTTACAGCATGTAATTGCTTGCCTCGTTGCTCAAGTGTTTTGCTTTGAATGTCACGTTCCTGACCTTATTTCCTTTGTTTAGCCTTGTTTAGTTGGTCAGGACGTGAGCTGGGTGGGCATTCTATGTTATGTGTTTCTATGTTGGGTTCATTCAACTAGCCTGATATGGTTCTCAATCAGGGGCAGGTGTTTTACGTTTCCTATGATTGAGAACCATATTAAGGTAGGCTGTTCTCACTGTTTGTTTGTGGGTGATTGTTGCTGTGTCTGTGTTTGTTCGCCACACGGTACTGTTTCGTTTTGTTCGTTTGTTCCTGTTCGTGCGTTCATGTTTTATGTTCTCAAGTTCAGGTCTGTTCACGTCGTTTTGTTATTTTGTATCTGTTCTGTTTTTCTGTTTAGTTGGATAATTCATAAAAATTCAATATCATGAACATTCACCACGCTGCGCCTTGGTTCTCCTCTCTTCCACATAAAGACGAGCGTTACATTGAATGTGTAAGGCTTGGAAATAAAGATGGGCCAAACAACTTTTCTCTTCGATTATTGATATTTAATCCAACTGCTAGCTCCACATAGACCATGACAATCTGGGAATATTTATGAACACCAATAACCTTTACCCAGGTCAAGTATTCCATAGAGTAGCCTCGACTTCCAGGCCAGTAGGGTGAAAGCCTAGTAGAGGCTAACCATAGAGACTACGCCCTCTCCTGATGAGGAGACATTAGCATATCACTTTCTACAATTGTAACCTACATCTTGTAGTTTACCTGACATTTGATATAATGACAAAAGTAAACTGGCATGTTCTATTCGCCATCACATGTAGGTGCTTTCACCGGAGAAGCTTTTCCCCAAATAGTCTATTACAAACACAGTAATGGTCTATGCGAAACCGTATTTCCAAAACAACCTTGATCACTCACTTCACAAGGCTTGACAGGGTGGCACACTTTAGACTTAGGCTACCATTCAAATGTAGCCTCGCATATTAGGCCTACACTAATTATGATAGTGTGTTGTGGAGAGAAGTACATGCAAACCCTTGTAAATAAAGATTACGAATACATGAAGAGCTTCTTGTCGGAGTCCCTCTTGCAGACCCAACATAAGATACTGCCTCTGCTACATAAATAATTGTTGCTACTATAGGCTATATTACATACACATGTAGGCTACACTTACACTACCAGTCAAAAGTTTTAGAATACTTACTCATTCAAGGGTTTTTCTTTATTTTGTACTATTATCTACATTGTAGAATAATAGTGAAGACATCAAAACTATGAAATAACACATGGAATCATGTAGTAACCAAACAAAGTGTTAAACAAATCAAAATATATATTATATTTGAGATTCTTCAAATAGGCACCCTTTGCCTTGATGACAGCTTTGCACACTCTTGACATTCTCTCAGCCATCTTCACCTAGAATGCTTTTCCAACAGTCTTTTCCTTCACTCTGCGTTCCGACTCATCCCAAACCATCTCAATTTGGTTGAGGTCTGGGGATTGTGGAGGCCAGGTCATCTGATGCAGCACTCCATCACTCTCCTTCTTGGTAAAATAGCCCTTACAAAGCCTGGAGGTGTGTTGGGTCATTGTCCTGTTGAAAAACAAATGATAGTCCCACTAAGCCCATACCAGATGGGATGGCGTATTGCTGCAGAATGCTTTTGTAGCTATGCTGGTTAAGTGTGCCTTGAATTCTAAATAAATCACAGTGTCAGCAGCAAAGCACCCCCACACCATAACACCTCCTCCTCCATGCTTCACGGTGGGAAATAGACATGCGAAGATCATCCGTTCACCCACACTGCGTCTCACAAAGACATGGCGGTTGGAACCAAAAATTTTACATTTCACTCCAGACCAAAGGACACATGTCCATCGGTCTAATGTCCATTGCTCGTGTTTCTTGGCCCAAGCAAGTCTCTTCTTATTATTGGTGTCTTTTAGTAGTGGTTTCTTTGCAGCAAATCGACCATGAAGGCCTGATTCACGCAGTCTCCTCTGAACAGTTGATGTTGAGATGTGTCTGTTACTTGTTCTCTGTGCAGTTAACTCTAATGAACTTGTCCTCTGCAGCAGAGGTAACTCTGGGTCTTCCTGTCCTGTGGCGGTCCTTATGAGAGCCAGTTTCATCATAGCGCTTGATGGTTTTTACGACTGCACTTGAAGAAACTTTCAAGTTCTTGAAATTTTCCGTATTGACTGACCTTCATGTCTTAAAGTAATGATGGACTGTCGTTTCTCTTTGCTTATTTGAGCTGTTCTTGCCATAATATGGACTTGGTCTTTTACAAAATAGGGCTATCTTCTGTATACCACCCCTACCCTGTCACAACACAACTGATTGGCTCAAACGCATTAAGAAGGAAAGAAATTCCACAAATTAACTTTTAAGAAGGTACACCTGTTAATTGAAATGCATTCCAGGTGACTACCTCATGAAGCTGGTTGAGAGAATGCCACGAGTGTGCAAAGCTGTCATCAAGGCAAAGTGTGGCTGTTTGAAGAATCTCAAATGTAAAATACATTTTGATTTGTTTAACACGTTTTTGGTTACTACATGATTCCATATGTGTTTTTTCATTGTTTTGATGTCTTCATTATTATTCTACAATGTAAAAAATAGTAAAAATATAGAAAATTCCCTTGAATGAGTAGGTGTTCTAAAACCTTTGACCGGTAGTGTACATGTATACTGAACAAACATATAAACGCAACATGCAACAATTGCAAAGATTTTACTGAGTTATAGTTCATATAAGGAAATCAGTCAATAGGGCCTAATTAATTCAATTCAAGCCTATGGATTTCACATAACTGGGCAGGGATGTAACCATGGGTGGTCCTTGGAGGGCGTAGGCCCACCCACTGGGGAGCCAGGCCCAGCCAATCAGAATGACGAAGCAGGATGTGGAGGTCCTGGGCAGGTGTGGTTACACGTGGTCTGCGGTTGTGAGGCCGGTTGGACGTACTGACACATTTTCTAAAACAACGTTGGAGTCAGCTTATGGTAGAGAAATGAACATTAAATTCTCTGGCAACATCTCTGGTGGACATTCCTGGAGTCAGCATGGCAATCTGTGACTGCGTTGTGTGACACAACTGCACATTTTAAAGTGGCCTTTTATTGTCCCCAGCACAAGGTGCACCTGTGTAATGATTGTGCTTTTTAATCAGCTTCTGCTTTTTGTGTTTATGGAACATTTCTGGTATTTTTTATATCAAATCAAATCAAATATATTTATATCATTTCATGCAACATGGTAACGACACTTTGCTTTTATATTTTTCTACAACGCTTTATATACATTTTAATTTTTGTCACATATGCGTTATTTGATTCAAGGACCAACAATGGAGAGTTTTTTTCTTCCTCAAATTAAACCTTGCCCCTAAGGGAATTGCTTGTGCCTGTCGTTTTCCCCCGCTATCAAACACACCACAGTACTGGATCAAATGAGCTCAAAAGGATACATTGCCTTTCCGTTGAATCCATAAGAACGTTAAAGCTTTGTCTGGGATTTAACCCACCGTCTCGAAACTTGCATCACAAGAAAGAGAACAAAGAGAACTTGATGGGTGTTAATTTTTTGTGGGAATTGAAAAAAGTTATAATTGAATACAGTTGAAATGTTTACAAATTAGATGCGCTGAAATGAAGGCAACTAACGAAAAAAAACACTTAGATTATAGCGATATTATGTATTTTCTCGCAAACAATGTAAAGTATGTTTAGATAGGTATAATGTAGAGCCAAGCGTGTTGATTTTGAATCTGAGGGTATCCTGCTATTAACACACTTGTTGAATTATGCAAGTGAACAAGACAACAACAGTAATTATTGAGGCAGTCTAGACAGTGCAGGTACGGAAGATGGCACAAATGTTTGATGGTTGCAGCCATGTCGCTCCCCGTTATGTTAATGTATTCATATATGCAAATATGCTATATTTATGTAAATTTGGCACACATAATTATCTTTATATGAACACAGAATATAATAAAAAATACCTGATACAATAAGAAAATGTATAAATGAGTGCATTCTAATAAAAGTAAAACTCCATTATTTGTCTGTGCCAGTAAAATGTTTTATGTGCTATAATTCAGTCAATATCTGAGGATTATAACATTTCTAAAAGTTTGGAGTATCTTCACCCATTATCCAACTGTTGCATTAATTGGAAATATATTTTTTTACTTATTACCCCTTTTTCTCCCCAATTTCGTGATATCCAATTGGTAGTTACAGTCTTGTCCCATCGCTGCAACTCCCCTACGGACTCGGTAGAGGCGAAGGTCGAGAGCCATGCGTCCTCCGAAACATGACCCTGCCAAGCCGCACTGCTTCTTGACACACAGCCCGCTTAATCCGGAAGCCAGCCGCACCAATGTGTTGGAGGAAACACTGTACAACTGCCGACGGAAGTCAGCGTGCATCCTCCCGGCATGCCACAAGGAGTTGCTAGAGCGCAATGGGACAAGGACATCCCAGCCGGCCAAACCCTCCCCTAACCCGGACGACGTTGGGCCAATTGTGCGGCACCTCATGGGTCTCCCGGTCGCGACATAGCCTGGGATCAAATATTATAAATGTTTTAAAAACCTTTTTAACAATTTCGATGACCGTTGCTAAGTGCACAATATAAGAAATAGGGTGCCATTTGGGATGCTGCCTTTAAGAGCTCTGTATAGTGCTCCCTGCAGACTCAGCAGCTTCAGGCTCAGAGGGTAGCAGCATTACAGAACTAAATCCCTGCTGTCATCCCAGCCAGCACACAGAAAACATTACACAAGCGGATAAAGAAAATACATAATTTACTAGTAAAATAACTGAATTATGTATTGAATAGATCCAGGGACATGTCCTGCTGTTGCTATTTTGTGAAGGTTTACAACGCCATCTGATAAATCCATGTTTGATCAGTTTGCATGGGGTTTGGTTAGATTTTTTATTAAGGCTCTTTTGTGGAGCTGAGGGGAAAAGGAGAGACACAGACTAACAGTATATAAAGATACAATATTGAGGGCTTACTCAGTGTTTAGAGTTACAGCTTGTATGTTGCTCTGCCCTATCGTGCCCTTCCTGTGTACTGATGCTGTTGGTCATTGCTAACTCGGGCAACTCATTCACATGACTGTGAGATGTATCCCAGCTTAAGTGATCTTATCCCTCGCTCTCTAGCTCTCTCTCTCGCTCTCTCTCCTTCTGTTCTCTGAACGTCGGTTCTGAGAATATATAGAATTCCCAGTATTCCAGTCACAGGAACAGATGGTCTGGTGTGTGTGTGTGGGGCAAGTGAATGAATGTGTCTATGCGTATGTGCCCATTTACTGGTGTGTGTGTGTGTGCGTGTGTGTGTGTGTGTGTGTGCACACATGTGTTCCATGTAGGGAACACCAGGGGAGATCTAGGTCACAGAGAGTTAGGTGTTTATTTTTAGCCAACAGCAAGGATCAGCATTGGCCACACATACACACACACACACACACACACACACACACACACACACACACACACACACACACACACACACACACACACACACACACACACACACACACACACACACACACAGAAATAGTTTGTGGAAGAAAACACAATTTTTTAAATAAATCCATCTGAGACTTTATAACTGTACGGCTATATTGAGGTTTTCCACATACCTACAGATTGATAATAGAACATTGGCTAGAGGGTTTGAACTTTGAACTAACTGACAGACTAATGCATGTTATGCCACTAGGCTTACGAAACATTGTTTTGTAAGTCTTCAGAGGCGTCGCCATCCCACGTTTTTTGTTAAAACCATGAACTGCAACTCAATATTACGCTACAGCTTGTATAGATTGGGCACAACACACGTGAGCCTTCTGTGTCAATTATCTACCGTATTATCATAGTATCAGGTACGGCTAGGAGTTCTTTCAGGTCAAGTGGTCAGGAAAAACTACTGGGAATTTTCTATGTAGAGCATTACATAATATTATGTAATTATGTAGGTTAGTCTGTCAGGTTGTCTCTCTCCAGAGTAGTCCCATCATTCATCATGTGCCACTAGCGCGTTGACTCTACTCTAGCGTGTTAACACCACTAGTGTGTTGACTCTAGCGTCTTAACACCACTCTAGCGTGTTAACACCACTCTAGCGTGTTGACTCTACTCTAGCGTGTTAACACCACTCTAGCGTGTTAACACCACTCTAGCGTGTTGACTCTACTCTAGCATGTTTACTCTAGCGTGTTAACACCGCTCTAGCGTGTTAACACCGCTCTAGCGTGTTAACACCACTCTAGCGTGTTGACTCTACTCTAGCGTGTTGACTCTACTCTAGCATGTTGACTCTACTCTAGCGTGTTGACTCTACTCTAGCATGTTGACTCTACTCTAGCATGTTGACTCTACTCTAGCGTGTTGACTGCACTAGCGTGTTAACACCACTCTAGCATGTTGACTCTACTCTAGCGTATTAACACCACTCTAGTGTGTTGACTCTACTGTAGCGTGTTGACTCTACTGTAGCGTGTTAACACCGCTCTAGCGTGTTAGCACCGCTCTAGCGTGTTAACACCGCTCTAGCGTGTTGACTCTGCCCTAGCGTGTTGACTCTGCTCTAGCGCGTTGACTCTGCTCTAGCGCGTTGACTCTGCCCTAGCGTGTTGACTCTGCCCTAGCGTGTTGACTGCTCTAGCGTGTTGACTGCTCTAGCGTGTTGACTCTACTCTAGCATGTTGACTGCTCTAGTGTGTTGACTCTGCTCTAGCGTGTTGACTCTGCTCTAGCGTGTGATGAGTGAGGGAGACCTGCAGTGTTGTAAAGTACTGAAGTAAATATACTTTGGAGAACTACTTAAGTAGTTTTTCGGGATATCTGTACGTTACTTTGCTATTTATATTTTTCACAACTTTTACTTTTACTCCACTACATTCCTAAATAAAATAAGGTACTTTTTACTCCATACATCAGGGATAACACCCAAAAGTGTGGGAGCGTGCCCGCCTGTCCGTAAAAAAATGAAGACAATTGTGGCGCCTGGTTTGCTTAATATAAGGATTTTGATGTATAGCATTTACTTTTTACTTTTACTCAAGTATCAACACTTTTCCACCACTGTATTTAAGTACATTTTAAACCAGATACTTTTAGACTTTTACTCAAGTAGTATTTTATTGGGTGACTTTCACTTTTACTTGAGTCATTTTCTATTAAGGTATCTTTACTTTTACTAAAGTATGACAATCAGTACTTTTTCCACCACTGGAGACCTGTTTGTGCGTGTCTGTGTCACACACCTCAGAACACTTTTATCCTCTAGCAGAGAATTACAAAAGAAAGCTAAAATGCCTCTGAAATAGGCCAAAATAATTGAAGAAAGAAATTAAAGCAAAGCACCGTTTCTAAAAAAATAAATAATGTAGCATCCTTTTCATTCATTCAAGCAGTAAAATGTTCCAACACAAGTTCAAAGTGCACTGAACTTTTACCTACAGCATATTCCTGTGCCTGTTTGACTCTCCTGTCCTCTCCTCGTCACTCTCCCTGGTAGGAGGTAAAGTCTGGGACGGATGAGAGCCGTGCTCTGCGGAGCCGGATCCACTTGGCTGTAGCAGCCCAGAAGCAGGCCAGGGGAATGGAGATGGATTATGAGGAGGTGATCCATCTCCTGGAGGCTGAGATAGCTGAGCTCAAGGTCCAGAGGAATGAACAGCAGCAGCCCGGCCAGGCTAAGGTAACAGACTGGTTCTCAAATCATACCCTATAATCCCTATTGCACTACTTTTGACCAGAGCCACTATTCCCCATGTATTGCACTACTTTTGACCAGAGCCACTATTCCCCATGTATTGCACTACTTTTGACCAGAGCCACTATTCCCCATGTATTGCACTACTTTTGACCAGAGCCACTATTCCCCATGTATTGCACTACTTTTGACCAGAGCCACTATTCCCCATGTATTGCACTACTTTTGACCAGAGCCACTATTCCCCATGTATTGCACTACTTTTGACCAGAGCCACTATTCCCCATGTATTGCACTACTTTTGACCAGAGCCACTATTCCCCATGTATTGCACTACTTTTGACCAGAGCCACTATTCCCCATGTATTGCACTACTTTTGACCAGAGCCACTATTCCCCATGTATTGCACTACTTTTGACCAGTGGCGTAAAGTGCTTAAGTATCTGTACTTTACCATTTATGTTTTGCCAACTTTTACTTCACTACATTCCTAAAGAAAATGTACCTTTTACTCCCTACATTTTCCTTGACACCCAAAAGTACTCGTTACATTTTGAATGCTTAGCAGGACAGGAAAATGGTCCAATTCACACACTTATCAAGAGAACATGTGGTCATCCCTACTGCCTATGATCTGGCGTACTCACGAAACACAAATGCATAATTTGTCAATTACAGTATGTCTGAGTAAATTTCTAAAATTTAAAATAAAATTAAAACTTTGTTTAATATAAGGAATTTGAAATTATTTATACTTTTACTTTTGATACTTAAGTATATTTACAACCAAATACTTTTAGACTTTTACTCAAATAGTATTTTACTGGGTAACTTTTACTTGAGTAACTTTCTATCAAAGTATCTATATTTTTACTCAAGTATGACAATTGGGTACTTTTTCCACCACTGCTTTTAACCAGAGCAACTATTCCCCATGTAGTGCACTTCTTTAGACCAGAGCTACTATAGCCTACACACTTTTTAACGTAACTATTTTCACCCATAGCGCACTACTTTGGACCAGAGACTACTTTTGAGAAGCAGAATTGCCATTAAACCTGTAAACCGCCATTCTCGGATTTGAGACCCCCTTCTCTCTTTCCTCTTTATCTGTTGAGCATAAAACCCATGCCCAGACTGAGGTAACAGACTACACTACATTCCCCTGTTGGAATAAATAACAGTCTATTCCTCAAACGCATGAATTATTATCTTGGTGTAAGGTATCAACCACCGGGAGCTCTGCTAGATCTGAGGGGCCTTACTATACCCTGTCTCTCTGTATCTGTCTCTAAGTCTCTGTTCCTCTCTCACACTCTCTCTTCCCCTGTCTTCAAAGGAAGTAGCTCCTTCCTCTCCCTTCCTTCCATTTATCTGTATTTCCTTCTGTCCATCCTGTCATCCAGTGTGTCGAGCCCACCCAAACCCTGCTGGACCCTGCTCCTGGTTGCTTCCTTTCCTCCCTGTGTGAGTCCGTTCCAGGTTCCTCCCTCTCCCCTGTGCTCAGAAAAGTCTGCTCCTGATTTCCCCCCTCTTCCTGTCCGAGTCTGCAGGATTTACTGCTTCACTGTGTGAGTAAAATAAATTTAGACCCATCTCATCATTCTTAACTTCTCTCCCTTGCTTTCCCTCTCCCTCCTGTCACTGCTCACCCTTCCATACTGTGTGAGTCCGCACCAGATCCACAATCCTCTTGTCTGTGATCCCGTTCCAGGTTTTCTCCATCCTGTTCGGGAGATCTTTACCTGGACCATAATTATAATCCCAGTTACACTTTTGGCATGTAGCCTACATAGTACTCTGAGTCAATGGGAAAAGTGTGTGATAATTTATAAATAAATAAAACATATCACACTTTTGGCAGTCACAGAAAAGTCAATAGAAACTTTTGCCATAGTTTTAAAATAATTTAACTATCATCAATGAATGACACTTTATTGAAAATATGTAACTTTATTGAAAATTAGGGCTGTTAATCCAAGGATTTGCTGTGATTAATCAAGATGAATCACAAATTCAGATTTAGCTCAAATTGAGCTGTAATTTAAGATTTGTTATACAAAAAGCATTGCAAGAATATTGACGCCTTGATGCTGTCCAAAATAACGGTTAGCAAAATCTGGTAAATTGATAATCACACTTTCTTTAACCTCAATGTCAACTTGTTTTGACATCACATTGTTGTTTTTAGCTGTATAGATTATGTATTTTGGACATTTTCAGTGTATTTTGAACACTTTCAGACAATGCGATTAATCACAATAATAATAGTTTAATATTTTTATAAAAAATACAGACAATCTTTCAACTTATGAATGAAAACCCATCCAGATGCAGGCCATTCAGTAGAACCCATGCTGATGACCTAGTGTGATGTCCTTCCTGATAGGATGAGGTGGAGGAGCTGAAGAAGAGAGTGGCCGTTCTGGAGTGTCAACTACGTAAGAACGAGGGGGCCAAAAAGGGCTTTGAGGTGTCCATGGGAAAACTGCTCAACTTCGTGGAGGTACTGTATGTGTGTGTACTGTGATTACTGAATGTCAACACTAACTCTCTCTCGAAGACCATTACTTCATATCTAGTTTACAATGTGTGAAGGGAAACAGGTTTGAGAAGGAGAAACGGATTTGAATTCACATCCTCAGAAAGAAAATACAGAAATATAAAGACAAACTGAAATTAGCATTTACATCTCTGAATAATGACAAGTTTATAAATAGCAGACCTGGGTTCAAATACGTGCTTTGTATTTGTATTTTAAAATACTTATTTTCTGGTGTATTTGAGTATTTTCAAATATTGTAGCTGAATCAACTACTTCTATTTTAAGTATTTTTTTCAAATCATTTCCTATAAATACTACTTTAAAATATTTTCAAATACTTATTTCCAAAAACATAGCAAATACCCCTTGAACCAAACTGACCTGGCTTTAAATGCATGGGAGTATTTTAATATTTGTATTTGAAAATACACTTGTCTGTGTATTTGAGTATTTTCAAATACATGCCAATACTTTCCAACTGTATTTCAAAATATTAAAATTCAAATATTTACTTTGAAATGTATGTGAAAGTAATTGAAATACCTTAATAGTATTTGAAGCCATGTCTGATAAATAGGGTTGTAGTGTTCAGAAAAGTGGTCTCATCAAATGTGTCCCACATGGCGCCCTATTCCCCACAAATAAAAATTTGTTCTTAACTGACTTGCCTAGTTAAATAAAGGTAAAATAAAAAATATAGTGCACCCCTTTTGACCAGAGCCCTATGTATATGTCCTGGTCAAAAGTAGTGTACCATAGGAAATGGAGTGCCATTTGAGACGCATATATCAACTCAAATAATACATACGTTTACATTCCTTCCCATTTAGAATGTCCAAGACTTCCTCATTGAAAACCAAGGTCCCGTGAAGAGCTGTAGGTAAGAATGTGTATTGTGCATGTTTCTAATGAATAGAGAGTGAATCATGTCTGCTTCTTTCTTCAATAGTGGGCTATCTTTCAGATAATCTCATTCATTCACAGTGTATACACCCTTACGAAAAACCACATGATTTCACATGTGGAAAATCACATGATTTCACATGACATTTCCACATGTTTTGTTCATGTGAAATCATTTGAAACCATGTGTTTTTTGGAACACTTCACATGTGATGATGTTTCACTTGTGAAACAATGTTTTTTTGCATTCGGCGGGGGAGAGTGTACTATTGATGGTTAATTCACCTTTGATGGAGCTGTGTCGTAGTGCGGCAGATCACCTGGGGGTGGATTGGCCATATTCCCCGCAGCGGCGTTCCGGCGGCGTTCCTGGCAGGTTTGGGGAAAGGTATTTACCTCCTGTCATTGCAGCGGTGAAGCATCACTTACCCGTTTAAAGATTTTGCCGATGAGCTAAAGGCGACCTGGGATTCCCCTCATTCAGCCAGACTGATACTATCAGGTTATGGTGAGTTCATAAATGTAGAGGGTATGGAGGAGGCGGGGCTCCTGCCAATGGATGGAAAGCTAGCGAGTTACTTAGCTCCAGAGGCTAACAAGGGGGCTAATCCTAGCACTGTGCTTCCAAATAAACAGTGCCGGTTCTCGGCGGATCAGCTGGACAAAGGGTACCAGGGTGAGTGTGTGACGGGCCGGTCGTTGAATGTGGTCACAATGCTGCAGATGTATCATATCGTTTTGCTACAGGAGCTGAATAAGACCATGGAGGCGGGGAAGCCAGCTCCAGAGCTTCTCGATGAAAGCCATACTACGGCTGATTTTCTGCTGTGTCTGTCCCGCTGTTCTATCCTGGTTGTATGGAAAAGTATGGAGGCTCAGGGCCACGTCTAGTTGATGTAATCTTGGATTCTTGAGAGGGACAGGCGGATGTATTTGGATGAACCCATTTCACCAACAAGGTTGTTTGGCTCGGCTATGGAGTCCTTACAGGCCTGTTTCGAGGACAAACAAAAGTCCTTCGCAGGGGCGACGCAGCAGTTTCCGAGGCATAAAGGAAAGGGTCCGGGCCAGAAGCGTTTTTTTACCGTATTGGTGCTTCTGGGCAGCGGCAGACGTTTTGGCACAGACACCGTGCTGGGTCGAAGAAGCGCAGGGTGAAAACGGATTATTCCGCGGTGAGTTGCAAGAGGCAGATCTCGTGACCCTAGCTGGGGGCCGGGGAAGGTGCATGTTCTCAGGGCCCTCCTCCCTAAGCATTTACTGTGGCAATAGTGCTCCCAAGTGGCTCGGTCAATGGGGGAAGTTACTGGTTGCCGAGGTCCCCGAACCCGGTGTGGTATCACAACGGCGGTACCACGAAAGCACATTATTTCCAACCAATGTTCCTCAGTGTTTAGGGGTATCGAGAGGAGGCATCAAGGAGGCATGAGGACTGTAGATGTGGCCAGGGCAATAAATTGCCATGTCTGTACTGTGAGACGCCTAAGACAGTGCTACAGGGAGACAGGACGGACAGTTGATCATCCTCGCAGTGGCAGACCACGTGTAACAACACCTGCACAGGATCGGTACATCCGAACATCACACCTGCAGGACAGGTACAGGATGGCAACAACAACTGCCCGAGTTACACCAGGAACGCACAATCCCTCCATCAGTGCTCAGACTGTCTGCAATAGGCTGAGAGAGGCTGAACTGAGGGCTTGTAGGCCTGTTGTAAGGCAGGTCCTGACCAGATAAGGATGGGCGCGGCTCTGTTGCGACCTGCAGTGTGTGTGACGTTTGGTGTGGCGTTATCTTATGTTTTTAATTTGTACACTTAGTGGCGTTATTTTATGTTTTTAATTTGTACACTTAGTTTACAAACATTCTGCCAACCATGGATTTCCAGTGGTGGGGTGTTGGACTGATCTTGTTGATCGTGTACATACCCGCTACGAATGGACTAAATAATGAAAACGCTGCTGGCAGCGGAATCCAATACAGCAGGGAGTTTTTACTACAATGTAACTCAAATACGAACGCGATGGATATCCCAATGGCCCATCTAATACCTGATTGTCTGCGAGTGGATTACAAACCCAAATGCAAACGTGGAAAACGCGGGGGAATCAGACAACGACTTAAAAAAATTAGGAACAAACTTCCCTTACCCACCACCTTGCTGATTAATGCCCAGTCACTGAGGGGGAAAGCGGATGAGTTGTCAGCGAATCTGCGCTTCCAACACGAATATCGGGAGGCCTGTTTGCTGGCATTTACTGAGACTTGGCTGGATGACAGAGTCCCGGACAGAGAAGTGGAGCCGGCCGGCTTCACCCTGGTCAGAGCGGACCGCGATCTGACAGTCACAGGGAAACTTCACGGCGGGGCGTCTGCCTGCTTGTCAGGGACCAGTGGTGTAAATCGATCCTGGTAAGAGAGCGACTCAGTACCCCCGACATTGAACTGCTTTCTGTGTCACTGCGACCTTACTATCTGCCCCGTGAGTTCCCCCAATTGTTTGTTACCGTTGTGTACATTCAACCAAAAGCTAATATAACAAAGGCATCAGAGATTATTTATAATCTGTCACAGAAACTGGAATCCATCTCCCCCGACGCACCCAAATTTATTTTAGGGGATTTTAACAACTGTACCTTGCGCAAAGTCTTGCGCACATACCATCAGTATGTGAAATGTCACTAGGAAAAATAGGACTCTTGATTTGTGCTATGGGACAATACCAAAGGCGTTCTCTGCCACCACCAGACCTCCTCTGGGGACATCAGACCACAATGTGGTCTACCTCAGGCCAACTTACTGTCGCCTCCTGGAGAGGGAGAAACCCACAGTTAAAACTGTCCAGATCTGGAATGACAACAGTATCACTTGTCTCCAGGGGTGTTTTGACTGTACAATGTGGGAGGTATTTGAGGACAGCAGCTCTGATCTGGATGAACTCACAGAGGTTATTTCAGACTATGTAAACTTCTGTGTTGAGTCAGTTGTGCCTACTAAGACCTGTAAAATCTTCCCTAACAACAAGCCTTGGGTATCAAAACATCTAAAATCACTACTTGATAGGAAGAAGGCAGTTTATGCTGGGGGTGATAGACAGGCTTTAAGAGATGTACAACGTGAGATAAAAAGACAGATACTGGTGGACAAGGA
Organism: Salvelinus namaycush; assembly: GCF_016432855.1. NCBI lineage: Eukaryota > Metazoa > Chordata > Actinopteri > Salmoniformes > Salmonidae > Salvelinus > Salvelinus namaycush. The sequence continues at coordinate 59,151,352 of NC_052310.1, forward strand.
GGCATACAAGCAAAGGGTGGAGAGGACCCTCTCCTCAGGAAACGCAAGGGTGGCCTGGCAAGAGATTAAATCCATGGCTAGCGCCCCCCATATAGGCAGGGGAAAAACCAGTGCTGACCTTGGGGGATATGAGGGCCAGAACATGGCTAATGAACTGAATGTTTTCTTCTCAAGATTTGAATCAGACAACTTCGTGTCGGAGGTAAAACAAATGGAAGCATCATTACAAATGTTTGAGAGAGTTGTTATTCAACAGTCTGATGTTCTAAAGTTGTTCAGGGGATGTAACACATACAAAAGCCCAGGCCCAGACAAAATAAGTGGGCATGTGTTAAAGCACTGTGCTGAACAACTGGCTGGTGTTTTTACAGACATTTTCCAATCCTCACTCAACCAGCAACACGTTCCAGTATTGTGGAAAAAATCTATAATTATACCAATTCCTAAAGTATCGAATCCCTCTGTGCTGAATGACTATCGCCCTGTCGCTTTGACATCCTTAGGTATGAAATGCCTTGAGAAAATTGTGAAAAGTCATATTCTCAGTGTCACCCAGAAGCTCCTCGACCCATTTCAGTTTGCCTATCAGACCAGCAGAGGAGTTGATGATGCCATTCTTACCCTCCTTAACATGGTCTATAGACATCTAGAAGGTGCCAAATCCCATGTCAGGGTTCTGTTTGTTGACTTTTCTTCTGCCTTCAACACAATCCAGCCCTACATTCTGGCACAGAGACTCATTCGGGACTTTTCCTTAGATGGGGGGCTGGTTTTGTGGCTGTTGGACTTCCTGAGCCAACGCTCACAGCGAGTCAAAATAGGTCCCCATGTGTCGGATATACGCAATACCAACACAGGCTCTCCTCGGGGATGTGTTTTGTCCCCACTTCTGTACATCTTGTACACTAATAGTTGTACTAGTTCCCATACTGACAGACACCTCGTTAAGTTTGCTGATGACACTGCCTTGATCAGCCTGTTGCATGATGACGAGGAACATCATGGCCCGGTCCTAGATGACTTTGTAGAGTGGTGTGAGGAATCACACTTGGTCCTCAATACTAACAAGACCAAAGAGATGTGCATAGACTTCAGGAAGCGTACAACACCTACCTCTGCAACATCTATCAGAGGCCAGAATATAGAAATTGTAGAGGAATATAAATATCTGGGTGTCTTTTTGGACAGTAAGCTTCAGTGGAGTAAATGTACAGACCAGATCTACAAAAAGAGCCAACAGACACTGTACTTTCTAAAAAAGTTGGGTTCTTTTAATATAGACTGTACTATATTGACTCTGTTTTACAAATCCTTTATTGAGAGTATTTTAACTTGTTGTATTGTTTGTTGGTTTGGCAATGCCACTGTCAGTCAGAGAAACATGCTGAGAAGGATTATTACCACAGCAAGTAAGGTACTTGGAGTCAAACAGACAGGCCTGGATGAGATCTTTAAGGTCAGGGCCCTCCGTAAGGCTCACAAAATCATTTTAGACCCAAGTCACCCCCTGTACCTGGACTTTGAATTACTCCCCTCTGGGCGCAGGTATAGGGCACCCCTCAGCAGGAAAAATAGAACGAGACAATCATTTGTGCCAGGTGTGATATCCCTCTTAAATAGCTCGGGCAAATGTTCCCATTGACCCCGTAAGGCCAGCAGGCTAGTCTTTGTTTTAAATGTTTTATTTCTTATTTCTTATTTCTTACTATTATTATTTTTTTATTGGTGCGTGACTGTTATTGAAAGTTGTATTGTCAATCTTGTTTTGTATTTAACGCCACTTTAAATGTGTACATGACACTGCAACAAAATGTCCCCATGGGGACAATAAAGTAAGTAAGTAAGTAAGTAAGTAAGTAAGACATCACCAGCAACAACATCGCCTATGGGCACAAACCCACCGTCGCTGGACCAGACAGGACTGGCAAGAAGTGCTCTTCACTGACGAGTCGCTGTTTTGTCTCACCAGGGGTGATGGTCGAATTCGCGTTTATTGTCAAAGGAATGAGCGTTACACCGAGGCCTGTACTCTGAAGCGGGATCGATTTGGAGGTGGAGGGTCCGTCATGGTCTGGGGCGGTGTGTCACAGCATCATCGGACTGAGCTTGTTGTCATTGCAGGCAATCTCAAAGCTGTGCGCTACAGGGAAGATCTCCTCCTCCCTCATGTGGTACCCTTCCTGCAGGCTCACCCTGACATGGCCCTCCAGCATGACAATGCCACCAGCCTTACTGCTCGTTCTGTGCGTGATTTCCTGCAAGACAGGAATGTCAGTGTTCTGTCATGGCCAGCGAAGAGCCCGGATATCAATCCCATTGAGCACGTCTGGGACCTGTTGGATTGGAGGGTGAGTGCTAGGGCCATTCTCCCCAGAAATGTCCGGGAACTTGCAGGTGCCGTGGTGGAAGAGTGGGGTAACATCTCACAGCAAGAACTGGCAAATCTGGTGCAGTCCATGAGGAGGAGAGGCACTGCAGCACGTAATGCAGCTGGTGGCCACACCAGATACTGACTTTTACTTTTGATTTTGACCCCCCCCCCCCCCCCCCCTTTGTTCAGGGACACATTATTTCATATCTGTTAGTCACATGTCTGTGGAACTTGTTCAGTTTATGTCTGTTGTTGAATCTTATGTTCATACAAATATTTACACGTTAAGTTTGCTGAAAATAAACGCAGTTGACAGTGAGAGGATGTTTATTTTTTTCCTGAGTTCATGAAGACAAGTTTTCGAACTACCAGAAGTTTCTTCGAGAAGATATGTAAAACAATCTGTGCATTTGAACAGCAGCATAATTACACCTATTTCACTTTTGCATCTCAATAACCGAATGACCACTGCTGCACATGCTGCCTCTGTTTTGAACAGATTAGATCAGGTCCCAAACTGGGGTACGCGCAATGCCGTCGGGGTTACGCCAAATAAAAATGTGATTCACATTTTTTAAATATATATTTATGTATAAAAAAAGACATCCTCCTTTCTCATATGGTACCCTTCCTGCAGGCTCACCCTAACATGACATGGCCCTATATATGGAAAATGTATTTTCCAACGGGGCTATACATTTGGGTGAGGTTCTTTTCCTCGCCTGAGTAACATAATTTCACTGCCAAAAATAAAATGAAACCATCTTGGGTTCAGCGAAATAACAACACAATGTCAAATACAGGTAGCCTAGTCAAATAATTAACATCCAATCACATTAACCGTTCCTCTTTCGCTGGAATTCCACTAACGGTCTGTATGTAGCCAAACGTAGCTGCTGCTCATGTTGGTATCTGTACTGATGGTGCAAAAGCCATGACAGGGAGACATTGTGGAGTGGTAACGCGCGTGCAAGCAGTTGCTCACGACGCCACTTGGGTACACTGCAGCATCCACTGAGAGGCTCTTGCTGCCAAGGGAATGCATGACAGCTTGAAATACGTTTTGGACACTGCAGTGAAAATGGTTAACTTTGTTAAAGCAAGGACCCTGAACTCATGTATTTTCTGCACTCTGCACTGATATGGGCAGTTTTCTTTACTGACCATAATTTTCACTTGTCTGACTGCTTGCATGATGATGAGTTTCTCACACGACTGACTTATCTGGGTGATGTTTTTTCTCGCCTGAATGATCTGAAGCTAGGATTACAGGAACTCTCCGCGACTATATTCAATGTGCGGGACAAAATTGAGGCTATGATTAAGAAGTTGGAGCTCTTCTCTGTCCGCATTAACAGGACAACACACAGGTCTTTCCATCATTGTATGATTTTTTTTGTGCGCAAATGAACTCAAGGTTACGGAAAATGTAAAATGTGATATAGTGAAGCACATGAGTGAGTTGGGTGCGCAATATGCAGGTACTTTCCCGAAACGGATGACGCAAACACGCAAACTGGATTCGTTATCCCTTCATGCCCTGCCTCCAGTCCACTTACCAATATCTGAACAAGAGAGCCTCATCGAAATTGCAACAAGCGGTTCTGTGAAAATTGAATTTAATCGGAAGCCACTGACAGATTGGGCTGCGCTCAGAGGATCCTGCTTTGGCATATTGCGCTGTTAAGACACTGATGCCATTTGCAGCCACTTACCTATGTGAGAGTGGATTCTCAGCCCTCACTAGCATGAAAACTAAATACAGGCCCAGACTGTGTGTGGAAAATGATTTAAGACAGACTCTCTCCAATACAACCCAACATTGCAGAGTTAATTGCATCCTTTCAAGCACACCCTTCTCATTAATCCTTGGTGAGGTATTCACAATTTTTGATGAACAAATTAGGTTTTATATGTAAGATGGTTAAAAAAAGACCAAAATTATTGATTATTATTATTTGTGCCCTGGTCCTATAAGAGCTCTTTGTCACTTCCCACGAGCCAGGTTGTGACAAAAACTCACACTCATTCTTATGTTTAATAAATGTATCGTATAATGTGTGTGTGGCAGTGTCACGTTCTGACCATAGTTCTTGTGTGTTTTACTTGTTTTAGTGTTGGTCAGGACGTGAGCTGGATGGGCATTCTATGTTGTGTGTCTAGTTTGTCTGTTTCTATGTTTGGCCTAATATGGTTCTCAATCAGAGGCAGGTGTTTTGTGTTGTCTCTGATTGGGAATCATATTTAGGTGGCTTGTTTTGTGTTGGGGTTTGTGGGTGGTTGTTTCCTGTCTTTGTGTTCGTTTCACCAGAGAGGACTGTTTCGGTTTGCCACGTTTGTTTTTTTTGTATTTTGTAAGTGTTCACGTTATTCGTTTTGATTAAATCATGTTGAGCACAAACTATGCTGCGTGTTGGTCCGATCCCTGCTACACCACCTCTTCAGACGAAGAGGAGGAAGGCTGCCGTTACAGAACCACCCACCAAACTCAGCGGCCCATTACACAGGACTCCTGGACATGGGAGGAAATTCTGGAGGGTAAAGGACACTGGGCTAAGATTGGAGAATATCGCCGCTCTCGTGAAGAGCTGGAGGCAGCTAAAGCCGAGGAGCGGTGGTATGAGGAGGCAGCACGGAAGCGTGGCTGGAAGCCCGAGAAGAAACCCCAAAAATGTCTTGGGGGGGGGTGGCTAAAGGGGAGTGTGGCGAAGTCAGGTAGGAGACCTGCGCCAACTTCCCGGGCTTACCGTGTAGAGCGAGAGTACGGGCAGACACCGTGTTATGTGGAAGAGCGCACGGTGTCTCCTGTACGGGTGCATAGCCCGGTGCGGTACATCCCAGCTCCGCGTATCGGCCGGGCTAGATTGAGCATTGAGCCAGGTGCCATGAAGCTGGCTCAACGCATCTGGTCTCCAGTGTGTCTCCTCGGGCCGGTGTACATGGCACCAGCCTTACGCATGGTGTCCCCGTTCGCCAGCACTGCCCAGTGCGGGTTATTCCACCTCCCCACACTGGTTGGGCTACGGGGAGCATTCAACCAGGTAAGGTTGGGCAGGCTCGGTGCTCAAGGGAGCCAGTACGCCTTCACGGTCCGGTATATCCGGCGCCACCTCCTCGCCCCAGCCCGGTACCACCAGTGCCGGTACCACGCACCAGGCTTATAGTACGCCTTGAGAGTCCAGTGTGCCCTGTTCCTTCTCCCCGCACTAGCCTTGAGGTGCGTGTCTACAAACCGGTACCACCAGTTCCGGCACCACGCACCAGGCCTACTGTGCGCCTCAGCAGGTCTGAGTTGCCCGTCTGCCCAGCGCCGTCTGAGCTGCCTGCCTGCCCAGCGCCATCTGCGCTGTCCGTCTGCCTAGCGCCGTCTGAGCTGCCCAGCGCCATCTGAGCCGCCCGCCAGTCAGGCGCTGCCGGAGCCGCCCGCCAGTCAGGAGCTGCCGGAGCCGCCCGCCAGTCAGGAGCGACCAGAGCTGCCCGCCAGTCATGAGCTGCCCGCCAGTCATGAGCTGCCCGCCAGTCATGAGCTGCCCGCCAGTCATGAGCTGCCCTCCAGTCATGAGCTGCCCTCCAGTCATGAGCTGCCCTCCAGTCATGAGCTGCCCTCCAGTCATGAGCTGCCCTCCAGTCCGGAGCTGCCATTCAGTCCGGAGCTGCCATTCAGTCCGGAGCTGCCATTCAGTCCGGAGCTGCCATTCAGTCCGGAGCTGCCTCTCTGTCTTAAGCTACCTCTCTGTCTTAAGCTACCTCTCTGTCTTAAGCTACCTCTCTGTCTTAAGCTACCTCTCTGTCATAAGCTACCTCTCTGTCATGAGCTACCTCTCTGTCATGAGCTGTCCCTCAGTCCGGAGGAGTTTCCTCAATCTAGTGGGGACCTTTGTGAAGGTTCCTAGGCCAAGGTCGGCGGCGAGGGTCGCCACTCAAAGGACGCTAAGGAGGGGGACTAAGACAATGGTGGAGTGGGATCCTCGTCCAGCGCCGGAGCCGCCACCGCGGACAGATGCCCACCCAGACCCTCCCCTAGAGTTTTAGGTGGTGCGTTCGGAGTCCGCACCTCAGGAGGGCGGTACTGTCACGTTCTGACCATAGTTCTTGTGTGTTTTACTTGTTTTAGTGTTGGTCAGGACGTGAGCTGGGTGGGCATTCTATGTTGTGTGTCTAGTTTGTCTGTTTCTATGTTTGGCCTAATATGGTTCTCAATCAGAGGCAGGTGTTTTGTGTTGTCTCTGATTGGGAATCATATTTAGGTGGCTTGTTTTGTGTTGGGGTTTGTGGGTGGTTGTTTCCTGTCTTTGTGTTCGTTTCACCAGAGAGGACTGTTTCGGTTTGCCACGTTTGTTTTTTTTTGTATTTTGTAAGTGTTCACGTTATTCGTTTTGATTAAATCATGTTGAGCACAAACTACGCTGCGTCTTGGTCCGATCCCTGCTACACCTCCTCTTCAGACGAAGAGGAGGAAGGCTGCCGTTACAGGCAGGCTTACAATGATGGCAAAAAATAACATTTGAGAGTGCGCTGACCCTGGTGCTAGAGGGCATGTGGAGGTTGAATGTTTGAAGGGGTAGGGGACAATAAAAAGTTTGGGAACCACTGGATTAGATGATACTATTTAAAACCTGCAGCCAAGATCATGAACGAACGAGTGAACCTGGGAGAACGCAACAAACATACCGATGCTGCGGATATTGACATGGGTGTTAACTAGCTAGCAATAGCTAGCTGCTTATCAAAGGTAGATAAGTGGTTTATTTGACCCAAGAAAATCGACCAAACTATTTCTCAATATTACTGTAGCTGGCTAATTAATTTGATCGTGCTTTGTAAAACACCTGATTTTATGCTGTTGTAGTCGATGTAACAGTATAACTTTACGGCCATCCCTTCGCCCCGACCCGGGCGCGAACCAGGGACCTTCTGCACACATCAACAACAGTCACCCACGAAGCGTCGTTACCCATCGCTCCACAAAAGCCGCGGCCCTTGCAGAGCAAGGGGCAACACTACTTAAGTCTCAGAGCAAGTGACGTAACTGATTGAAATGCTACTAGCGCGTACCCGCTAACTAGCTAGCCATTTCACATCCGTTACACTCATCCCCCTTTCGACCTCCTCCTTTTCCGCAGCAACTAGTGATCCGGGTCACGGCACCAATGTAACAGTATAACTTTAGTCCGTCCCCTCGCCCATACCCGGGCGCGAACCAGGGACCCTCTGCACACATCAACAACTGACACCCACGAAGCGTCGTTACCCATCGCGCCACAAAGGCCGCGGCCCTTGCAGAGCAAGGGGCAACACTACTTAAGTCTCAGAGCAAGTGACGTAACTGATTGAAATGCTACTAGCGCGTACCCGCTAACTAGCTAGCCATTTCACATCCGTTACATCGACACATGTCGCCATGTCACTTACAGTAGAACCTGATAAACAACATTTTAGTCATTTAGCAGACACTTATCCAGAGTGCATACATTTTCATACTTTTTGGTACTGGTCCCCCGTGGGAATCCAACCCACAACCCTGGTGTTGTATGTGCCATGCTCTACCAACTGAGCCACACAGGACCCTAACAGTGGGAAACAATTAAAAAAAATCCCTACCAGATCCACGATGAAAAGGTTCTAGCTACTGTATCGCTCTGTCCTTCGACGCAACATGCTGAGGAGTATTTCTCTATAATAAAGAGACTGATTGGGAGGAGGAGACTAGAGCAAACCCAGATGTTCTGACTGAACGGACACACATTTGATCGCCTCAGGGCGGCCCATTTACTTTGTGCTGTTATAATTCATGCTATGAATTCCTGTGATTTCATTTGGACTATTCACCCTCATAGCAAACAGCTGGCAACACAATCCAAGCAATGTTCGCACGGCCTGTTCACCCACGGAGGCGAAGCTGCCACTGCTGACAGTCACTTAGGGGCAGAGTAGTAAGTAACTGAACAGCTTGTTTTGAACAATATATTTTTGAAACAGAAAAATCTACACATTTACCACACTTTTATGAGCATTTAAAACATAAACCATTAATTATATATTTTTTGTTGACCAATCACAAGTGAGGTGCCGCCCTTAACGCTCTAATGGGCATTTTTAATATACTTAAATGCTAATAAAACACTATTAAAGTTGACATTAAATGTGTTAAAATGTTTTCCAATTTAGATTATTTTAAATATACTAAAGTATATATATTATGGACATAATTCTATATACTTAAATATATTCAAGTATGATATAAGTATATTTAAATATATTTACTTTTCACTTGGGTATCGAGCTGCAGTTTGTGCAGTTTTTAGCAAACAACATGGGGTGATGATTAGTTCTGGCCCTCTGAAGACCTAGACAACGTCCTGTTTTGTAAGTCTGACTACCTGACATGCAGTAGTCTGTGTCAGTTTGAAACACTTTTTTACAAAGACCCCCTGTGCTACCACCTACCCAGTGTTCTATTGTCAATCTGTAGGGCACTGGAAAACCTCAATATAGCTGTCCAGTCAGTCTCACATAGATTTGTGACAACAATGCTGTCTCATACCCATTTGCATGATATTATAGTTATTTTTTTATGTCCCTCCATTTTGTATGAAATGTTACAAATGGTCCAGTGGTTGTACAGTATCATACATATTAGCAGTCGTAGAGTATCATACATATTTTTGTGTTGTCATTTGTAGTGAACATTTGCTTAGCAATTGTGACTAACTTTAGGTAGGTTAGGGGTTAAGGATTAGGGGTTAGGATAAGGGTTACCTAATGTGCCAAGTAGTTGCAAAACGCTTTTGGTTGGGGTTAGCTAAAGTTGTTAATTAGCTAAGATGCTAAAGGTGTCCCCGACGCGATTCGAAGACGTTCGCGCCCCTGACCAACCTCCCAACTTTCGTTTTTATGTTAAAGATCCAGTGCAGTCAAAAATGCGATTTTCCTGTTTTATATATATATATATATATATATATATATATATATATATATATATATATATATATATATATATATTTCCATACTGAGGTTGTAATTATACTGTGAAATTGTGAAAATGATGATAATAGTTGTTTGAAAAGACCGCCTGAAATTTCTGCCTGTTTTGGTGGGATGGAGTAAATTAGTTAATAGACCAATAAGAAAGAAGATTTCCAAACCTCGCTGCCAACAACAGCCAGTTTACCCCTCCCTACTCAGACTATTTTAGTCATTTAACAGACTCTCTTATCTTACAGGAGCAATTAGAGTTAAATGCCTTGCCCAATAGATTTTTCACCTAGTCAGCTCGGCGATTCAGAAATGGCTGCATTGGACTTTTAAGTAACCTTCAGTCTTAGGTAACCAGACCATTTGTTAGATAAACAACACTTTTGACAATACGTTTTCTTCCTAGAACTGCAGGTGTTCCTGGTCGTTTGTAGGGCAGTAGTTGTAACAGATGAAATGTAGGTTGACATGTTGTTGTTTACTCCTCGGTAATGGTAGACAAGGATAATTATATCCATTGCTCATTGTCATAATATAATTACTTCATCAGTCACTGTCAGACAATAATTACTTTCTCTTTCTCTAATATTGATATCCCCCATTAACTGTGGCAATAACCATTTTTACAGCAACATAATTTCCATCAATATAGGTGGCAAGGTCGGCAATATTGCGGTATTTTCTAGCAACCCTATTGAATTGAATTCAGACTATGGTATTTTTGGGGGGGGGGGGGAGGGGGGGGGGGGATTTTATTTGGATCCCCATTAGCTGTTGCAAAAGCAGCAGCTTCTCTTCCACACAAAACATGAAACATGACATAATACAGAACATTAATAGAAAAGAACAGCTCAAGAACAGAACTACATCAATTTAAAAAGGCACACATAGCCTACACATCAATACATACACACAAAATATCTAGGTCAAATAAGGAGAGTAGATGCACCCACAATACAACTCTGCTAGTTTTGTTTGGTCTCCACAACGCTCACAGTTGTAACCAACTGCTTAACTTGAGACAAGGCTATACTCTCAGTTATGAAGTATTAGCTATGATGTGTCATGACCTGCCATCATGCCACCATATTCCCGACCAACTGTAGTACAGCCTATGTCATCTACTCTTTACAATAACATCCCTAAGAAAGAGTACAGTATTTTCCTGCATCACTTCTGACTTCATCCTATCTAGCCTATCCATATCCTTAATATCTCATTATTTTATGTCAGACATAAATAGACAATTCCAGGTGAAAGCCAATATCCATAGAGTTTTCTCTTGCTAGATTAATGAATACAGCCATGGTAAAAACAGTGTAAAAGTGCTGTAAGCTTGAAAGGTTAACTCTATACCTGCCTGTTTCTCTGCAGCTCTGGTGACATGAAGCCCGGCGCTTCCTCTCAACCCCTGGGAGCCTGCGTGGGGAAGAAGTCACAGTGGACGACGGCTACGCTAGCTGCAGAGGCAAAAGAACTCACACGGACTATTAGAGCCATCCTCGAGGTGGGCTGTAAGTGATCTATCATCTTGACTCGTCGTGTTACGAGTCGACTTGCTACATGCCTGCATATCGTCTCTATCCCTGGCCTAGCATGCAAATCCAATCAGCTCAACAATCACCACCGTAGTTTTGAAACCAACCTAAACGAACTGGATAACAGACACCAAACCAACCAAATCACCTCCATAGTTACTATGCCAACCAAAACCAACTGCATAATCGACATCAAACCACATAGTTGCTAAGCCAAGTAAAACCAACCGGATAACCAAAACCAATCAGCTCATCATACACCAAGCCAACCTCCATAGTTACCAAGCCAACCAAAACCAACTGGAAAACAGACACCAAACCACCTCTGTAGTTACTATACACATAATCTCAATAGTTGTTTTTTAGTGGAGCAGCCTGTAAGGAAATGAAGGACATCCTTGCACTGGAGTATCAGACAGCAGAATTAAAGACAATACAGCAGCTAAGCAACCTCGAGATGTTCCAGCCTCTGTGTCCAGTGGAGTTGAATGAACCAGGGACTGACTGAGTGTTAAGCAATCTCAAGATGTTCAGCCTCTGTGTCCAATGGAGTTGAATGGACCAGGGACTGAGTGTAAAGCAACCTTGAGATGTTCAGTTTCTGTCCAGTGGAGTTGAAAGAACCAGGGACTGAGTGTTAAGCAACCTCGATGTTCCAGCCTCTGTGTCCAGTGAAGTTGTGTTCCATCCATATTTACTCAAGTTTTCTCTGTAGTCATCGTCTAGTGGACGGACAGACTGATCTTTCATGCAACATGAAATGCAATGCAATGTTCTACTTCCTATAGATATGTTTTGAATGATTTTTTCCCAGAATTGTACAAGTGTATCTAGAAATGTACAATAAGACCTACGTCAATACAAAACATCATCATACATACACCTGTGATCAAGTCAGTAGCTAACCATCAGTGTTGGGGAGCAAATAAAAGTTTATTGGTCACGTACACAGTTTAGCAGGTGTAATAGCTGTGCAGCGAAATGCTTATGTTGCTAGCTCCTAGCAATGTAGTCAAATGTCAAGCAATTACAATGTAAAGAAAAATACATTGTAAAGAAAAATACAAAAAAGAATGGCAGGACGAATCCAATTAACAACCCAAATAGCAATGTAGCAGTATCAAAATGGAATCTATACATACAGTATGTACACCGGGGGAATTTACACCAGATCAACTAAGAATGTACAGCAGTAGACACAATATTTAGTGAACTATGTCAAGAATCAAGTATATAAATAAATATGTGGTGTGTATAATCAGTGTAACTAAAATACAATGTGCAGTTGTAGAAATATTAGAATAAGCTATGTTGAGGATACATTATTTAATTACACAGTGTGAAACGGGAAGTGACCAGTGGTTGGTTCAATGTCTCTATAACATGATACAGCAGCGTTGGCTGTGCGTGTGTGTGTTGATGTGACTAAGGTCCTTGATGATCTTCTTAGACTTCCTTTGACACCGGGTGTGGTAAATGTCCTCGAGGTCAGGCAGCGTGGCCCCTGTGATGCGTTGGGCTGTCTGCACCGCCCTCTGGAGAGCTATGCGGTTGAGGGCGGAGCCGTTGCCATACCAGGCAGTGATGCAGCCCGACAGAATGCTCTCAATGGTGCAGTTTGTGAGGGTCTTAGGTGCTCAGTGATGTGCACCACGAGGAACTTGAAGCTATTGACCTTATCCATTGCGGTTTTGACCCTATCCATTGCGGCCCTGTCAATGAGGATGGTGGCATCCTACCTCTTCTGTCTACTGTAGTCCAAGATAAGCTTCTTTGTTTTGTTGACATTGAGGGAGAGGTTATTTTCCTGGCACCACTCCACCAGGGCTCTAACCTCCTCCCTGTAGGATGTCTCGTTGTTGTTGGTAATCAGGCCTACCACTGTTGTGTCGTCAACAAACGTGATGATTGAGTTGGAGTTGTGTGTGAACAGGGAGTACAGGAGGGGGCTGAGCACACACCCATGGGGGGCCCCCGTGTTGAGGATCAGTGTGGCGGAGGTGTTGTTGCCTACCCTCACCACCTGGGGTCGGCCCGTCAGGAATTCTAGGAACCAGTTGCACAGGGAGGAGTTCAGACCCAAGGGCCTGAGCTTAGCGCACTATGGTGTTAAATGCTGAGCTGTAATCGATGAATAGTATTCTCACATAGATGTTCCTCTTGGGTGTCAGGTATGGTGGAGGTAATGGCCCTTGACTAGCCTTTCAAAGCACTGACATAATGACAGAAGTGATTGCTATGGGGCGATAGTCATTTAGTGCAGTGGTTTATTTATTATAATAAAATAAAAAAATTAAACATCAGCTTTAATATTGAAGATAGATTGTGGCTTCTGTCAATGTAATTGTCTGCAATCCCCCATATCTATATATTTTATGTTATTATTTTCCCCTAACTCTAGCACCCCTCCCATAATTGGAGTAAACTAATGGAAAATAATACTTACACATACTACATACATTTCACTGACAGTATATTTTACATTAGTTATCTTTTGTTGGTTTTTAGTCCCAGCCTTGAGCTACTCTCAACCCCTCCCATCTATCTCTGAAGACCATCCAGTTTAGATTTCTAGCTGCCATATATTTTTCTACTGTGCTGAACCTAAAATTATTATCATTTTTTTACCCCTTTTTTGTGATATCCAATTGGTAGTTACAGTCTTGTCCCATCGCTTCAAAAGACTCGGGAAAGGCAAAGGTCGAGAGCCATGCGTCCTACGAAACACGGCCCTGCCAAGCCGCACTGCTTCTTGACAAACTGCCCGCTTAACCCAGAAGCCACCCGCACCAATGTGTCGGAGGGAACAGCGTACAACTGGTGACCGAAGTCAGCGTGCATGCACCCGGCCCGCCACAGGAGTCTAGTGTGCGATGGGACTAGGACATCACGGCCGGCCAAACCCTCCCCTAACCCAGACGACGCTAGGCCAATTGTGCGCCACCTCATTGGTCTCCCGGTCGCAGCCGGCTGCGACACAGCCTGGGATCGAACCCGGGTCTGTAGTGATGCCTTAGACCGCTGCGCCACTCGGGAGGTGCTGAACCTTTCTATTTTCAAAGTTTCTACAGATTGTAAATGAAAGATAAACACCTATGCTGAGTATTATTATATTATTGACCGAATGACTATGACTTCAAATCACCCAGCAGTGCTATTTGCAGAGTTAGCTCCTAGTAAATGTTTAAGTTTTTAAGCCATTCCTGGACCTGCAACCAAAAACAAGATACGTACCAAAACAAGTGATCTAATGATTGTCTCTTCACAGCAAAATCTGTAGATCTGGGATGGTTGTATACATACAGTTGAAGTCGGAAGTTTACATACACTTAGGTTGGAGTCATTAAAACTCGTTTTTCAACCACTCCACAAATTTCTTGTTAACAAACTATAGTTTTGGCAAGTCGGTTAGGAAATCTACTTTTTGCATGACAAGTAATTTTTCCAACAATTGTTTACAGACAGATTATTTCACTTATAATTCACTGTATCACAATTCCAGTAGGTCAAAAGTTTACATACACTATGTTGACTGTGCCTTTAAACAGCTTGTAAAATTTCAGAAAATGATGTCATGGCTTTAGAAGGTTCTGATAGGTTAATTGACATCATTTGAGTCAATTGGAGGTGTACCTGTGGATGTATTTGAAGGCCTACCTTCAAACTTAGTGCCTCTTTGCTTGACATCATGGGAAAATCAAAAGAAATCAGACAAGACTTCAGAAAAAAATTGGTGACCTCCACAAGTCTGGTTCATTCTTGGGAGCAATTTCCAGATGCCTGAAGGTACCACGTGCATCTGTACAAACAATAGTATGCAAGTATAAACACCATGGGACCACGCAGCTGTCATACCGCTCAGGAAGGAGACACGTTCTGTCTCCTAGAGATGAACGTACTTTGGTGCAAAAAGTGCAAATCAATCCCAGAACAACAGCAAAAGACCTTGTGAAGATGCTGGAGGAAACAGGTACAAAAGTATTTATATCCACAGTTAAACAAGTTCTATATTGACATAACCTGAAAGGCCGCTCAGCAAGGAAGAAGCCACTGCTCCAAAACCGCCATTAAAAAGCCAGACTACGGTTTGCAACTGCACATTGGGACAAAGATCATACTTTTTGGAGAAATGTCCTCTGGTCTGATGATTCAAAAATAGAACTGTTTGGCCATAATGACCATCGTTATGTTTGGAGGAAAAAGGGGAGGCTTGCAAGCCGAAGAACACCATCCCAACTGTGACGCACGGGGGTGGCAGCATCATGTTGTGGGGGTGCTTTGCTGCAGGAGGGACTGCAGCACTTCACAAAATGGATGGCATCATGAGGGAGGAAAATTATGTGGATAACAACTCAAGACATCAGTCAGGAAGTTAAAGCTTGGTCGCAAATGGGTCTTCCAAATGGACAATGATCCCAAGCATACTTCCAAAGTTGTGGGAAAATGGCTTAAGGACAACAAAGTCAAGGTATTGGAGTGGCCATCACAAAGCCCTGACCTCAAGCCTATAGAAAATTTGTGGGCAGAACTGAAAAAGCGTGTGCGAGCAAGGAGGTCTACAAACCTGACTCCGTTACACCAGCTCTGTCAGGAGGAATGGGCTGAAATTCACCCAATTTATTGTGGGAATCTTTTGACCCAAGTTAAACAATTTAAAAGGCAATGCTACCAAATACTAATTGAGTGTATGTAAACTTCTGACCCACTGGGAATGTGATGAAAGAAATAAAAGCTGAAATAAATCATTCTCTCTACTATTATTCTGACATTTCACATTCATAAAATAAAGTGGTGATCCTAACTGACCTAAAACAGGGAATTTTTACTAGGATTAAATGTCAGGAATTGTGAAAGAAATGTGTTTAAATGTATTTGGCTAAGGTGTATGTAAACTTCCGACTTCAACTGTATTTAAATCAATCGCTCTCTATCCGAGTCTGTTGTCCCCACATTTTTCAAGTTGGTCACCATTGTTCCTGTTCCCAAGAAAGCTAAGCTAACTGAACTAAATGACTATTGCCACGTAGCACTCACTTCTGTCATCATGAAGTGCTTTGAGAGACTAGTCAAGGATCATATCACCTCCACCTCCACCTTACCTGTCACCCTAGGCCCACTTCAATTTGCTTACCTCCCCATTAGGTCCACACATGATGCAATCGCCATCACACTGCACTATCCCATCTGTACAAGAGGTATGAATACCTATGTAAGAATGCTGTTCCTTGACTACAGCTCAGCATTCAACACCATAGTACCCTCCAAACTCATCATTAAACTTGTGATCCTGGGTCTCGACCCCGCCCTGTGCAACTGGGTCCTGCACTACCTGACTGGCCGCCCCCAGGTGGTGAAGGTAGGAACAACACCTCCACTTCGCTGATCCTCAGCACAGAGGCCCCACATGGGTGCTTGCTCAGCCCTTTCCTGTACTCCCTGTTCACCCATGACTTCGTGGCCACGCACGCTTCCAACTCAATCATCAAGTTTGCAGATGGCACAACAGTAGTAGGCCTGATCACCAACAAATGACGAGACACCCTACAGGGAGGAGGTGAGGGCCCTGGGACAGTGGTGGCAGGAAAATAACCTCTCACTCAATGTCAACAAAACAGGAAATAGTAAATGGAACACGCCCCTAACCACATCGACGGGAAGCTCAGTGGAGGAAGTGGAAAGCTTCAAGTTCCTCGGCGTGTACATCAAAGACATCAACCACCCAAGCTACGGCCTGTTCACTCCGCTATCATCCAGAAGGCGAGGTAAGTACAGGTGCATCAAAACTGGGGCCAAGAGACTGAAAAACAGCTTCTATCCCAAGGCCATCAGACTGTTAAATAGCCATCACTAGCCGGCTTCCATCCGGTTATTCAACCCTGTACCTTAGAGGCTGCTGCCCTATATACATAGATTTGGAATCACTGGCCACTTTTATAATGTAACACTAGTTACTTTAATAATGTTTAAATAATGTTTACCTACTGCTTTACTCATCTCATATGTATATACTGTATTCTATTCTACTGTATTTTAGTCAAAGCCACTCCGACATTGCTCAATCTAATATTTATACATATCTTAATTACTTTTAGATTTGTGTGTATTGTTGTGAATTGTTTTTAAATACTACTGCACTGTTGGAGCTAGGAATGCAAGCATTTCACTACACCCGCAATAACATCTGCTAAATATGTGTATGTGACCAATAAAATTTGATTTGATTTGTATTGGGATATCAAAACCACAGGGAAGGAAGAACTAAGCCAACAAGATGATTGAGATGAAAACGGATTAGATATTGACATCATCACTAACGAGAACCATATAGGAGTCAACTGTTTCCGATTGTTTCATTCAGTTCTATTCCAGCGCCATGTGTTGTCAGGTTATGAGCAGGGAGAAGCAGTGCCATGCAGTATATTAAGAGAGTTTGGCCAGGTTTTAGAATGGATGCCATGTTAGCACCTTTATTCTTAAAATGTTGGTGATGTAACAAAAATTCCCCATGAATTTTTTTTGTGAGCCAATACTAACTAGCGTTAGCTCAATGACTGGAAGTCTATGGGTATCTGCTAGCAAGCTTTTCTATGCTAGCAGATACCCATAGACCTCCAGTGTCAATACAGGCATCCTGTTTGCAACAAGGCACTTTACCCCTCTTGAACTTTCGCAGTCAGAGGTGAAGCAGCCAATCAGCTAGGTGATCTAACTCTCACCCATAGAGATAGAGGACTCTAGTACCCCAAAGCTTGTTTAAGCATGGGCAGCACCATTGAGGACGTTCACCATTTTGAAGTAGTCAACTGAGTGGGACATCCTATGGGTTAAGGAAGGATCACATACTTCCATCCAGGTCATCAGGAGGGATCAGCCAATGAATTATACTTGTGTGCAGACATTCCATAATTTCAGGTGGCAGTAAATTGCCACCTTGGCTTTTTACCTGTTCAAACAACACACTGCACCCTTTCAGGTTGTTTACCAACTTATAGAAGTAGTAGAATAAGAAAATGAAAAATAGAGATGGGGTCATGCTCTCACAGACGGCATAATGAGACATACAATGTTGTTCCTTTAACAATCTCTATGCTCTCACCTGAGGCTAATGAGTCATGGTGAATCTGGGGTGTGTAAACTCAGACTGTCATCTGAACAAAACACAGCATGCTACCCAAGCTGGTGTTTCATCACTTTAGCTTTGGACGTGTCTCTCTAATGAGTCCCAAATGGCACCCTAATCCCTATATAGTGCACGACATAGTGAATAGGGTGCCCATTGGGACACAGTCTTTCTCTCTTTCAGTTTTCATTTCTGGTAATCACAGGTGAATTTCAGATTAAACAAAACAAATACAAATGTACTGTCCTTGATTAAATGAGTCAGTGAACTAGAAAATGTATGGTAGGAATAGAGGCTGCCAGACTGTTTCGTTACACTTCTACCATTTTTCATTCCTTGTATCATCTCAGTCTGCCTTCTGAGGGCGTTAATGATATTAAGTGATTATGTGAAAGGAAATAAAGTCCTGTGAAAGTTATGTGAAAGGACGTCCTTTCTGGTGTTTGATCATTTTTAAGAGGACATTGGCATAATCGGAAAATCTATTGTGTTCATTTTGTGTTATGTAAGCGTGTGTGTTGTATAGGGGTAGGTAAGTAGGTCAATAACTAGGTCAATCTAATATTGGGCGACCCAAAGTGTTAGTTAGGGTTAAAAAAAAAAGAGAGATTTTAAGAACCACATTGTGGACCACTCAAATAGAGTTTTATGACACTAGAAGCAGTCATAGACTGCATTAGACCCTGTTGAAGGAGAACTTTCCTGCAATGCAGGAAACATATCACTTGTAGTGTATTTGATGTTTTAAAAGGCTTCTGAAGTTTGTCATTTCCACTTTGAAATTTCAGACTTGATTTTCCATTTCGAAAAAGGTATCAACCTCTACAAAAATTTGCATTAATTATAATCCACACAATAATTCACATTTCCTGTTGTTGCATAATTATTTTCCTTCTGTAGCAAACTGGCTCAAATTAAGATCCTACATCTTTATACACATGTATGCATAATCAAAAATCTAAGTACAGTAGATAAAAGATCATTTAGGCACTTCCAGTGCATTCGGAAAGTATTCAGACCCCTTGACTTTTTCCACCTTTTGTTACATTACGGCCTTATTAAATCAAATCAAATGTGATTTGTCACATGCGCCGAATACAACAGGTGTAGACCTTACAGTGAAATGCTTACTTACAAGCCCTTAAAACTTCTTATGGCTGCAGTCCCGTTAACGGGATCGATATGACAACAGCCAGTCGAAGTGCAGGGCGCCAAATTCAAAAAACAGAAATCTCATAATTAAAATTCCTCAGACATTCATGTGTCTTATATCATTTTAAAGGTAATCTTGTTGTTAATCCCACCAAAGTGTCCGATTTCAAATAGGCTTTTCAGCGAAAGCACTACAAACGATTATGTTAGGTCACCACAAAACCACAATAACCACAGCCATTTTTTCCAGCTAAAGATAGCTTTCACAAAAACCAGAATAGAGATAAAATTAATCACTAACCTTCGATTATTTTCATCATATGACACTCATAGGACGTCATGTTACACAATACATGCATGTTTTGTTTGATTAAGTTCATATTTATATCAAAAAATCTGAGTTTACATTGAGGCGTTAAATTCACTAGTTGCAAAAACATCAAGTGACTGCATAGCCACATCGTTTCAACAGAAATACTCAACATAAATATAAATGATAATACAAGTAATACACATAGAATTATAGATATACCTCTCCTTAATGCAACCGCTGTGTCAGATTTCAAAAAAACTTTACGGAAATATAAACCATGCAATAATCTGAGACGGAGCTCAGATGATTAGCCAAATTAGCCACCATGTTGGACTCAACAGAAACCAGAAAGTACATGATAAATGTTTCCTTACCTTTGATGAATTCATCAGAATGCAGTTCTAGGAATCCCAGGTCCACAATAAATGCTTGATTTGTTCGTTCATGTCCGTTATTTATGTCAAATTAGCTATTTTCAAATTAGCTGAATGAATTTTTAGAATGTTGTTAACATACATCTTGAATAACGTTCCAACCGGAGAATTAAATCGACTTCAATTGAGAGAAGGAACGGAGCTCACTCTCACGTGAACGCGCCAGTTCAATGCGTGGGCACCTCATGGCAGTGATTACTCATTCCTGTCTCCTTCGAATCCCCTTCAAATTAGAGTCATTAGACTAAGTTCTATTGACTGTTGACATCTAGTGGAAGCCGTAGAAAGTGAAAACCCATCCATATCTCTCTTTATATTCAATGAGAGCTTGGTTGAAAATATGGCACCCCCAGAAAAAATCCAAACAGGAAGTGGAACTTCTCAGGTTTTTGCCTGCCATATGAGTTCTGTTAATCTCACAGACTTAATTCAAACAGTTTTAGAAACTTTAGAGTGTTTTCTATCCAATACTAATAATAATATGCATATATTAGCAACTGAGACTGAGGAGCTGGCCGTTTACAATGGGCACCTTTCATCCAAGCTACTCAATACTGCCCCTTCAGCCATAAGAAGTTTAACCAACGATGCAGTTTTAAGAAAATACCTTAAAAAAAAAGTTTAAAAAATGTAAGAGATAAGAAAAACAAATAATTAAAGAGCAGCAGTAAATAACAATAGCGGGGCTATATACAGGGGGTACCGGTACAGAGTCAATGTGTCAATGTGCGGGGGCACCTGTGTCGAGGTAATTGAGATAATTATGTACATGCAGGTAGGGTTGTTAAAGTGGCTATGCATAGATAATAACAGAGAGTAGTAGCAGCGTGTGGGGTTGCAAATAGTCTGGGTAGCCTTTTGATTAGCTGTTCAGGAGTCTTACAGCTTGGGGGTAGAAGCTGTTTAGAAGCCTCTTGCACCTAGACTTGGCGCTCCGGTACCGCTTGTCATCCGGTAGCAGATAGAACAGTCTATGACTAGGGTGGCTGGAGTCTTTGACGATTTTTAAGGCCTTCCTCTAACACTGCCTGGTATAGAGGTCCTGGATGGCAGGAAGCTTGGCCCCGGTGATGTACTGGGTCGTATGCACTACCCTCTGTAGTGCCTTGCGGTTGGAGGCCAAGCAGTTGCCATACCAGGCAGTGATGCAACCCGTCAGGATGCTCTCGATGGTTCAGCTGTAAAATCTTTTGAGGATCTCCTGAGGGGGAATATGTTTTGTCGTGCTCTCTTCATGACTGTCTTGGTGTGCTTGGACCATGTTAGTTTGTTGTTGATGTGGACGCCAAGGAACTTGAAGCTCTCAACCTGCTCCACTACAGCCCCGTCGATGAGAATGGGGGAGTGCTCGGTCCTCTTTTTCCTGTAGTCCACAATCAACTCCTTTGTTTTGAGCACGTTCAGGGAGAGGTTGTTGTCCTTGCACCACACGGTCAGGTCTCTGACCTCCTCCCTATAGGCTGTCTCATCGTTGTCGGTGATCAGGCCTACCACTGTTGTGTCGTCTGCAAACTTAATGATGGTGTTGGAGTCGTGCCTGGCCGTGCAGTCATGAGTGAACAGGAAGTACAGGAGGGGACTGAGCACGCACATCTGAGGGGCCCCCGTGTTGCGGATCAGAGTGGCGGATGTGTTGTTACCTACCCTTACCACCTGGGGGCGGCCCGTCAGGAAGTCTAGGATCCAGTTGCAGAGGGAGGTGTTTAGTCCCAGGGTCCTTAGCTTAGTGATGAGCTTTGAGGGCATATTAAAAAATGTATTTCAAATAAATCCTCATCAATCTACAGACAATATCCCATAATGACAAAGCGAAAATAGGTTTTTAGAAATATTTGCAAATGTATTATCTTATTTACATAATGATTTCATTGGAGTCCACCTGAGGAAAATTAAATTGATTGGAATTGATTTGGAAAGGCTCACACCTGTCTATATAAGGTCCCACAGTTGACAGTGCATGTCAGAGCAAAAACCAAGCCATGTGTTTGAAGAATTGTCTGTAGAGCTCCTTAGTCAGGATTGTGTCAAGGCACAGATCTGTGGAAGGGTACCAAAAAGGGCCTTAGTCAGGCCTTTATGGTAGTGGCCAGACGGAAGCTACTCCTCAGTAAAAGGCACATGACAGCCCGCTTGGAGTTGCCAAAAGGCACCTAAAGGACTCTCAGACCATGAGAAACAAGATTCTCTGGTCTCATGAAACCAAGATTGAACTCTTTGGCCTGAATGTCAAGCGTCACATCTAGAGGAAACCTGGCATCAACTCTAAGGTGAAGCATGATGGTGGCAGCAGCATCATGTTGTGGGGATGTTTTTCAGCGGCAGGGACTGGGAGACTAGTCAGGATCGAGGGAAATATGAACGGCGCAAAGTACATAGAGATCCTTGATGAAAACCTGCTCCAGAGCGCTCAGGACCTCAGACTGGGGCGAAGGTTCACCTTCCAACAGGACAATGACCCTTAGCACACAGCCAAGACAACAAAGCAGTGGCTGCGGGACAAGTCTCTGAATGTCCTTGAGTGGCCCAGCCAGAGCCCCAACTTGAACCCGATCGAACATCTCTGGAGAGACCTGAAAATAGCTCTGCAGAGACGGTCCCCATCCAACCTGACAGAGCTTCAGTGGATCTGCAGAGAAGAATGGGAAAAACTCCCCAAATACAGGTGTGCCATGCTTGTAGCATCATACCCAAAAAGACTCAAGTCTGTAATCACTGCCAAAGGTGCTTCAACAAAGTCCTGAGTAAAGGGTCTGAATACTTATGTAAATGTGATATTTCAGTTTTTTAACACATTTGTAAAAACCTGTGTTTGCTTTGTCATTATGGTGTATTGTGTGTAGATTGAGGGAAACAAACAATTTAATCAATTTTAGAATAAGGCTGTAATGTAACAAAATGTGGAAAAAGTCAATGGGTCTAAATACTTTCTGAATGCACTGTATACTGAAACATCTCCATTGAAGGATAAGGTGGCAGGCTTTCACATAATTTTTACCTGATGTTGCCCAATTTATTATTTCCATCTAGAACGTGAAATGTTTTACTTTGGCTGAACAGTTGATGAAAATGATCATCCCTGTTGTGGTTGTGTAACCCATGGTAAAGCAAGACATGAGCTTCTGTTTCAATGGATCTATCGTTACAAAAACAACAGACGTTTATCTAACGTGTGTGTGTGTGTGTGTTTGCACCTTTGGACAATCTCCTCCTTTCCCCAGATCCAAATCTTAGTAATTTTCCCTGGGGTCAGTGTTGCTGGTTACAGTATGTACTGCTGAGAGAAAACCATCTTACCTTAGGTTTCAACCAGATGGTCTTTCTGAGACACATACACACACACACACACTCTTTGGGTCGCCTGATATTGGATTGACCTACTTACCTAGCCCTTCTCAACACATGCACACACACACACACACTCAACCTAATCACACAGTGTTGTTTGCGCAAAGGTTGTAATTGAATGGAGTTGACCTGAGCCCCTTACTACGAAGCAGGTTTGAGGAGTTAGCGAGCTAACTTTGGTGAACTCTGAGTTCAACTCGGGATAGCCGGTCATACGAAAGTGGCTCACCTTTTAGACAGGTAAATTTCTATGGCAACGAATCCTTCAGAACTTACCTGCTCTGGGGCAATCTAACTGACGGCTACCTCCACTTGCCCTGATTGATAGTACTGAGCCGCGAGTTGAGGACTAATGGAATCAGATTGCCCTCCCTCTCGCAAACATTTTATTAATCAAATGTATTTGTTATTTGGATAAAAATAGTAATATTAAAATACCTATCACATTACCTATTTAGTAATGACAGGATGCATTTGAAAGTTCACGCACAGTAAAACTTTTGTTTGACTTTATCAAATTATTTTATCGATAGGGTTGAGGGGTAAAAGTGCTTGTGCATTAATAAACACACCAAAGCAAGAAAATAAAGACTGCACTTCTTAAAGTCTATTTCACACAATAACCTACTGTATTTGCAAGATAACTTTTATTTTATTTAGATTTTGGCACAAATTAAAATGTGGTACAGACTTGCCCATGGATTGATTTATTCAGCATTTTCTCAATGAAGAGTTTGGTGTTCGAATAGCCACATGCACTCGCTGTTACAAGCCTGCTGGAGTTAGCGGCAGGTGGACGAGCAATATCCACCGTCGTAGTATGGATGAAGCCTTTCAAAACTATCAAAATTAACAAAAATCCTCCTGATAAAAAGTTCATTTGCATTATTCTGATCATGACTGATTATATACATCCTGTCAATCACAAATCTCAAATCACATGAAACAACCCTTTCTGATCACTCCACAGGCTAAAGCATTTATCAAGATATTGACCAATTTAATTTCACATTGGAATTTTTGAAGATTACAATATATTTCATACAATACCTTTTGGTATTAAAACATGTTTCAGTGCTGAAATTATTTGAATGACCAAAGTTGTTAATGTAGGTACTGTATATTTGCCTTGTACTGTATGCTATATTGATGAAAGGTTAGGCTGTACAGTATGTTGAAAGTATATATCACAAAGTTGTACATGATGCAAATAAACTACAATAACTTCTCCATCTAAATGGGTTGTCGATCCTGTCAGTCCTTGACTTCTACCATCTGTTATTAATGATATAATGTGATAGATTTCAGATGCAAGAAGTACCTAGGGTTAGATTTGGAATGGAGGATACTCCTTTACAAGGTCATGTAGCATCCCAGACAATACAGGTTAGTTCTGTCCGATCCTGTGCTGGTTACTTAGTAGCGTAGTAGTCATGAGTTTTGGCACGCCAGCCCTGTCTGTCTAATTTGTTATTCAAGTAACTTTATTGACTAATCATGTATAAGTTTATTGGATATCACCAGCCAATAATAAGTCCACTGTGCGCTGCAGTGTTACCACAATCCCTTGTGTTGGTTAGTGATCCTGTTGAGTCTTTGCATGCCAGCCACAACCATTTCCTGTCTCCCTGTAGCCAAACACACACACTGCTTACGTATGTGTGTACATGGGTCCATGCCCAAAAAAGGCTCCTCCATCTATCAGTCTAATGCAAATGTTTACACACGAGGCTTACCCCTAATCCTAACCCCACAGGGCTCTACGCTGACCTTTTTTTACAAGGAGCACGTGTGCACCTAAGTAGAACAATTTAGGAGCACACAAAGAAATTTAGGAGCACAATAAAAAGTATTTGAGATAAAAAGC
Organism: Salvelinus namaycush; assembly: GCF_016432855.1. Lineage (NCBI taxonomy): Eukaryota > Metazoa > Chordata > Actinopteri > Salmoniformes > Salmonidae > Salvelinus > Salvelinus namaycush. The sequence continues at coordinate 59,176,467 of NC_052310.1, forward strand.
AGTTTTCTTTGTAGTAATGTTGCAAGCATGACAGTCATGAATCTGCGCTCAGTGTATTCTCCATGGCACTCAGGGACTGCGGCACAGTGAAGTAATCATTGCAACAATTATCATCTAAGCTGTGGGTGAAACCTGTGGGTGAGTTGTCACTTGGCAGCTTTAGCTCTTTTGTCCCAGAGTGATGTTGATGGATGGGGCACCACTCCTCCAAACACAGAGGTAGAATTCAAGGGCAGGGGCCCAAACTACACAGGAGCTTTAACACACAAAGGAGCTGTTGTCTACAGGTAGTCATCTATCTTCTCTGTCTTTTGCTCTGTCCCTCTGTATTTGTATATATTTCTGTGTATTTCCCTCTCCATCTCTTCCTGTCTCTATCCCTAGGTCTTTTTCTTTCAGTTCTCTGCCTCTTTTTCTCTCTCAAGTGCTCAGGTGTAGTCCTTCTATTTGAATAGCTTTGTGTCCATCCTAACACCGACATCTTCATCATTAAACACTTGAAGATTAACTTTACACACTCCCATATTAGATCATGCTGCACCCCTTTAATATGGTCCTTAATAGAGTCAGAATTAAATATTGACACTAATAACAACAAAACACAAGGCTGGCTTTATGTGTTACACCTACTGTGTCACTTCTACTCCCTCCTCCCTCAGTTGAAATATTGTAATCACCTTTTGGCATTGTTTTTCTTGGCAACCCGACAAGAAAGTAGAGAGAGAGAGAGAGAGATAGTGTGTGTGTGTGTGTGTGTGTGTGTGTGTGTGTGTGTGTGTGTGTGTGTGTGTGTGTGTGTGTGTGTGTGTACAAGAAGCATGTTGACTATGTGTCAGGCAGCATGCTGTGTGTGTGTGTGTCTGTGCATGTGTGTGCGTGTGTATACAAGTGTATTAGCAACATGCTGACTAAAAAGTGTCCTGCAGCCTGGGCAGAGTGTGACCGAGGAGGGGAGGGGATGCTCACATTTTCATCAGACTCATTCTGTGATGCCAAGTGTGTGTGTGTGTGTGTTCTAACTTAGAGATTCAGTATGGCAGCTGAATCACCATACTAGGACGGTGGATATTGCTCGTCCACCTGCCGCTAACTCCAGCAAGTATGGCAGCTGTTCATATTCTTCTGGAGCAGCACATTAGTCTGGCCCATTATGGGCCATGCCACCTGTGGAGGCCACAGTGACACCAGGGTGACGGAGGAGAGGAGCTATCCAGGGCTGGAGCAGAGTGAGAGGGAAGGCAATTAGGCCTAGCTGATTCCCCTCACAGGAGAGGCAGTTGGAAGGGGAAGGAGTGATGAGGAGCAGAGGGACTGGGGATTGGTAAGGGCCCGGGGGAGCCAGCAGTGTTATTAGCTGTAATATTGGATTAAGCATTCAATGAGTGACGTACTTACAGCCACTACACACAAACATGCGCTCCCACACACACACACACACACACACACACACACACACACACACACACACACACACACACACACACACACACACACACACACACACACACACACACACACACACACACACACACACACACACACACACACACACATATACACTTCACAATTATCTCCTTAACCTGAACCTAGCACAATGATCCTCTATTGATCATTTCACATCCCCCATCTTTCTCCTCTCCCTCTCTCCCTTATTTTCTCGATGAATCTCTCTATGACATTCTGAGGGGTTTGTTGTAAGTAGCTTTAATGCTTTATTTGATGCTTTATTTCTCAGAAACAGTCAAATTAATTCAGTCCACTGCCCCAGGATGTTAGGGGCAAAGGCCCCTGACAAAGCTAGTATTCAGCCCTCCCTGCTTCATGTGGCCAGACTCCTCTCACTACTCTTTCCGAGGCCAGAGCTTGTGCTCTGTCTCTGGGCACGAGGGACTCACTCACTCTCCTGGTTCTCTATGTTAGAACCAGCTGCAGATACAGAAATAAAAGCCAGAAAGCCAAGTTCAATCAGTTCAAATCAAATCAAATTTTATTGGTCACGTACACATGGTTAGCAGATGTTATTGCGAGTGTAGCAAAATGCATATGCTTCTAGAACCGACAGTGCAGCAGCATCTAACAGGTAATATCTAACAAATTCCACAATAAAACCTACGTAATTCACACAATCTAGTAAAGGGATGGGATAAGAATATATAAGTATAAAATATATGGATGAGCAGTGACAGAGCGGCTAAGATGCAATAGATAGTAAAGAATAGGTAGTGAAGGATACAGTATACATTATATACAGTTGAAGTCGGAAGTTTACATACACCTTAGCCAAATACATTTAAACTCAGTTTTTCACAATTCCTGACATTTAATCCTAGTAAAAATTCCCTGTCTTAGGTCAGTTAGGATCACCACTTTATTTTAAGAATGTGAAATGTCAGAATAATAGTAGAGAGAATGATTTATTTCAGCTTTTATTTCTTTCATCACATTCCCAGTGGGTCAGAAGTTTACATACACTCAATTAGTATTTGGTAACATTGCCTATAAATTGTTTAACTTGGGTCAAACATTTTGGGTAGCCTTCCACAAGCTTCGCACAATAAGTTGGGTGAATTTTGGCCCATTCATCCTAACAAAGCTGGTGTAACTGAGTCTGCCCACAAATGTTCTATAGGATGGAGGTCAGGGCTTTGTGATGGCCACTCCAATACCTTGACTTTGTTGTCCTTAAACCATTTTGTCACAACTTTGGAAGTATGCTTGGGGTCATTGTCCATTTGGAAGAACCATTTGCGACCAAGCTTTAACTTCCTGACTGATGTCTTGAGATGTTGCTTCAATATATCCACGTAATTTTCCTACCTCATGATACCATCTATTTTGTGAAGTGCATCCAGTCCTTCCTGCAGCAATGCACCCTTGCAACATGATGCTACCACCCCAACCGTGAAGCACGGGGGTGATGTTTTTCGTCTTGCAAGCCTCCCCTTTTTCCTCCAAACATAACGATGGGCATTATGGCCAAACAGTTCTATTTTTGTTTCATCAGACCAGAGGACATTTCTCCAAAAAGTATGATCTTTTTTATGGCGGTTTTGGAGCAGTGGCTTCTTCCTTGCTGAGCAGCCTTTCAGGTTATGTCGATATAGGACTTGTTGTACTGTGGATATAGATACTTTGTACCTGTTTCATCCAGCATCTTCACAAGGTCCTTTGCTGTTGTTCTGGGATTGATTTGCGCTTTTCGCACCAAAGTACGTTCATCCCTAGGAGACAGAACGCGTCTCCTTCCTGAGCGGTATGATGGCTGCGTGGTTCCATGGTGTTTATACTTGTGTACTATTATTTGTACAGATGAACGTGGTACCTTCAGGCATTTGGAAATTGCTCCCAAGGATGAACCAGACTTGTGGAGGTCACCAATTTTTTTCTGAGGTCTTGGCTGGTTTCTTTTGATTTTCCCATGATGTCAAGCAAAGAGGCACTGAGTTTGAAGGTAGGCCTTGAAATAGATCCACAGGTACACCTCCAATTGACTCAAATGATGTCAATTAGCCTACCAGAAGCTTCTAAAGCCATGACATTATTTTCTGGAATTCTCCAAGCTGTTTAAAGCCACAGTCAATTTAGTGTATGTAAACTTCTGACCCACTGGACTTGTGATACAAATAATTATAAGTCAAATAATCTGTCTGTAAAGAATTTGTGTCATGCACAAAGTAGATGTCCTGACCAACTTGCCAAAACTATGGTTTGTTAACAAGACATTTGTGGAGTGGTTGAAAAACTAGTTTTAATGACTCCAACCTAAGTGTATGTAAACTTCCGACTTCAACTGTACATATGAGATGAGTAATGCGAGATATGTAAACATTTTTAAAATTGCATTATTAAAGTGACTAGTGTTCCATTTATTAAAGTGGTCAATGATATCAAGTCTGTAGGTAGGCATCTGCCTCTCTGTGCTAGTGGTGACTGTTTAACAATCTGATGGCCTTGTTTTTCAATCTCTCTGCCCCAGCTTTGATGCACCTGAACTGACCTCGCCTTCTGGATGGAAGCAGGGTGAACAGGCAGTGGCTCGGGTGGTTATTGTCCTTGATGATCTTTTTTGCCTTCCTGTGGCATCAGGTGTTGTAGGTGTCCTGGAGGGCAGGTAGTTTGCCCCTGGTGTTGCATTGTGCAGACCGCACCACCCTCTGGAGAGCCTTGCGGGCTGCGTGGGTGCAGTTGCCGTACCAGGCAATGATACAGCCCGACAGGATGCTCTCAATTGTGCACCTGTAAAAGTTATATCTTTCCGATTTGGTCCTGCCATACATACCTACACGTACGCTACGGTTACAAGACGCAGGCCTCCTAAACTGTCCCTACAATTTCTAAGCAAACAGCTGGAGGCAGGGCTTTCTCCTTCAGAGCTCCATTCTTCTGGAATGGTCTGCCTACCCATGTGAGAGACGCAGACTCGGTCTCAACCTTTAAGTCTTTATTGAAGACTCATCTCTTCAGTAGGTCCCATGATTGAGTGTAGTCTGGCCCAGGAGTGTGAAGGTGAACGGAAAGGCACTGGAGCAACCCCCCTTGCTGTCTCTGCCTGGCTGGTTCCCCTCTCTCCACTGGGATTCTCTCCCTCTAAGCCTATTACAGGAGCTGAGTCACTGGCTTACTGGTGCTCTTCCATGCCGTCCCTAGGAGGGGTGCATCACTTGAGTGGGTTGAGTCACTGATGTGATCTTCCTGTCTGGGTTGTGCCGTGGCGGAGATATTTGCAGGCTATACTCGGCCTTGTCTCAGGATGGTAAGTTGATGGCTGAAGTTATCCCTCTAGTGGTGTGGGTGCTGTGCTTTGGCAAAGTGGGTGGGGTTATATCCTTCCTGTTTGGCCCTGTCCGGGGGTATCGTCGGAAGGGGCCACAGTGTCTCCCGACCCCTCCTGTCTTAGCCTCCAGTATTTATGCTGCAGTAGTTTGTGTCGGGGGGCTAGGGTCAGTCTGTTATATCTGGAGTATTTCTCCTGTCTTATCCGGTGTCCTGTGTGAATTTAAGTATGCTCTCTCTAATTCTTTCTTTCTTTCTTTCTTTCTCTCTCTCTCTCTCGGAGGACCTGAGCCCTAGGACCATGCCTCAGGACTACCTGGCCTGATGACTCCTTGCTGTCCCCAGTCCACCTGGCCGTGCTGCTGCTCCAGTTTCAACTGTTCTGCCTGCGGCTATGGAACCCTGACCTGTTCACCGGTCGTGCTACCTGTCCCAGACCTGCTGTTTTCAATTCTCTAGAGACAGAAGTCGAGGTAGCGGAGCGGAGCGCATATACTCCAACTCCAAATCCAGCTGACATTTACTCCTGAGGTGCTGACCTGTTGCACCCTCAACAACCACTCTGGTTATTATTATTTGACCCTGCTGGTCATCTATGAACATTTGAACATCTTGGCCATGTTCTGATATAATCTCCACTCGGCACAACCAGAAGAGGACTGGCCACCCCTCATAGCCTAGTTCCTCTCTAGGTTTCTTCCTCGGTTTTGGCCTTTCTAGGGAGTTTTTCCTAGCCACCGTGCTTCTACACCTGCATTGCTTGCTGTTTGGGGTTTTAGGCTGAGTTTCTGTACAGCACTTTGAAATATCAGCTGATGTAAGAAGGGCTTTATAAATAAATTAGATTTTGGGTCGGCCTTTTGAATAAGTTCAAATCCCATGGGAGGTGCAGACAAAGGATGCGCTTTTTTAAGCTATCTGTGACCAACAGATGCATATCTGTATTCCCAGTCATGTGAAATCCATAGATTAGGGCCTAATGAATGTATTTAAATTTACTGATTTCCTCATATGAAATGTAACTCGGTAAAATCAATGAAATTGTTGCACGTTGCATTTATATTTTTGTTCAGTATAAATGACGTGGAAGCAACGTTGATTCAACCAGTGTGCGCCCAGTGGGATGTTTCTTTGTTTCCGAGGGTGCGTCGTTGCCGTGTACAGTATGTGCATTGTGTGATTGTGATGTGTATAGTACAGTGACACTTCCTGTTTACAGCAAGAGTTACAGGATTATATTCGGTGAGAGGCGACTGTAACCATAGAATCAAAACCAATATATTCGGACACGGCTCCAAAGATTAATTGAATTTCTCACAATCCAGTCATAATTTCAGGTGCTGAATGTTGAGAGAGACACTGAATTCCAAGTGAGAATGTCAGAACCATGAATTGATTAAACATTGCAAATGGTACATCCAACATGGCCACCAGTGTACCCACAAAAAAAAATGCTTTGTTAAAATCAACCCAATTTGGGTTATTTGGTAACCCAGTACTGGGTAAATATGAGTTATTTTGACCCAACCAGTTGGGTTGTGTGAATAACCTTACTTGTCGGGATTACCAAAACATGGGTTAATTAAACCCTCAGTTGGTTATTTTTAACTTTCATGCTTTTCAGGAGGCGTGGCTTATTGGAGGTGTGACTTTCAGATAGATCTTATTGGTCACCCGTGAAAGTAAATGTCATTCCTGTTCATCATCTTAAAGGGGTACTCTGATATTGCGTAATACCCTTTTTGTGGATGAGGTGTTCCTGAAATGTCAGCCTGTTCAAGTGGGATGGAACTTTTGTCCCACATCATGATGTCACTATGTGAACTGATTATCATAGACCAGTGACTGTTCATCTGGGCAAGGGGGTGGGCTGTAGACCATATCTTCAAATTTATTTCCCAACACCCACACGATCAGACTGATTATTTCAGTCTGGCTCAGGGAAAAAGATTATGAAAAATATATTTTAGGGTTATTTTCATTAGATGTCCCGGACAGTAATTTTTATTCCCATGTAAATTAGCCCTTTGAATGACTAAAATATCATGCATAATGTTTTTGCATGATTGAAATGCTGACATTTTTTAAATAATAATTTTTCTCTCATATCTAACTACCAGGAAGTTTGAAAAGGCAGGCTGAGTGGGAGGGGAGATTATATTAATGAGTTTGCCTTGACTGCTAGCTCTTTGAAATACATATGTCAAGAAACTTGGATGCAGTGGGCAGTGTTGCGATAACATAATCTCAAGCAAATTTGGTGATACACAAAGCAACTCAAATAATATCGCAGTCAAGGTTTTTCTCTCCCATTTGGCATGTCTCTTGTGATGTGGTTCACAGCAACACTGATGGATGTGTTGACATGACAACGGCAGGAGAGTTTTGAATGACCCGTCCCCCCCTTTTGTTCCATGCTGGCTGAAGCCCTACCTAGCCAGTAACTAGCTGAAACCAGACACAGATTAAAGGGGAGACATACAGTGAGTGTACAAAACATTAGGAACACCTGCTCTTTCCATGACAAATCAAATCAAAGTGTATTTGTCACGTGCTCTGAATACAACAGGTCTTACACATAATTTTAACAGTTTTAGAAACTTTAGAGTGTTTTCTATCTAAATCTACCAATTATATGCATATCCTAGCTTCTGGGCCTGAGTGACAGGCAGTTTACTTTGGGCACGCTTTTCATCCGGACGTGAAAATACGGCCCCCTATCCCAAAGAAGCTAACCCCTTAATAATCCCGCCTCCTGAATCCAACTGTGAAATGGGGGAGGGGACCAGTAACTTAATGATCAAACTTTATCAGTGTTGAAACAACAGTAATTTTTCATACTTTGGTCATCATATTTTGATCTGTTTTCATCCAAATATCATCTAATTTCATGAACATTTGATTTGAACTGTTCATGAGCTTTAAATAAACATGTACAGTGATTTATTAGACATACAGTGATGATTTAAAATAAAATGACAAAGACCGCACGGGGGCCTTAAGTTTACATTCTGCAAATGAAATGTTTCCTTGAAATGTTTAGCATTTTACACATTCTTATAGAATATTACAATTGCTTATTACATATAATAAATTGGTATTTATCCCGAAATTAGGATTTGCATAGGCTTTTAACCTCTTAAATCTAAAGACCCCATATTTGATTTGATTTTTTATTCAAATCCATCTGGTATTATAACGGTAGCCCCTATCTGCAAAAGCAGGATGTCTGTGGAAAGCTGAGTATCTTGGCTATTGATTGGTGCCTTCAAATCTTTCGTGTGACTTACTACCTTATATGGTCATACGAATGTATGAGAGCAGGCCAAGCCGTTGACCTCATTTCAAGATGGCTGCTACCAACATTCCGGTTAGCGTTTTGAAGCATAAACAAAATAAACACGGAATACGTTGATATACACCGAAAGCCAGGACTCCCCGGATCATGAGGATATCTCATTTGTCTGCCTGTGACTTACCGTTATTGATCACCAGCCCCGAGAGTCAAAATGTTTATTTTACACGTTTTCACCAAGCAGAAAACATCTGACAAGGTAAACTTCGATTTGTTCTGTGTTTGAGCTATAGCTACATAGGTGGTATCAAATTAATCCTTAAGTAAGTAGGAACAAATCTAGCCTATTGACAATGTTGATGACAATATTGATGACAATCTGATGATGTATGACTTAATAACAACATTGAATGTCCACCGAATGACTACATCTTTGCGCATCAAAAATATGATGTTGCCTGTTTACGCACTGTAGGCATCCATTACACAGGTGATTGGCTACTTTGGCACCTTGACAGTCTTGTAACACATGAGATAAGCTTTCCAGTGATATGCAGTTGACCTGGGTGGGACAAAGCAAGGCCTAGAACCGTTTATGCGTGATGCGAACTATTGCAACCTGGCTCAGAGACTTGGAAACATCCCGTGACCACACCTGACACCACTTACTAAAACATCTGCCCATTTCTAGTTGTTAGGTCTATCAATCCCATTTTCTTCTGATATTGTTCACATGTTGTGAAAGCCATCTGATTTGTTTCCAGCTCTCGTCATCAATAATTCACTTATAGCTTGTCAATGAAAGATGACTTTCAAAATAAAAAACAAAAAAATGGTTATATTGTGTGTTCTTGTGTATTCTGAACTATGTAACTCCTATCTATCTTCTGATCATTTCCTCACAATATCCCAGATGTCTTCTTTCCAAATATACCAATTTTTTGCATGTCAGAATCATGTAATTACACATGAATAGCAGTTACTTTTGGGCCTGTCTATTTAGGTGGAAATCTAAATTTTTCCATTACATTTAAGAGGTTAAGGAACTCATACACATGTGTAAACCTAGTTGAAGCTACAAAAAAATCTATGTTCAAAGTTAACATGAGATTACTATACAACAGAACAGATTAACAAAAATGACATTTACTCTCATGGGGGCTAGAGATTAGTCCCAGCGGGTCAGATCAGAAGACTGGAGACGTAGTTTAGTAGGGGCGTGGCATTCAGATGGATATTTTTAGCCGCCTATGAGAGTAAATGTCATTCCTGTTAATGTATTCTTTAGTTATCACATGGTATGTTTGAACATAGACATTTTGTAGTTTAAATGGCACTTTGGCTTTTAGGGAACTCATACACTTCTCTATGTAAATTCCACTTTTGGGCTACAATAAGGTGTTATATAATAAGGTATGTAATAAATTATCTTAATATCGTCAAATAATATTAAAAAAATATATATATATATTTGCAGTATGTAAAGTTAACATGATGAATAGGAATAACATTTACTCTCCTGGGTGGCCAATAAGATCTAGCTGAAAGTCACGCCTGTAATAAGTCACCTAATTATTACTTTCAAAAAGACCCAGCTGCTATGTCAAGCCGGCATGAGATTAAAACATGCCCAACAAATGTTTAAATGAACCCATGTTTGGGGAATCCCAACAAACCAACATGTTGGGTTATTCACACAATCGAACTGGCTGGGTCAAAATAACGCAACATTTTTCTGTCCACTATTTAACCAGTGCTGGGTTACCAAATGACCCAAATTGGACTGTAGGTAGCACAGGGAATAATATTACCGATTCTGGGAAAATGGTTTTCCTAGAAACTTACATCTAGTTACAGACTTTTACAGATGCACTGGAACAAAAACCACACCTGCACAGCAAGTTTCACTAAACTCTGACGAAGTTTGATACACTGAAACTTTGCAAGTTAGCAATGTGAAGGATTTTCATCTTCTGAAAAAAACAAGCTTAGAAATCCCCCAAAAGATCTTGATTAGAGGTTGACCGATTATGATTTTTCAACGCAGATACCGATACCGATTATTGGAGGACCAAAAAAGCCGATACCGATTAATCGGACGATTTGTTTTATTTATTTGTAATAATGAAAATTACAACAATACTGAATGAACAATTATTTTAACTTAATATAATACATCAATAAAAATCAATTTAGCCTCAAATAAATAATGAAACATGTTCAATTTGGTTTAAATAATGCAAAAACAAAGTGTTGGAGAAGAAAGTAAAAGTGCAATATGTGCCATGTAAGAAAGCTAACGTTTAAGTTCCTTGCTCAGAACATGAGAACATATGAAAGCTGGTGGTTCCTTTTAACATGAATCTTCAATATTCCCAGGTAAGAAGTTTTAGGTTGTAGTTTTATTATAGGAATTATAGGACTATTTCTCTCTATACCATTTGTTTTTCATTAACCTTTGACTATTGGATGTTCTTATAGGCACTTTAGTATTGCCAGTGTAACAGTATAGCTTCCATCCCTCTCCTCGCTCCTACCTGGGCTCGAACCAGGAACACAACGACAACAGCCACCCTCGAAGCAACGTTACCCATGCAGAGCAAGGGGAATAACTACTCCAAGTCTCAGAGCGAGTGACGTTTGAAACGCTATTAGCGCGCACCCCGCTAACTAGCTAGCCATTTCACATCGGTTACACCAGTCTAATCTCGGGAGTTGATAGGCTTGAAGCACAGCGAAGAGCTTCTGGCAAAACGCAGGAAAGTGCTGTTTGAATGAATGCTTACGAGCCTGCTGCTGCCTACCACCGCTCAGTCAGACTGCTCTATCAAATCATAGACTTAGTTATAACATAATAACACACAGAAATACGCGCCTTAGGTCATTAATATGGTCGAATCCGGAAACTATCAATTATGTTGGTAGCTTGAGGGTTAACAACAACAAACAAACATACACCATCAAATAATCCATTGAACCCCAGCTACAACTTCTATTATTACAGACGGAAACATTCAACTGCTGCCGTAGAGCGGCAACTCCAGTAAACCATAGAATATACTCACCCAAACATAGATCTGCTTTAATCTCAGTCTAATGCACACTCTTAGCCCTGCTGGCTGTGCATAAAAACATGCAGGGAATTGTGGGATGTGACTTAATGTGCTTGATGACTAAGTGAAAGTAATGTGGTAGTAGTGACATGCTGTAACGGATTTCCTCTTCGTCTGAGGAGGAGTAGCAAGGATCGGACCAATGTACAGCGTGGTAAGTGTCCATACTGAGATATTTAATAAATCAAAAGAACACTGAACAAAATAAAAAAAAGTACAAACAAACAACCGAAACAGTCCCGTATGGTGCAAACACTAACACAGGAAACAACCACCCACAAAACACAATAGAAAACAGGCAACCTAAATATGGCTCCCAATCAGAGACAACGACTGACACCTGCCTCTGATTGAAAACCATACTAGGCCAAACACATAGAAATATAACAACAGAACAAAACATAGAAAAACAACATAGAATGTCCACCCCAACTCACGCCCTGACCAACTAAAATAAAGACATAAAAAAGGAACTAAGGTCAGAACGTGACAGTACCCCCCCCAAAGGTGCGGACTCCGGCCGCAAACCTGAACCTATAGTGGAGGGTCTGGTTGGGCATTTCACCGCGGTGGCGGCTCTGGTGCGGGACGTGGACCCCACTCAACCATAGCCTTGGCCCACTTATGTGGCGCCTTTGGAGCGACGAACCTCGCCGCCGACCTCGGACTGGGGACCCTTTCAGCGGGCCCCCGAATAGACGGGAGACTCCGGCAGCGCCGGACAGGCGGGAGACTCCGGCAGCGCCGGAGTGAAGGGCGACTCCGGCAGCGCCGGAGTGACGGGCAGCTCCTGACTGACGGGCGGCTCCTGACTGGCGGGCGGCTCCTGACTGACGGGCGGCTCCTGACTGACGGGCGGCTCCTGACTGACGGGAGACTCCGGACAGGAGGGAGACTCTGGCTGCTCCGGACAGGAGGGAGACTCTGGCTGCTCCGGACAGGAGGGAGAAGCTGGAGGCTCCGGACTAGAGGGCGTCGCTGGAGGCTCCGGACTAGGGGGCGTCGCTGGAGGCGCCGGACTGACTTCCTTCGTTGGAGGCCTCGTGCCATGGATCCTCACTGGAGGCTTCTTGCCATGGATCATCACTGGAGGCTTCGTGCCATGGATCATCACTGGAGGCTTCTTGCCATGGATCATCACTGGAGGCTTCTTGCCATGGATTATCACTGGAGGCTTCTTGCCATGGATTATCACTGGAGGCTTCTTGCCATGGATTATCACTGGAGGCTTCTTACCATGGATTATCACTGGAGGCTTCTTGCCATGGATTATCACTGGAGGCTTCTTGCCATGGATTATCACTGGAGGCTTCTTGCCATGGATTATCACTGGAGGCATCTTGCCATGGATTATCACTGGATTGGAGAGACACACAGAAGGCCTGGCTCTGGGAGAAGGCACAGGACTCACCAGGCTGGGGAGACATGCAGGAGGGTTAGTGCTTAGCACAGACACAGAACTCACCAGGCTGGGGAGACATGCAGGAGGCCTTGACCTTGGCCGAGGCACCGGATGCACTGGACCCAACTCACTCCCTGACCAACTAAAATAAAGACATAAAAAAAGGAACTAAGGTCAGAACGTGACACATGCCCTGGAGATTGGGTAGTTTCCTTAGTACACTATTGAACAGGGAAGTAGGGGTACTGCAGCACCCCTTGAAAAATCTGAAGAAAAAATACTATAACCTTTTTTGGGGGTGGTTAAAAAATTTATTATTCACAAAAGTAGTGCACTGGGCCTTTAATAGTCCTGTATTAGCGGCTATATCTGTCTGCAGCGCCAGCACGGGCAACAAGATTACTTTACGCCGTTATGGGTAACACCGGGTGCCAGTCTGTTTCCGCTTTAGTCTACTTGTTGTTGTCTTGCCTAACAGGGATATACAGTTGCTTTGTTGATTACAGGAACTGTCAGATGCCCAGGCTTGTGAGCCAAGGGACAGGCTGACAACACAGCCACCCCCATTCCTGACCCCAACCCCAGCAAGATCAAGACTTAGATCTGGGACAGATTCATTAGGGTATAACATTACAGAATCTTTATATAGACGTGTATTGCAATGCATAGACTAGATATCATGTGTGTCTTGGAGTTGGAGAATAGACAGGCCTGGCAGGCATCCCTGTACATTACATTTACATCTCAACGTTCTGTAGTGGCACCTCCCCAAGAGAAGAAAAGAACACACCTGAAGGAAATCCTACGAAGCAAGCTAGATCTCCCCCGGGTTGTTAACCAGCTTCAGTTAGCTTCACATTATAAGCTCAGGCTTCATCCATACTAACACGGTGGATACAAGCATTTCGCTACACCCGCAATAACATCTGCTAAATATGTGTATGTGACCAATAAAATGTGATTTGATATTGCTCGTCCGCCTGCCGCTAGCTCTAGCAGGCTTGTAACTGCGCATGCATGTCACACATGGCTAGTTGAACGCAGAACTCTTCATTGAGACAATGCTGAAACATCAATCCATGAGCGAGTCAGTGCCACATTTGAATTTCTGCCGAAATGAAAATGAAAGAAAAGTTATTGTGAAAATTCCGCAGGCTATGTGGGGAAATAGGCTTTTAGAAGTGCTGTCTTTATTTTATTATTTATCTTTAATGCCGACTCGGGTGTGCTTTGGTGTGCTTATCAATGCACAACCACAAGCCCCTTTTCCCCTCTCCTATCAATAATATAATTGTATTAGCTAAGTCATACAAAACTGTTACTGTGTGTGAAGTTTAAAATGCATTATGCCATTACTAAAAGTGTAATGTGAACATTACTATTTTTTACACAGAAAAATATTTGATTAATTAAAGATGTAATCAGTCATCTTCCTCAAATGAAGGGGATGATGATGCAATCTTTGCAAGAGGGAGGGAATCTGATTTCATTTGTTCTCAACTCGTGGCTCAGTCATTTCATGCAGGGTAAGTGGAGTTAGCTGTGAGTTCTGAAGGATTCCTTGCCTTAGAAATTTACCTGGCTAAAAGGTGAGCCACTTTTGAATGAACGGTTATCGCGAGTTGAACTCAGAGTTGACCAAAGTTACCTCGCTAACTCCTCAAACCTGCTTGTAGTATACCCCTCAGGCAGCTGTGAAACACCTGTCATTCAGCCTGTCCTCCTGTACAAATGGAGACTCTGAAGAACCATCGAGGTGGATACAGAGACAACTAGTTGGAACCCTTTAGGTGCCCCAACAAACACCTTGTGTCCTTAAATCATATAACTAGCTATACATAGTGTTTCATTAAATGGCATTACATGAGCTGTTCTGGTGAATATGCGTTTGGAAACGTATTTTTTTTTACAGCGAAACTAGCCGTAAGTGAATTATGTTCAAATGAGTTGCACAAGGCTAGCTTCCCGGTTCAATGGAGTTGAATGATGACTCTTTATTATCTCACTCTGTGTTTTTTTACGGAGTTACTGGAATTGCCTCTCCTCCTTCCTCTCTATTATTTATGTTCTTCTTTTCCTATTAACTCTTTCAGGAACAATGACCAAACACTCTCTCTTCATCTCTCTTTCCACCTCCACCATCCATCTTTTCAAAGAACTCAAACAATGTCACAACCCTTTTTCATCCTTTGAAACCAGGTTCAGAATTAGTATTTTTGTTTTCCAAAGCAGAAAAGGTTGGTCGGTGAAGTGACTTTATCTTTGCTGTCGTCAGGATATTTTTTTTTCTTTCTGTTTGCTCCTTGAGCTGCACCTTTAAATGCCATTCCGAGAGGTGCACATTCCGAACTCAGAATTGTCTTCTGAGTCACAATAGATCAGAGTTTGCTGTTGAAAGCTCAGCCTAACTCATGTTTCAATAAGAATTAAGGAACGAAAGCATATAATAGCAAGGGTAGTTATCGAACATCATCATATTTGCTGTTGTTAGTTAACCTGTTCTTTAACCAATACTCACTAATTGAGCCCAGCATTGCTATCTTTATCCAGTTGCTCAAAATACTGCAATAGCATGTCCATTCAGAGTCCTGTATTGCTTCCAACTCATTATGCAATCAATAAAACAGTATTTTAAAGATCTTTAAGGCTGTGTTTACACTGGCAGCCTAATTCTGATCTTTTGCCACTAATTGGTCTTTTGACCAATCAGATCAGATCTTTTGCCAATAATTAGGCAAAATATCATCATTGGGCTGCCTGTGTAAATGCAGCCTAATTTTTTGTTTTTATTTAACCTTTTTTTAACTTCGGCAAGTCAGTTAAGAACAAATTCTTATTTACAATGACGGCCTACCCCGGCCAAACCTTAACGATGCTGAGCCAATTGTGCGTCAACCCTATGGGACTCCCAATCACGACCGATTGTGATACAGCCTGGAATCGAACCAGGGTCTGTAGTGACGCCTCTAGCACTGAGATGCTGTGCCTTAAACCGCTGCGCCACTTGGGAGCCCCAAGTGTGTTGTGTTCATGTCTAACCAACCATTATCAGTGTTCTGCATATCATTACTTGTGTGCTACCTGTGTCCTAAACCATCTCTAACTTCATAATAGATACAGATCTTTCCAATGATCATCCACATTTAACTGGGACTTTAAAGCAATTGTGGTTTGTTTGTTGTCTAGGTGACTTTTGTAATTGAAGTTAATAAAAGAAAACGTTGAAGAATTACTCCTCGTCACGGCTCTATGCAACACAGAACTTTG
The DNA here is from genome assembly GCF_016432855.1 of Salvelinus namaycush. Lineage (NCBI taxonomy): Eukaryota > Metazoa > Chordata > Actinopteri > Salmoniformes > Salmonidae > Salvelinus > Salvelinus namaycush. Next base: position 59,192,317 of record NC_052310.1, read on the forward strand.
AATGAGAGAGAAAGAGAGAGAGAGAGAACGTGTGTGTGTGGTCTTGTTCTTTTATCCTTGTGGGGGCCTAAAATCCCCAAAAGTCCCCACAAGGATAGTAAAAGAAGGAAAATGATCCCCTTCCCATGGTCCCACGAGGACAAAGGCTATTTTAAACTTAGGTTTAGGTTTAGGGTTAGGGCTAGAATTAGGGTAAGTGGTTAGGGTAAGTGGTTAAGGTTTAGGGTTACGGGTTAAGATTATGGTTAGGGAAAATAGGAAATAAATGTTAGGTTCCCACGAGGATAGAAAAAACAAGTGTATGTGTATAAGTGTGTGCTACCTGTGATCAGTCTTCCGACAGCTCCATAGTTCTATAGTGAGAGTGTTCGGGCTACTGACTGACTGACTGACTGACGACTGACTGCTTTAGTTGGGAGGAGACACATCTGGTCTTGCTTTACTAGAGATTCCACTAAAACCCAGAGTCAGAGTTGCCTCCCAAATGTCACCCTACGTGGCCTGGTCAGAATGTCACCCTACGGGGCCTGGTCAGAATGTTACCCTACGGGGCCTGGTCAGATTGTCACCTTACGGGGCCTGGTCAGACTATCACCTTACAGGGCCTGGTCAGAATGTTACCCTACGGGGCCTGGTCAGAATGTGACCTTACAGGGCCTGGTCAGAATGTCACCCTACGGAGCCTGGTCAGAATGTCACCCTACGGGGCCTGGTCATAATGTCACCCTACAGGGCCTGTTCAGAATGTCACCCTACGGGGTCTGGTCAGATTGTCACCCTACGGGGCCTGGTCAGAATGTTACCCTACGAGGCCTGGTCAGAATGTTACCCTACGGGGCCTGGTCAGAATGTCACCCTACGGAGCCTGGTCAGATTGTCACCCTACGGGGCCTGGTCAGAATGTTACCCTACGAGGCCTGGTCAAAATGTTACCCTACGGGGCCTGGTCAGAATGTCACCCTACGGGGCCTGGTCAGAATTTCACCCTACAGGGCCTGGTCAGAAGTAGTGGACTATAAAGGAACCTGAGTGCCATTTGGGACACATTTCATGCCAGACTGCTGCTGTTTCAGCCTTTTGGTATATTACTGGCACAACATTTTCATTCTCTTGACAAAGTTGCTGTTATTAAAAAATGAACCATAAATAGCAGT